>NC_133934.1:113674693-114314931 GCF_031877795.1 Strix aluco | reverse complement strand
TCTCTCTCTCGTTCTCTCTCTCTCTCGTTCTCTCTCTCTCTCGTTCTCTCTCTCCTCTCGTTCTCTCTCTCTCTCGTTCTCTCTCTCTCTCGTCTCTTTCTCTCTCGTTCTCTTTCTCTCTCGTTCTCTTTCTCTCTCGTTCTCTTTCTCTCTCGTTCTCTCTCTCTCGTTCTCTCTCTCTCGTTCTCTCTCGTTCTCTCTCTCTCTCTCGTTCTCTCTCTCTCTCTCGTTCTCTCTCTCTCTCTCGTTCTCTCTCTCTCTCTCGTTCTCTCTCTCTCTCTCGTTCTCTCTCTCTCTCTCGTTCTCTCTCTTTCTCTCAGATCTGCCTTTAGTTCAGAGAACAGAACAGGTTGGTATTAAGACTTCATTTCATGTGAATGATAATCCAGAAACTATTTCTGAAGAGCTTTTAAAAAAACACAAATCCTGCTCAGCCAGATTCTGAAGTACAGTTGATTATAGCATGACTGGAAACACTGAATAAAACAAAAAATATAAAAGTATTTTAATCATTTAGATAAATGATATTTCTTTTTGTTAAATCCAACATTTGCAGTTGTTTGGTGTTTTTTTTTCTGAGTGAACAAATCCAGACTTTTTTCACTTGGACATAATTTTATTTTTAAACACGGCTTCCAGAAATGCATGCGGTGGGATTGCAGTTGGGACCAGGTGAAGAGCTGTGGCACTCTGCAGGCGCTAACCCTGTCCCTGCAATATAGACGGATTGCCAGTGTTCTGCAGAAAAACAACCCCAAAACTTTAACAAATTATGCTTAATGGAAATAAACTTTTTTTGCTCTCCTGTGTAATGACTTGGATAATGTGCTGGCTGTGTGTTTCTGGAGGACAGAGGAAAGGGGAGGGAGGGAGGGGGAAGGAGGGCAAAGGAGGGCAGAGATGAAGCTCTGTATGCCTGTAACTTGTTCTCCAGTGGATGTTCTGGGGAGCATTTGGAGGGGACTGTGATGTTTCGAAGCTTGGAGCATTTTTTAACTCCCAGCCAGTCTTTCTATTAGGAGGTGAGCAGGCTAGCTACAGCCAGCTACTGTAAGAACGTTTATCTAGCAGTTGTTTTCTTCCATACATGGATTTGCAAGAGCTGGAAAGGCATATGCCTTGTATCTGGCATTTACTGTGTACAGTTTTTGACACTCTTCCATCTCATTCACCTGAGTTTTGCTGGCTTTTGGGGTAGTAAGTGACAATGCAATGAAACCAATACCTGGTTGATTTTTTTTAATATAAAAAAGGGTAAGCAAAGTAGGCTATAGCCTACTTCACAGAAGAAGAGGCACCATAGCCATATCTCTCTGTTTTTTCAAGCTGGTGCTGATAAATCTTTTCTCTCACTTCTGTTGCTATGGTGTTAGTTCTGTGCAAAAACAAACCTTTGGGTGATCATGTCAAATGCAAAGATCGTTTGGAGAGAGAGAGATGCTGAAAGGGAAGGGAAGTAGGAGGGCTGAAATTCCAGTCTGATGACAAACAATGAATCAGTGTTTGTCTCAGCAGAGGGCCATCAGAAATTTTGCACTCTACTTTCACTGACTTCTACTTGGGTCTGATACTCTGCTTGAAAAGGCTTCTTTTTTCCCCCCCTCAAATATTTTTTTTTCTTCTTTTTCTTCTACTTTTTTTTTTTCTTAGTATATAAAAGGAAGGTGGATCTCTTCCAAATTCCGCACAGCCCAGGAATATTTGCTTTCCGCAGCATAGCCCAGAACACAGAGAACTTATTCTTGTAAATGGTTTGATCCTTCACAAAATACTGGATCAAATTTTGAAGGTTTGTGTGGTTGTAAAGTACCTGCTGTCCTTGTTGAGCCAATTGAAGTGGTCATGGAACTTCCTACTGGAGGAACTGCCTCAGCCTGCTGTCATTTCTAGCATTGCTTTCCTGGTGAAGGGGAAGCAGAGCACTGTTAAGGGGGACCCTGTTTAACACTTTCTGATGTGCAAAGTAGGTGCATGTGGTTTCATTCTCAAAATATGCCGGTAGCTTTTAGCTGGCACAACTGTTGTGAAGAAGTTACCTTGCCCAGATGTCTTATGCTTCTGAAAAACACTGTGCTGAACATGACTGGATATGCCTTGAAAGCTTATTTCTATTCTTGGGTCAAGGCTGAAAGTTTTCTGAATGTTTCTGTGCAGATTGAGCTGCAAGTGCAGGAAGACTGTGGAGGGGTGACAAATCTCAAATACTTATTTGCTTCTGTTTTTCAAACTGAAAGCCCTGAAAATGGATTAATTCACATTTTTGTACCTTGGCAACTGGGAATTTTCTGACCTAGTTAAATGGACTCTTTGTTTTGCTGCTTCCTTCCAGATGTGATGGGCAGATGAAAAAACCTCAGGAAGAGCAATGTGGTCATCTGAGATTTCTTTTAAGGATATTAACTGATTTTTCTGGAACTTGCTTGCAGAACTAGATCATCTCCTTCCATGTCCTTAGCCAAAATGCAGTTCACTTCATTTTGCCTTAATTTTGCAGACACTAACGCTTGCCCTTAGTTTTTGTGCTGCACTACTTGTGGAGTAAAAATCTAAGTGCCAGGACAGCCAGAGTTTCTGTGGACTGCTTCACTCAGCCAAACCTTACTGATCACTGAGCATTCACATCAAGTCTGTCTTGTTTGTCTTTACCATTACATAATCTTTGCGTGTAGAGTCTGCTGTGAATGGCGCCTCTGTTAGTCTACTCAGAAGATAGATGCACAATATGTTTTCCAGTTGTATTAAAATCTACGTAAGTACTTCAGAGATAGTACTAGAGCCTCAACCTGTAACTGTTAGTAGAAGCATATAGTAATGGGCAAAGGTGGTCTCTGTTGGGAAGAACTGGCAGCCTTTCGGTTTGCTTTTGTGCCATAGGTAACTTCAGTTATTCTGCTTAAGTAAACCTAGCCCAGATAAGACTGCCTACGCAAGAAAAGCAATTTGGCTACATGGATCACTTAGATTAGCAACTAACAAATTATTATGAGGCTGCTAGATCTCTGCTGTTTTAGTTTTTATTGGTGCTTGAGGTCCAGCCATCCTGTCTTATCACTGCCTTCCTTAAGGCACTCCTTAATTCAAAGCAGGGCCATTTCTGTAGGGTGGGAAGTTTTGTTAGGACAAAACAAGCTAATGAGACAGTGAAGACCAGGCTTCTATCAAAAGAAAGCATCAGCAGCCTCTTCTGCCCAACCCTCCTCTCTCTCCTGTCCCCTCACCCCCTTCTCTGCCAGAGTTGAATAAAAGGGATAGCAGCAATGGAAAGGAGTATGCGTGTAACTGTAAAACCAGATGGTAACTTTAGTGAGCATACATCTGTTTTTCATTTCAAAGATGTTCCCGGTTTGAAGTTTACAAGGTTAAGTTGCCACTGATGGAGTAGGTCTCGCAATTGGTTGAAGAGCAGTGCTTGATAATGTGGCAGCTTTGGTGCTGTGGGCAGCCCAATGTGTTGGCTAGAACGTGAGCCAGTTCTGGTACTTAGACTGTACAAATGTTCAAATTTGGTAAGTAACTTCATGGGGTCATTAAGTTTGGTAGGGACCTTAAGGGACCATAATACATCGTTTTGATCAGAGCAGATTCAGCATTAAATTCAGACTAAGTTGCTTAGGGCTTTGTCCAGTCAGGTCTTGAAAACCTTGAAGGATGGAGATCCTACAGCCTCTGGGACTCTGTGGTGCAACCAGACTGTTCTCATGGTGGAATTTTTCTTCCTGATTTAGTTGGAATCTCTACAGTTTTGAAATATGTCCAAATAAATCTAGGCCTTCACAGTGACATTGACCAGTTCTTGTAGTACCCTTGCATGCGTCCCATTGGGTCCAGTAGCCTCTGTTGCATTAAGATTTCCCCAAGAGATCCCTAACTCAAACCTTTTACAGTACAGGTGATTCCTCTGTTCCTTGAACCCTGTCTTGCTTATGGGGACCAAGCCCTGTGACACATCACCACCACTTTCATGTCTTCCCATGCTGTCTGGAGCAGAGTTTCTGCACACCCCACCCCAAGTCTTTTTTTCCCTGTCCACCTAACTGCCGAAGTCTGCTAGTGGGAATGTTCTGGGACTTCTACTCCACCTTATCAGCTAAATAGCTGTCCCTGCAGCAGATGAATTTGCAAAGATCCTGAGTCACTTGCTTTTGTTCCCTGTATTACTGTCCTGGGTGCTGTTTCGTGCAATCCCAAAGGGCGAAGGGCACAGCAGGCGTTCCGTTTATTAGTGGTGATAATCTTTGTTGGCTCATTCCTGTTGTATGTATGTGTAAGTGCTGGGAAAGAAAACTGAAGAGGAAAATGTTGGCTCAGGGTGGAGAAGCACAGGAAGGTGTTTGGATGAAGGGTGCTTGCCAATGACTTCATTGCTTTTTTCATGGAATTAGATCTACAGTGTTGAGAAATAAATGTCTGAGTAAAATTTTCTGACATTCAGTGAAGTGTAAATTCTCATGGATTTGGGTAACATACCAAAATAAAGCGGCATGTAAAGTAAATGCCTTCTGTGTGGCAGCAACACCTTGAATGTTGGCAGGGACAAGAACCTCAGATCCTCCATATATTAATAAAAGGTTTCTGTCTGGTTTCTTCAGCTTGACCTCAACAAACCCATTGAAGATCAGGGTCCTTTGGATGTGATCATACATAAACTGACAGATGTCATCCTTGAAGCAGACCAGAATGACAGCCAGTCACTGGAGTTGGTTCACAGGTTCCAGGTAAGTGTTTTTTTCATAGTCCTTCTGTATTTCAAGCAGGAGGATGAACTTGGTGCAGCAAATTCAATCTGTTTCCTGTGCCGTTGGTAGGGTCTGTTGAGAAGAGCTCCCTGGCACATGGCTGCCCTGCTACTGATAGCCCAGCAAAAATAGTTTTGTCGGTCTGAAATGGACTTGCACCTTTGGATAGGTTTTATGTTGTATTGGTAAGGTTAGTAAGAACTGGTTTCCCACCAAATGTTGTCCTGGTGTCATTCCAAGAGCGTGAGTGCTGTTCACAAAGAGGAACAGGTGTTTTCAGAGTCCTTTACATGCATTTCTCCATGACAGAAGCCACTAAATTAATTTGGCCTGCTTCTGTCTAGTCTTCCTAGTTCCTGGAATGCTAATTTCTGTAACATCAAGTTTACTGTGAGTGATTCTGTCCTCTGGTGCTGAGAATCCTGTTCTATTAATTTTTTTTTTTCTCAAGTTTACGTTGAAGGTCAGGAGTATGCAGGGCATAATGGTACAGAGAACTGTTTTCCCAGAGAATTCTTATCAGTAGTCTGAATGCTAATGAAAATGATAAAGCAACACCTTTATCATTTTAAAAGGTGTTGCTTCTGGTGAATGCCTTTGATCAAAGGTATATTCTTTTCTTCTCTTTCAAAGAGAAGAAAAACTAAAAAAGATATTTTCAGAGTTGTATGGAATATGCTTATGTCAGGTGGAAAAATGACTCAGACAAATTCTGCAATTTTGACAACTTTGCCTCCTTGGGAAATGGTGTTCTCTTTGCTCTGCTTAATGTTCTACAACTAGTAATGCAGAAAGTATGTTATTTAACAGAGTCAATATTCACTTTGCTCTAGTTACAAAGCTTTTCTGCTGCCTCCCGCTTGTGTATTACTCAAGCACACACAGGAGACAAAAACGTTTGACTTGTGGGTCTTGGCCCTCTGGCACCAGTTCTCTGAATAGTCGATGACTATTCATCACTAAGTAGTGCAGACATCCACTTCACACAGCACTGGAAACTTGTAGGTGTCCAAAGAAGCATATGGAGAGATGGACTTCAGGGGCTTTCTGCTCACAGTCTTTCCCTGTTTTGGATGTTGACTAGTTTGCCTTCACAGTATACCTATCCTATTGATGGGAAAAACTAATGACCAAGGAGCCAAAAGGGCACATGTGTTAAGTTGCTTGTAGCTGATCAAGACTCATGAGATTCCTCATTCCCAATTCTTACGTTATTGCGTGCATTCCCGAAGGCTAGGCTTTATGAGGCACAGAGAGAGCAGCTCTGTGTAATACTGTGGCACCTCCCTTGTCTCCTGGAGAACATGCTGGTAGGGAACTTGTGCAAGCAGGTGTAGCAGTACAATTAATATCTAAAACACCTTTCTTTTATTCCTGAGCAAGAACTCTTCGATGGATATGCAGCCTTTTTAATAGGAACTGCAGCTAGTCAACTTACTGTATTTAATAGCTTAAGGTCACAAGCTGATACTTTCTCAGGTATCAAAGGAGGTCTGGAGGAAACAAGTAGTAAGTACAGAGGATGCATTTTCCTAATGCTGCATTTAACCACCAAGGTGAAGTTTGGTATGAAACAAGGTAGAGCGCTTTGCAGCTAGAGCCTTAGATTTGGCTGAGGACTTAGGGGGCTGTTCTCATGTCTGTGTGGCAGCTGCTGCACTTCTGGAAGGCTGGTAGAGGTAAAATGACCTGCTAAAGCTAAATCCCTTACCCTGATAAATTCCTTGAAGTAATCATAATATGATACTTTGACATTATTCTGTGTACCTTTGTTACCGTTTATATAACTTATTTTTGTATAGGTTAAATATTGAAGCTTTGTTTTTAAATATATTTAAGTTAGAAAATCTCAGTGAAAATACACTTTTCATCTCATGAGTTTGTGGGATAGATTCTGAGAGTGACGAGAGAAGCAGTATATATATGGATATATTGTCCATATACAGTTGTGGATAAATATCCATTTATTCTTGACTTCAGGGACTTGCTCTTTGGTGGGGGTTTTCTGATAGCACTTGGAAAAGAATAATATCCCCTGTATAGAGATTCAGTGGCCTAAAAACAACAACAGAAACATCCCCTTATGAAAAAAATGGAAACTCTATCAAAACCCCAACTACAAACCAAAACCCCAACTCTTCCCACCCAAAGTGTCTCCTAAAATTCTCAAATTCTACAGAGCTATATAAGTTAAAACATATCACTGATCTTGCAGGATTTATTTTCTTTCAAATGATAATATCAAGTTAGCAATATTTTTTAATCACAGACTATTTGAAGTGAAATTACTTACTTAAACTTTTAGAAATGGTAGTTAATTTGCAGATTACAGTTAATACAGCATAAGAATAAGAAATATATGTGAAGGTATTGTTTCCATTTTCTAAGCTTTAGTCAGGAAGAAGGTATTTTACATAGTGCAGCTTGGATTTTTTTCAGAAAGTAAGATATAATTCAGTTTTAGTACAGAATTGCATACTGCAGAGATCACAGATTTCCACCTTTTTTTTTTTTTCCCCCAAAGTTTACATGGGGGCAGGAACAGGAGACCATAGGCAAAAGCTTTGCAAAACTTGAAATTGTACATTTCTGTCAGGCTTATTGAATCCGTTTGCTACTGTCATGCACAATGACATCAATTTTACCACCTGGACCTTTTGGTCATGCTATTTATGCTTTCTCTAGTACTTCAGTTCTACCGGTTCCTCAGCTGGTGCTGTTTCTTCACCCTCCAGGTTGTCCAACCTGCATGCTTAGGGCTGTCTTCATGGTCCTCAAGAGCTGACCACAGTTAGAGGAGTGCTCTCCTGCAGCATGTTAGGCTGTAAACCTGAATTTGGGGTGGAAGCTGAAAGCCTCTGTGGTTTAAGTGTAAATTTCAATGGCTGTTTGCTCTCAGACTTCTTGAGCCCTCCACCATAAGGAGATTCGGATATGGGGGAGCTAGGCAGGTGGGAAGGAGTCTGCTGATTATTGTGAGGGCATCAGCCAAACTAGTGAGAAACCAGGTATACTCCCAGGAGGCTGTCCACATTCCTGGTGGAAGTTTGTAGAGAAATACACATCAGAAAAGATGTAGACCCCTGATTTACAGGGATATTCTTATTGGGACAACATTATAACCTTCACCAGTGCTGGCAAATCTCACTTAAGCTGTCTCACTTCAGGGCAGCTGAGAAGTAGCTGTACTTGAATCCTGTGTACTGTGGTATGTGGCACTGGGACCTCTCTGGTTATATGCCTGTCAGCATCTGGCACCTATTACTGTATGTGCCTCCATGTCGTTGGTGTAGGGCTCACCTGTCAGGTTGTGCCCTTGATCAAAGTTTGGAGGCAGTGCATTGTGCTTCTGTTTAACTGCAATTGCTGTTTTCCAAGCTACGATTGTCCATGTCCTACAGTGAATTTACTGAAACATTCCCACATCTCACAGGCTGGTTAACTCCTCCTGTGTTAAAACTGGAGCAACTTGTTGCAAACAGTTTTAAATCATGGCCTTAATAAAAGTTAAACAACCAAACTCATATTGCCCTAAAATCCTGCTTTGTCTGAGTATAGCCTTGTGTGCAAGTTCAACAATTCAGCCTTGCCTCTCCTCTCCATCCCATTAGAAATAATAAATCAAGAGTGTCACCATATTCAAGGTGATCCCCTGTTAAAGGAAGCTGTATAAGGGCATCTCCATGCTGTTTTGTTTCTTAGGATTGTTCTGCAGCTCTTGCTATCTTTGTTCATCTTGCAAATCACAGAGCTTGCTTTTTAGTGGCCTCTCAGTAAGAAACCTTCCTTTAAGATTTGAGGCAAACAAATCTTACTGTTCTCTGTTTCCTGACCCAACTCTTCTCTCCCATACTGCCAAGTTCATCTGTATTAACATCACCTCCCCTGTTTCCTGTGCCTGATTTTTTTTTTTTTTTGTTTGCAGCCTGGCCTTAATCTCATAGAGCATGTACAGCAATGGGTGAGCTATCAGGTCATTGATTTGAACTGGGGATATGCTTCCTGTGACACGCTAGCTAATGTGGAGAGGTGAGAACAGACATTGGTCCCAGGGAGTCATGGAGAGTACTGACAGAGGTATTTTTGATACAGCATGTCAAATCCTGTGGGATTTGCATAGTGATAAATTGATTTGAATACCTGCACAGTACAAGAGTATTCAGTTACATTAGATATTTTTGCAGACCTGTCTGCTGCCTCCTACGAATAACAGAGAACAAAAGGGTGAACAAGTTGGGCTGGAACAAGTTTGAGTTACAGTAGAGCGGAACAGAGATAACTAATTCAGAGACTAGATAATAGGGTTGAAATTCAGTTGTCTGTCTGTTACCATTGTCACTATTTTGCTGCTGTAGAACACTTATGTCTTTCTGTGCCTCAGCTTACCACTACCCTTTCATAAATTGGTCTCTATTTCTTAATAATGGACTTCATAATTTTCCTCTAATTATCAATATTCAAGCAAAAATAATACTGTGCTTCTTGTGAAGCTAATTTGCAGTAGGCTGGTGGGAAGTTGAAATTTTGTTTTGATAATACTGGAAATTTGGATTGTGTGTCAAGTGTTGTAGAAAGCAAAGGTGTTGTTCACACACTTGGAGAATACGCTGCATGTAAGTCAGCACCCCTCAATTGCCAGTAGGTCTGTTAATAAATGAATCATTAGAAAACCTCTCTCTAGAATAATGTGTGCTCCATATATATTTTTCCAGAGCTCAAGTAGTAGAGACGAATGGAAGTGAGAATAAGCTTCTGAGCAAGTCAGATGGAGGAGAAATAGTTCCCTGTTTCCTGACTTGATTTGTAAATACAGTTGGATTTGTTCAACTAACAGTATGAACTGTATGAGAAGGAAATAAATTGGATGAAAAGCACCCTGTGGATACAGAGCGTTGTTTTATACCAGTGGTTTCTGTGCAGAGGATGGTGGTGAATTCTGCTCATGTTTTGAGGACTCCTCTACATTTTCATCTTCATTTCATGTCCCTGTTGATGGTGGTCTTAGTCTTTTTTTAAACACTCTGCCTAATTCCAGTTTAGCATTGCTGTGTTCGCAATGGCAAGCTTTGGCCAGGCATACTCTAGAAAGGCTGTTGCAGGGCTGGGCTAAGAAAGTTGCTTAATTCTTCTCGTGAAATGCTTGGACCCAGCTGGCTGGTGCCTTCAAGGCCTTCATTTTTAGGAATATTAAATTTAACCACAAATGAAAATAATAAAAAAGCCAAGAATGTTAGAGAAGAACTTGATGTTCTTTCTTCTCTCCCTGTCATTATTTCTTGGTTGTACAGTAAACACTGTATTATCTAATATATCTATTATTTTTGAGGATGCCATCTTCCTGCAAATAAGCACAGTGTAATGCCTAAAGAATTAGAAGGGGCTCCTGGAATGAGGGTTCAGTCACATGCTTTTCCATGTTTTATTATGTGATCTATACCATCCTGGTTGCATCCCTGATTTTTTGTTTTGCAAGCTTTGGTAAAAGAAACAGTATTAACTCCTTTTTGAGATAAAGAGGAGAAGCCCTTTAGGTCAACTCAGAATGGCAGTCATAAGGACTTAGGGTTTGCTTGTTTCTGCTTGGAGCTCTGGTTTGAATTTGTAGTAGCTATGATGATACCTGTAGTCACACTGATGTCTGATCTGTCTTTACAGATAGAGCGTTCTTTAGCATAGCCCACTGGGTGACTTGCCCACAATCATGTAGTTGAACTAGAATGTAGGTTTCTGTTACTGGACTACACATACACTGACTGTGGATATGGAATTATAATCTCTCAGTATCTTCAAAACTCATTCACTAGAAAAACATCCTCTCCCAGTGCCTTCCAAACTGGGAGAGGATCTTTTTCTAGTGAATGAGATAGAAGGCAGGGACCGCTGTGAGCAGGCTTTGAATGATATCCTCTCCCCAGTAAAGCAAGGCCTTAGGCTTCTTGTTCTGCACATGTGTGACTGAACTGTGCCGCATCACTGGCATGCAGGAAACTTTCATTGTAATAAAACATGTACTCAGGAACCAGTGGACCAGAGGAGGGATCTGTCAGCATTGAATTACATGCCAGGGTGTGTTTAAAGTGGATGCTCTCACATAATTTTGTATACAGGGCAGAAACTGGCAGGAAACTGCTGCCTGTCTCCATCTGTCCTGTATTATTTTTAAGATATTGAAAACTATTAGAAATGAAGAGAAGTATATTCCCTAGAAGAAACAAATTGTAAGAATCTATTTGTATCAAATGTGTGAGGTGGGGTTGTTGGTTTGGGTTTTTTATATTAAAATCAATGAGCGACTTAGAAAACGTAGTGACTACCTTACATGAGATCTACTTATGTGTAAGTGATGTTGCATAAGCACTGTGACACCTGCACTCAGGTGGAATCAGGTGGTTCCCTTGTTCATTAAATTGATCGAAAAAGTTCTGGTGATCTTAACCAGACCAAACAGTGCAAAATTCATGATGCCAGTTTTCCCGCTATTGAATATAAATGTAACAGCAAGATGATACCTGGCACCAGTTTTACTGTTGGCTCCATAAAGCAGTCTTCCAGGAAGCAGAGAGCAAGGAATCCTTGACCACAGGAGGAGGAATAATCTGTCAGGCTACATTTATGACCTTTATAAGAATAACTTTTTTTTCAGAGCTGTATTGTAGAGGCCTTGACTATCTCATCTGCAAGAGCTGACAAGGAAACTGGCTTCACATTCATATGAGTCTGTGTGCCTGCTCTCTGGAGTCTGTGATGAACTGTTGTATGGTCTGGTGGAGAGTGCTAATAGACTAGGAAGCCTCTTAGCATGCCATTTTTGTCTTGTTTAATGACTGTTCTTAATTTCCCTGTAAAAGATAATTGTTACAGGAGACTCTGAAAGTGGCAAGGAGGAGTTGCCTGTTGTCAGTGGCTTTTTAGCTGCAGAAGACCTTTAGGGCTGAGCTTTCTGAAGTCTTTATGCTAGTTGGATGTGATCTGGGCTGCAGTTTCTCAGGAGAGTATTGGTGGCTGCAAAGTGTTCTCCACTGCACTGAAGATTGGTGGTGCCTAGTGATCTCATCCAAAGCCAAAATGAAGACTGCATGCAGCACCTACTGTAGTGCATGAAGTGCAAAGTAGAGAAATATTCACATTTGCTTCGTAGGACACATAAATCCTTATTTTGGGGATGGTGATTATTTGTAGAGATTATGATTAGTCTCCCTACCCCCTGTAACACTGGGCCGAACTGATCGAACATAGTTTATTTGTTGTCTAGCAAAAAATTGTTACAGTTCTTGGTGGTTCCTTCTTGACCAGAGGAAAATGGACAGAAGTCAGGTGGGAAGCGACACAGTCCTCAAGGGTCCCTTTCACTTGCTGGTGCTCCATTCCTGCCTTCTTGGTAAGAAAGAAACAAAATACCCCAGTTCCTGCCTTCTAGACAAAGCTTATGACTTTGAAAAGTGAGTATGTTTTGGCTTGTGTAAGACATTGACTGGGGAATCTTTGTTGTGCTCTGATTAGAGCAGAATACTCTGTGAGCAGCTGCCTGTCATAGCTGTATAAGGGCTTGAGTAGCTTCAGTCATTGCAGCTTCATACTAGTGTGTTCCATTCAAAATGATGGTTTAAGTGATAGAAAATAGTTACTAATTTGTCTTTCAGAGCTTTTTCTGAACAGGTTCTCTTTGCATTAGCCACCTTAAAAAGATCAGAAGCAGGTTTTATGCCTAGGTTTCTTCTATCAGGTTGATCAAAATGTAATGTTTCCTCCCCTGCTGCCCTCCAACTGTTGTCTCTCCCACTGCTGAGAAAAGGCAAGTGAAAAATCAAAGGAAACTATCAAATCTTAGTAATTTTTTTCCTACTGGGGAGACAGAGTGAGACACAAAGTTGAAATGGTCTATCTGTACCTGAATTTCCAGGCCAATACCTGTGTTTTCCCATTTGAAAAAGAATTCTGTCTTGCATTTGTTGAAAGAGCCTCATAAGCAGGAAAAATTAACTAAAAATTTGTCATTCAAGTGCTAACTGGTAGGATAGCTTCCTGTGGGTAGGTATTTGCCATACGAAGCAGTGGTGGACTTCTGAAGGCAAACAGGGAAGCTGAGTACTCAGAAAGTTGCTTTGAGATGTACAGTGAATAGAAATATAAGAGAAGATCTGGCCTTACTTCCCCTTGGCACCCCCCTCATCTCTCCCAACCACTGCAGGAATCTCTTTTAGATTTACAGACAAACAATGCTGAGATGAGTGTTGTTACAAGATCCAACTTGCCTACACCTTTCCTTTTGGAAGGGTGCCTCAGTAAAAAGAGACTGTCACAGCCCAAGATGACAAAAAGGAACTTTTTAAGTCTGAATCCGATGCAAATTCTTTAGACAAGCTTGTGTCTGTCTTTACATCTGTTTCTGCCTTGGTGTTGTACAAGTGGTCATCTTCATGTTTTTGTGTGTGGGAAAAAAAAATCCAAACACTCTTATTGTTTTGTTTACTAACATTTTTTTAAAATATGAAACTTTTGTTTAATATTAAAATATTATAGAAATTTTATTACTTAGTAATAAAATCAAGTCAGTGAGTCAGTGAGTGTCTCTTATCTAATGACCTAATATTTGCAGTAGATACTATATCAGCTTTCTGTTAAAATATTAAAAAAAATAAAAATCATTAGCTACCTTTTTGGGAAAAATGACAAACTCCTTTATTCTCATCTATACCCAGGCTTTTCAAGAAGAGGTGTTTGTTGTTTTGGGTTTGTTTTTTTTTTTTTTTAAATCTCTGGGTTATATCCAGAGGTATTTAATAGGGAACATGAAATACTTGGTCTCTCTTTGATTTCAAGTTCCATTGATGGCCTTCTGCCAGTAACAGGGCTGGTACAGAGCATGACTGAATGCCAAGCCTGGAATACAAACAAAGGAGGATCTGCTAAAAGTCCTTGTTTCTTCTTGTTTGCTTTTATTATGTCAAAGATTAGAAAGAGGAAAACATAGACATTGTCTGGGTCAAGCTGAACTGCAGCCCAAGGACAGAGCCCTTTCAAAATATTATTGGGAAGCCTAAATATCCTCCAGATTGCTGCCTGGGTTGGTGGAGTCTGCTGTTGGATACCAGTCTTTGGTAAATCCACCAAAGGAGAGTGCAGAGTTGTGTTGTTGCAATGACCAGAGAGGATTTGAACATTCAAAGTTGAAAGGTTGTGCTGTACTGAAAGCTATCTCTTGTCTTCAGTGTTTCTCTTTTTTCCTTCTGCAACTGCTCCATTTTCAAGTTCATTTCTATAGTAGCTCATCTGCTGTCAAATTTCTTAGACACAAACCCTTCATGTTCATCCAGATCTCTGTTTCTGGTGGTGGAGTCATTCAGTGCCATGGGAAGAGTGCTGCTACTTAGGCTACATCAAGGGTTTTCCAATCTGTTAAGTGATCTTCACAGTTATATATTCAGTAAAACGTGATGCCTGAGTGTGCAGTGGTTCCTAGTAAAGAATCAAAATTTACACGAGGATTCATATCAGCTACTGTAATTATTCCTGTGAAGCTAACAAAATTGATCTTTTTCTTATTGTAATTTCCTGTTGTGGCGAATTGGTGTTAAGGCTTGGATTTTTAAATATTTATTTACTTTGAGTAGTTTTCTGTGCATAGGTGTTGGAACTCTTGCATGTGCTGGTGATGCACTGGTGTGAGATGTGGGAGACTGGGAAAGTGTTGGCAGCATACACGCCCAAGGGAAGGCTGGTTGATTTGCTTTGGGGATCCTGCTGCAACCTGATGGTTCTGTTTTTGAATGCAGAGTTAATGCTTTTTGACAGAAATCCAAGCAACACACAATACTGAAGAGAAGAAGAGATGCAGAGCTATTGTAAGGACTTGAGTGCATTTTGGTGCTCCTGTCCCCTAAACAGCTTCAGCAGCTAACCACTAGCTGTGTTCAGAGATGACCTATACAAATACACTGACCTTGTTCTGCATTGACAGACTCCTTTGCTTCAAAGAGGAGCCTCTTTCTAGATTCAGTTAAAATAACAGATCTGTAGCCTGTCCCCAGATTAGCTCTAAGATACACTTCAGATCCCAGTTCTTTCCTTTACTCAGATGATGCAGATCTTCACTGCCCTGCTGAGAGTCTCTGAGTTTTGCCATTCCTCTGCCCTCTGGCTGTCCAAATACCTAAGCCTGTAAATGGAGAAGAGCTGGAGAATAGTACCTGAAATAGGTTTGATGTTAAAAAATTTCTTTGTTTTATAAAGTTCATGTCCAGGCTCCTCTGTGTGTGCGTGGAGGGGCTGTCGCCTTACACTCACTGCAGTTCTTCTCAACATTAGAGTAGTTTATTACCTAAAGTCCTTCAGACCCTAAATGGCTTCAGCAAAACGGCCTCCACCTCCTTCATCTTCATCAGTTATTTCATGTTTACCTTACACAGCTTTTTAGAGGCTCCTTAAAGCAACAGGATTAGAAATCAGTCACAGGAAAGTCAGCCAAGATGCTCGCTTCTGTTGACATGTTGCCTAGTGGAGAGTGGCCTTGGGATCATGCCTTCATTCCTGTTAAACTTTGTTATGCTGTGTCAAGCTTACTGCTTGGATGATCTTTTAATACAGTTTAGAGCTATTATCATAATAAATAAAGTACTGTGAAGTTCCTTACAGAAAGCATAAAAAAGCAAGGCTCCCTCCAGAAATACTTAGAGTAATGTGAACCAAAATAACAAGGGGAACATACCTAACCCAGGGAAGTGAGGATAGTCCTCAATGCCCAGGTAAATATCAGTAAGATTTGGGAAGGTGCACAAGGAGCTAGAGGAGGGAAAAAATCATTCTGTCCTTTGGAGGGGAATGAAGGGGGTGGATGCCACAGGCAGGATGAAATGTTGTGTGTGAGGGGAAGGATAAATATGTACAGAGTAGGGGCTGGGCCAGTGTGGAAGTATGAGGAGCTTGAATTCAAGGTGGAACCAGAGACTGGTTGAGGCCAAGGGGTAGTCACCGCACTGTGAAAGGAAGAGCTGGTACATGCATCAGAAACGCCCCAGGATATTTGCTGTCAGATCTCTGCTGAGGTCACGTTTTGGAGCTGTGGCTTGTTCAGTCTGGTTACCGTGTGTACTCACCCACAGCCCCACCAGGGTGTTGGCTGTCTGTAATGTACTCATCCTCTCGGTGTGCTCATGAAGATGCACACTGTGACAGCTCCCTGTCTTTTAAGCTGAGGCATAGAGGGGCTAAAAGAGCTATCTTGTTATGCTTTAGATACATTCAGATACTTGAGTACAGTTTCGTGATCAGCAAGTTTAAGCTAATGCCCTAATCACTAGATCATCCTAGTTCTACAAGGTGTCTTTTAGCTGCTGTGTAAAACGGCACGTATGCACAGACACATGTAGGTGTTTAAGATGCATTAGGTAACAAGTTACATTATCTCTTAAAAAAAAAAATCTCTTCTGTATTTGAAAACTGACTGCTCTGCTTGAGACTCTCAGAACTACTGGGGACAGGAGAAAAACTGTTGTCTGTATGTTCTGGGTATTAATGACTTGAAATGAACCCAGCTTCTGCACTGGTGAGCTGAAGAGACTTTTTGTCCAGGCTACACTGCAAGGGTGAGGCAAGTCTGACACTTGATGACTGTCTCTTTTCCTTCCTTTTCCCAAGTGGCAGCAAGGTTGAGCATATCTTTGGAGAATTCATTCTGTGTTCTGCAGGGATTATTAAATACATCAATCGTATTGCCATTAAAGGGGTGCCTCATGCCCTGTGAAGGAAAGCTACTTGTGTGCTGTGGGTGATGCAGTGGGCTCATTAAAGCTCAATGCTGGATCCTCTTAGCCTCAAAAGAATAATCCAGTTTTAGCAAGCCATCAGTTCAGACTATGTAGTCAGCAGAAAGCAACAATCTGCCAGTGCTAGGAGGAGTGGGGAGAGGAAGCCTGCTTCCTCATTCAGTGTCTGGAGCAAAATCACTTGCTGGGAACAGATGATGCCATTCTCTCCAGCTCAGTATCTAGCAAAGTGCATCTCCTGAGGCCATATCACCATACTCCTAAGTATCTTTTGGAGTATATTTCGTTCTCTGAAGTAACCAATTTAAGGGAAGTAGGACATCATGAAAGTCCATTACTTGCAGGAGCATTTATCATGCATTTGCATGAATGGATTTAAAAAAATGAGTGGAAACATAAAGATGGGTTTGGGAAGTTGGGTGAAACAAAAGCAGATACTAACTTTGGTAATGTTTGTCTGGTTTTGGATAGGGTAAGATGGATGCTTATTTGTCCCATTGACTTTATTGAGGCCAGGTTGGGGCAATGATGAAGGAACTCAGTTTCTGTTCTGAGAAACAGAAGTTCTGTTGGATTTGCAAGGGAAATACTGGGCAGCTGTGTCTGTGTTCATGGCCAAGATGCAGTAGTGCAGTCATGACCTCAGTGAATGGGGAATTGAGTTCTGAAGATGAAGATCCCTGAGAACATGGACTTTGCTTTGTTCTTGCATTCAGGAGAGGACAGTATGAACTTAGAGAAGTAGAAAGAGAGATGCTTTCAAAACTCAATGAAGATACAGTGAAGCATCAATCTCTTTAGCTCTGCCAAAAAAAAATTCCGGCCCTTATCGTCCAGCTCTTAACACTGTCTTCAGCCGAGCTAGAGGACAGCAATAATAACAACATTAAAGAACCCAGATGTAGTTCTGAGCTTAGTTCAGACGGTTATGATGTTTATGCGCAGTAATTCAATGCAAGGCTGACCCTGAGATAGCAGTGTGTCATCTTTCTTCTCCTAATTGCTTTTCTCAGCCCTGCTCACAGCTGTTACTGTGGCACTTTGCCACTGGCTCCCTTCTGAATTGATGTGGTTGCAGTGCAGGTTTCACTGCTGATGGTGAGTCCACAGGAGAAATTTGCCATCCTAAAAGAGTTAGCTGTCATGTTTGTGTTTGTTTCAAATGTCAGTGTCTAGACTGGTGACTTCCTGCGTTGCCAATGTCCGTTTGCCTCCACTTGAAGAGAAGCTGGACATTGAGGTTGTTAATGTTGTCTATTCTCTTTCCCATCCCATTATTTTTCCACACTCTTCAGCCAACCTAATGCCATTTTTTTTTCTATGTATTTGTTTTGCAGGAGTATATTGATGCTCATCCAGAAACCATTATCCTGGACCCTCTTCCGGCTATTCGTACACTTCTGGACCGATCTAAGTCTTACGAGCTAATTCGGCAAATAGAGGCATACATGCAAGGTAGGCCAATACCTGCTCTCCCTGAAGGCTTTTATTGTGACTAGAGAAGGAAGCAGCTGACTTCTGAAGGCTGGATGTGAGATTTGAAGTAGTGGATTTGGGCCCCTTGCATTATGTCTCTCCATGGGAGCACAAACAGTGAAGCATTCCTGTGCCACAGGATTGCCCTCTGGAGTCCTGTGCTGCTCTTTTTCCATGTACACAAAGGAGGTTTGCATCTAATTAAAAGTATGATGTGGATTTAATGGGGAACATATTTACTACAGTGAGCACTCCCAGAAATCTGGAAAACATTGTCTTTTTGTGCATGCTGGTAAATTGAAATGACTGTACAAACTTAGCTGTTTGTCATAAGAATCCCGAGGCCTGAATTTGGGGGAGATTTACGGAAGAAGCAAAATTGGTTTTGGAAAGGACTGAAAGAATTAAGTTGTAAATATAGCTAAGATCTTTGAGCAGCATTGGAAGCCTATTGCACAAGGTAATTGCTAGGAGGAACATAAATACACTTCTGGTGTTGACTAGTTACCTGATGTAGACTGTTGCCTTTAACTGACATAATTTGAGTTGTATTTCCATGTTTAGAAGTCATGCCTTTTCAACCTGAATAATTCTAGTATCTTACCCTTTTAACCATTGTAACTGTTAGGTTAAGTTAGTCTTTCATTCCCTTTCTTCTGTTACTGTCATAATCTGAAACGCTTACTGGCTTTTGAGTTTAAATGTAGAGTAGCTCTTGAAGTAACGTTCAAGTTAGATGACTATTCTTGGGGGAAATTGCATTGCTGAACTATGTTCAATGGGGCACTACTGGAATTACCATTGTGATTTATCACTATCTTGATGGGCAGAGAAGAACCTCATCAATTTGTATTTTTATAATTGTAGATTTATAGACATACGGTTTGCATCTGACTTGCCTGGCCCCATCGGCAGTGTCTTTACATAAAAATAAGACTAATAATTTGCAGCACTCTCCCTTGTCTTTTGGAATCTCTTTAGGAGAAAATGTTCGATTAGTTTAAAAATATTTTGTTTTGGAGTGGTTATTGCGGTTGGTGAGTGGGAGAGAGGTGCTGAGGGAAACCTGTGCTCTGAGGAAGCGGTTGGGATTTTGTTCTAGCAGCAGAGAGATTCAGTAGTTTTGGCTTAGTTTTTTTTTTTTCTTAAATTGCTATCAGTGTTATTATTGTTATCTCTATGAGAACAGTATGTTTGGGAGAGCATCTAGTTTTGCAAGTTTGCAAAAGTAGAGAAGCTGTTAATGAAGATGAGGAATGAGGTAAGGAAAAGCTTTGCCTGTTCTCACTGGCCACTGCTGTGTTAGGGGACCATGTTTCCCCTGTCCCTGTGCCCCCCCCCTTCATCTTATTTCTGTCTCATCATCAGAAATATCATGACAGAGACCTTGAGCCAACTTTGTATTTAGGAGGGGAAATCTCAGGAGAGCTGAGTAATTGGCTAACCTCTTGTACTGGACTAAGTAGATCAGCCTCTGTATTCCTGCACATAATGATCTGCAGTGAAAAAAAAGTCATATCCCTCTAAACAGTGTTCTGGGTTTTTTTTCCCCTCTTTGTTTTCACCTGCTAAATTGTGTTTTCTACTTTGTAGCTGTCATGTCATATCCCAAAGCCGTGAGCACTTAGAAGACTCAAACAAGAAGTAATACATCTGTGAATAGCATGAAGTCTTAGGAGCCACATCCTTTTTGTTCTAGAATTTCAAAATGGAAGTCACTACCAAGAAAATAATATCCTAGTCTTTAGCTGTAACTAGAGAGCCCAGTTTATCACAGGATACAAAATTGATGTGATGGGTTAAATTCAGTCTAAGGGATTATCTCTTCCAAAGGAATGCCATAAACTCTGGAGGGTTGAGTAGGCATGTAAGGAGAAATCTTCTGCTGTTGAAAGTTTTTCAAAAGAAAATTCAGTGTTTGTTTAGAGACCAGTTTTGGATTCAGATGATAATTATGTCTATTTGAATTATACTTTAAACTAATTGTAAATGAAGTGTAGTCTTTATATATGATCTGCAATTTAAACTTAATTTTAATCTTGCGGACCTTAAAAGAACTGTATAACTAAAGTTTTGCACCAATTTGGCTAAAGGGAGGATGACCACATGCTCTGCTGACTCCAGTTTTTACAGTGCTGAATCCTCCTCCCTCTGTGTTGCCTGCACCTTTGAAAATGGCAGATGTTGCTGAGGTGACTGCATTCTGCAGCAGTAGGGCCCCATGTTCTATAAACAGCTTAATTTTCAATGTAGTTATCTTTCAGATGTCCATGTTAATGCCTTGCCTGTCCTTTTGACAGTGAGTTCTCCATACTTCCTGAAAAAGGGAATCCCTATTTGAAGTGTCTAAAACTGGGCGTCTGGACATTGTTAGGTTTTTTGAAAGCCCTGTAGCTTGCTCTTTATTGCGTCAAGTGTTTGAGTGATAAGTGCATTGATCCAGCCCCCTGAGAATGGGTTGGAAAGATACTTTGTGGCACACTCCTTGTCTCTGCTACTACAGTCTGTGGCCACTAGAGGAACTGGCATGGAAGAGAACTAGTAACTAGTCAAGAGTTGTATGTGTAGTGTGAGGGAAAGCACGGGGTTGAACCTGAACTTTCCACATCCTAGACTGACACTGTAACCACTCAGTCCTTGTGGAAATACAAGGTTCACAGATTTGCAGAATCACTCAGGTTGAAAGAGACCTCTTGAGATTATATAGTCCAACTCCCTACTCAAAGCAGGATCCTCTAGAACAGGTTCCTCAGGTCCACATCCAGTTGGATTTTGTATATGCACCTTGAACCTGGTGTGCTATCATGCAACTAGCAGTGGCTGAGGTCACTTGCAGATATTGTTATTTTCTTCAGTATAAATAGTGATATCTCCCTTGGAAGGAGGGGGGACTCTCTTCTGGGAAAAAAAAAAAAAAAAAGGCAAGCTGTAAGAGATACTGATTTTAATGGATTCTTTTTTGGAAGCAATAGTTTGGCCAGGGCTGTGACTTCCTCTTTCCTGTTTGCTGTTATTTTGAGTGAAAGCTCTAAAAGAACTAGGCATTCTGAAACCTTAATTTCTGAATCTTTTTTTAAAAGATTTGGAAAAATAGAGGTTGCATTTCCAACTTGTGTCCTACATAGCTGGCAGGTCTATCTTGAAATAAATCACTGAATAGATTTTTTTGGTATAGCAGTTGAGTTCTCTCAGCAGCTGTATTGCTTTGTTTACTTATCTGCGAAGAATTGTTTCTGATATCAAAGTGCTCTAGATCAGGTTCTGTAATGTTTGGTGAAAGATTAGGAGCATTATTTAGTGAAAATTTCATTTTTAACAGGGTATTGTATGGTTGGAGCTGTGTCAGCCTTTTTTAAGCTTTAACCTCATGAAAAATAGCTAAATTCTCTGATACTGCTTTGAAAAGTTGTGATCCTACAGCGTTTGAATTCAAGATCTGACTTTTTAAATTATGCTTAAGGTGGTGATAGATAATCACTGTGACTAGGCACTAACCAACCTTTTTACGTTACATTTTTAGTTTTAAGATTAAAAGCTTTTAAATTTCCCTACATAACTTACAAGTAATAATCTAAACTGCAGGAATTTAAACCAAAACTAAGTAAACATACTATGCACTTGGTGCTCCACCTAGTTAGTGTTCCCATCTGCTACTCAGCTTTCTTTGCCGTCTCAAGTGACTTAAAGTCTTCTTGGATAATGTTTGAACTTCAGATATTGCAGACCCTGGAGCTCATTTCTTTAACCACTTCCAACCTGGCTTTTTTTCCATTATTTTAAATTCTTCTTGTTCTTAGATTCTTAAATTTAACTCCAAATCAAAAATTTTTACAGACTAGTCTTCACAGGGTTCCCCTAGAAGAGGATGAGCCAAGCTGCAACTCCTGAATTTCTCTCTCCTAATAGTCTGTTTTGAAGTATGGGAACTATTCTCTCAGGACACTCTAAGAAGTATAAAACCCTTTAGCAGTGGTATTTTCATCCCAGCATGTGATCGAAATAATTTATCTTTGATTGTTTACTATTACATGAGATGCTGTTGCCGCTGTGTGTGCTCCTTTCTGATTTGGGGGGATATTGCAGAACAGATCATGGCATTCTTCTTGTTGGATTTCTTTTTATCAGATTCTGTCTGTCTTAAGAATACTTCATGAACAGCTGCACATATCTTTTGTGACTAGGAGAGAGGCTCAGCATAATGTAATGGGTAAGGCATTTGTTTTGGGGTTCAGAGTTTTTTGCTTGGTGCTGATTCTGACTTGCTGCATGACTTTGGGCACACCATGTCACCCCCGTGCATCTCTTTCTTCTCTTGATGCTCATCTGCCTGTATTTTCCCTTTAGATGCCCCATTTTTCTGGGCAGGAACCTCTTTTCCAGATATACTATGCATACTCTGATATAGTGAGTATAACGAGGTTTTATTTTTTGGAAGTTATGGAGCATGTACACTGCTGGAGTGGTACATACTCAGAACTTCTCAAAATCAGGCCACCCAGTTAAAAGTGCCTGAAAATAGCTGTATATACATAGCTCTAGGCATTCACCTTTTGAAACTGTGGCCTCTACTCTCTGTGGCCTACTTTACATAGCAGTTTTGGTCAGGGGGGAGAGAGAAGAATAGTCACACAGGTCAACTTCAGGCACCTCTATCTGTATTTGAAGCTCCTATTAAAATTAAAGGAAAAATCTGATTTTAATTTAAAGGCTCTAAATAACCCACCTGAGGCTCACTTGTTTATGTAGGAACATATCAGTAAAGCATCTAAGTTAAAGGGCTGATGTTAGCTACTGCAAATAACTGCACCAGTTTTTGGATGCAAAAGTCTCCCTTGTTGGTTGTATGCTCTCTTTCCATCAAGAACGCGTGCAAACAAATGTCTCATTACCTTTCTTCCAGTGTGGTGCACGTTCACTCATGGCATTTTAATTTCTATCTGAAAACTAGTGTACATGCATGGAGGGAAGTAATTGGAATGGAATTAATACTCTCTGTGACTGGAAAGAGTTTGTCCAAAGTGTGTCAGCACACAGCAGTGTTGCACGTGGCGGTGCTCTGTACCCTGGCTGTCAGCGCTTGGTAGGTCTCAGCCGTGCTCTGCAGATTGGAAAGACTCTGAGACTTTTGACCCAGGGAGGTGTCACCTGACATCTTTCTCACAAAAGCTCATTCATTCATCTAGGAGGGGGTTGACAAAGGGACATGGACATGTTGATGTTAGGATGAACAAGCCCTGGCTTTGAAATTTAAAGTAGATAGCTACTTCCAAAGGACTAATCCTGTCTTTTGAGAGATGGCAGGAAAAGAAAATGTGAAGCCGCAAAGGGAACCTGGAAATTCCTCTCTTTTACCATTGCTTGCTCTTAAGGTAGTTTACAAAAGGATTTTCTAACATAAGAATGCTGAAAGTTAGCCACTTCATCAACAGAAAATATGAACAGAGTCTCCTTTCCCTTCTTGCCTCTCCTCCCCCTTCCCAGGTTTTCATTATTAAGAGCTGTCAGCTCTGTCCCAGTGTAGGTAGGAGGGACTGGAGAGCTGGGGGCCCCATGGAAATGATGGGCACAGTCCCTGTTCTCCCAGTCAGGAGTGGCAGTCTGTTGGCCTGCTATTTCTGGCCTGCTAAGATACGTCAGCTTGGTATTGTTCAAGCTGACTCTGAAGTCCAACAGGCACAAAGCCCTGAGAATAACACAGAAAACATTTTTTTATCATTTTGTCTCAGTGTGCCAGCTAGAACTCCTTGAACCAACAAACAATCCTCATCTGTGATCCTAGCAGTCTTGATGGTAACTGAGCTTTCAAAATAAGCCTGTCCATAAAGTTCAGATGTTACTTTTGGGTTCACTGAGGTTTAATCTTTAAATCTTGTGTGCTTTTGGCCAGATATGGGGAATCTGCATCCCACTTTCACTCTCCTTCACTTATCTGAATCTAAAAAGAAACTAGGCTGGACCTTTTATCCATTTATTGTATACCAGTGTTGGAAATATTTGTTTTACATCTACATGCATCATTTCAAAGCATTTGTGTACTTGATAGAGCTGAAGATGTGGAAAAGTTTGTAGCAATTTAAGCAAGACCTTCTATGAATTCTGTGTTTGGGACTTGGATGGATCTGAAGAATGACCAAATCTGCTTTTATGGGGTAAAATATAAGCGAGGACTGCACTCCATTGTCATGGGACATTTCTAAGACATCTCCAGTTTGGGTTTTAAGAACAGAACATGGATTAATTATTGAGGATTATTGTCTCTCTAGAATTAGGAAAGGAGGAGCAGGGATATTCTTGTCATGAGGAAGTCTTCACTGAATAAACCGGACGTTTTAAATTCCACCAGAGTTGTGTTTCAAGTTATTCTGATCCTCTTGAGCAGAAATCTCCTTGCCTGGCATCCAGCAACAGAATATACTTTATTTGGGTGCTAGAAGAAGTAAGGAGGGGGCAATGAAAGAGAAATTGCTCACAATATCAATATAAAACTTAACTGGGAATACTTTTTGCAGCAAGTGGCTTTTCCCCTGATGTTTCTTCTCGTATTGTTATAAGATCAGAGGTCAAGAAGTCTTGAAAAATATGACCTTTTGTCTGAATTGGAAACCAAGACTCAGCTGGTAGTACATTATTCCAGTTCTGGCATGATGTGTTCATGTCACTTTTGCTGCTGAAGAAGCAGTCTATTTTAAGACGTGTTACAGTAGTCTAGCATGGACAAGAAAAGTAGCATCCCTCACATTTCCTCAAGTATCTAGCCAACGTAGGAGACCCATGGTTAGATTCTAATCTCTCCTCATGAAGAGTCCAGCAGGACTGGACCTTAAGGCTTTATCAGGGTGGCATGGGGTCAGCTGATGATATAAGAGTACCTGAGAGGTCCATGAAGAGAATGCTTTCCTTTAGCAGGGCCACTAACATCCAGTCTAAAAGCACTATTGGCTCGTGTTTCACTTACCTGCTGGCTTTGTGCAACTGTTACAACATCTGAGTGCATCAGCAAAGAAAATCATGAAAGCTTTAGTGCCTTTATGTTCCTTGATGTCAGTAGTTGATTCTGTCTCATTAGTTTTCCAAGTGGCTTTCTGAAGTTAGAGCGGAAGAGTCTGCAAGTGTGAAGGTTGATGAGAGGGACTTGAGATGATCTGAGTTTCTTGTATAGTTTATGATTGAGTTGAACCAAACCTCTATGGACAGTTGCTTGATAGTCTTCCTAGACAAGGTAATTTCTTTTCATCATCATTTGATACACTGCATCACTAACATCTTGCTTTTCTTCCTGTTTGGGGTACCCTTCTTACAGTAATGATTGAAAAGTGCTGATTTTTTGTTTTTCTGATGTGTAAATGCTGCATATGGGGTGGAAATAGATCCAAATGCATCTATAGGCTGGTATGGCTGTATGGTGATGGTCAGCTCTTCTGGATTGTCAGTAATTGTGGTTCAGGTTACTATACTGTATTTGCGTAAAGGAAGCAAAACTGATTCTGCCGGATACAGCTTAGCTCCATGAAAACAGAAAGATGCTACACTGAGAAGAAAGAGCGGTAGTGTTACAGGCATATGTTGTATCCTTTCATATCCTGTTTGGCAGGCAAGGTGTACGTGGAGCATGTTTCAGAACTTATGGCATTTTTAGGGAAATATGCAACTTGTTTAGTTCTGTACACTGAGCGTGAACCGTTGCTTGTTAAATTGGGTTAAAATAGTCTGAATAGTAGAAATTGTGTGCCCCCCAAACAGGACTGCTGTGTTGCTCCAGTTGCCTTCAGGCCTTCTGGCCTGTTAAGAGTTCTTCAAAGTTGTCAGCTAGAGATTGGACAGCTGGGCACAAGTCAGGACATTAAAATAACTTCAAAAAAAATAAATCACTCCTCAGAGAGCAGATGTTAAGTAAACTGAAGCATCAGAAAGTGCGAGACAGAAACCAGAGAGATAAATAAACTGCTTTCAATGTGGCCAGTCAAGCATCCCATACAAGTGGCCTTCCAGCACATTTATTAATAACTCTGGAAAAGGCAGATGAACACAGGATGGCAAATTTTTCTGATAAGTCCAAATCGTTTAGTTTTTTCCAGGCAATGGAAGACAGCAGTATCAGATGGGTCTACCAAAAGTCAGTAAAGAGTCAGCATGATGATAGATCCAGTTTATTGCAGTCTCTTGGGCCCATAAAGAAATAATATGGACAGCTCATGCATTGTTAACTTCTACATAGACTCACTGCTCAGGAAAGACCTTGGCGTCACAGTGGGTAGCTCACTGGAAACTTCTGCCCCCTCTGTCTCAGTAGTCAAAAGAGAACATGCCAACAGAACCAAACAAAAAGATTATGGTGGCCAAAAATAGCATTGAAGATACCAAGCATAGACTTATGGAAATAAAGTGCTTTCTTTCCCCTGAAGACTGTTTTCAGTTCTGCTTTCTTGAATTTAAAAATACGCATTAGAAATGAAAGGAATCCTGGAGAAAAGGGACGTGCTCAGTGCCGAGAGATGGCCACACAAAGCGTGAGATCAACCTGGGGTTAGCAGAGGTGGAACAAAACCTGAGCAAACAAAACATGAATAGAGGGAGAAATGTTCCCCTTTTTCCTACCATGTCAGAGTATGACACTGAATGAATATCTGTGCTGTTGCTATAAAATGCCAACTAAGATCACAGATGGACTAAAAAAAGTAGGAGACATTCACAGCTAGGTTTGAAATGTTTACAAACCATCATGGTTGGGGGTATATGGTACTAACTGGTGGGTGTTAGAAACTCCATTTATTAATGCTGAACTCCATTACTTGAGGTATGTTGGGCAAAATATATATTCCCTTTCCTCTGACTTGAAATTCATAACCAGT
The DNA here is from genome assembly GCF_031877795.1 of Strix aluco. NCBI lineage: Eukaryota > Metazoa > Chordata > Aves > Strigiformes > Strigidae > Strix > Strix aluco. Next base: position 114,288,108 of record NC_133934.1, on the reverse strand, counting down.
AGCAGAAATGGAGGTGACATGGTATCAGCTGAACTGTGGTCTCATTTGGTTTGATAATTCCTCTGTGTGTTTCTCATTTCCCAGGAAGCAGGAATGCCTGAAACTGCAATGATGATCTAAAGCATTTTCTAGTTCTACATAACTTTTAAACGTGGTATGAGAATATTTTGGCATTTTTACTGTCTTGTGAATAAAGCCTTGGGATTTTATATTAATTATTATGAGCACTCTGTATGTTAAACTGAAACTCAAATACAGCCTGACATGTTAAAGCTGTTATTCTTCTAGAAATATGCCTGGATGATGTGATTATGACTGTTTTTAATTTGATAGCACTCTCTTCCATCCACACAAGGCCCTGTGGAGTGAGGCAAGCGAGTGTGCGTGAGGGGGCAGAACCGTGTCACCGTGGGGCAGGCACTCGTAATATGTGGCAGGGAATTAATGGTACTGAACACCCTTGAATTTCATCTGTTAGCTGTTGCTCTACTAGAGGATCAAGGAGGTTATCCTCCAGATAACACTGGTGCATTGTCTGGGACGGGGCATTACTTAGCACACTGGGACTTTCCAACTTTTAAAACTTTTTATTTCATTTCCTCCCTTGCTGCCTGGCAAAATCGTGAGGAAAACTGACCAGTTGCAGAATTTATCTCCCATGTAAACATGAAAATGATTGAACAGATAGTGTTTCAGGTCTCGCCTTCCTGCCTCCAGGACAGATAGTGTTTCATGTCTCCCTCTTGCTGCAGCTCAGCTGCCAGCTTCTTTAGTGTCTGCCCGGGCAAGGAGGGAAATGAGCGCTCAGCTGTTACCGAGTGTGTTAACTTTAGATGCGGCATCAGGATTCCTACACAAGGGCAGTGTTCATATTCCAGGTCTTTCTTAATCAGCTTGACGATGTCATGAGGGTGTTTGCTCTGTCTCTGAGTTCCAGTGAGTAGCCAGCAGTGAAATCTATCATGCAGAGATGCAAAGTCTTGCAGACGTCTACCCACCATGTGTCTACTGACAAAGGGTATATGAATATTCCGAATGAGGTCCTTCTTTTGACAAAGGGATGCTAAACGTGCTGTGAGGGCGATGGAAGATGTTAACATTCAGGAAGAGCTTTGTCCTTTCTGATTTGTACTTTTTTTAACATTTGAAGGTCCACTAAAATCTTGATCATGTGGGAAAGTTCAGGTTCACTGAAGCAATTTCTTCACTCAAAACTGAGAGCTTTTTCTATTGCACCAGCTTACTTAGTTGCTGGTGTGTTGACAAGACGCCTCTCCAGGTAAGTAGGAGGGACACTGAATATGAGTCCCATCCTGTGCTAAGTCCTGGTTCGTATGTAATACAATTAATCTACATGCAGCATTGTGGGCAAGACATAGGTTAATATGGCTCTAAGACTTTAGGATCTGTAATGCCAGTGCAGTTTCACTTCAGCCAAATTTGCAGGGATACTTGCGTTTTTCTAATAGTCCAGTTTGACTTGCATTACCTGATGTTTTCAAAGAAATACAGTGCATAAAGCCTCAGGGCCAGGAACTGGACATTTTTGATCTCTGTTGTTGAGATTCAGGGCCTCGATGACAGCCCTGCTTATTCTCTTGATCTCCAAAATGCCAGCCAAACTTCCCTGCTTCACCAGGGGAACCTTTTGAGATTAGTCAGCACTTGGGAAGCCTGTGAGTGTGCTGTTTGAACACTGGGAGGAGCAGGTAAGTATGATAAGATTTTTTTTTTTGGTCATAAGGCTGCTGTAGTGCTGTGACAAACTAATGGAGTAGTTATGAACCTCCTGTACTGGAGGTTTTAGAAACAGGTTAGATAGACAAACATCTGCCAGTGTTGGTGTTAGGAGCATTTCATCTTGCCAGAATGCAATGAGACTGGGGCAGGTAACCTGGTAACCTTTCCAAACCAGTATCTTCTGATGTTGATTGTCCTTCAGAATGAAAACCATCAGCTACTGACAGTTTGAGCCAGGGAGCTTAACAAAGTCATGCTGAAATGTTAATAGATACCTGTCCTGTGCGGGGCCAACACAGAGGAAGACCCGTAGCATATATGCTTACCTGTGCTGGCATAAGAGCTAAGCAGTCCAGGTAGTCCTGGGCTCCCACTGGGGCAAAGTCTCAGTGGGTCAGTGCAGTGAATATGTTTGGCTGTGCTCCCGTACAAAAAGCAGTATGTTTTAGCTGGACACAGTCCCATTACTCTGTCTATGTGACTTTCAGGCTGAAGCTGCCTTCAATTTTGCTGTTTTGGGATGCCAAGAGAGTAGCTGTGGGCTGCCTGCACCTGTTCATGTGGACGTGGCACAGCAGGAGCAAGTGTTTCTTCCCTGGTGGAGAAATCTGTGGAATGAGTTTGTCACTTGCTTCACAAGGGTGAGGCAGTTGAGCGATGCATTCCTGAATCAGCAGGCTCTTCTTGCCTTGCGGCGTTAGGCAACCGCACATTAAATCTAAAGCTATAAATTGTATAATTTGCATAAGATATTAGGCAGAGAAGCACAATGGGACAGATGCTAATTGCTGATTTGGGAATCCTCACAAGCATTTGCTAGGAGATAAACTGCAGTTACTTCAGTATTGGGCAATTAGTGTTGGTTTTCTAGGAGGAGAGAAGAATCACACCAACTGATTTCTTGTACTATGTAATTTGCTGATGCTATTGTTGCTCTTGGGGACAGTTTTTTAGTTCCTATTTAAAAAATATTTTCAAAACCATACTAGTTTTGGCAGGAAGGCACATGCAGTTCAGGAGGGGTGCTTCCACCAAGAAAGCTAGCCAATTTGAATGAGCTTTCCTTGTATTTTGCTGCAGGGAAACGAGTTCTACCATAAATTCTTCGGCATTTCGTAGATCGGTTTTAGGTTGCTGTGCAGGTATGCCAGATTGCAGGTGGGGTTTTGTTTGGTTGATTTTTTGCTCCCTTTGCAACCCAGAGTCTGATAGGAGTTTTTGGGGTAAAATCTAGGTTGACATTTTATTGCAGTTGTTATGAATTTTGACACTTGAGTTTTCTAATCAGTTGTTAGGCTGCCAGTTAGTTACTAACTGCTTACCTAGGTAGCAGAAGTGCTTAGGGGAGTGCAGAGCTCTACATTTCCTAGGTTTTGTAGTGATTCTGACTGTTGTGTCTTTCAACACCCCCCACAATGTTTGTATGCCTTCCCATTTTATGAACTGTTTATGAAATGCAGGCAATTCTGTAAGCATGATGCTTCCCCTCAAGGTGCTGTGCTGTGGGGAAGTAAATGTCCTAGGTACTAGAGCTGATGGTCATTGCTTTTCTTTTTCAGTATTTTGAAAAAAAATAATGTTAGAAGAGATCAGAAAATCTCCATTTTATCTTCACTGAAGAAATGATCAGTTATAATGAACCTAAAAGGGGTGGTGGAGAGAGTCAGCATTTTTGAGATTTCAGAATTGGGAGAAGAAGAAGAAAAGAGAGAAAAAAGTCTCCTCTTTTCCTCTCCTTCCTCTCCAACTCTTACTCCCTAGCTTGCTGGTACAAGAGTCCCTGGGAGAAGGGTGACTTGTTCTTTTGGACATCTATAGAGGTGAGAATAAAGGAGCTTTGCTTCATGCTTCATTGAAAAGCATCTTACTTCACACCTGTGACAAAAGTGTGAGCCCTGTTGCAGGTAGTTTGGCTTGTCCATTTGTTTTGAACTTAACATTAAGGACTTGCTATAGCTGTAAACTAGTTATATGCAAAAGTAAAACACAAACTGTGCTCACACTGATGGGAGGATGGAGTTATAGGAGAGTCCCATCTAGGAGGGTCTGAGGGCTTGCCTGCATTAGGTGTGTTGCTTTTCATTCCTTCCCGAGGATGACAGCTCTAATGTGGATGCTCTTACACAACTTCCTGCGTGGGAGGAGGGATGAACTCTACCAGAAGAAAGCACCTTTATAGTCTGTATAACTACATCCGTGCAGGTGTTGGGGCAGGGTTACCATTCCAGATGGTAATTACACCTCTGGCAAGAACTGCTCTGTGGATGCATCTCTTTGCAAGTGCACACCTGTCCTGAGCTAAGATCATGCAACGCTTTGCCTCTTCCATCTTGCTTTACTCCGGAGAATGATTATTTTCAGAGACACTGCTATGAATTAGAACTAATTCTTTGTGAAACAGGCTGAAGATTTGTAACCAGTGACATCATTTAAGTGGTTAAGAGAAGCTTTTAAAATTGTTTATGTAACTGAGTAGCTGAAATGATAGTGGTACCTGCACCAGACACAGCCATACGTTGCTCTCTGGAGGCAGGTATGGGTGGAGGACCTTATGTGGTTGGTTTGAGGTTTGTCTGCCTGGGACTGGCTTCATGCACCAGGTGCAGCAGTAGCAACCACCTAAGCTACTGCTGAGGGAAAAGATAGGGAGTAGCTGAAACAGCTTCAGCAAGTGGTATATACGTGCTTGTGAGACTGCTTCCCTCCCCCAGAACACAGAAATAGAGAGCAAGACAGACAGACTGGTTACGCAGACCAAACGCTCCATTTTGTTCTTCCTAGAAGGAAATTGGACTTTCTGTGTTAGTTCAGTATCCAGGTTTATCACTATACACAATGTAGCAAGGCTTATCAAGTCCCAGCCTGCCTGTTGTAGGCACTTCATTGTCCAGCCCATTCCAAAAACCCAGAAACCCAGGGTGAGCCAGTGGAAAGAGCAGTCAGGTTTTCCCCCTTCTCCCCACTTTATTCGGAACATTAGGTTGGGGAAGACCCTTAAGATCATTGAGTCCAACTGTAAACCAAACAGTGCCAAATCTACCACTAAATCATGCCCCTAAGCACCATGTCTACACATCTTTAAATACCTTCAGGGATGGTAACTCAAGCACTTCCCTGGGCAGCCTGTTCCAATGCTTGACAACCCTTTCAGTGAAGACATTTTTCCTAATATTCAATCTAAACCTCCCCTGGTGCAACTTGAAGCTGTTTCCTCTCGTCCTATCACTTGTTACCTGGGAGAAGAGACCGACACCTACCTTGTCACAACCTTCTTTCAGGCAGTTGTAGAGAGTGATAAGGTCTCCCCTGAGCATCCTTTTTTCCAGGCTAAACAACCCCAGTTCCCTCAACCACTCTGCATAAGACTTGTGCTCTAGACCCTTCACCAGCTTTGTTGCCCTTCTCTGGATGTGCTCCAGCACCTCAATGTCTGCCTTGTAGTGAGGGGCCCAAAAGTCAACACAGTATTTGAGGTGCAGCCTCACCAGTGCCAAGTGCAGGGGGACAATCACTTCCCTAGTCCTGCTGGCCACACCATTCCTGACACAAGCCAGGATGCTATTGGTGTTCTTGGCCACCTGGGCACACTGCTGGCTCATATTCAGCCATCTGTTGACCAACACCCCCACGTTCCACCAGGCAGCTTTCCAGTCACTCTTCCCCAAGCCTGTAGTGTTGCATGGGGTTGTTGTGACCCGAGTGCAGGACCCAGCACTGAGCCTTGTTGAACCTCATACATTTGGCCTCGGCCCATTGATCCAGCCTGTCCAGATCCCTCTGTAGAGCCTTCCTACCCTCAAGCAGATCAACACTCCTGCCCACCTTGGTGTCATCTGCAAACTTACTGAGGGTGCACTCGATCCCGTCATCCAGATCCTTGATAAAGATATTAAACAGAACTGGCCCCAGTACTGAGCCATGGGGAACACCACTGGTGACTGGCCATCAACTGGATTTAACTCCATTCACCACCACTCTTTGGGCCCAGCCATCCAGCCAGGTTTTTACCCAGCGAAGAATATATCTGTCCAAGCCATAAGCAGACAGTTTCTGCAGGAGAATGCTGTGGAAAATGGTGTTAAAGGCTATACTACAGTCTAGGCAGACAACATCCACAGCCTTTCCCTCATCCCCTAAGTGAGTGACCTTGTCATAGAAGGAGATCAGGTTAGTCAAGCAGGACCTGCCTTTCACACACCCACGCTGACGGCGTCTGATCACCTGATTGTCCTGCACATGCTGCATGATGGCACTCAAGATGATCTGCTCCATAACCTTCCCTGGCCCTGAGGTCAGGTTGACAGGCCTGGAGTTCCCCAGATCTTCCTTCCAGCACTTCTTGTAGATGGGCGTCACATTTACAAACCTCTGGTCAACTGGGACCTCCCTGGTTAGCTAGGACTGCTGATAAACTATGGGAAGTGGCTTGGTGAGCACTTCTGCCAGCTCCCTCAGTACCCTTGGGTGGATCCCATCCGGCCCCATAGACCTGTGTGTCTGAGCAGTGTATCAGGTCACTAACCATTTTCCCTTGGATTATGGGGGCTTCATTCTGCTTCCTGTCCCTTTCTTCTAGATGGCAGATGGTTCAAGAGCCTGGGTACTTAAACAGTTGAGAATCCCTCCTAATTTTAAGTCCAAATGGATTCACAGTCAGGTTTACCCACAAAAAGAAGTACCATCTTCTTTTAACAACACAGATTTCTGTCTGCATTGGCCTTTTGTTGGAGCCTGAATGTTGGCACAAACAAAACCAGCTCATATTGAGACAGAGCTGGGATTCAAAGCATAATAGGCATTTACTGGATGAGATTCACATCTAGACATGCACATGCTTCTCTGAATTTGGCAGTACTTGTCTTATCTTCCCTATTTATATCTGATTTACCACAAGAGTTTTATCTTTAGGAAAAAAGCCCAGTCATAGTAATTTTATCTTTAGGAAGAAAACCCAGTCTATCTAATCCTACAATCACATTATTTTTTTTCCTTCTGTTTTAGGAATAGGAAAGAATTTTTAAACAAAATTTATCTCCTAAATAGAAATATACAAAATTTTAGGTATATTTTTAACCATGTAAGTTAGTGAATTGCATTGGATCATTAGTGTTTGTGTAGCTGCAGTGAAAGTAGAAGTCTGCCTGGAACCGAAGATTAAAACAAATGCATTTTATCTTGAATTTAATGTGTCTTGTCATATGCAGCTGGTTTTGATCCATTTTCCTTCTGCGCTCTCATGCAGTCTTTGTTTTTCATATTATTTTGTCCAAGAAAATTTCTTTTAATAACTTTCCATACTTGGTTAGCCTTTATAGGAAAATTCATTTTTCCTTTTGTAAAGGTAGATCCACATGCACTGAATGTTTGTTCAGACTCATAGGGAAGTTTGTTTACTTTGAAACCTAAACCTAAGTAGGCTTCCTCTTCTCTTCTTTTTTGACTTTAAAAAAACAACTGATTTTTTTCAAAACACTTTCTTGTTTGTGCTCTGGTGGTGTGATTTCCGCCCGCGCCCCCCCAGCCCCGTATACATCATATAGTGCAACTTCTGAAGACTGAGGTGTTGATGTGTGTTTTTAGTGGCTGTAGGGCTCATAGTATTAATCTAGGAACTGCACCATCATTATCTCTATTAGACCAAGGGTATCATGTCAGCCAGGAAGGTACAGAGAGAGATCTGAAGTTGTTAAAGATAAACCTGTAGAAGAACTCTACTGTGTTGGGGCTTGAAAGGCTTGATCCTGTTCCAAGCCTTTCTGATGGTGCCTGGGTAGGTATTAGTCTCTCCACCCCCTTGTTTCTTCATTTCACACCTCTGTCCTTCATCAGTCGTGTTTGTTTGGTTTGAAACTTCTCTGAGGGAGATACTACCTCTCATCATGTGTTTTGCACAGTGTTCAAAATATTCGCCTTCCAATGCCCTGTAATACAAATGATCCTACAATGTTAGGGGAAAATAGTAAGGCTTCCACTGTGTCCACATAATTGTAACTGTATACGGAGGAAATGCTTTGAAACAGCATTTAGTGAAAGCTGAATTCTGAGCTATGACCTGGTTTCTTTAAACATTCAGGTTTCGTCATTATTTTGAAGCCTGCAGTCTCTGATGCTAAAAATACACTCTGCTGAGCTTCCCACGTGTAGGTTGTTATATAAATCTTGCCATAAATAATACTTGTTCACTCGATCATTATAGAAATGTCTTGACGTGCAGTTCATAAGGGATTTATTCAGAGCAAACCAAAATTGAGTAGAAAAACACAGATTAGAATGAAAGTTCCTAGACCTATTTAGATCCTGCTTTTATAGCATCACCTCAGTCATTTCATGGCTTAGTTTGTCATTTCTCCAGTATCTAGACAAATCTGACCAGGGCTAAGGAGAATCCTCCTTAATTCTTCAATCAGCTGTGAAATGCGAAGGGTTGGTACTCTACTTTTACAGTTGCACACCTTAAAAAGGTTTAAGTTAAATATCTTAGTAGTCTGTCATTGTGCTATGTGCATAAGCATAGAATGCTTCAGTCCTTTATAGTTTGATTTCACAGCCATTTTGTAGAAATGCTTGAGACTATAAAACAGAGTAGTATGAAAGTCCTGGTGGTTGTGTAGTTACTGGGAGAAGGTGTATTTTATAACTGGGAAGGAAAAAAGCATAGATGAACTGTTGGTATGTGAGGCAGAGTTCTTCAAGGCTGGAAAGACCTGTGCTGTGGTCAGTCTCCTGAAACCAGGTATTTTGGCTAAAAAAACCCCAACCCCACAGTTCTATTTCCGGACTGAAATATTCTGGTCACAGAAAAGTCCAAGCGCATTTGAGCTTAAAAACAAAGAAAATGATTGGTTGAGAAGGGGGGTTATCTGGACAGTGGGCAGTTATGAGCAATAGCTCCTAGGATATCACATATAACTTGCAGGTATCAGTACAGCAAAGCACAGATGCAGTGTAGGTGCAAGCTTGTACTGAGCAAACTGAAGTGAAGTCAGCAAGATGGGAGTGTGCGGTGCAGCTGAGCTCTGAAAGAGTGTAAGTAGCAAGCATATGCCAGAAAGTCTTGCTGGGCTCTCAGGATTGATTTAATTAAGAAGCAAATGTTTTGGCTTAATTCTCAGAAATGAGCAGTCCCTACTCGCATGAATCCCAGTTTTGCCTTAGGTTCTTCTGTGAAGTGATGGACTTCAGTCCACCAGCCTCTCAGCCTGATCAGTCGCCTTCATGCCTCTGAGCATCCCTGCACACGCTGCTCCAAGTTGGAAAATAAGATTGTAAAATCATTGTACCAGGAACTGCTGTGAATTTTGTTTCTGAAAAAAACCCCAACCAAACAAAAAATAGACAAGCAGAACTGCAGCTTGTTAGACCTATTACTAACAGCCAAACTCGGTAGACCCTAATTCAGACCTTAAAATAAAGCTCGGGAGTGAAGAAAATTACAGTTCACAGAACAACAAGGCAGGAATGCTCAGACAGCTCTGGAGGAGTGAGACAGCTCTCCCATGAAGGCTGGTGGGGTTTTTGGTACTCAGCTCCTTCTGTTCCCAAAAAGGCCATCCTGCCTGCTCCCTGGGACCCCTGCAGAGCTTTCATTATGCTAGAGCACTGGAGTAGGAAGGAACACATATTGATTTTAAAAAGCAGAAGGATTGCAGTGTTCATATGCCATTTTCTTCGCAGGTCCCAGGTCTCATTTCTGTGCTACACATGAGGTGAGAATTGTGGTGCATAGTTCTGCTTTGAGTTACCCCTGATCTGGGTGCAGTAGGGGTAGTTTGTTGTTTTACAAAAGGCAAATGGAAGGTGAGTGGAATTACTCAGGGCATCCTGGTTTACCTCCAGCACCTCTCATACAGCTGATTTGATTCTAACAAACATTTGTGGGTCAGATCTGCAAGTTCACTGCCTTTTGATGTAGAATGATGTTGTGGAAAAATTTCAGTTTTCTGACCTTTTGTTGTTCTGCCATTTCTCTGCCTTCCCTTTTTCATTATGACTATGTGATCTATGAAGGTAAGATTGAGCAGGAATCCTTTTCGGGAGGATACTCATTTTTTTTCCCTTAAAAAGGAGGCACGGAACATGAGTGAGAGAAGGCAGATTCAGAGGAATAGGAAATTCAGGCTGTGTAATGGGGTTGCATTAATAATCATGAGAATAAATTGCTAGTCCTTGCACTGGTTTTTGAAAGGGATATTGCAAAAGAAGTCAGTCACTTAAATTTAAGCAGTTTTGGATTTTTTGAGAAGCTATTTAAAACCTAGTTATTCAACAAATTAATTGATAGAACTTAATGCCAGTCATTACAAAGTAGTAAGAGAACAGATACTCAAACGGCAGAATTTTCTTGTCAGGGCATGACCATAGCAGTTAGACTTTTAGGAGAACAAACAGTGAAAAAAGATTTAAAAAAAAAAAAAAAAAAATATCTGTTTTCTCTGTCCATACCAAATAACATGCTAACATACGAAGAGCAGGTGAAGCAGTTTTTGATTGTGTATCCTCAGTTCCAGGTGTCGCCAGTGCTGGAAGCAGCTCTTCTCATAATGCAGCCCTCACCCTAGTGAGAAGAAAAACATGATTAGAGAACATCTGCTCAAGTTCAGTGGATGCAAGCATCAAACAAGGTTATTTGTAAGAGAACCCAAGGCCACCTAATTCTAGGTTGTACACATGTAGAAGCCTAGAGCATGAATTCCACTAGAGAGTGCTTATTCTTAGGAAGAAAACAAAATGTTCCAATATGTGAATGCACATGCCTTACCTGTGTGCTAAATCTGGATGCAGAGCTTGACAAACACTGTCTTCGAAGTGTCTGAAATGTGTGCACATTTCTCCCTTCCCATTTTATTAACTCTTAGTTGTGACAGGGCCCCCACTGTGGAGGACTTCTGACCTGCTCAGTATTTGCCAGTTTAAAATATTTAAATTTCATTCCACAATTAGCTTGAATTGATGGCAATAGCCACTTTTCCCACCAGCTGGGGAAGCAGAAGTAAGTGCAGTTTATGTTCTCTTAATGAAAGCTCTTTCTATAAAGATGGGTATATTGGTGACATCAGGATTGCTTCTCTATGCTCTTGTGAACACTGGCCACTTGAGCAACATCCACACCACACGCTATGACCATACGCCTGTGAGATCTTCCAACCAAACATCTGCTGTGCCCCATGCCAGTGTGTCCTGTTGCTGCAGTCACTGTCTGCACAGGATGTGGCCCAAGGCTGTGCAGTTCCAGGGCACCATATAACTTTTCCAGTCACTTTTGTCAATGAGGAAGTGTATTTATAGAAGGATTGGGAGGACTGTAGCCCAAACCTTGATGGAATGACAGTGTTTAATAAAATTTTAGGGTTAGTTTTAGTTTGCATCTTAACAGGAAGTTTATGAAGTAGCTTAAGTGCAAGTGGGGTCCCAGATCTAACCCTGAATTAAAGTGCCTCCAAACCTAGCCATAGATTCTGTGCTCAGGTCATCAGGGTTAGTACTATAATCTGAGTTAACTATACAATATGCATGTATCCTTCCATACCAGCAAGATCTGTACTGACTTGGTAGCGCTGCATTATGTACAGGGTCTAATGCCTAGTCATTTGATTTTTTTAGTCATTCAGAAAGTGATGTTTGTCTCGCTATTGCAGAATAATCTAGCAAGCAAGAACAATGAGAATAGATGCTATTTAGACTTCAGATCCCAATGTCCCCCGGAGTAGCCAAAACCTAAAGCAGTGGGTTTTTTTGCCCATCCTCATCTGTCAACATCTCCAAAATTGTAGCGTCCCATTCTTGTCTCTAGAGCCCTTCTCAGTTCAATTTGCTGCAAGCCAAGTAAAAAACTCGAAGTGTTTTACATGACATAAGCAGTGCAAGAGACCTGATGAGACCCCTGGCTACCTGTCTTCCTCCATCTTCTTTTGCTTTCTCAGTGTTAAATTAAGGCCAGTGTCAGTGCTGGGCTGCTTTGACTGTTGACAAAAGAGGGGTTATGGAAATTCAGTACAGACTGTCATTCAAGCAATATAAAACATGTTTCATAAAAAGAGCCCTGGGGATCAAGCGTGAAGAAATTTGCACAGTGAAACACTTTGCTTACACTCACTGTCCACCCTAACTCTTTCCTCTTTTCTGCTTCATCAGCTAATCTCCAAGAGTACTTGTGGGCTTTCAAGTTTGATCAGATTGCAAGGAGCAGCCTCTTGGAAGAAGGGATCAGAGAAAGATTAACACTGCTGAGAACTTGGTATTTACCATTTCAGTGGTGTGATTTAGCTTTCTCTTTTATACTGCTTGTCATTAGGGTTAAATAAATGTCATGGCTTTTAAAAACAGTCCAGAAGAGAGCCACTTCTTTGTAGTTTGAAATAAAACATATCTTTAGGTCTGGGCAACATATTCAGAGTTGAGATAGCATGATAATTAAAACTAATGATAATTTAATGTAATGATCCTTATCCTGTAGGAAGACTTGTTTGCACAAAATGAAGTATTTATTACATATACTAAAGTCAGAGTTTGATGTAGGGGAGGAAAAGGCCATGGGCTGGTGATATGTCACCAGATGTAGTTCAAATAACATATGTGTCTGTGAAGAGCTGCAGCCAAACATTGGTAAGCTGAGTTGACTAGAGATCTGCTGTTCTTAAAATAGGATTTATTTGTTATTTTTCTATTGCATTTACCATTTGAGACATTTCTAGCTGATGACTGGATAAGATAATATTGGGATGGATTTGCCATTTGTCACAAGGCTTCCTGAAGTGTCTTTTGCCAGTGCTGACCTTTATGGTACAGAATGACGGTGCCCTTACTGAAGGGTTTTCCATAATGGCAAAATGCCCATTGACCAAACTTGCACTGTTGATCTGTGAATGACTCTCCTGAGAACCAACACTTCTGATGTAATTACTAATTCGTGATATTACAGAGATCAGAGACTGAGCTGTTTGCTTTGATTTTCAGTCTTACAACATCCTGAAATACTATGCTCGGCTGTAGCAGGCGAAGCCTAAAGTAGCAGTAGTCCTCTGTTTGCTGTGCAGAGCGTGCTGTGTGTCACGTTGCAGGGAGCAGGTTATTTCTGTGTCACAGCTGTATCTAGCCATGAGCATTGCCTGATGCAGAAAAACGTACCTTTCTTCCAGGCTGTATCCTTTTCACAGTCATCGGGTAGCTCTCATTGACAGGCATGTGTTAGCTCAGAATCATAGCAGCCTCTGAATTTACAGCTCCTTTTCAAGGTAGAAGGAAGAAGATGGGTTATGGAAGGGAGTTAAGAAGATCTGGTTCCTTTCATGCTGCAGTGGACTAGAGATGCCTGTGTAATCAGCTAAGCATGTCTCCTTCGGGAGAGCGAGAGTGTTGTATGGAGTTTCTCTAGGATTCAAAACCAGCATCTGAGCAGGTTTCTGAGCTCGTCAAGCAGAGCCCCAGACGAGACACATCTACTGCTACAAAGCAAATTCAAAACCCCCAACCAATCCAGCTAGAAAATCTGATTCTTGATTTAAAGTTCACCTAAAGTTAAAGCTTATTTTCGGCTATATGTTATTGCTTATGTTCTTAATTGGAATTGATGAGCAGAACATGTATAGTATGGCATTTATTTTAGATGAGGCAGGTGGGGGTTTTTGGCAATGGAGTGTGGTATATTTGGGCAGTGGGTGTATTTTAAGCAAACTGATTGCCTGCAGGCGTCACACTTGAACATTGTTCCCTGCATACCTGCATACTAGTCTTCGAAAGTTCACATCTAGACACAATTGTGGATGAAAATCAGAGTCTGACCAGCACTACCGAATTCTGAGCTGGGCCTGCAGCGCTTCTTTGGAGCAGCAATCTACTCCCTCCTTCTGAACACAAGGGTGTCAGGATTTACAACCTGAGTTAACTGCATAGGTATCACAGAATATCTCTTTAATGATGGCCTCTGATTAGTTTTCTAGATCACACAAAAGAAATGTGGTATGTTTAATGATCTGTAACTGCCTAAGTGCAACTTCTCATCTTCATGATAACTCTGCTGAAATGTGTTCCCTTCTGAACTAATAAAATTTAAATAAAGACATAATGTTTAAGTATTTCATTTTTGGAGCAGTTTCTAGTTCTTAACTAGGCTTGTTGGTTTAGTGCACTTTATATGAAAGGTAGGGACTTTGGGTAGGAGACTGTGTTCAAAATCTGACCTGCATCTACAAGCATAGTATTCTCTTGCATTTCTCCAATTTCTTCCAACCAAATACCTTGTTTTCTTTCAGTAAGTGGCTCTTCTGGCCTTACAAGCGCTACATAATAATCTGGTACATTGAAACACAACCTAAGTAGCCTAAAATCCCAAAGCAAGCTTAGAGAAGTGTGACTCTTTTTTTTTCTCCAAGTCTTGTGCAATAAATACAAGATCATCTGGTTGCCTGTGCTGTTAAGAGTCTCTACTGAAGACTCAGCATCAGTCTTTGCAGGTAAAAATCAAAGATTTTCTGACAGAAACTTGCAGTGTGTTACTGAAATGCTTCACTGCAGTGGCCAGACCCTTTCTTTTCCATCTCCAGTACAGTAGCTTCACTGGGAAAGGATTTGATCAAACTGAAATGCAGAACTCAAAGCTGCTTGAAGCAGCTGAGAGGGGAGTATGATGGAGGCCTGTGTGAATCAGGAGCAGCATGCTGATGATGAATGGGAACAGCAATGTTTTGTTTCTTCTGGTAAATATGAAAGTAGTAGGTGGTAAGCTTAAAAAAAACCATTTTCAGTAACTTATGCTGCATAGCTAAACAAGGAAACTCATTGCCACAGGATGTTGTGAATGCCAATTTGTGTGGGATTGAAAAAGCAATTAGACTGATGATGGAAAAACCTGTTGAGAATGGGTAAACCCTTTACTTTCCTGAAGAAGTGTCTAAAGGACTGCTGCAATGGGGTATGATGTGGACAATGTAATTGTAAGCTTCCTGTGGTTTTATACTCTTCCCTAGACATCTGCCACTAGCATTTGTTTCTGTTGATTTGTCCTATTACAATCACGTGTTGTCCTGATGTCCCAAAAGCAAAACAAATGAGCAAGGGATGCTGAAGATCTCCCTAGCAAAGACCAAGGAGGAAAGGAAGTGGGGAACCTAAAGGAAAAATAAACTACAGAGGAACAAAGTGAATACTAGGGAACAGTTTCCACAGGAGAGTGTGAACACGTACCCCATCACTACAAATATGAATCTGAGTTTTCATTCTTTGGAAACATCACAGGGGTCTGCAAACCTGGAATGCAAAGGATGAGCCTCATCCTGGGGGACAAAAACACCTTCCTGATCCTGGTTAGATGAATCTTTTTGGTCTCTTAGAGAAACTACTCTTCTCTTGTGGACTAGGATTAGCCAAAGGACATAAGGAAAACTAGGACCCCATAAACTGATTCACAGTGGTGTGTTTAAGTCCCATCCCTTCTTGTAACTCCTATTGGTTGTACTGTAGTCAGATGGGTATTGAGATAAAAAGCCAGCTGACATCTTTCTAGGCTTCTCTGATGAGTACCTGGAATGAAATGCATGTGAAGTTATTTTGAAGATGGTGCTGGTGACTGCAGGTTGTACCTGCTGGGTGAGGTGGGATAGTGCCTGTGAGGACCCCACCCTGTGCTGAGGAGTGGCCTTTGAATCACTCCTGAGCTGTGTTCTCCTGAAGGAATGGTCTGAAATTTGGCTGACTGCAGTTTAACCCTGGATTTTGGCAGCTTTATGTAAGGCAGCACATAAGAACTAGACTTATGATGCAGAATATAAGAGCTTTTGAAATGGGATGCAAAGGTTAAAAATAAAATGAAATTAAAATCCTTAGATATTTTTTGAGGGAAGCTGAAATAAAATGAGTACAGGGCCATGCAGAAGTGATCATGACCTGTAATAAATGAAAATCCATTTAAAATCTTGAGTTAGTTCTTAGAAAGATACGTTATTAAATGTGGGCTCTCAGATTTCTCTGGGATTTCCTGTTTAGTAGGATAAACAGAAAGGGAACAGGAAAAGGTGGTAACTTTATTCATACCTAACTCTCAAACTCTTGCAAGTGAAGAAACAATAATTACCCAGTTGGCAATGATGTGTTTGCAACGGTTCATTTTTTACTGTGCTACACGAACATCTATCCTACCATTTACTTTTTATACAGAAAATTAATTTCTTCTTGTCTGAGATAGACTTGCAAAGTATTTATAGGGGAAGAGCTATAAAAGTACACAAATATTATGGAAAATAACATGAGTATATTGGCTAGCTGACAGGGATATATTTATAGAACATTCTCTTACTTGGGCAGAATTATCAGGCATTGAGGACAGGGTATTCATTTCAATAACAGACCAATAACCATTGCCAAAATGAACATAATTACTGTTTCATGGTATACAGAGCAGGGGTCATCCTACAGATTTAAAAGCAAATTCAAATAAGTATCTAGCTCAGCCTCATGGAGGAAAGATATGAACCAAATAAAGCACATAGCATAGAAGAGTTACAGTTTCAAAAGATGCTGAGATATCATCTGTCTGCCCTGGCTTAGACGTGTCTTCTGCTCTGTCTTAGCCAGCAGAAGCCGTGGCAGTGCCATCCTCCTCAGGATATCACTTTGTTTGCCTTCTGTGGCCATGAGGTTGCATCCGTCTAGGAAGCAGCCTACCTCTGCTTTTCGTTGCAGTAGGATTCAGTCCTGACACCACAGGAGGGTCAAGCCCCTGGCTCCTCCAGCGAGGTGGTTTCATTGGTTTCCCACTGGTTGTTCCAGTGGCACATCCACACGCTAATTGCTGTACTGTCACGGATAGGTTATGGTTGAACTAAGTGTGAATGTCACAAGTGTCCTGTCCTCTCCTGAACTGTGAGTGGGTGCTTGCCTTCTTCTAAGTCTCACACCAGAGGTGAACAACAAGGGCTTGTTGGGAAGCAAGGGGCTTTTCTGGTTTTGTCGTTTCGTCATTGGTCAGTCTTGGAACTAATACATACCTTATAAGAGTCTGCTGGAACGTAAAGCCTGTGTCTTTGTGCGCCAAACAGGGCTAACAGAATGAAATGACCTTCAGTTCTACAGGATGCGTTTAGCTGGTGCAGCCCCAGAAGTCCAGTAATGACTGTATTAACTGCTCTGAACCAAGATCATGTCCTCAATCTCTCATTTAGAAGGAGCAGCAGGGTATGAGTCCTGTTAAACTTTGTCTTCTCTCTGTTCAGAGCTGCCTGTTCCTACCTGGAAGCCTGAACTGTTGTGCTTAGATGAAGTACATAGGATGCCTCCTTCCTCTCTGTACTGGTATGAAAGTGGTCTGCAAAATCAAGTAGCAGTAGTGACTTGATTTTTGCATGAGCGAGGTAGGCTTACTGCCATGTGCTGTTTGCTGGTACCTTGTCATCTTGGATGTTGGCTCCCTGGCATTTTCAAAAGCTGTGATAGCCTAACCACTGTCAGGATTGCAGCTGTGTCCTTTGCTGTATTACCCAACGTGCGATCATCTTTTTTTCACAAGAAACTTGGCATGTTTTCTGCTTCCCCTTTTAGTAAAGCACCAAATCTCCCGATGGTTTCCTGCCTTTGTACTCTGCTATATGCTGTGCAGACAATTCCTAAGGAACCTAAAGAGACTATTATTAAACACTTGACAGAGGAGCTTGAAATGTTGATGTTACATGCCTGAAGACTGGAAAATATTGGCACCTGCTGTGATTCTCTAGTTCTGGACACAGATTATTATTTTTTTTTCCACTTTCTCATTTCAATAGTACAATTGATTCTTCTTCCTGTGGAGACGTTGCAAGGAGTGCTTAGGGCATTTCCTCCTCTTGTTCTGGTAAAACTAAGGGTTTCCTGAGGACAAGCGCGTTGTCAGACTGAGCCACGGTACTTTCCTGCCTGTTTTGAGGTACTGTGTCGCCTCTGACTCCTGGTACAGTTTTGGAAACAAAATACCACCCCTACTCTTGGAGCAAGAATCCCCCTCTGTAACTGGCAACACGTTATATTTTGGCATGGGATGAATGAGTTTCTAGAATTGCCGGTATAAGTCTCGTACGTGTAACTACAGCATTTGGCTGCTACAGTCAGTGCATAAATGTGACTAATAGTTAGACTTACTGGAACAAAACAATGCTGGTACTGCCCGTGTCAGTGTCCCAGTAGGGTGCTAATGTGTCCTTGTTTAGCATACGCAGCATTCCTTCCCGAGTGCTTTCCCCTTCTTGCTGAGCTGAATTCAGCAGCATCCTCCTCCACATTGCATCTCGAAGAGGAGCTGCTGAGGGTCAGGTTTTGAAGGCTGTTCCCCATAAGACAGAAGGTATATCGTTCCTGCTTTTTAGCACAGTGTTGAATTTTACAGCACCCTGACTGCAGTGGCCTAATGTCTTCTGTTGCCCTTTTCTCTGGTAATTTGAAGAAATTACCCAGAAAATCTGTATGTACTCTGCTGCTTAACATGTGGTACTGGGTTTCTGCTAATGAATGGCACCAGTGCTGGCCTTGGGGAAGAGAAAGGAAAGCTAAAATGTTTTTGTCAGGGCAAATCCATGGTCTCAGATGTCCTGTGTTTGCATAATCTCATCTTCTCCGAATATGAGTTCAAGTTGGGAAGAGTAGCCTCCCCGCTCCAGAGAACTGATGTGTTTGTACAGCACGTGTCCTGCTTGTTTCTGAAGTGCTTTGAGTGTTGACATGCAGATCCTTGTGTTTGAGAGGCTCTGCAGAGCTAAGCATGTTTGGATACTTACGTGGTGCTAGTGGCTCAGTTACAATTACATGAAATCATCTGTGGGCACAAAAGCCAAAAAATCAATCTCTAATGACCACAATGCAAGAACATAAAGTTGAAACCAAACAAATGAAGAAGGATTTGAGCGTCCAGACACATGAGGAAATCTCATATAAAGCTTGAGCTATGTGTCTGTGTTATGCATCTTTGCAAATCCTAATGTTATTTAGGATCACGTTCTGCGTTCTTGGAATAAACTAAAATCCTTATGCTCCTTGCGCTGGTCATAGTCTTATAAACTTTTCCACTGCACTTTTTTACTTCAGTATTTGTTTCCTTTCTCTGTATTTAAATGCCTCAACAAACATCATTCAGCTGTTGCATTGTGAGTGACTGATGACTTGGGACAGATCCAGGAACTGGTAAGTTATTGGTTCAGATGGAGTTAGGCACAAAAGATGAGGTTTTCCACCTCTGTCCACAGGCTGTCTCTTGGACAGTCCTTCTAGGGTTTTGTCTCTTGTTTTCACTGTCTGTAAAATGGAGTGGTGACAAGCACTACCTTTGGAAAAAGGGAAGGATCTCTAAATGAAGAGTGCTGTATGAGAGCTTGGGAGAATTGCCAGTACATCCTGAGCTGGAGCCTCCTGCTGAAACCCTGCTATCATTGCTTTGGTCAGTCCACTGAGGGTCTGCTTCAGCTTCCCTGGCAGTAAAATGAAACCCTTATTGGATAGCCCAGGGATGCTGGGAGAATCTTTGATGCATGTGAAACTTTGTATTTGAAAAAGTTTGTATAAATTAAATTTACAACAGTGACAGAAGCCTAGATTTTCTATGAGCATTCTTTCATCTGCATTTTGTCTAGTTGAAAAGTTTAATCTTAGTATTTATTCTGTGGGGTTTTTTAATCGTTGCAAATACAAGCTAATTCTTTTCATCTACTAGGAAGCAGATTAGTAAAGTTTTGACTGAAAGACATGACCGTATGTCTCAGAAATCTACTAATTGCCTTTGATGTATTTAGCTTTCCCAGATCTACGGATACGTTCCTTGTTTTGGAAATGCTATGTCTCTGAATGTCTTCTGTTGCCCCGACTTTGTTACAGCATTTTCAGTCTGTCAAAAAGAAAATGAGTACCCAGATTCCCGAAGCCTGGAAAAAGGTCATTACATAGATCAGATGAAAAGGAAATAGCATGTCTACTAAATCAAAGATGTTTTATACAAACCATGATGGGTCATGCTGAGAACTGTCTAGCTTGTTGAGCTTAGCAATGTTTCTGTCCTTGAAAATTAGCCAAGAATTTATCTCTTTCCATAACTTACTAATCCACCTACACAGCAGAGTTCAGATCCTACAACTGTATGCTATGAACCCCAGCATTCTTCTGACTGGGTAGTCTTTAATGCTTCTTTGATTACGACATAGTTAAGAATAGAGTTTAGCCTGTGATTTTACTTATCCTATTAGTAACTTTTCAATTCTTTTGTGTGGGATATATCATATGTAGAGGATAGGATTTCAGCATACCTCTGCAGTATTGTCACCGACCAAAAAGAGGGTTGGAAGATAGTCAGCAGGTGCAAATGAAGTACTCTAAGTCTTTGCAGCTGTTTAGTGCTCAAAGTGCATTTCCTGAAGACAGATGTTCCTTTTCCTTTGGGAAGGGATCTGGTGAAAACTGGGAATTGACACTGAACAGAAGGGGAACTTTCCTCTTCACTGATCAGATACTCTGAGCTGCAAAGCATGGTGGTGTTTTCTGAACGGATGTGTCTGTGTGGCTCAAGGCATCTTCCAGAGGGTCCATCTCTCAGTCACTGTCATGCATCCTGTCACTGACTGTTGTGAAAGGGGAAACCCTTGTTATTTCATTACAAACTCAGAGGGCTCCCAACCCACTTTGTGTTGAGTAGCTAAGGGGTGGATATGATACAGTCTGGCCTTCTAGGAGTCTGCATCCCCTGTATTTCTTGGCATAGGTGCTGTATGTCTGGGGAGTTGCAGACAGTTGACAAGGAGTTTGAAGGGCTTCCTACACAGCTCCATGTACTGCTGAGTGCCCCTTGTCTTAGTGATCCACTCTGCAGCTATGCTGCAGCTCAGTTTTCTTCAATTCCTTTGTGATATTTGAGGCTTCTTCTTCATGAGGTATTACTCGGCTTTTTCACCTTGAGAAGACTGGTAAACATAAGGCATTTCTTTACAACTTTCAATTTGTTAAGTAAAGTAACAGGAAGAGATGTAAAAAGCATCCAGCCACCCAGGGAAAGGAAACAAGAGATTGTATAAGCTTGAGTTTTGCAGAGGGAGGACCTGGTTTTAGAAATGTCACAGAAGGAGTTTATCCTTGAGAAGGCTTTTGATAAAATGGCAGTGTAGGTGGGAAGGGGAAGGTCAGGAGTTAGAAGAGCAGGTGGGACTCTGAGGTGGACCAAAAGGACAACCAGCAATGTGTAAGAAGACCTGAGGGCAGTCCTTTAACTAAAGAACCCCCAGGATGAGAGGTCCTAGAGACAGTGAATGTTTTGCTGCATTCCTAAAAGGAAGGGAATAAAGAAGAGATAAATGAAGAAGTGGCCATTATATATAGAAAGCATAGCAACTTTTAGAAAGTTTTAATTTTTAGGGAAAACACCTCCCATGCACCTTAAATCTTTACTAATTGTTTTTTAGGCATCACAGAGATAGCTGTTATCTCAAGACTTAAATGGATAAATCAATGGGGGGAAAAAATGTATAGCTCAGTACATTTGGTCCTTATGTCAGCAGATGGAATCCACTTACAGAGGCTGGTACAGCTCCTCCAGCCCAATGCAGTACAAAGACATCCACAGAAGAAAGACTCCCCTCACTGCATGAGTGCATACCAGTCAGCTAGGCAAGAGCCAGAGGTGTAATCCAGGGCTAATACGTTGTTACCAGCACAAGATTCAATAAGCAGCAACAAGCCTGGGCTGAGGAGCCCAAGACAAAACCATTGACACACCTACAGTCAGATGGACCAGGATAATATTTGTACTCCCTTTTAAACAAGTAAAATTATACTATTAAGTTTTATTTGGGAGCTCATCTTTGCCAAAGTGGAGAATATGATTCAGGAGACTATTTGTCCTGGCCAGTGTTGCTAGATATAAACCGAAGAAATGATACACAAGCTCTCTTTCCTTCCTAGGCTTTCCTTCAGGGTGTTTCTGCATGTGCACATTTCCTCTACCCTTGCTGTTGTAGGAGATTGTAGCAGGTTCATGAATTAGGATTCAGTGTAGTAACTGAAGGTAGAAAATTGTATGTATTTCTTTGTGTATTCAGACTGTACAGGTCATTATTGTTCCCTGCAAGATGGGAATGCACATTTCTGGAAAACAGGAAGATTACTTTGCAGCAACAGTTCTTGTGAAGGTAATTGTCTGACAGCAAAGGGCAGTTCATTGCACCTGACACAGTCTAGCTAAAAGTTGCATGTGTATTCAGTACTAGGAGTCTACAGTTCTCTGCAATCAGTAGGCAGAGGTATGTCCAGAAGTGATTAAACTATTGAACGTATAAGGTAGATCACCATCCAGATGTGCCTGTTTCCACTGACTACGCTGCTACACAGACAGCTTGCATAGACAAGTTGGCTGGAGTTAGGTGAGATGAATTCCCCCTTCCATCACAGTTATCTATTGGCACACAGCTCCTGGGAGCTCACAGCCACACTCGGGAGGCTGCTGTCGTGGGGTGCCTGGCTCCTGGTGCTGCCATGTGTGCTGGCACATTGGTCAGGGACTCCACTCTGGTGGAGTTGTCCTTCCTCCCACTGCCTTTTTACTGCCAACTGTCTCCTGCCCAAGTGTTATTGAAGGAGATCAATCAATGCTGGCCTTGCTGCTTTGAAACATTGAGGTTTTCGGGGAATAGCAGGCTTCTGTCTGTCGCTAGCTTCTTGACATGCCCAGCATCAAACCAGGGACTCGGGCATCGATTGCACCAAAGATAGTGCCAAAGACCCAGCCTCACAGTGCAAGAGAAAATAGAAATAGAAACCACTTTGTTTTGCATACTGTTAGAGGGCTGCCATCTTAGCAGATGATGTCCACAGAGATACCAAGTTTGGACACATGCCCCTTGGCAATTCAGCGGCCACTGCCTTTCCTTCATGGTGCCAGCCAGAATCCTGTTGCACAGGATTTCCTCCTTGCAGCACATCAGCAATGTGGAAATAATGTCAGCTCCCTAAAACAACATGACTTGGGTAAGGACTGCTGGTCCCTGCCTTCCAGTAGCTTCTCACAGGTGTTGCACAGTGTTTTGATTGTCTGGGAGTTGGTGTGGGACTGCTATTCTCTGCAATACCTACCCAGAGTGTTTTGCAGTTGTTTAAGAAAAAAAATGTACAGGGCTGTCTGTAGACTTTTTAACGGAAGAAACTAATCCAATGTAAACAAAGTGGTGTGTGTGCATTCCTTTGCTGTAGTTGTACTAACATAATTATAACAGAAAAACACACACCGACAAAGCTTTCCCACATAGGTCTTTGCCTTTTTTCTTTCTGGAGTTTAAAATACATGTAGCTTCTTTGTCTCAGAAGTTATTTCTTCTTGTTGGTTTCGGGGTGGACCCTGTCCACCTCCCTGCAGAAAAATCATCAGCTCACACCAGTCCCTGTAGTGGGCAGCAGCCTTAGTTGGTTCACCAAACTCCAGTTAAGCCATCACAAAGAAGTGCAGAGCAGAATCCTTCAAGGCCAGAACCCGTGTTTCACAGTTACATTTTTCCTAAGTGTTTTAGGATTGTCTACAGGTCTTCTTTAAGATCTTAATTTGAAAATACAAAATGTTTCTTAATAAAACAACCTGTTCATTTGGTATTGTTCCTTCATGACCACAAAGTGTAAGCTCTGAACAATGAGCAGTGTAGAGGGTAAAAGTCCCCCATGTGTTAGACAAGTTTGCCAACCTGTGCAAAGACTGTGTTAGGACAAGGCATTATCTTCTTGTTTCCAACGTTACGTGTAACTGACTTAATCATTTGGGACCGATGATCATTTGTGTATGTTGTTGAGTTGATATTTAAGTCTCTGCTTAGGTTTCTCTAACCTTGTTTAAACATGTGTTTGTTTCAGACTAAACAGTTCTTTCCACTGTTGTTACTGAAATACCGTGTTTTTAAGTTTCATCCCTGATGCAGTCAGAAATTGCTATTGTATAGTTGTGTTCTGGGAAGCTGTTGTACATAATGAAACTCAAATGAAACCAACTGTCACCAAGTCTCTGGAAACTCCTTTTGACCTCACAGCGGAGGTGGACCCACAACATGGCTGACTGGAGATGCTCAGCCACAGGGCTTGCTGTCAGCCCTGCTTAGCGGTGCAGCAGCAGCGATACGCCTCTCCTATTATTCAGTGTTATCCCAAGATCTTTCTCTGTTCTGTAGATCTGCATGTAATCTCTTGCACTTCACATTGTGTTCTCATACATGTGGGGTGGTAAAGTAGTAAAAGGCAGGTAGTTATTCACGTTTCCCATCATTGGTGGTGGCATGGTCTGGAACAGGAGCCGAAAGCCCTGTTCCTCCCTGGCTTGAGCTGGGGCACAGCTGCTGCAGGATTCTTGCTGTACTAGGGAGGCTTGATCTGGGCATCATGTCAGAGCCCCTTCTAGCATGTCCCTGAGATGCTTCTCTACCTTGGAGGGAGTTTTGTCACTGTTTTGCACTCCTTACGTGGACTGCTGCTTTGCCTCTGACCCAGCACGTATAGATTGGAAGTGGTATTTACTGAAAGCGTGGGGTGTGCATTGTGTAGTCTCTCCAGGATTTAGCTTCCAAAAGCTCATTAAACTGATCTAGTTAAGGACCATCAACCCTCTTAGATTAGAGCTATAAAGTGTACTCTACTCTTTTGGGTACTTTAATGTCTGCAAATGAACTCTGTCATGGACAAGAAAAAGCTGTCTGTGTCATGTCTGTCATCATACCCCTGGCCATAAATGTACTCACTGGTGCGTTTTTTATTAGATGATGTACTTTGTGTAAGACATGGAGAGACTGATACTTCAACCAAGAGGAAGTAACTCACTTAAGTCAGTGGAGTAACATGCAAATAAAATCAGTAAGGAGTTCAGTATTGGGCCTTCAAGGCTCACGTTAGATTCCACTGCATGGAGCAATTGATGCTCTGCTATGGATTTCTCATGTGCATCAGCTGGTTATGAGGAACCTTGGGTGCTACATTATCTGTTCAAGCACATGAGGGCCCTGGTGCTCACACCCTTCCTTCAAGCTCCAACACATAGCGTATAACAATATATTTGCACCAAATCTGGTGCTCCCATGCCATTTCAAGCTGTGTGTGCTTATACAGGGAAGTGCAGACCACTGTCTGTTGCTCTCACCCACCATCTAGGCCAGGGGGATGCAAACTAGCATCCCACAGGCCTCTGTCCTGGAGGTATGTAGTTTGCAGATGGGAATTTAGCTTGGAAGTTGTTTTGTACTAGTCTAAGTAGTTTCTTTGATCAGTATTTGGGATAGGAAACATGAAATAAACTCCGTTTGGACCATTAGATATTTTTTGTATTTCAGAGAATGGAGTCATTTGGACACTGTCTGTTGGTTCTGAGACTCATTTAATCATTCTGTGTACTAGGGTAGTCCATGTTGGTAAGAGTACTAAAATCAGAGACTTCCGTTGCTTCAGGATGGCAATTCTAACTATCATTCCTGTATCCAACATATATGGGTAAGCATATGAAACAGCAGATACAAATTGCTGTTTAGAGATAGTTGAGTTGGCTTTAATCAGGGTTCAGGTATTCACACTGAACCTGACGTTTGCATTTTAATATAGAGCAGACACAGAGCAGATTTTGCATTGTCTATCTTCTGGAAATGCCTTTGGGGTTTCACAGATGTCAATACTTTCAGTGACAGGGTTCTGAATAGGACCTTACTGGGGTAAAAATGCAGATAAAGTCTTCTTTGAGCTTACCAAACAATCCCTTTCATTTTTTTCCTTGATGAGGAAAATGGCTTTCATTCTTCCTGTAACATTGGAAACACTCCAGCATTGATTCCTCAAGTTTTGGTACAGCTTCAGTGCTCTAAGGAATAAATGTTAGCGAGCAGTTTTTCTCCATGCTTCGTCAGTACTTACCAGAGAGTTTTGCCTAACATTCTTCTTTACACAGAGCCTAAGCACCAGAAGGTTTATTTCTTTCTCCTGGAAAGTTGGTTGATTTGCCTCCTTTTTCTGTGGTCAGGTCTGCCAGAGTGCCTCCTTAAGAGCCTTTGCATGTGGTGCTGGTGAGAAACTTGAAAAACAGTGAAGGAGGGTGAATCGAAGTTGGCAGATAGTCCAGTTTGTTTGGTAATCTTGTCGAACTGCAGAAAATAGGCTTTAGGTTTTGAGTACAGTAAGTGTATAAACATAGCCAAAAAGCTGCATTTTTCAAGCACCTGAAGTCATGTGTTTTAATAATTGGGGGAGGAGTGGGAAGGAGTTGAGCTTGTATTTTTAAACTGAACTGCAAAGCTTTCTGTCCCTTTCATTTGCAAGGTGGTGTGGGTAGCTGCTCTCACTTGCTGAAAAATTAGGCTGTTTGATGATGAACACGCATCTCTCAGCCTTTACTCTGTCTCCTGCACGAGATAATCTTTCACCTCTTAACTTGTTAAATTTCTGTGAGCTTGCTTTATTGGGCTGTGTCAATGAACACGTTTCACCACAGTTCTCTCTTAACTGAAGGCGTGTCTGTAGCTGTACTCCTCTGCTGCCAGGTACCCGAGGCTCCATCACCAGAGTGAGCTGAACCCTTGTTTGCAAAACCTGCCTCTTTCAGCCTGTCATGGTTTAACCCTAACTGGCAACTAAGCACCACACAGCTGCTTACTCACTCCTTCCACCCCCCTCCCCTGTGGAATGGGGAAGGAGAATCAGAAAGAAAAAAAAGTAAAACTTGTGGGTTGAGATAAGAACAGTTTAACTGAAATAAAATAAAATATTATAATAATAATAGTAATGAAAAGAAAGATAACCAGAAAAGGGAGAAATAAAACCCAAGAAATACAAGTGATGCACAATACAATTTCTCACCACCTGCTGACTGATGCCCAGACAGTCCCCAAGCAGCAGTTGTCCCCTCTTGGCCAACTCCCCCCCATTTATGTACTGAGCATGACATCTATGGTATAGAACATCCCTTTGGCTAGTTCAGGTCAGCTGTCCTGGCCATGCTCCCTCCCTGCTTCTTGTGCACCTCCTGGCTGGCAGAGCATGGGAAACTGAAAAATCCTTGATTTAGGATAAGATCTACTTAGCAACAACTAAAACATCAGTGTGTCATCAACATTATTCTCATACTAAATCCAAAATACAACACTGTACCAGCTACTAGGAAGAAAATTAACTCTGTTCTAGCCAATACCATGACAAGCCTGAGCACCCAAGAGATGAGGTGAATGCCTTTCTTGGGAATCAGAAGGGAGCATCCTGCTTGCTGAGGAAAATGGGCATAAGATGAAAGTCTAGATCTAGAAGGTAAGGGAGGATCCTGTACAGACCGTAGCTTTGTGAAATGGTTGTCTCAGAGGAAGAGTTCAGCTGAAGGAAAAAACTCCCTCAGGTTGGCTTTACTTTGATTTTTGCCTTTATTTCTTCTTTATCTTTTACCATTTCTCTTCAATCTAAGCTGAATTAATCATGTTCAAAAAACATAATTAGCACTGCTTAATTGTATGGAAATGGCAAGTTTTGGGGAATTTTGTTAATAGTTTCTTACTTACATTCAGTTGTGAGGTTTCCTCACTCACTGCCTAGATGCTTCAAAATCAATACTTTTTTAGAAATTAAGACTGTTGCTCTGCAGGTGTTCCATTTAACATAGATATTCAGTGCACAATTCCTTGTATGTCAAGCTGGGGTAAGGTTAAAATCGTGCCCTCAAAGCTGAGTCTGCTCTGCCCTCTTGTGTCTTGGGAATGTGCTGCCAAATGCTTCCCAAATACAGCTGCTTTGTCATGAAAACTGGAATTTTCCCCCCACAGACTTAAGAGTAAGATCCAAACACACAGGTATTCAGATATGAGTTGATTTTTCAGTGATGAGTACAGATTGACATACATTTGAACTAAATCTGTTCTGCCAGTATTCCTCATGCACACATGTCTGAGGGGAAGGGAAAACAACTTGAGAGTATTTTTAATACAGCTCAGAAGTGCTAAAATAAGCTTGATTGAAGGGCAAAAAACCCCAGTCATGTAGTGATTTAAATTAAGATACCTTCAAGATAAGGTTCAGCTGCATGCTAAAAAAAGAACCTGACAGCTTCTCTGTGTTGTTGGTTGGTTTTTTTGGTTGAAAACGAATTTAGGAGGCAGGGGTGAGCTGGAAGTTCAGATTTCCTCCCCTTATTGTATTAGGAGAAAAAGACGTTGCCCTGGCTGTGCATCCTCTCTATCCCCCCAGGAGCAGAGTGCAGCAGTGCAAGCTGGTGGAAGCCACAGTGAAACAGAGTTTACTGAAAATATATTTATTTTTAAAGAGGCTTAAGCGTTTTCAAATCACAGAGCCAACTATTCTATTAAAGAGTGACTTTTCTCAACAAAGTAGGAAGTTTAGAGTTTGAGACGGTCTGCTGTAAATCTTTCAGATAACTTAAGGCTTAACATTTGCTTCATGAGCATTGGATGATGACTGAGTTGATCCAGTTCTGATTTTGACACAGATGTTTTTCTCCTTATCTTAAGGGTGTTTACAGCAGAGACCAGCAATTTTCAGGAGCAGCTTTGTCATTTCTCTTCATAAAGCATTGTGCGACGTGGAGGTCATGCACCCTGTTTCTTTAGAAATAATCCTGGCAGTCTTTTCAGCCACAGAGGGCAACTTGGGCACAAATTGTGCTCCATTTGTAATTGCTAAGCAGAATTGGGGGATGACACACTTATGTGCTTTGGGCCGAGTCTGTTGCACACCTGGGGTACTCCAGGCTTCCTCTTGTGCTCCTCTGACAAACTGTGTCCTCCCTCCACCTGTTTCAGAAATTCACCATACCAACTTCTTTTAGCTTTCCCTTCTTCTCAGTATGCCCTTCATTTGGTGCTTCCGTTACTTTCTTTGTATAAACAGAGAAGATGCTGCTAACGAGACAGTACTGAGCCTGGTCAGAAGACAGGATATTCTTGAGTAAACACCTTTTGTTTTATGTTTTTCCAGTAACGCTCTCAGGATTTTGGTTGCTGATGCTCAGACAGAAGCCTCAAACAGGGAGTTTATTCAGCTGTTGTAATGACCCCAGTAGCCTTGAAAACTCTTTTACCTGAAAGTCTTTAAATCGGTACTGTAAAGCCCCCTCTCACCAAGGGAAGGCACAAGCCTTCTCCCCACTTTGAATATGGAAGCTCAGAGATAGGATGAGTTTGGTGATTGGGTCATGGTCCCATGGCAAGAGGTTGGTGGTGCTGTGAATAAATACTTGTTCTTCAGCCTATCTGCTCTGCTTCCTAGTCCCTAGATTAGATACTGAAGGGTGGTGAATGATGAGGTAGGGAGACATGTTGAGACTGTAAATCTAAAGTTTAATAGGCAGTGGCCTCCTTATGGCTTTTTTTTTCCTAGCCACAAGGCTTTGAACTATCCTCACAGATGACCATGAACTCTCTTTTTAAACTGAAGACAAGGAAATGCAGTTTGTTGATCTATGAATGCAGAGCATTGGATCTGCAATTTATTATTTGTTGTCTGTCTTCTCCAAAATCGTAAGGACCAAAGAAATCTGAATAGGAAACTTACTTTGTGATTCTTCTGTTCTTATGGTTTGTTTTTTCCCGACAGTGATCTACAGCTGTCCTCTGTGTCAGTACTTCTCAACCTTTGATAGTGCAAGGACCATATACCCTCATCAAAAACCATCCAGGGACTGTTTTGTACAGCCCTGTCACAGTGGTTTCCAGTTACTATCATGTAAGATTTGGTTCAATTGGGAACAGCCATGTATTATTTTTCCTCTATCTATTTTGCCTACCTGCTGAATGGGAGTGTGTATTCACTGTTAGATTTCTTGCACATTCTTCCTTTTGGGGGGTTGGGTATCCTGTAGCTCTTCGGCAGCCTGTCTGCAGGTCACCAGTGGTGCACGGGCCCTGGGTAGAGGAGCACTGCTCAACATCTTTTACTAAAGCAAGTCCCAAGCATAAAGTTTTCCATCAATTCTCACTGCCAGAAAACTTTTTTCCCCAGCCAGTATTTAGTCTGCATCTTCCCTGTCTTCACATCGCATTGCTCCTGTCACTATTGTTGAACTTCATCTGAAATAATCCCCTCCTTGGCACCAACGTGCTGGTTTGAGTACTCTTTCACCTCTCTCTTGTCGGTGAGCTGTGTTACTCATCCTGTAAACTGGCCTTCATCCGTCAGGTTTTCCACCTTCATAATAACAGTGTTGCTCCACGGGAATGGAGCAGTGCTCTGACAAAGCTCACCCCAGAGCATGATGTGCCAGAGTTGACTGCCCCGACGCTGCGCAGAGGGAGGTGATTGCTGTCTGTCACCCGCAACCTGTCAGTGCCAGCCACCCGCTGTCTGCACAGGTCCCCTGCAAACGCTCCCCTTGCGTGTACAATGAACGTGAACCCAGCCATGATCTCCACTCTAAGGTGATGGAGGGATAAACTATAGGTAGCAGTGGAAGAGCAGAAATGTCAATTGAAAAAAAGACCGGCGTAGAGAAGAAATGGGGATGGGGGTGAGAAAAAAAGCAGAAAGTAAAAAGAGAGGAAAGAGGGAGCTCCCTATGAGATCAGAGAATCTTGAAGGGATAATGATTTAAAGAAAATATAGAAAGCAGACACTACAAAGTTTGTGCCAAGACATACAATAAAAATGAGGACAAAGACGGGGGAGGAGAACACAGTGACAGCATTTTGACTTTTAAATTTAATTATGATGTGTTGTTTCTAACAACAGAAATGCTACAGATAGTTTTGGTACTTGTCTGAAGTGAGAGCTGAACCCTCTTCTGATCTGAAGAATCTTTCCTTGTTGCTGTTAAGTTGGCAGTTCTGGACCTGACATGGTCCACCTGGAGTCCTGGCCATATTTCAAAGACAGGTCTCTGAGAGACTACCAGGCACTTAGAAGAAGAAAGAAATACCACTCTCTAAGTGTGCCCTATAAAAATGTACAGCCTCTTATATCACAGCAGTCCTTTGACTTATAGAGAGATTTTTCCTGCTGATATCTTCAGTTCAGTAAAGGCTGCAAAAAGATAGGGTTAATAATTAATTATGGTTATCTGTTTAGTTTGTGATTCAATGTATTACCCAAAGGGAGAGAGGAAGTGCCTGAGTTTTAATTTCAGATCCAAAATGCAAATCTTAGAAATTGCATTTGTAATAATCCCTTGGGAACTAAGGGCACTTGTACGTAGCCAAGGATGGAAGATGAGGCAGAGTCTTTTCCAGACTTGCTGTTTTAGAAGTCTCTTCCAGTCAGTGGCATCCCAACACACAGCTCAGAGCTGAGTACCGATGGCAGAAGAGTGACAGTGTCAGCTCCTTGCAAGAGTTCTGGGTTGTATCAGCTCTGTGTCCTGACACACATACAGAGTCACTTCTGCTAGCAGTGCACAGCTAATGCAGCTCTGTGGGAGCCGTGCTATGGCTGTGGCCTCATACTGTGGTAGTTCTCAGACTGCTTTTATAGAAGTGCTTCATCCACATTAGGGCTCTCTGATGCAAATGAGAATAGTGCTTGGTTTTAGACTGGAGGGTTGGGCTATAGTGTCAATAAAGGGTCAGTGGTGGGGCCGGACTCATGTCATCCATTCTCAGCTCTAGACTGTTACGTTTATTTGTTTGTATATTTACTGTTGTCATTTTTGGCAATGGTTTCCCATAGTGACTGGTTGCTACTGGTTTGCAAAGAAGCAGCGACAATGGCCAAGGGTCCAGTGCCTGACCGCAGCCCAGTAAGATCCTGCTAAAATAGCTTACCTCATCAGGAGGAGAAGGGAGGGTTTAATGTACTGGATGTTCGTTTGCACTTTGTGGATTGTATGGTGTAGTTCCATGCTGATGTGAAACGGTATTGAGATTGACCCTCAACCATTGAATTGGGTATGTCCTGGACCTCAGTGCAGAGAAGGTGTGCAGAGACTGCTGTCACACTGATAGCAGGAGCTTGGTGATGAGAGAAAGCTTCAGCATGTGTTTGCCATCCTGGGAAGGAGGAGAGGATCATTGCTGGCAACTGGAGGACATTTTTTTAAAACTACAGCTACCTTCAAAATTGCAGTTAAACTCATAGCAGCAGCTTTCTGGCCATACTGAAATCTTTTGTTGAGTGAGGGTTTGTTTGTTCTGAGGTCTGGCTGTGAATTAATGGTCTGTTTTAGAGGCTTCAGTGGGCTAGAATTACCTTCTTGGTGGAGAAAATGCCAGTGCTGTGCAAAGTCAGCAGGAGCACTTTGAGATGCTAAGAGTCTTCACTGATACTTTTTGTTGATCCAGGTGGTCTTTTCTAACTACAAAGTCAAAGAAATTACTGTTTGCCCCTTCCTTCATCTCCCTATCCAAGTGTCATGTAATCGTCAGGAATGCTGAATCCTCCCTGTCTCACATTCCTGTTTGCTTGGGAGAGAAACGGAGGGAAGTGAGATGGAACCATACATCCCTCTGCATCTGTACTCTGAAGGCAAAGTTATTTGTGAGCCTTAAGCATATGGGTGGGAGAGCTGCCAAGCCAAAGTTGTTCCCAAGTATCTGTAAACTAAATCTGATTCCTTAAATTCATCCAACTAAGGAACTTTCGCTCTGGCAAAGGCTTGTAAATATTACAGTACCTGTCACTTTTGGATGCCACTTTCTGTTTTCATAGCAGCAAACTGAAAGCTTTAAAGTCTGGGATGTTTTGTTTAGCTTTGTAGAGGTTGACCTCAAAGCATCAATCTTTCTGTTCCTTTTAGGATGTATGAAAATAGTCTTTTCTTTTCGCAGAAAACTTCTTGTAACAACAATATTGTTAATGCCCGGAGTTCTCAGATACTCTCAGAGTGTTGAAGCATGTATTGAGATGTATATCAAAATACAGAGAGTTTTGCGCCTCTTATTTTCAGTGATTCAGTTTTCTGTGTGAGGGAACATGCATAAACATATAATGAAGTGGAAAGCATTAATCTAAATAATGCTTATAAAGTGGTTTCTGGATGCATGGTTCTCTCAGAGTATATAGTTTTGCTGCGTTTTAGTTTACATATACTTTTCAGTTTCTGCACCATCTGCACAGCATAGCCTCCACCTGTTTGGATTCTCTGTGCTCACTGGGATAGATGTGGATGGCAATAGGTTGATATAAACCTATCACTTGAGTTGCTCCCATGATTTGTGCTGGTCTCCCGATGCTTCTTGGAGGAAAACGTCATGCTAGTCCTCTTGAAATAAGTCTTAGAAGTGAGTTTTGGCAGACCTATTCTGAATTGCAGTTCAGTACTGCGCAGCTAACCTGAGTTATAACTCATTTGTGTCTCCATACTTAACCTGGCCACAGCTAAAACTCCATGGAGGCAGTACTTTAAAGACTGTGCTCACTGAGGAGTTAAGTTGCATAGTTGCTCTTAGGTGATGTTCTTGCTTTGACTTTGTCAGTGTGCACACAGCTTTTGTCTGAAAGTCTTTGGGCCTGCTGACCTGACCTAGAGCCGTGGCTGAAGCCAAGGTTCTCTTTGCACTTGAAATTGCAACCCAGCCCTCTTGAGCGGTGGAGATTTATGGTCAAGTATTTTGAGTACTATAGTGCTTTCCTCTTTTCCTGCTGCATTCCTAGGGGAATCAAAGTTCTCCTGCAGTGAACAGGATATGAATCCTAGAGCAATTCAACCTGCTGTGTCATTAAGAGGGCTGGGTTTTGACTCCAGCATTCCTGCAACCCCATGTGGACAAGCACAACAGCAACAGAAACTGGAGTAGATCTGCTCTGTTAAATTTTACCGTGGTTCCCGTGTTTCCTCTCTTTAACCAAAGTCCACTGAGCAGTCTTGCTAAGGTCTCTCAGAGTCTCAGCGGTGCTCTGACTGGCTTTGCCAGACCACATGAGCACTGTTTGCATGGCAGAGAGGTCCCAGTGGACAGTGGGATGTGTTACATGGCTGGCACCTTGCTGAAGTAAATCCACACTAGAGTCTGCCACCTGAGCATCCCTCCAGTAATGATGGCTTTGTGAGACTGCCTCCTCCAGCCACACTTGCTGACCATTCAGGTTTTTGTAAAATGCTTAAGAAAATTATGTTATGCTTGAAGGTATGTTAAGAGCTAAGATCCCAATTGCTTTTTGCCTGACTGTGAAACTATAGGCTTTATATTTCCATTTAGATTATCTGAAAATTGGACCTTTCATCTTCTGAAATGTTTCCAGAAACCCAAATTCAGGCCTGGCTGGTACTCTTTCTGGTGCTTTAATATCAACTGTTAAAGTGAAGCTGACTATCAAGAAGCAGTTGGTATGGAGAGAGCTGGTAATGATGCAGCTGAGAAGCTAAACCCCTCATCCCCATTTGAGTCTTTTTTTTTGTCTTGCAGATGAAAGGATCTGTTCACCACCCTTTATGGAGCTGACAAGTGCCTGTGGAGAAGATACCTTGCAGCTTATAGAGAAGAATGGACTGGCATTCCCATTCAGTATGTACATGGGCTTTTCCTTGGTGCTTCTAATAGGTTCTGAATATTGCACATGCACCCGCCCCAAGATGTAGCCAATGCTGTAGAGTGTGGGTTTCATTGCCAAAGTGTCAGGGATGTTAAAACCTTCGTGAAACAAATGCTCTGAAGCAGTCTGCTTGGAATGTGGAACAAAACCCCTCCCTATCAGCTTTTATTTTGCCTTTTATTGATGTTCCTTACTTTAAACACCTTGCTACAGTAAGCATGCATTCCTGGGAAATGCTAATAGTTCTAACAAAATTAGCATCTTGCCCTGAACTTGTGCAAGAAGTTTTTCCTGCCAGCTGTGTTCATTATTTTTCTTGAGAAAATCACTGCCTTGCTGACTGTCCCCTTTTTTCACCCACCCCTCCCTTTCCCTGGTCCAGGGTACGAATACAATCTTAGAGGGTGGAAGGAGTAGTGTAAAATTTACCATAGATAGCAGGCTTCAAGGGCCCACAGCCTCAGACAGCTGCTATGAACTGTTGTGCTTTGTAGCAAGTTTCACTGTGGGACTTGTGCTTTAGTTTGTTGCTTTATTTGATTCCTTGCAGTATAAAGTGAGCAGAATCGGTTAGTTCATGTTTGTTCCCTTGGTGCTTGTCGCATTTGTAAGGTTCAGAGGTAAAGTTGTGTGGAAAAAACGTGTTTTGCCCTCCCTGCCATCCCTCTCCCAAGTGAGGCAGGTCTCTTGAAGCTAGATTGTGAATCAGTAATTTAGAGGCCACCGAATGGCTTTGGCCCCCCTTCCTCACGTGGGCCCATTGTCCTCTTGATAGAGGCTGGCTAGTGCTCAGTAGTCAGCAGCATAGCCTGTCTATTCAGAAGGCCTGAGTCAACCCCTCTAAATGATGATGAAATTAAAAAATAACACTGAAAATTAATATAACATGGTATTGTGGGAGTGCTTTTTCTGTCTCCTCTCTCTCTTTTTGTTTTTTCTTAAAAACACTCCTGCTCTCCAGACTGTGTGTCTGTGAGACATCATATACCACTTTCCAAAATGTCAAGTTACCAATTTATTTTGGACTCTATTGCAGGTCATCTGCCTCTCATAGCTGCCTGTCCTCTTGGCTAGCAATTTGATTCTTCCAACAACCCCCAAAGAAGTCTTGTCTTATCCACCCCCTCACTACTTGCAAGTTTTCATCTCCTCTGCTTAATATATAAATAAGATCAGCTCTAGTTATTGTGTGGGTCCCAGGGTCTTCAGTTCTTCTCTGGTTTCATAATAGTAGGAGCATGTTGTTTCTTTCCTCCTACTGGTTTTAGGATGGAGGTGAGAACCAGGATGTACAGAGCAGATAAGGAATATGAAGGAGAAATAACAACTGCTGGGCTCTTTCTACTTTTTTTGTCCCCCACTATGGTTGCCTGCAAAAAGTATGTTGTATCTTAGTTTGGTTAAGCCCATTCAGTTTCCTGCTCTTCCCCAAAACCAGGGAGGTAGGAAAAGGAATTGCTTTCCACTGTGTCCCAGTTCCCTTGTTTTCAGGACAGTGGTGTTTTGGGGTACCTGTAAAGTAGTTCCAGCCTCAGGCAAGATCACATACTTGTGAAGGTGCCTTCTGAGTAAGGCAGGGTGGCAGTACCGGTACTGGTACTACCTTCTTAGCTGATACTTTGCACCTCTGTCCAGTCCTATAATGACCTCTGCTTGCACCTTAGTTACAAGGAGTGGTTGAGAGAGTGGGGCTTGGAGTAAGCCAATTTTGCAGTGATGAAGGACACTCCTCAAGCAGAGACTGTCACTGGCATCTGGTACAGTCAATGCCTTGGTCTGGTGAACTCCAGTGTTTGCACATGTGGGTGGGAACGGATTTATAAGGGGTTTGTGTTTCCTGTTTCAGTGGTGCATTGTTTTTTCTTTTTTATTTACCCAGTTTGTAAAACCAGAGTGGCCCATGGAACCAACTCTCATGAGGTGAGTTAAAAAAATTTTGCAGTGTTATTCCCCTGCATCCAGTCCCCCCATGGTTGTTTGGCTGGTGCTTTCTGATCCTGTAGGAGGCAGAATGAAGGCTATGCCCAAATGACTTCCCTTCCCTGCCTCTCCCTCGTGTTTAGTTACACCATTCATATTTATCTGAAATGAAGTTAAAATACGACTTTAACTTCTTGACTTGGAAGTTCTTTCTAGCTTCTATCATCTAGTTGCTTTCTAGCAGTTTATAGTTGCCAGTCAGCTCTGTCTGCAAGGAATCTCCTTCAGCTTCTCCTTTGGTGGGAGGTCACACTAAGGGATGTTTCCACCCTGTTTCTCTTCCAACATGTATGTGGTACAGGTGAGAAATGATTTTGTGCTGCAGATGAAGCAGCTGGTTCCTCTCCTTGAGGGGAAGGGAATAGCAAATAGGGATGGTTTCCAGGCATGTTCAGTTGTAATAACACAGTTGGAGCTGTGGGGAGAACGGGGCTGGTAGACCTATCTGCCTTCCCTCCTTCCCACAAGGCAATTGCAGTTAAAATGGTTGTGTATTCCTGGAAGGAGTGCATTCCCTATGAGCCTAGCTTCCTCTAAATTTAGGCGAGTTGAGTCCTGTTTTAATTCTTTTCCATTTGTGCTTCCTGCCTTCCTGCTTACCACAGCTCAGTTTTGAGAATCCAGCCCTTGCTGCTGGCTCTCCTAATGCCTGGCTTCCTTTGTTAACAACATCGTCATTGGTCCAGGTTTCCCAGCTGCTCCTGAAACATGCAGTATGCTGCTGCAGCGCCTCTGAGAGCTGAAGGCCCTGAAGTAAAATATAAATCTAGATGAACAGAATGGCTATGGCTGAAATCTTGAGTGAGCAGCACTTTCTTTTAAAATTGCAGTGAGATTTTTCATGCAGGCCTTAGCTTGGATCATTTTACAAGCTGACAGACAGTCCTGTTAGTTTGCCAGAGCAGCCACTATAAGTTTTTGCCATTATCCCTCAGAACACTTGGGGACTGGATTGTTAATGAATTTAAGACTTCAGCTTCCCTGCTGATTTTTCTGTCAGGAGTTCCTCTGCAACTGCAACCTGAAATGCATGAACCTTTCAGCGCTTGTCCAGTCAGGCTTGGACTTCATTTCCCTGGTGAATCTTTCTTTGCTCTTCTTTCATACAGTGCAGACATACCTCAGCCTCCTGCCTGAATTCCATTTCTGAGCAAAAATTAGACTAATATACAGTTGTAGGCTGACCTTTATCACAGGAACTTATGACTACAGCCTGGGAGGACCCCTGGAAAAAACCACGAAGTGTTGCATGGTACTTTACATAGTGGTAGTAGTCTGTTCTGTGATTCTGTAGTCACTTTTGGAGTTGCTGAGTTCTCAGGAGTGATCCAAAACTGTATTTATGATCAGAGAGGAACTGTCTTGTAATTGCTATTTTATGGTCAATAATGGCAAGGGAAGTGTAGAATAAATACTCTGCTTACAGTACAGTCTGTCTAAAAGATGGAGCATATGTCTAGAAGCAAGAAAGTGTGGCTGTTTTATTAATGACTCCTTCTTTGGCTTTTGGTAAATCGCTTCATTTTCTGTAAAGATATCCCCACTGCAGAGCTGACACTGGAACTAAAACACAGCCTGACCAGAAACCTGCTTTTCTCATAAGATGACTATTCAGAAAATTCAAGTACTGGCTAACAGGGACAGCTGAAGGTGTGGGCTTGAGTTTGGAGTTGGTGCCAGCCAAGGCCAGCAGACTCAGCATTTTGCAGTGAAAACATGAGCTAGTTAAGCTAAGGTGCTGTTAGTTAGTCTTCCTGTGGTGTCCCACAATTCTACATGGCCTCTGCACTAAAAGTCAATTGGCCAGCTCAGCACTTGAACCCCAATTTGCCAGCACCGTTTGTTAGACTTGAACAGAGATGATGCCTGAAGGTTGTCCTTCCCAGCTGCCAGCAGCAAGACCCATAACCTGAAGAAATGTGTCCAAAATGACTCTTTTTCTAAGTGTTGAGTAGACAGGAATGAAAAGGCAGAGAATCACTGTGTTTTTTGAGACTGAATTCCTTAAGGATGTTGTCAGTAAAAATTCTCATTGCCAAATGTTTTGTTTTGCCTTTAAAAGAGCTCTGTATTTATAATGAGGAATGCTATTTGGAAATTATGATATAAAGTATTGTTCCCATGTTACTGCCAGACACAGCAGGTCTGTGCTAGATGACAAAGAGCAAGTGCACCCTGCAGGCGAATTCTTGGAGCTGTATTCATGCATACTAAAAACCATGAGGCATCGCAGTGAACCAGCATAATGCAACACCATGGGAGTTATATGGGTTGTGTGCAAGTCCATGGGGCTGTTGGCACAGAGCTTTGCAGAAGAGAGGTTTCACAGTTTCCAGTAGCCTAGGTCAGTTCTGTGCTGAGAAGATAAACTCTCTGGGTTTCCACACTAATAAATTAGGATAAGGACCTGATCATCTTATGTTTGTGAGGGTTAACTAATATTTGAAGAGAACACTATAGGAACAGCACAGTTCTTGCCAGTATGATGTTGTAGATACTATAATGCCAACAGTCTACACAGGAGGAAGAGAGCAGTGTTTCTTGCCACCAGTGAGAGACAAATGAGGTATGATGTTGTTGCTGTGAATCATCTTGATGGATGATTCTGCTGGTTAGAGTAGGTTCCTTGCACAGGTTGTTACCACTCAAAAATTCACTCTGTGCTGCCAGATAGATGGCACCTGGTATAATAGGGGCAAAGTAAGAATATCAGCTGCAAGTAGGTATTGAATGCATGCATTGACTTGAACTCAGAAAATGTTTATTTACTGAGTCATTGTGCGTGCCTGCAGACAATTATGTAATCTAATGTGGTCTACCAGATAAGGAGGAATAAGGAAAAAATGTGCTCAGACTTTTAACTATGGATATGTAATCACTGCATCATTTACCATGGCTATATTTTTGAACAACAAAACCTATTATATTTAACTATTACAGGAACAAACGAAGGTGTTAACAAAAATTCAGTCTGAAAGTACAGCGTACATCAAATGAGCAGCTGATCATAAATAATATATGAGAGAGAGTACAAAGCGGTAAAGTTTCTTTGTAAAATCTTTCCAGTGACCCTGACTTCACTAATATACAGCTAATCTCAGAAAGCACAAAAACTGACAGGAAGCATATGGCAAGAGTAAGCAAGCAGTATAACTCATCTGCACCATGCTGAGGCAGGAAGCTCCAATTTTACTTTGTATATCGCTGTGGAGTTACTCTGAGACCCAGAGAAATTCTTTTAGCCTCTCTGGACTGTCTTGTGTCCTGAGTAAAACAGTAGGCCCAAGAAGGCCCATGAGAAGATCTTAACAGGCATAAGAAAAAAATCGTGTTTCAGAGTTTAGGAACTTTCCTGGTAAGTGTTGTGCAACCTGCACTGACTGAGGTAGGCAGCAGACTCAAACTTGGATGCTTAGTTGTTGTCTTCAAGGCTCTTCAGAGGGGGAAGGTGCTCTAACCAAAGCATTCCTACCTGTGGGAGGGAGTTTTGGCCAGAGGAAAGGAAGATAAAATGTATGTCAAGTTCTCTGGCCTTGAACAGGCCTTAGTTTTGTTCATCTGACTACCAACATGCCCTACTGCCGCTGTGGATAACAAAGCCCAGCTCCACTGGAGTAATGAAGGGAGGTCAGTATTCAGATAACTACAGCATAGCTTTTTCAGGGCTTTGAGGATGGAGAGCAAACCTAAGTTTATCCTCACTGCTGTATAGGGACACACTGATGTAAAGTAATTTCATCACCTGTGCCAGAATGGTGCTTGCTGCTGGTTCTGCGTTAATAGCCATGGCAGCATCCATACTCCAACAACAAACCAGCGAAATGGGGTATCGTGGTTATGATAATTATATATGCATGTAAGCATGGTAATGGAGGGATTGATGGAAAGAGCAATGTAACATGTGCTGAAGATATGCTGGCTTGTCAAAGTGCTTCTATGCACCTACTAGTATTGCTTTCATGCTGTTTGAGGCAGCAGGTTCATCATTCAGGCCCTATAAATGCCTTCCTTTTTGGTATATTTGTTCCAGTCTCTTCAAGAGGACTATCCATTTGGAATAATGGGGTGAAACCAAGCCAAGAAAATTGTTAAGCTGGCATTTGCTAGCAGTAAGAACTACTAGAGCCTGAAAAAAGTTCTCTGATGATGTGGGTGAAACCCTGGTGCTTAGGCCTTTGCAACGGAACTGAACCAAACCACAGGAAATAGAGCTGTGGGAAAGAACTCTTATAGTAGTACACAGAGCTGTTCATTCTCTTGTTTTCATGATACAGGCTTGTATTTATTACAGACTTTGTCATCTGTGTTGGTCAAATGTTTCACCCTTTTGTTGCACCTGCAGTTGAAGTAGCTTCCCAACTAAAAGCATAAAATGAAAACACAAAGAGCTGAGAAGAAAATGTTGATTGAAAATGAAAGCTGCACTGCCAGTAGTGATTGGAGAGTTGTGTCTCAGTGAAATGAAACATTATGAAATAGGACTAGCTATTGAGAAGGAATTCACACGTGGTCAATATATATCCACCAGTAGATGTTGCCCCTTGCTGCTAGTCAGGTGGTGGGTAAGCCTGAAATTATTGAAAGACTTGTGCACACCTGTGTGTCCATGTTTCCAGATGGCAATCATCTTCAACCAGGATGGCCTGAAAGCTGTTCGCCCCCCTTGCGTCATTCAGAGCTTCATCAATCACAATGCCGTGCTGTATAAAGTCTTTGTGGTTGGAGAATCCTACACGGTGGTAAAAAGACCATCTTTAAAGAACTTCTCTGCAGGAATCTCAGGTACGTTGTGCTGATTTAAAAGGAAATGTCAGTTCTTGGAGCCTTGGCAGCAAACAGCTCGAAAAATATCTTTGAAAAGGCTGCTGAATTGAAGGCACTGGTTTTTACATACCATGTTTCCTCTTCTGTATTATTTCAATAGGAAGGGAGATAACGCATCTGCTCTGGAATACATATGAATGACATTTGTATAGTAAATATTTATGCAATGGTAACCTGAGTGTTACCTGTTAGAAACAGTGTTTTATGTCATGTGGAAGGGGGGAGACTTAGAGGAATTCTCTCATTTCACAGTAAGTTCATGTGTCATTTGTTCCGGATTTTGTTTATAAATGTGCTTTGGAGAGAATTGTCTGGATTCCATCATTTCAGAACTTCCTCTCCCTATTTTTACCTTGATTATGTATGTGTGTTTAGATGAAATACCACTTGTGCTCTCCCCTAAACAGGCTTTTTCATGTGAGGGCCAGTGTTGTAAACCTTGGTGGGAAGTTTCCTTTGGTTTGTAGATACCAGCTGTGTTGGGGAGAAGGAGGAATAGATTTGTCAGTAAGGACAGTGATCTTCCTATATGTCACTAGAAAGCAGCACTTGAAGGGTTTTCATTAAAGATGACTTAAATTTCCTTTATGGAAAAAAAGCTACTTTCCGGAGGACTGCATTCTGTGGCCCATCAGAAACTAAAAGGAATTAGCAGCAAATGGATGGGAGCATGATCTGCCTGCAACTGTACAAATCCAGGAGGTGGGGCCGGGAGGGAAGAAGGTATCGAACTAAAGGAGGTGAATGAACAAGTGCCAGTTTCTTGTCACTTTTCTTAGTGGTTACTGCTGATCTGCGTATGTCCATGTACGCTCACCGTTGTGTTCTGCACACAAATATGTATTTTGTTAGTATATATATAGTAGGATCCCAGTAACAGTCCTTGTCTGTAGGTATGTATGCCTGTATTTACATTTAGGTCTGCTCTGTGTCCCGATCAAATTAAATAGGCTAGAATCTGTGTTCATATAAACTATTAGGACACTTGGTCTATACATTTGCTGGAAGGGAACGTTTTAAGGCATCTTTCTAAAAATGCCTTAGCTAATGTCTCATCTGTTAGTGTAATCTTGAAAGTTGTCTGGAAGCCCACATAAAAATAAGTCTTGTGGGCAGATTAGGGTAAGTGACTGGCTTTCTTACCCTCATCAGGAGATTTAAGGGGGCTGTGCTACAGGCACCTGACTAGGCAGATCTGACGATTAAGCAGATCTGTCGGCTGTGAGGCACTCCAGGAGCTGACTGAAAGTACAGGGCCTTTCTGAATGGGAGGAAAGGCAAGAAGAGTATATGGTGGTATCAGACTGCAGAGTGGATTGGGATTTGCTTTTCACAGCTCCCCAATCCTTATTGTATGTGGCCCTGTGGCTGCTCTTAAATGTGCACTCAGAGAGACTGGCACAGCAGAAATACTCTATTGCTGGTGCCACCTGTGTGCTGAGACTTTGGTCCGGGTGTTGCCATGCAGGTTGTCTGTACGATGCCATCAGTCTGCTGTGGTGGGAATCCCAAGGGAAGACTTCTTGTGGTGGATTTCTTCCCCCCAGTAAAACCTCCAGCACAGATGGAGCAGGGTGGGAGGTGCTGGTACAGTTTTTCCTGTGGTTTCCACTGTGGCATGTTAGTGACTTCTGTCACCTCAGGGTATCTTTTGCATTCGTGTGGTGCCTCCAAAAGGAGGGCAGGTCCTGACCATGAAACTTACTGCTTTTCTCCATGGTGACAGTGCCCTCCCCAGGCTCACAGGGATCTCAGTGTACACTGGAGCTATGGATCTACTGCCTGCAGTGAATTCAGCTTCTCCCTTCTATCACACACATTCCCATTGGAACTGTCACTTTGAGTACAGCAAATTAGTATAAATTAACTTGATTATCTCACTGGACGTAGTTAATTGGCTCTGGTGAAGGAAAGGAAACCGGTTTCTATTAACCCCATGTAGTTCTATTTATCTGTGGTCCGAGGTGACCTGGCCGCGGGTCCCTGCCTGTGCAGGCAGCTAAATGCCGGCAGGCAGGAGAAGCCTTGTGGGTGGGGTGGATGGTGGGAGACTGCCCGGTAGGGATCAAGGCCAGATTCCCGGGACTGCAGTGCCATCTACTGTTCCTTGCACTAATCCTTTGGAAATTAAAATCTGGTATAAAGTTATTTACAACCTGCTTTTAATTCCAGACAGAGAATCAATATTTTTCAACAGCCACAATGTATCAAAACCAGAATCCTCATCTGTCTTAACAGCAGTAAGTACACTTGGTCTTTTTTCCTCTAGCGCGGCTGGAAAACTATCTAGTCCTTTCTTATCAAAGCGTTAGTAGCTAGTGACTCTCCTTTACAAGTTGTCTGCTTCTGTGTTGCAGGCTGAGGTCTGTTTGGTACATCGAACCAGCATGACTGTGTCCCCCTCTGGTTTTCCTTACCGAGCTCCGGTGAGGAAGCACTGATGCAGCAGGGCTGTGCTGCTTGCCAGGCCTAAACTCCCCAGAGCTAATCTAGGCAAAGGGAAGAACGAGGTTCTGAATGCAAATACCTGGCCTTTTCCTATCCAGAGAGCTTAATAAGCATAAATCATCCTTCTAGGACTCAGTTCTGTGAGGAAAGACAAGCGCTGAAAATTCAAGCAGAGAAATTGCGTTGGGCAGGGCCACAGAGGGCCAGTAGCTGGCTGTGGTGTGAGCACGCCCCGGCTGTGGCCACGGGACCATTTCTGGGTGTCTTCCGGAAGAGTCCAGCAGTGCCAATACGCTGCACAGTTTCATGCTTGCGTTACCAGTCCTTTTAATAAGCTTTGTGTGTATGAATCCTAATAAGTTCTTGGGCACTCGACTGCTGAGAAAGTCACTTTACAGGACTGGGTCCTTTCAATCTCTGAGTCTCCAGATTCTTTTCTATTTCATAAAATCTATTGGGGAGTAGTTTCCTAGTCGGCAATGATTAAATTTTAAGTTGTATGCAACTTTGATAGGCATGCTAAATATTAAAGCTGCAATTGTGCTAGTCATAAATCCCTTTATGGCTAGATTTACTTTTGAACTTAGGGTATATGCTTCTGTGGTTTACCTGCCATCTCTCTCCTACATGTACATATTCCATGCACACTTCTGTAGGCAGAACAACATACTTCTGCTGCGTAACATGTTTAAAAAGTGAAGAAAATTACATCTTCCAGTCATAAGTAAGCTGAGTTATTCATTGTAGCATGTTTATAGAATAATTTATACATGAAAACCCACATAAAAGATTTCCCCTTTGAATTAGCCTCTGCCCTGAAGATATCAGCTGAGTTGTGTTATATGGCTCAGACTAACAGCAGGAGTCTGACTTATCAGCCCTTTAACATAGGCCTTAATCTACACTGAAATAACAGAATGATATCCAGAATATTTCCAGCACAGGGTTAAACATGCCAGCTGTATTTGTTTTTTTTAAGGTGTAGATCTAGTATTTAAAATAGTGAGTCTGATTCTCCATTCATTCCTGCACTGCTCTGTCTCTCGAGGAGCTGCACCGGTATGAAGAGGAAGAACTAGATGCTTTAGAGCAGGTGAACTTCCAATATAGGAAGGATTCTGAATTATGAAAGCAGTTTCTCTGTGGTGTCTTTCTCTGTTTCATGCCACCGGTTCTCTGCAATTAGATTTGGTGGATATGCACCTGGAAACCTCTGAAAAATCAATCTTTCCACTAAAAAGACGGTTTCAGAGTCCCTTAGTA
This sequence comes from Strix aluco, assembly GCF_031877795.1. NCBI lineage: Eukaryota > Metazoa > Chordata > Aves > Strigiformes > Strigidae > Strix > Strix aluco. Next base: position 114,243,456 of record NC_133934.1, on the reverse strand, counting down.
ATGTGTGTTTTTCCACTATAGCTGGATAAAATCGAAGGAGTATTTGAGCGGCCAAACGACGACGTCATCCGGGAAATCTCTAAGGCGCTGCGGCAAGCTCTGGGAGTTTCGCTCTTTGGAATCGATATCATCATTAACAATCAGACTGGGCAGCATGCGGTCATTGATATAAATGCATTCCCAGGTGAGAAAGGCCTTTCCACTCATGCTATGTGGAAACTGTGCAGTGCATGCTTAGTGTGAAGTCCTACTGCTGGTGTCTCACATCATTGCTTCCCAGGTGAGGGGCAGGAAAGCAGCAGCCAAACTGTTCCAAGATCAGATACTGTTCAATCTGGGAAGGGCAGAACCCCAATCTAGATATGGAATGTGGTACTGAAATATCAGCTCTTAGGTGTGGTCAAATTTTGGTGGCCAGCAGTAACATGGCTGTCATGCCCTTCCCTGCAAAGGGATGCTGAAGAACTGAAGCATAGGACTGTGTGCTGGGACCTGGTCTTTCTGGGCCTGTCCCTCATTCTGAACATGAAAAAAGAATAATAAATTCTATTTTAGGAGAGCCTTTTAAGATTTCTTTTTTTCCAGACTCTGTGCCATTAAAAGTGTTGAGGGGGTGGAAGCAGCAAACTGTTCCCTTGAAAATCTCTTCCTGTGCAAATTGATTCCCCACAAAAAGACATTTGTGCACAAATACAACACCACCAGGAATCTGAAGATGATGATAAAATTATAGGTGCTCAGAAGTTGCTGCAAAGAGTTAAATATCCTTGCAGGTTCTCCTAAGTGCATCCTGGAGTAAAACAACCGAATAGAGCATGTGAAAACGGGTAAATTTGTCCTCCACTTTTTTTAGTGCAACATATGTCTTGGAAACAACTGAACAAGCTCCTTGACCACTGGAATTGTTAAAAGAAGTTGTAAGTGTGTATAAGGGGAGGCAATAATGGACTGTCACTTGTGCTAAATTCAGTAGCCTAACACAGGGAAAGAATACATCATTTGGTTTGATGCTGTTTTGCATGGGGCTTTTCTCTTTGAGAATCTCCTCTCATTACCTAAACAGTGATGTTTGTTTCCAAAGCCATACACAGGTTGTTACATAGTTTGTTTAACCTGTCATTGATGACTTTTGAGTTTTCAATATGGCTGAGGTATCTTTACATCTAGAGATCTTGCCCTGTAGTGCCTTGCCTGTCTATCTCCACAGTGGCTGGCTTCCTTTTAAAACTCCAGCCCTGCTATTCTCAGGTCACTTTGCAGCTTGGTTCTACCATATGGTGTTAATGCAATCCGCAGACCTATGAAAACAGTCTTCTGCCAAGAGCAGTGACACAACCTAAACTGGGTGTCAGGTGGAGCCATATCAGGTTTATGAACAGGATTATATTTCAGACACTAGGTCTGGAACTCAGTGATGCAGGACATTCTTTTGCAATCCTGCATCCTGCATTTTGATTTGGTGTTTTGTGTTGGCTTTTTTTTTCAAGTATTGTTTTAGATTTGATACTTTGCACAGACTGGAATTCCCTTTTTCTTGAAATGTTGAAAAGTCCAGATTGGGGAACAACTAGTGGCAAACTTAACTATTTAAAGAGGAGTAATGTCATCTTGTTGTGGCAGAAGTTTGCAGAACCGCCTTCAGCCTTGTGCTCTGCTATACTTCTACCCTAAGGCAATAGTTTTTGATATTCATCCCAAGTCCTGTGTTGCAATCTGCACAGTAATTAGTCTTTGAAGAGACATTGAATTAATGGAGTGTTTTAGTCATTGCAGGAGGTTTGAGAGCACAGGGAAGCTTCTTATGCACAGGTCTACATTGTGTTTCACACAGGATTTTTTTGGTGATGAACATGTGGGTAGTGAAGGTAGCTACTGGCTTCATCACTGTGGGGTAGGTTGAAGACCAGTTGAAGAAGGTCCAGAGGATAGCAGCAGGGACCAGACATATGGAAGAGAGAAGGCTGGGGGTAGACAAAACTGCCTTCAGATTTGTAAAGGGTAGAACTGAGAGAGATGAGCTGCTCTCAAGGGCTGCTGAGGTCAGAGAAGAAGCAACGGGGTAAAATACAACAGAAGAAAAGTTACATCTCAACACAGAATACTCTGTTGCCCAAAAGCATGTTCAGCCCAGGCAGCTGCATTTCCCTCCAAGGGCCACTGTGGTTAAAGGCTCAGCAGCTTCAAAGGCTGGCTTTACTGATGGAGCCAGTACCTTGCTAATAAGAAGTTCAAATTCAGCCCTGCTCAGAAGAGTCACTGATGGGCTGCATCAGCAGTGGGATCTCACTGTTCCTGACTCAGTGCAGTCCCAGGAAGGGGTTTTCCCTTGCTTCTCTTCCTCAAGTCATCCTATCCTGCAAGGGTAGACCCAGACTGGAGCCAAGTTAGACACTTCAGGGACCTGCTACGTTATATCTGCACCACTGCTTTGGGGAAGAGAGGGGAAGAGGTGCCCTTTAAGGAGCATTCACAGCCTCTTTCATGGAGCTCAAGCTATGGCTTGGGGCCAGGCCTGACCAAAGCCTTGTCCAGCTACCCAGAGGCTTGGCTTCCTTGTGTGCTGTCTTTTCTGTTTACCAGGCTTGAAGTTCATTTGCACCTGCCACTTGATGGATATCATCTTGAGATTAGTTTAATATCAGAATTGAGAGCAGATGTACCTGTAGGAGGATGTAGTCTGTTATCTGCTCCATTAGCACCAGCAACTGTTCAAAAAGATTTTAAAGATAAATGTCTAAAAGGGCTATTGTGGCTCCTGTTCTATGGGAAAACCACTGGGACTATGTTTAGCAGTGGTTACCACCTGAGATAGTTAACTGTAGGCACAGTCACGTAGCATGTGGGTTTTAAGTTTGTCTGACCTCAGGTAACTGAGGGAAAAGGCTCCATATAGCCTGCTGTCCTGTGGCTGTGGCTGAGTTCACCCAGCCCGAGCAGCAGCTTGTTCTGCAGCCTGTCACCGGTACAGGTGAACTGCTGGTTCTGTGCGCATATATGTGGTAGCTGGAAGCATCAGATCTGAACATGCACTTTGTGTGTGTAAATATGCTGCCACAAATGCAGGACATGGGCTGTCCATTCCTCTCTGCCCAGGGGAAAATGCAGAAAAGCAGAGAGTGTGCCAGATGTGGGAGAGTCTTCTAAAAATCAGGCAGATAGCATCTCTAATGCTAGCTTAAAAATGCTTGTAGGTACTTCTTGACTCACAAAGCTCAGGGGGGCAGGTACTTGTTTTCAGATGCATTGCTGGGTGGACATCCTTCCTATCCATGCTCAGCCAGAGGACTCTGGAGACTGTTTTCAACATAGCAAGATTCAGGCCTCTTGTAGACAGGCATTTCCAAAATTGTTTCAGTGGGCAGTGCTAGGATAGTACCTGCTGGAGCATGATTCATGCAACTTGTACTTTGAAGCATGCAAAACTTATATTCTCCCACTGCTTCCTTGTGTGACATGAACCCTGAGTTCATTGACAGTAGTTTCTGAAGGTGTAATTTAATCTGCCCTTCTTGATTTTGTTATCATCACAGCACAGTGATGGCCCACAATTGCCTTTTTTGAGAGGCCTGCAGCAGCAGCCAGTGAACAGAGAGAGGCAATACCCACAAAGTTTGCAGCCTTCCCCAGGCATCCTGTGGCTCAACAACTGAGACACCCTGGTTCTCTTCCTCCATTCCTTGTATTTCTTTTTTACGAGTGTGTGAAGTTTCTTCTGAGTGACCAGGCAGAATTTCTTGGGCCTTTCTACCCAGTGTGCAGAGGGCTTGCACAGAGGAAGCCTGCCTGATACATACAGCTTCCTTACACTGTAACATCTGCTGATTTCAGGACTGAATAACTGGCCATCTCATTCCCATTAAATATTTAAAGCAACTTCTTTGTGAGTTTGCCAGGTGCCCTCAAACAAGGCTGGTTTGTTTTCAGTGAGCAGACATGAAACACCCTAGGGTACTATGGATCTCCTCACTGAATATTAAAGCTGTTACTATGGAGATGGCTTATTCCCAGGGTGTTTGAAGCACTCTGAGTAGATTTGAAGGCTAATCCCATGGCTTTTACATAAGCAAGAAAGCGTAACGAGCACCTCTGTCAAAGAGGTGGGGATCTTGTTCTGGCTCCCATGACCAGCCGTAGGAGTCCTAGTTGCCCCCTGCCAACCACTGGATTATCGTGTGGGGCACTGGGAAACTTGATGTTTTGAAATGGCTGATTTGTTTGGTGAATCTGTTTAAGGGTCTTTGAGAAAGGAAAACTGGAAGCTGTTGTCTCACGCTGCTGGTGTTTTGTGTGACCTGTTAAGTATCTAGGAGAATTGTGACCAAGCGCAATAAAATTCAAAGCAATGTAGCAGCCTAAATAAGAGTTAATTGGTTAACATATGGGTTTTAAATACACCATAAAATCACCACATTTATCTTAAGGTGAAATTATCCTCTTACCTTATGTTTTTCAGGAAGTTGGGTTTTTATGCCTAAGGAAGTTGGTCTTTACAAGAGAATGGAGATTAAACTTGAATTATTTATAGATCTGATGGACTCTTCTGCTCTGTGATCACATCACTAGAAGTGTTTTAAAATGTGCATTTACTTTGTGGTCTCTGGTTCTGCTCATGTGCTGCTGTGTGAATGAATGCTCTTCACATGGGACTTTTAAACTGTTATTTATTGCTTCAGTCTCCTGTATTAATACCAGGTCACCTGCAGAATACTTTTATAGACATTTTAAAACAATCAGCCTATCCCATTAAATACACTGAATGTCATATGTCACCTCTAAATACTAAATCAAATTGATGACAATTTTAGGTAGTGCAGTAGCAGTTGAGATCCATTTCAAGACATTGTACCGATATGTTGCATGTCTGGTTCAATTTTAAAATGAATGCGATTATAAAACTGTGCCTGTACCACAGTGTTTAAAATAGAGCCAGAAGCTCTGTACGCCTACTGCCACCCTTTGTGTCACCAAAAATGTCATGTCTCCTGGTATTTGAGCAACTGTTTTAACCAGCAGACTTGTTGTTAAACTCTGCATTGTAAATTGTCTGGAATTGCTTAACAGAACATGCAGAAAGATGTTTTCAGTACTGAAATAAGATTGATGTTTCTACCAAATACTCTATCACTGATATATGTTTACTGTCTCTTGAGTGTTTTTTCAGACATTGCTCATAGCGGGGAACATGTTTTAAGTGCCAAGGTTAGATGAGCATCACATTGTTTCTTACACAGTGGGAAGCTGCCTATTCTATAGGGTATGAAGTCAGCCCTGCTGTCCTCTGAGGTTTCCCTAACTGGGAAATTGCTGGGCAAATTCTAGAGAGGGTCCAGAGCCTCAAGGAAACTCTGCGTTGGAGCTACTTTCCATAGTAAACCTGGAAACAGGACGGAAAAAATCATTATACCACAGAGTTTGTAACTTAGGGAGAAACCTGGACTTGGCAACAAATGATAGAATATGCCTAAAATTATATATACACATATATACTTGGGAGGAAAAAGAAACAGAAAATCGAGAATGATAATAGTTCTTCTCATTGAACAAAAGTATTTTTGTAGCAAGGGTCTCTCTTATTCTTTATGCTAACCTGCTTGTGCAGTCACTCGAAATGAAGTCATGGAGAAGAAGCCTTTTTACTTTTGGAGGGCAAGGACAGCCCAAGAAATAAACTAGTAGAAGCCTTTCAAAGAACTTATGAAAATTACTTAATTGTCCTTTTTTCTCTCCTTCATTTTTCCTCTTTTCAGGGTATGAGGGTGTTTCCGAATTTTTCACAGATCTCTTGAACCACATAGCTGCTGTCCTGCAGGGTCAGGCACCTGAGGTGACCCAGCTAAACCGCAACAAGCTCCTGGCAGAGCAGACCAGCGGGATCATGGACGAGCGGATATGCTGCGCTAGCACAGGCTGTCTCAGCGTCATGGGAAAAGACTCCTCGTGGATTGTGGAAAGCGAGACCAACAGCTCAGTAAAACTGCAACACCAGAGACTAGGCTGCAACTCGGCAGTGTCCCCCAGCTTCCAGCAGCACTGCGTTGCTACGTTGGCAACAAAAGCTTCTTCTCAATAACTTGCCAATGCCACGGACTGAGAAAAAGCCACAGGGATACAAATTGTGGTCCCAGAATCAGATCAGGCTGTAACAATACAATTGCGAAAAATGAAAAAAACCAACACAAAACACAACACAAAAACACAAAATAAAAAAACCTTCCATTTGATTTAACCTGATTTGCTGATGAAATGGACTGAAAGGGGGAGAGTGAGAAAGTGATTCAGATCCATTTCATCAGATTCCAGTTGCAAATCTGTAGTGAGTTTACACACACGTGGGTTTTAACACTAGTCCTTTCATTGTGGGAGGTTTGCTCTTTCATTTCTATTGTTCTTTGTAATCACTGGTGACCAGCATTTTAAAATCGGACCTCATGGTATCAAGAAAATAATAATGTTGAAATACAGAGTCTGAATGTAACAGTGCTAGAGATTTTTGCCTAAAATATTCCCCGTTCCCTTTTTCCAGGTAGGCCATTGCAAAAGAAAGCTAGGACAACTTCAGTATCACTAAACCAAATCTCTTGAAACATTGACCAGTCAAGATGCTGACAGGTAGCTTGCTGTGAAGCCGTGGCACTTTGAGTAGGACAGAGCAGACTGGTTGTTCAGGGGGCAGAACTTCCAGCATTGCAGTTCTTCCCCCAGGCCTCATTGCTTCAGTCAAAAGCAGCTTCTAACCACACTTGCCAACAGTGACACTGTTGTGGTCCAGATAGGGTGCCAATAGCTGGGTTGAGTGATTTAGTAGATTAAATATCCTTTCAATCATCTGCTAGTGGTGGAACCCTAGAAGAGTTAATGGAAGCAGCTCATCTCTTAGCAGAGAATTTAATTCTCCCTCCATTGCACTTGTGAGGACTCTAGGACAGCTCTGCAAAAAGGCTGGCAGAGCCGCGCATTTTCCTTGGAGCAGTACACCTGATCTGCAGATCCTAAGGGGTAACACAGCTGCTTCCTTCAACAGGTCCATGCTACTTTGCATTTTGTTTTTCTCTTGCAAATTAAATATAAGCAGAATTGTGTACCTTTGTATGAGGTAGAAGTACACACCACAGCTCTAGCTTAGAGACCACATTATTTTGTTGCAAGATGCCAGATGAGGCTGTGTGGTAATTTACAATAATGCTTTATACTATTTGTAAATGATAGCACAGCCAAATTGTATCTCTTGAGATACGTAGTAAGCCTACAGTGTTCAACCTCTATTGCATCTTCTGCTGTTGAGAATTCCTTCAACTTTTGCCAATTCTGAACACTAAACTGGAAATATCCAAGTCTGTCAGTGCTGAAAACAGAAACACTATTTTGGTGGACAGAGTGGCCTTCCCTTCCCCATATAAGCCCTAAAATACATTTAAGAGGGGTGGTGTTAAGAAAATTTCCTTAGTTAAGCTCCTAGCTTGCAGATGTGGGAATTTCTGTCTTTCTATAGCAGGTATTTGTAAAGCATCCATCACTGCAGCATTTAATACCAGTTTGTTTAGTATCATATGTTAGATGTCTGCTCAAAAGGAAAGGATCTAGAGTTTAAAGCCCGGGTAGACCATGAAGAGAGGAGTAAACTGTGTAAAAGATGTCACCACCCTACCTGATGGTACCAGTCCTGGAGGGGAAAAAGTTTTGAAGAGTGTTGTGTAGCAGTTCTTTTGTGTAAACAATGATTTTCCCTTAGGAGAGACTAGGTTTGTTCCCAAAATGCCTTTCTTGGGAATTTACTGTAGCTGGGATAGGATTTTTGAGAATGATTTTGAGAAGATTATTCCACCTTTAGAGGGGTTACTAACTTTAAGATACTTCTATAGGGACTGGAAGGAACTTACGCGTGTGGTATCTGTCAAATTCCAGGGTGCACATAAATGCAGCCCATTTCCTTGACTCTTGCAGGTTAGTTCTGAGCTGGGCACGCTTCACAACCCTTGTATGCTTTGAGGCTGCTGGATCCCACGTTGTCTGCAGCTTGCAGGTCTTGGGTGGTCGTGGTGTGAGTGAGTCAGATGTACATAGGTAAGGGTTTATAAATGTATTCATGATAGACCAAACCTTTCGTAAAGCCATGACTGAAATAAAATTGACATCTACAGTTTGAGGTTTGTTTTTGTTTGTTTAAAATAAAAAGTGTTTTTATGTTACATGTGTAACAAAAGATACCCTCAGGAAGGAACTTGCCAGTGCATATTTTTGTATGGTACTTTCTTGTAACCAGCTGGTGGAGTGTTTGTAGACTTACCTTTTGCTTCCTTTATTACAATGGCTTAGGGGTTTTTTTGTTTTTTGGTTTTTTTTATTGGGTGGTGGGGAAGAAGCAATGACGTTAAAACTGGGTTAGTAACTCAAGATCTTTCAAACTAAGTATGTTTACATGAATCTGAGTGTTGGATCCAATGGAAATGTCTGTATGCTGTTTCCTAGTTAGAACATCAAATAAGAATTTTATTTTCCTGGCTGCCTTCTGAGTTTTGGTTGGCCTATTTTGCACTGCTTTATTTCTCCAAAATAAACTACTGAAATATAATTGTGCATTTTAAACTTGTTTACAAATGATTGTTAGAAGTTTATTTTGTAATTCTCTGAAGGCTTGCAGAAATACTATATTTAAATATTACTCCAGACCTTGGCAGTAACTAGAAAACAAGTTTAGGTCACTGGTGTGATCAGTGACATTTTTCCCATAGTCTGTAATTTATTTTTTATTTATCAAATGTATCAGTATCACTTTAATTTACCAGGTGCAGATATGTAGGTACCTGTTGTGATGTGGCATTACAATAGAGTTTTCACATAAATTACCATGCAATTGCTGTACTACTATATTTCCTTTCAGAAATTATTGTTATGACTTGTATACTAGAATGTTGCTAAATCACAGGGGCAAATCGGGAGACCAATTTTTAAAAGCCAAAACTGTAACTTACCAAGTATCCAGACATACAAATAAGTTATTGCAAAACATTCAAGCATGCATATGTTATTAAGCCTGTGCTAAAGTGCTTTTCTGAATTGCTGCCTCATTTGATAAGGTCAGGATAGTTTTGGTTTAAGATAAGCTTCACAGTGGGTTAGTTAATATTCTCTAGTCTTGTCTTTTTTTGTAGAAGTAGAGGAGTCTAGTAACATTGGACCATACCAGAATGCCCTTGCTCTTAAAATTGCGGACAATCCAAGGGAGATTTTCCATAATGTCTGTTTGAATTCTGTTATTGTGGGTTAGAAAAGGTTCTGCTGTGTTTTCAGACGCATAGCGATTACTGCCGTGTTGATGGGAGCAATTACATTAAAATTTCGTGGTCACCAGTTAGCTTATTAGGGATCTATTTCTGTTCTGCTTCACTGTTAGAAATCCGGAAGAACACCACTAGCTTGACTGGAATTTCTCCAGGTTTTGTGTCAGCGTGATGGAGGAGATGGGACTCTGGTTTCCACTGTGATCGACTTCAGTGGGTGAAGATTTTTCCCTGCTGAAGAGAACTTGAGTGGTGGTATTACTGCCTGCAATGTAAAGCCATCACCATCCTCCTCCCCCTCTAGCTGACTTTGCCGTGTTATGCTTGGGTTTGTAATGACTGTACCAGAACATCGCCATCACTATGTGAAAACCAACTGCAGAAATGCAGCCTAACTAGGAGCGTCAGTGCTGATGCTTGTGGTTTGTGTAACACAGAACTACCACGGGCTGATGCTGTTTTGCCTTCATTTAACTATGGTCTGGCTATTCAACCTTTGTGCTGTAGGAGCCGATTGACTGGGCTGGGCAGTAGATAGGATGCACTATTTTTATTAATACTATTCACACCGTTGGAATGATAAAGCTGTTTAAAGATCTCCATCCTCAACATGGGAATGTTTATGCAGAGGAGGTCTGCAGATGGAAAACCACCAGTTTAATTTGTTTTCATTAGAGATGGTTACAAATTAAGAACCTGACCCTGAGGCTTCACAGGGTAACAAGGATTGCTCAAGGTAAAGCCTCAAGTTTTCCAGATTAACTGCAAGCTGTATCCAGCCAGGGAACAACCAGGTGGAGTAGTGGGTAGATAACAGAGGCAGGATACAGTCTAAAGGCAACAGAATAAACAGGGCCAGAGCTGATTGAATTGGCTGGCAAAAAAGAGCGAAACAAAGGAAAAATGCTTCTGTTTCCATCCAATAAAAAAAAATCCAGGCTTATCAATTCTTAGACTAACACTGGTTTCCCAAAGTCTTTGCGTGGCAGCAGTGACAAGTGAGTCAGGCTTTTTCACACTATCTTGCAGCCTTGCCTTCCACAGCTGTGCAGAAAATCTTGGATTTTGTTTTTTTAGTGAATAGTCTATTTTGAGTTTGTAGCAGTCTCCCCATGTGCACACTTGCAGGAGTTCACTTGCATTACCCTGCTGATTTTCTTTTCCTCTCTCCTTTTTAGTAAGAGATGTATTGATTTCTGTATTCAGTATACAGTTACTTTATGGTGTTGCAACTGTGTGTTTTGTAATTAGGAGTATGTGAAAATGCTTTGTGTAGATTAAAATATTTCCTTTAATATAATCTCCTCTTGCTTTCATAGATAAATGGACATGCCGTTGCAGATCACATTGCTGATTTTATTTGTAATAGTGCTTTTGTATCTATTTCAGAGGAATGTAACCTCCAGAAAAGTACTTTCCACATCTTCACTACCTTTCCTTTCCCTGTTCACTCTGTGTGGATCCAGGCCATCAACACTTGAGCTTTTGACCAGATGGGTTTCAGATCCTCCATGGATTCTGTCATCTTTACATGGCCACAAAAATTATTAAAGATGGTTGAATTTTGAAAGCATCGAGGTATAAATGGAAATTTTAGAGCAATTTCTCAGCAACACAAGCACAGTAGCATCTGTAGCAAGCAAAGGGAATCGTTCTTGCTGTGTGCATGCAGGTGGCTGTTGTCTGGTCCATCCCTGCTGCTGGGGCAGTTTTCCTGTGGAAATAAAAATCCACTGTAAGATAGCATCCTGTATCTGTGGTGCAGAAGGAGGGTGAGAAGAGGTAGGGCTTGACAGTAAAATCCTGGTCAAGTGGACATCGTGATACCAGTGGTTTTGAATAGCAGTCTGGGGAGATGTTTTCTTTCTCTCCACCTTTCTTGCCCTGAATCCACTGGGGATGACGCTAGCAGATGCCTGTGGGCCACATGAGCTCATTAGCAGGTGACCTTGCCCAGCATGCCATGAGTTTGCAGAGGGCTCCCAATGTGTTGGAAAGTTTTTGTTGATGGCCTGGAAATATCTTGAAACTCCAGAAATAGCTGAAACAGTGAATGGAGTTCATGAAAATCAGGTCTTCCTCTTCCATCCTTTTTAAGGAAACCCACATTTTATTTCCTGCTTCGTTCTTTACACAGTAGTTTTAGATATAAATTATTTTAACATTTTTTGTGTGAAAAGTCATATATACATATATAAAGTTATTAAAAGGTTGAGTATATGTTGAGTATAAAATAGTGACTTCTTTGTTTCAGATGTTAGCAGCCCCTAAAAATGAGTTGTTTATCTTCTTGTAAAGTCAGTACTGTAAAAAAAATATTAAAAATAAAAGATGTATTAGATGTATCTTTTATTATTTATTTCTGATTCAGTATTTGATACAGCTTGTGTATACCCTTGTGAGAACCACATACTAAAATGCAGTCGTTCTTAAAATGGAGTAACAGTAATTCCTTGGGATCTCAACAATTTTGAGAAAACTGGCCCTCCGGGTGTGAATAGTGTTGGATGTTCTCCTTCACTCTCCAGCACTGCTCCCCACCTGAGATTGGCTGAATCTTGGGGACCATTTTATATGTGTGCTAGGTTTTGCAATTTCATCAATATCTGTGTTCAGATCCAGCTGTACAGTGTTAACAATTGTGTCTTATGATTCGCTTCAGCCCGGTTCACTATGGTTTCTGAAACATAATTCTCATTTTATACTTCAATTTGTACAGAATTATATAAACCCTCAAAAGATCATGGCTTACTGTAAAAACCAAAAATACTTGCTATTTGGTGTCTTCAATTGCATGACTGATCAGATCTGACAAAGAAGATGGTGCTTTCATCTAACAGCATTGATTTCAATGGTAATACATTCATTTCCATTTGCCGAGCACCTGTTTTGGACAATGTTTTGGTTTCAACAGTAAAGCAATATGCAGTAAGTATTGTGGCATTATTTCTGTAATTGTTCTGAAGACAGAATTGTCCCTTTCCAACCACATAATGAAAATAAATGCCTTATAACAAGTTCTACTTTGCTTTCTCTTTGTGGGTGGATAGGGTAGTGAGGTGAGCAGCTCCCTGGGGGAAGCCCATTTTCATGAGAAGTTGATTTTCACATCCTTCCCCAGTGCAGTGTTTGCAGTTACTTTGGACCTCCTTGTACCAGGAAGATTTGATTTGATTTGTCTTCCAACATTAGTGGGAAGTCTGCTATCCTGGATAGGGAATTCTTGATCTCTCAAAACCTAGCAGGGTTTTTAATCAGGACCCTATTATGGCTAGTGCAGGAGAGAGAGATATCTCACCTGGCAGCATTAAATTTTGCTAAGCAACAAACACTCTCAGCAAGGGCGCTGATGTAAACACTGCCTGGGGATCAGTGCGTGGTGTCAGCCCCAAGGCCAAGCCCTGCAGTGGTGAGGTGAGAGGTGCCATAGAGCAAAGGTACAGCTGAATGGAGGGGCCAGCATTTACCAGCTGGTGGGGCATCCTCCCAACCCAGTGCTCAGGCCTTGGACTCCATCTTTGCCTTTGAAGGAAGTCCTTGGGTCCCAAATGTTTGTGATTACTTGAATATCCAATTAAGAAAGTATTTATAGTAGCTCCATCAAGCAACATTATTTTTCCTCTTGATTTTTGCAGCTGCTGCTGCCATCCTTTGTGGAAAAACTTGTCTAACTCCTTTGGAGGTGGCTGTGTTTCTACGGTGGGTTGTTTGTTTTCTTGGGTTTGGGGTTGGTTTTTTGGTTTGGGGTTTTTTTTGTTTTGGTGGGGGTGGGGTGGGTGGATGAAAATTTCTGTGAATTTATTGTGATATGTAGATCTGAGTTTGCAAGAGGTTCTGTGGGTGATGCTACTGGCAGAGTCTGTGCCACCAAAAAAAAAAAGGAGAAACTAGATACAATATTAAAATTAAAATTTAAATAAAGATCAGTATGTAAAATGTGACTTTCACAGCTGGATTAACTCCATAACAACTGGTATTTTAGTACTGTTTCTGTGGAACAGCTTTGGTTTCACTTCTGTTCCTACACAGGTTTCCTGAAGGTTAATGAGAGCATGATCTCCTCAGGATGGGGTTGGGAGACTTGCAGCTCACTCTGGTACACTTTTCCCAGCCAGGCTCTTGCCCTGTGCCTGGTCCCAGCTTGCATCCTGTGCCAGGACAGCTCTCGGGCTGGGCCTTGTCCTAGCCGCCACCTCCTGCCGCTGTGTGGCTGCCCAGGCCTCGGGCTGAGGGGCACTGCCCATGCAGCAGCTCCTCCAGCCCTCCCTGGGGAAGCTCATGTGGTGGGTGGAGGACAGCTCTGGACACCCAGCGCCTCCTGTGCTGAGGGGACCCCGCATGACCACCTCCAGTGCAATTCTCTCATCAGCCAACAGTGCTGATGTTTTTAGCGGAATAAAGGAATATGTTGAGTTCAAAGCCTGGCAGCTGTTCCCTGAGCATCTCAGCTGTTCTGTGGGCTGCAGGTGATGGGAGACAACTGAGCTTTGAACTAGGGCGTGGGATACAGCCTGCCAGTGGAATGCTCTTTTCCTCTCCTGCTGATACACATAGAAAGTCTAAAATCTTATGATCAGTGTTCAGAGACTTTTGGGGCAAGCTTCCCCAGCCCAGGCATCACCCAGTCCTCCAGCTGGCGTGTGGTCTGAAGCCCAAAGGGTGGGGAAGGTTCTGCCTGTTAGCACTGTGCCAGCAGGCCACCACAGTTCCTGCGAGCCAGCACACAGAAGGGGCATCCCCTCAGGACTGGCCTTCACCTCTGGGGGAAAATAGACCAGTAGTTTTTTTCATGACTAGCCTATATTGTTTTTAATTTTTTAACCTACTCATGTGTTGTTTAAGTAGCTTGACTTGGTCAAGTGTTGCCCCGGTGTTTAAACTTCTAAACTGTTTTCTCCCATCATCGATGAACTATGGATTTGACCCACATCTCACCGAAGCATATGGGACACCCAGTGCCGGGGCTGGGCTGTACAACACTGCTGGGTCCCAGGCAGGCAGGGAGAGCCCCTCAGTGCTCAGGACCTCAGGGAGGTGTGCCCGATGCTGGGCCTTGGCAGGCAGCAGTGTTGGAGTCTCAGGAAGGAGGGAAATGCCACCACAACGTGTCTGTGGTGAGGGGAGGCCTCCATTCCCCCTCCTCTCCACCAGAACCATACAAGCCCTGCAGCATGCTGACAACCAAGACTGAAGCTGCCAAAGCAAAGGAACTCACTGCACTTTTATTTTTCCTTAGATAAATTTTTTATATAGAATATATTACAGTCAGAGTTCTCAGCTTTTAATCAAAAGATAACAAGTTATTGCAGTTTTTTACCCAGTGAAACTACCGATGGAAGGAGAACTTCCTAGAAAGCTGTCTTGTCTTTTAAAAAAAGAGGGAATAAAACCCCACCCAGACAGAAAATACATGTGTAGGTTGCGCTTTGAGCCCACCGGTGCCCAGCCGGGTGGGTGGGCATCCCTGTGGACAGAGCATGAGGTGAAGAAGCAGTGATGGGCACAACACTATGGCGAGGGAGGCAGGCCTGGGTGCTAGCGAGGTTGGTTTCCTAGGCGCGATGCTTCTGCTCCGGCTTAATTGCTTTTTAATCAGGAAATGAAAATGCGTTAGGGAGAGAGGAGGGCGGCAGCGGTGGCTTTCGCCTGCGTGGGGAGGGCTGGGGCCCTCAGCCTCGCCTCAGCTCATGCAGCTTGTGGGCAACACGCTCCAGCTCAGCCTCGATGGCGGCCAGGCTCTCCAGCTCCTGGTCCTGCAACGAAAGCCCGGGACACATGTCAGCAGTCGCGGGTGGGCAGCCATCGCCCCCCAGAACTATAGAAAGCCTTGCCCGGGGCTAGTTGCCTGTGCTGGCATGCGACAGTCACACCTTGCCCCATCCCCCCAGCCCGCTTCTGCATTTTCCCCTCTGGACAGATATCTGTGCGCAACACTAATTAGTCCTGTCCTAATGTTAAATCACTGTAGCTGATGATGGGGACAAGACATGCAGCCACCATCCTTCCCCAGCCCCACTGCTGGGCAGGCCAGCCCCCAACGGATCTTGTCTCTCCTTCCAGAGTGTGGGGCTGGAGGGAGATGGCAGCCAGGGCTGGAGCAGGTGCTGCCAAATGGCAGCGGGTGGCTGTATGAAGGCAGTGGTGTCAAACTGGGGCAGGCACAGCTGCCTGCCACCTGTGGCAAGTGCAGCATGTGCCCTGCTCATGCAGAGGATGGCGGTGTCCCCTCTCCCCATGCTGTGCTGGGTGTCCACATGGGCCTCCAGTACCGGAAGAGTCTTTTCCATTTGGGAAAATAGTGAATGAGGAAGACATCAGTTCAAATGCTCAAGCTGCCATCGCTTGGCAGCCTTTCTGTAGTGGCTCTTATGTACCTATGCCATCACCTGAAGCTATTTTATTTAGCACAGGTACTCAAATCTGTAACTGCGTGGCTTTGCCTGAACTCTGGTCATACGCAACTGGCCCTGTCTTGCTGCCAGCCCCAGCCCTGTCTGTCCCTCACAGCTGCCATCACCTGGGGCTTGCTGCAGATCATGTGCTCGCCCAGTGCAGCAGCAGGCTCTGCGGGAGCAAACTTGGGGCTGTCAGTGCTAAAAATGCCTTTTCCTGTTGACAGAGCTGGTGACAGCTCCTCTCCTGTGCGGAGGGAGCAGAGCCTTGCCACTGCCTGCAGCAGCCACCAAGCGCAGGCTGATGCTGAGCCACTAGCCTGCACTGCATGTGGCTGGTGTGAAAAAAACAAAGAAAATATGTAAAAAAAATTAATTTTTCTCATCCCTGAGCTATTTTGCTGAACAGGGAAAACATTGCTCTGCCCCTCTGCAGAGCCCTTGGCTCAGCCCCTGGGAAGGCTCTGGCCAGCAGTATGCCAGCAGTTCGGGGTCCCTACAAGTGCCCAGGGGAGCCACACAGAGCCCAAGCAGCTGTTCCAGTGCATTTTGTTTGAAGCAGGTCAGGAAGCAGCCGGCTGAGGCATGTCTTGCTGGAGGAGAGCTCTGGCTGCAACTGGAGCCCCCAGAAAGTGAGAAAATAGCGCTGTGCTGAAATGCTCTACAGCAGCTACAGAGAGGAGAGGTGAGACCCAAGCCACTGCCTCGCGCTGTGCCTGTGTGTCCTGGCTTGCTCCTGCCTGGCCCCGCAGGCTGAGCTGGAGCCTCTGTGCCTTCCCTTCCCTCACTGCCAGGTGCCTGGTCTGACCCCTCCTCACTGATGCCCAGAGGCCCTGATCCAGTTTAAAAAAACAAGCCAAAAAACTTTTGTTGCAACTATAAACATAGCGGTTTTTCAGCCTCAGCAACCTCCTTCCCAGTCCCTGTTTGGAGGCTGAGCCTACCACCTTGCAGGCAAGGTGCACACCAGAGCCCCTGGCAGGGGCCAGTCGGGAGCAGCTTCTTGGGGGAGAGACCTGGGAGGTGAGCAGTGATGAGGAGGCAGATGGGGCAGGTGCCCACCTCCTTGGCAGGCACCCCCTGCATCCCTGCTCAGGGCTGAGGCATTTGGCTTTGCTTTCAACCAACACGACTGGAGATGCTGGGGGATGCTGATGGGCAACTTAGGGCAAGGTTTTGGTGCATAACTAAGGCAAGAGGGGTGTTTTGGAGGCAAGAGAGCTGCAGCAAACTGGCTTCACTCACCTGCTGTCCCAGTTTGTTCCCAGGTGCCTGATCGTGGCTTGTCCCAGAGCAAATATCTGCAGAGCCCATGCCCAGCTTCCCTGTCCAGCTCCCTGCACTACCCCAAAATAAACATCCATGCCTGGACCTGGGCCTCAGCACAAAGGTGAAACCACCACTCCTGGCTCCCAGGGAGGTGCTGAGCTACTACACAGCATCATGCAAGGTACCAGGGAAGGAGGTCTCTGACTTTGCAAGCCTGACTCAGATGTATTTCCGTATCTGTCTACCATTTCCACACCAATGCCTCAGCTCTCTCACCACGGCTGCATCCCTGGTTTACCTCTGTAGGAAATCTGACACTACTCACTCCAACCCTGAGCCAGGGAAAGCATTCCCTTTGACTTGGAGGAGCTTTCGGACACAAGACCCACCCCCAGGCTCCAGATATAGCTCTGGTCACCACATCCAGCAAAGGCCAGCACAAAAGTCTTGTCACATTTTTAAGACCCTCTGGGGCAGGGCATGTTTTTGCACTAGTCACTAAAACAAGGCTAAAAACTAAAGGCACAGCCAGGTGCAAATCTCAGTAATACCTAGGGCTGAATGACGAAAAGGTCACCAAGCATCTCCTTAATATCACAGAGAACTGATGCTGGCTGTGTAATGCTAAGGTACCATCCACATCTCCAAGCACAGTTTGGATTCCCAATAACCGTGTGGGATTTATTCTTAAGCCTATGTACACCAACCTCCGTTCTCCTGTTAGCACTGCCTTCTTCATCCTTCTTTTCTTCAGGCATGGGAGCAAGTGGGAAGCCTTCACTGCTGTCCTCCTTCGAGTGATGCTTCCATGACCTTCTCACATCTTCCTCTGGACTACTGAAGTCATACTTGTGAGACCTAAATGCCAGTTTCATGGACCTGTCTGGGTCTTCCCCACTATCATTTTCCTCCATGCGCTTCTTTGATGTCAGCTGCTTGGCCAGTTCATCCATTTTGTTCCACCTCTTGGCATCTTCCCACTCCCTGGAGGACTCCTCTTCCATCTCCTCGCTTTTGGCATCCCTGGGCTGGAAGGTGTCTTCCTCGCCCTGAATTCCCTCATCCTCCAGGCGATGCCTTCCTCCTCTCAGTGTCTGGGGCTGCTCTTCCTCCTCCTCCTCCTCAGAGCTCTGCCCATCTTTGCCAAATCCCAGAGCATCGTCGTTATCTGAAAGAGCATTAAACACAATAGTGAGCACAAGTGTTAACCTGCTTACACTCCACCTTTGAACCAAGCCTTCAGGGGCAATGCAAGGTATGTTTCCTGACTTAGGCCCATTTTCCCAGGATTCTGGAAATACCCACTCTCACTCCATCATGTCAGTATCAGGACTTAGAGGCAGCAGTCAAAAACTATGTAGGAAGTTCAAGAAAAAGAAATCAGTTGCCCCCAGGTGCTATGAAAACCGAGCAGCAGGCAGCGAGGCAGCTGCTGGGCCTGTGTTACCCACTGTGCATGGGCCCATGTGGTCGGGTGTTTGTGAGGGAGC
The DNA here is from genome assembly GCF_031877795.1 of Strix aluco. Lineage (NCBI taxonomy): Eukaryota > Metazoa > Chordata > Aves > Strigiformes > Strigidae > Strix > Strix aluco. Next base: position 114,225,027 of record NC_133934.1, on the reverse strand, counting down.
CTGGGTGGCTGTCAGCTGGGGTATTTCTGTAAACCCAGTAAGTGCCTGCCTGAACTTTTAGGCTTTAAAGCCTCTTATCCATCTGTCTCGGTGCTCTCAGCTCACCCTGGGTAGGTATCAGTACAGTTGTCTGGGATACATACTGTCATCTCCCTGCATCTCCTCAGCCTCCTCGTCCTCCTCAGCCAAATCAAGTGACCTCTCTGCTTCAGTAGGGTCCTCCTCTGCAGCATCATCTCCTCCGTCATCCTCCCGCTCCACACGCTCCCCTGTCACCTCCTTGCTCTTCTTCTGGCCCTGCCTTGATGACTGCTCTCCCTCATTCTCGAGCTCCAGGCTGTCCCTGGGGCCTCTGGGCTGCTCCTCTTCATCCCCTTGCTGCCGCTGCTCATCCTCATTGAAATCTTTGCTGATGTGGTTGTCCAAAGCTTCATCTCGTTGGGCATCCTCTGTGTTCCCAATCTCGTTACTCTCTGCTTCCTCATGATCCTCCTTCTCTCCAGGGTTGGCATCCCTTGGCCTGGGGTCCCTCTCCTCCAGGCTGTTTTTTCCCTCCTCTCTTGAATCTTTATTTTGCTGGGTTTTCTGTGCTGCCAGCTCAGCCAGGGACCCTGTGGGCTGCTCCTCTTCAGGGCTCTCCCCTGCCGCATCTGCAGAAGGAGGAGCAAGAAGCAACACCTCTCCTGAGAACTCATTTCACAACCAGTGAAGCCTGTATGTTTCTTAGGGAGCTTCAGCCCTACTCAGCAATCTGCTTAACCAGTCCATGGATACTCTTGCAAGTCACTTCAACATATGCTTGCACTCAAGCAAGCTGGTGCTCTCACTGGTGCCTGCTCGCCTGGAGAGACTCGCAAGGCTGAAGTTAAACATATGCCGAAGTGCTTTGCTGTGGCACAGTCCTCATCACCATCTCTTGAGATGCCAGCAACAAACTTGCCCCACATAAAACCAGATTGCATGTAAAATGAAATGATTTAGGAGTGTAATATGGCATTTTCACAGGTCTCCCTGCTCTGAATGCTGTGCTACCATGGCGTCCTTATTTCTCCCATCAGGGTGAAGAGGCAGCCAGCACTGTTTGCAGGCAAGCTGGAGGGAGGGGGGCCAGCTCTGCTTCTGCAGACCAGCTACACAGCAGGAGCTTACTGTGGGCTGGGTATTCACTCTTGCTCATGTCAAAGACTGGCCTCTTTTAACATAATTAGCCATAGAAATCACTTTGCAAAAGAAAAGATGGGGGACTAAGGAGCAGCGGAAAAAGCCAGTTGGGTATGGAAAGGCGAGTGCATCCACAAGCAGGGCTGAGGAGTGTGCTGGGGTGAGGGGATGTGAGAGATGGTCACACAGGACTGGTGTCCACCAGTGACACCGCACTGGTGTCACAGGACTGCCTGTGGGCCTGGATGGCCCAACATGCCACGCTTCATCTTCATGCAGTCTCCACACCACTGGAGAAACTCCACACGGTTTCAAAAAAACACAGGTTTTTTTTTTGAACTACAGGTTCAGGTCTGCCCTGGTGGGAGGGAGACCTGCTGCCACCTATCCTCTCTGTTGGCTTTTGGCTGCTGTGGCTGCAGCAGCAGCCCCCGGGGGTATTGCTCCTCATCACTTTGGGCAGCTTTGGGCTGCCATCACAGAATCGCTGTGCTGCCATGGCTCAGGCACACACCCCAGAGCCCACTCGAGACCCTCTGTGGGGGTGCTGCTGCTGGATAAGAAATTACCTCACCCCACATTGGCATCGTCTCCTCCTGATGTGGAAAAGGGAAGGGGCCAAACCCTCCTTTCTGCTACACTGCCTGTCTCTAGTCAGGCCATGTAAACACAGTGACAAGGGCAAATCCCAGCTGAATGTGGTCTTTCCAAGATGTGGGTGTGTGCACTCTGTGTATCCCAAGTTCAATTTTGCCTTCAGAGACCCATAACCTACTATCTTGGATGCCTGGAAACAAGTAGGAGTAGGAGCAGACCCAGATTGCTCTTGCCTATACCACTGAGTCTTCCAGTATGGGATTTCTCTGGCTGTGACTCATTTTAAGCATTAGGAGCAAGTGATGGTGTTAGCAGCAGGGTGGAAAAGATCAGTATCAGTTTGGTAAATTGAGCATCACCAGTTACTATAGCTCAGAAATTACATGGTGTTTAAACCAGTAAATAAGAACAAAGCAAACACCGAGTTGCTTGTGTGTCAGCGCAGCATCAAAGAAGATGCTTAAATGGGAAGCAGATGGACATATCAAGGCTGTTAGAAAGAACATCCTTGTTTACAGCCTGACCTGGATTTCCTGGGGGGGAGCTGACACTGACCTCTCTGCTTGTTCTTGTCATTCTGACTTTCAAGGACTTCTGAAAGTTCATCTTCGAAGCCTCTGTTTTTCTTCTGCTGCCGAGTTCTTTCACTGGCACCTGTGTCAAGTAACAGAAAGTAGGGAAAGGCAACAGCCCCTCCTGTGTTTCATAAAGTAGAGGCAGGAAAATACTTCTGTGCCCTTTATAATTATATGTATATTTTCTACAATGGACAAATCTGCCAAAGGTTGTCTGCAAGAAGTGAGACAGGAGGATACATGAATCAACTGCAGTAACAAAGCCACCATCAAAAACATCATCTGCAGGGAAGAAAAATCTCTCTGAACAAACAGAGAATCAAGGTTGCTAGGAAAATTAATATTGATGGAGAGATGGGGAATAAGAGATGCTGAACTGCAGCACACTGAGGCCAACAAAAGACTTAAGCATTGGAGCACTGAAGGATAAAAATTGCCTCCTGCCAGATGCTGCCCATGTACTTCTGTTGAGGTGAGCACCGAGAGCCCCTGTGCCCTCCAGCCTGGTTGTGAGGGCCCCTTTCCCTAGGGCTCTGGGAGGAAGAAACAGCATTCATTCCCACTCCAAGGATAGTCCAGGGCTTCAAGGCCCCACACCTTAATCTCTGGGATTATGGAGCCATCTTGACAAAAGTAACACCCTGGGGAAAGATGTCCAAAGGTAGCACGAGCTGGAGGTCAGAGTGCAGCTGTCCTGGCAACCAGCGCTCCCCAGGCAGCCCCAACATAATGGGATCTGCAAGCCAAGCAAGTCCTGCCTAACACAGCTCATGCCCGGCTTCTACGCCTTAATGCCAAGGCAAGAGCAAACACTGCCAGCCCAGCCCTCTTTAGCCCTACACTGAGCAGAGCTGGATGGTGTGGGGTCTCCAGCCTGAGCAGGACCAGCTGCATCCAGCACAGAGGAGACCAAGATAAACACCTTTGCTTTTCCCTTGGGCTACATGACTCTCCCACCCCCAGTCATTGTGATCTGTAAGTTAGAGCTCATGTTACCCCAGGACAAAATGGTGTGATGGGCTCAAGCCAAGGAAAGAGTGGACCAAGATGCACCTCTGTGAAAAGAGTCCCTTCACGTGGACTCCATGCTGTATGGCACAGCCTGTCTGATAGCTGAGCACTCCCCACCACAATCCTGGTGTGCCTGGGCAGCAGCAGCATCCCAGTGCACTGAAGAGTCCCAGGTGTCTTCCTTCTGGATCATCAGAGCACCCATGAAGCCTGTCTGTGGTCACAGCCCAGCTGGCCCCTTCATGAGTGGCATGTGGGTAGTGACCAAACCATGGCTTTGGGAGTTGCACAAGGCTCTCTCCCAATCCTGACTTCCTGAATTTTTCCTCTCCCTTCTCCCTGTTGTCTCTGTGGCTTCGCTGTTCTGAAAGAGTCTGGTGGCACTGTTTTCCAGCCATCCCTGGCAGCCATGCCACACAGGAGCAGGGTACAGGGATACTGTGGTGAGAGAGGGCTGCCAGCTGAGTTACCTCAGGGAGAAGGAGGAGGGAAGGCCAGGAGCTGCTCTCCCTGCAGCCTGGGGAGAGCCCTGCTGCAGCCTCAACCAGACCACCCGGGCAGAGGGACCTCCACTGGCTTTGAAGTACTCTTACCCGGGACCTACACATCAGCTCTGGGGACCTAGGCACCTGAGAATAGTTCTTTTTCCCACTGCACACCATTTTGCACAGCTCTGTGCTGCTGCTGCTCCCACACTGACCTGTGGTGAGCAGCCTACACCTCTCCAAAACACAGAAACTTGCATTTGAGCTAAGGAAACCAACAGAAAAATCCCCATTAGCTCAAGGACGTTTTCACTGGGGTCTTTTAGGTGGAAGTCCCACTTGATGCTCAGTGAGGCTTCCCTTCTGCCACACCTGGGTTTAGTGCTGGACTCCTGCTGCACAAACAGTGAAGGTTTTCTTGCCTTTCATTCCAGTTTGGGAGCTGGTGGTTATTTGTTGAATTAAATTACAATATTTCCTTTTAGGGTTCTCCCACCCCAAAATGCCTATACTCTGCATCACCACCAAGTTACATTGACATTCATTTAAATAATCAGATGTATATTGGAGTTATTATTATAATCAAAATTCCTGCCCCCACTGACCCAGTCTCTACTGAAAGTCCTGGAACTGTATTTCCTTGGGCACATTTATATGATGTCAAATTAATGTAAAATATAAAAAAACCCAAACAACAAAACTGTGCAAGGGGCTACAACAGATGAAATTCCTCTTCTCAAATAACTATAGTGACACTGTACCTTGAGCAGCAATTTCCTGAAGTTCCTTCAATAAATTTTGGTGACGAAGGATAGAAATGATTCGTTCATCTGCAATAGGGGAGACTTGATACAGAAGGTGGTCAAAGACAACCTCCCCCCACCCCCAGGAAAAAAATCAGAACCCCAAATGCCACTTTTCTCTTTGTTTACTCTTTTCTCTCCCTTGGCCAGATTTGCTGCCACATCTCTTAACCGTGTGGTTAAGATGACAGGAAGATCCCATGGAAACTAGGCAGCTTCATGTCACCCAGCTCTTCCCTGGCCACAGTGCCAGCATGGTGCATGGCCTGGGCCGATCAGAGGCTCCATCCCTGCATCTGGGGGCCCGGTGCAGCCCAGTGGGGTGACCATGAGAAAGGTGAGTGTGTCGGGGTCCCCTTGTCAGCTGCTAGAGCATGTGTCAGGGCAGAACCTGCCCCTGCTTGCCAGATCTGCTCTTGCTGATACCCAGCATTAAACCTGGGTCTGTACCTCCTCTGAGTGTTTCTAGGCATTCCTCGCTGATCGGCAGGGGATTTGGCTTCGATAAAGTATCAGAGATGACCTCTACAATGCACTTCATCACCTAGAAAAAGACAAAAACACAAAATAAAGCACTGGGGTTTTTTTGTCTTTTTTTCCTAAATCTGTTTGTTACCAAGGCTAAAATGCAGCAGATGATGGCACAGATCTTCTTGCTTTTCTGGTTGAGCCAGAACTGGATGTTCAGTTCCTGTTTTACCTAACGCAGGAACAGAAGGTACCTCCTGCAACTGAGAAGTGAGCAAATGACACATGGCAATGCAAAGAGCTTCTTCAACATGACACACGCTTCAGCTGAGGATCACGACTCCAGCCCATTCCAGAAGCTGGGCACATTAGGAGATTAAAAGGGATCTGGATATATACATAGAAAGCTCAAATCATCCTCTTTTAAGTCAATATATTTCAACCTACATCTCATAAAAGGGCTCAGTGGGAGATTGTAGAGAGAAACAAGTGGTCATAGCTCTTCAGTAGGTGACCTTGAAATCCTGCAAGCTATTCGAGCCCCAAGCTAGACTGCAGCCAGGCATGGAGGGCAAGGTGAGGCAGATTGTACTTTCAAACGCAGATGAGAAATACTGCTCTCAAGCCCTAGAGAAGGACAAGAGACTCTGGAGAAATGTTTGACCTTGTGCTTAAGTGTTCAAGCCATCTATTATAGACTGAAAGACCAGTACACAGAGGCAGGTCATCTGAAAGCAAGGAAGTTCCCACAATTTCCTTGGAAGAATTTGCAACTGCCCGAGGAATCTTCCCAGACAACTTGAAGTCTGGGCTTGCCCTCTCCAGCAGCCCCTTTCTTCAGTGTAAAATGAGAAACATTATTTATCCAGTTTGTCACCTGTACTGAGATTGCAGGCCTAGCTCTTCACCCATGCAACTGCAGCACCACTGATCCCACAGAGATCACTCAGTGCTGCATGTGTGGTAGAATGACAGTCACAGGCGCAAAGGCAAGGTGGCACCTCTGGCAGGGGTGAAGGCATCCTCACCACACTGAGACACACCACCAGGAGCCCTGCCGTGTGGTTGTGGTAGACCCAAATAGTCACAGAGGAGACAAAGTGGCATTCACGACGGTCTGGTGCCAGTTAGTAGTTCAGGAATCAGGCTGCTTAGTTCAAAAGGATGATTATTTATAAAGCAGCCTAGAAAGTATGCAGGGCTCACAAATGCCTGTGGAAAAAGAGAGGATAAATTGAAAAAAAGAATATGAGTAAGCCTCGGGGGCAAAAAAATTCACTCACTGAACTTCTTTTTCCTGATGATTTCTGCAGGCAGCCCTAAGAGCCCTGACCTCCCTCACAAGGTACCATTCTCAGGAGAGGAGAGCAATGCAGCTACAGTAGAAATTAAACACAAGTCAGCAATTCCCAGTCATCTACAATGTTGCTCATTGAAGCAATCGGATACATTCATTGACCAGCTGGAATGGGCAAATTTTCACCCTGTGTAAGGGAAGAATTCTGCCTTTGCAGATCACAGCCATAAAATGCTGAACTCTTAAAACTACTTACACAGTTTGAGGGGATTGCCTGCTGGATTAAAAATGTTACAGGAAAGATCTAACAGAAAGAAAGCAGGCAAATTTCCCTGGTATCATTCTCCTATGCCACAAGCAATCCATTAATATTGATTTTAGATAACTTCGAGTCACTTCACTCTACCATTAAATAGAACAAACCCCAGATTCTGATACTTCCCTCCTACATTTCGCACCCTCTGGAGCCACTTACAGCTGCAGTATTCAATGCAGCTTCAGAAGTAAAGGCTTTCTCAGCATGAAAAATAAGAATCTGGTCCAATAAAATACTCTGTACAAGCTTTTTGAAGACTTCTAAGCTGATTTAAGGTCTTTTTCTGAACACAAAGAAACACATCAGTCACCACAGAAATACAGCCAATTCTGTGGAGGGACTTTGTAACATAATGAAGTGAAGGGTGCAGTCATTCCACAGCACTCTCCTTGACTTTTTGTAAGAGCAAGTCTTGCAGAGTGAGGCTTCACAAGGTCATGAAATAACAGCCTGCATCAGGAAATGGAGGAGATCCTTTCCAAATGAATGTAATTAATCCAGTGCAGAAACTCAGAATGGAATTTTGCCATAGCTATCCTCTAACTGTGAGCATGTAACTAGATCCTTAAGAGCTGCTCATGCTGTCTCTACACAGAAATCTCCAAAGGATCATGTCCTTACAAGGATAGACTTCATGTTTGAGCTCAGTTATGCTCAGGCCCTTCTGAAATGTATGGTTGTAAGTGGGAAAAATTGTCCTTTGAACACAAGAGTGGGCAAACACCAGAGATATTGTAAATGCTTTGATTGTGTTCAGCTCCCCACGGAAAGTCCTTGGCATAAGGAAAGTCTGATGAGCTGCCCAGGAAATGTCTGCAGGTGCTGATTACCCATTACACAGCCCTGAGCTACCCACAAATGCTGGTGGCTCAGAGCATGGTGTGTAGGAAGAGCTGTGGTGCTCACTGCTGTACCCACGTGATGATATCCCTGTCCTGATCTGTCCTGTGAAACCAGGAGTTCCTTCACTGAAATGCTGTGTCTCAGAGGATGGTGAAGGCAGAATAGCCCTAATTGCTCCTTCCAGTTGCAGCAAATTCAAAAGAAAGTTGTGGTCTGACTTTGCATTCAGCTAGAGCCTGTGTCAGTGTAGCACCCAGGGAGGGGGCAGGCTTGGGAAAGAATTCCTTCTTGGTGGAAGTATTTCCATGGAGTTGCACCAGCTTCCACAAAAGTGACATGTTTTACACATAGAACATATTGGGAATGGATCGCACAAGGAAAATTGTGGAATTAATGGATTGTCCTATCAGATGCTCAAAAAGCCTCCCACTCTGGCATGGCCAGTTGAAGGGGCAAGTGCCTGCCCCGAGTCCCTTTCTCAGTTAGCAGCACACAGCCTGAAGCAGGCACCCAGTGGCTCACAGGTCATGGCTCAGCCCCAGCAAGGGATAAGCAGGCTAAAAGTCTTAACAAAGCAACAGCTCTCCAGGCCCAGGCACATCTGCCAGGAGACGGGGAGGCGTTTCTTACGGAACTTGCCCCGTAGGTAATGAGCAGAGACACTGTACAATGGAGCCTGTGGCTGGGAGTGACATGAATGTGCCCTCCCCTACTGCTGCCTGGGAAAAAACATTATGTGGCTAGAAGATTTCAGGAAACAAAAAGGTTCAAGAAGTAAGGGGGAAAGGGCCGTAGTTTCCTTTCTGGACATTAATTGCTGTAGAAGTCTTAATTTGGGCAGCTAAGAGATCAGTTAATCTGAAAGACTATGGGTATTACAATATCAGGAACGGGGGGTCTGTCACAGATCACCACATGCAAGCACACCTATCCAAGCATTTAGGTGCCAAAAGCCCATCGGGAGTGCACACACTTGCGTAGTGCAGCTATGAATGTCAGAGAGGTATGACACAGATGTATGCACAGAAGCCTATAAAAGAAGGCTGGAGAGGTCAGCTAAGGCCAGTACTGCTCGTGGCCATCCAGACAGGCTGAGCAGTAGCTGAAGACGGATTAGCAACCTGAGAGTAGCCAGTTGCCTATTTTTTCAGGAACATGCACACCTACACCACACACATACAAGCACAGATGTATACACCCCCCCAAACACACAGAGTTCCAGCAATGCCTGTTCCCAAATCCTATCTCCCCCCACTCTCCCCTGAGTCACCTCCTGTTGAGAGCTTTGAAAAACTGGAAGTAGGAGGACTAGGGAGGGCTATACCCAACCTCCATCCCCAGCTCCACCATTCTCTAGAGAAGCTTGTTTGATCCCCCTGGTACATTCTGAGGCACTTCCCTCCTTCCCAGGTACCCAGAAGTAGATGCACAAAGGGTAAATGCTGGTAGGAGGGAGTGTGGATGGATCCTGCTGTAGGATGTCATCCAAATCCCTGGTGCTTCCTACAGGGTATTTCAGCAGGAGCAGGCAAAAACCAACCAGCTAGGTGGAGGTTAAACATCACATCCTTCATCTTCACTCACCCCTTTCACTATAGGCCCATCCTTACCTTAGTGTCGCCTTTATTCATGTCATTTGTCACAGGAAGGGAGATGGCTATAAGGTGAGGGTAGGGAAAAAAAGAGAGCTTGTTATTCACCTCCTCTGGGAGACAAGCAGAGGAATCCTATCCTGCTAAAAATGGAAGTGGGGAAGAGGGGCATCTCACTCTAGTAGAAGTGCTCCCTGGGTGGACCAGCTGGATGTGTGTATTGTGTCCCCCTCAGCTTTCCCCCAGGGAAAGGAAGAGGGAAGGGAAGGGAAGGGAAGGGAAGGGAAGGGAAGGGAAGGGAAGGGAAGGGAAGGGAAGGGAAGGGAAGGGAAGGGAAGGGAAGGGAAGGGAAGGGAAGGGAAGGGAAGGGAAGGGAAGGGAAGGGAAGGGAAGGGAAGGGAAGGGAAGGGAAGGGAAGGGAAGGGAAGGGAAGGGAAGGGAAGGGAAGGGAAGGGAAGGGAAGGGAAGGGAAGGGAAGGGAAGGGAAGGGAAGGGAAGGGAAGGGAAGGGAAGGTCCCCAGGCTGGCAGTGTCCGGTGGGGCAGGCAGGGCCCGGCGCGGCCCTCGGTCAGTGACCTTGCGGCGGCCGCTGTCCGCGGTGCTGAAGGGGTCGGGCTGTCTCTGCCCGCGGTGCTGAAGGGGCCGCGCCGGAACGGGTCTGGGCGGGGGCAGCGCCGAGCGCCGGACTGCGGGTCCCGGGAGCGGGGGGCACACGGACCCCACTTACCCGGCACGGCCAGGATCAGGACGGTGAGCAGTCCTGGGCGGCTCATGGTGCTGGCAGGACGGAGGGAGGGAGAAAGGGGCTGAGTCTGTCCCCGGCGTGCGGGCTCCGGGCGAGGTGCTGGGGGGGAAACCAGCACCGTGCGAGTCTACGCCAGTGCCCTGGCTGGTGATCCCAGATGGGGCACTGCAGCAACCGGCTCATTTATATATCTCAGCCCCTCGGAAATGGCGTCAGGAGGAAGCCACCTCCTCCTGTCTCCCCCCTCCCCTCGTACACAGCCTTCCCATCAGGCTCCACCGCTCGGCGGGTGTTGGAGGAGTGGCCACACGCCAGGATCCCTCAGACCGCCAAGGCTGCCCGGGCAAAGGGTTCCAGCAGTAAGGTGTCAGCTGCAGCTGCTCCATCTTCTCACACTCAGCTGGTGAGGTGTGTTTCCAAGATATCACTTTTCCAGCGCCTCACCCAAGACTGGCAATCTACAAGCAAATATGTGCCCTCTCGGTTTGTACCAGTAGTTCAACAGTGAGGCGCCTCCCGTATCCCGGCCAGCACAGCCACCTGTAGATGGATTTGCCCTCTAGGGGTGCCCTTGACTTTCACTGACCACAGAAGTTTAGAACAGATGTTGAAGTTTTAAGATGCCTGTGAAATGCCTCCACAGAGGATAGGAGTGCCTGTAGGACTGGTCAAGAGCCAGAGAACTGGTCACCGTGAAATGGGTTTACCAGTGCAGATGATAAGTCCCAGTTATTTCATGACAAATTCTTAAGGAGTAGGATATCATTTGGGGTAAACAGCAAAGGCTGGTGGGTCTGTTTCACAGCTATTGTGACTCTGCAAGCAAATTTTAATAAGTTGTTACCCTTTGTTCAGTGTTTCATAACAACCTATAACACCACCCTACACCTTCACTGATTACTAAGTTGAAGTAACCAAGATTTCCCTGGTCACTAGTTCCCATTGACAAGGGAGAGAGAGGAAGTAACAAATTGTACCATTCTCTTAGTCACAAACATTTCCATGCTTTTGACAAAATGACTGTCTATTCTTTGGATGGAGCATCTGTCAGGTCAGCCAGCTGGATTCACTTTTGAAAATTACTCCAATGCTTCTTTAGGAATAGCACCTTCCATGCTATCCCTCAAGCAATTTCAGAGGCCACAAAAGCCAGGGATTTATACTAGAAAACCAAATTCAGAAAAATTCATTGTCCTTCTTCCTCACCCTACCTTACTTTGCTCGCTGGGGAGTTCTGCACCCAAGGAGATAGAGGGAACATATTTGTTTTAAGATGATGAGAACTTTACTATGAGGCCAGGGAGTACAGACTGCCGTATAGGTTTCCACCTTCTCTCTCCATATGCACATGGAAATGTGCTCCCCAATATACTTCCAAATGTCCTCTAATATCTATCTGATTTAAATGCATGCTTCAAAAGGAACATTTAGATTGTAAAAGCCCACACATACAGAATCAAAGCTCCCCTTGTCTGTTGCATCTTCTATTTAATAGCAGAGAAAGGCTGGTAATAAATTGATCCTCTGAACAGTGCTTTGTGGATGACATTGATTGATGGGTAAATGTTTATAAGACCATGAAATGAACACCCATGACAGTTTTTGTTGCACAGGGTATCTGCCTCCTCCAGGAACAATAGATATCCTTCTTTTTTAGTTGTTGGGATGTGTTTTATTTTTGTGAAGGCAGTTGAATTATTTATTGGGGAAGGAGGGGAGGAGGTCATATACATGGCCTTTTACTCCTTCAGGATACACCAGAACATTTTAGTCTCTGAGTCTGAAATACTGAATGTTATTAAGCTTGTTAATTCCTATGTATCCCTAAGAGAGAAACAGATTGATCTGCTTATCAGGCTATGTTTACCGAGTCAATATTTACTTATCCTTACATATAAATGTTGATCTTATTAGGGCAATAAATTATCTCAGTTCTAATCCAGTTTCTTACATGAAGCCCTTTTCTTCCCTGGGGCCTCTTTTTGGGAAATGTAACAGGATACGTAGTGCCAATGACTATATATTTTTCTCTGTTTCTCAAGCTGTGGTCTTGCATCCATTAAGTTCATTGCAAAGCAGAAACTAAATGTTTTCCAGGTATGGCATTCATTCTCCCACTATAGTATCATGTGATGGATGATGAATTTTCCTGTTTCTTCCCCCAGGAAAATGGATATGAAACTGTTAATCCAGCAATCAGTACTTCTGCTGTTGGAATTTGTCTCAGTAGGCACAGCTATATTAGGGACTGTCAAAGTAAAGCATTTCAGGAAAAGATTTATGTCAAAAAGCAAAAGTGATCAAATAAAAAAGTGGAAGGTATTCTGCTACTCAGAGAAAGGCAATGCCAGAAGCAGACTTGAAGGGATGAGAAGGTTTGTGAGTCTCTGAAGCAGTTTGTGTTTTAGTATACGGAGAACAGGAGTAGATCTTTAGTGGGTGGCAAAGTGATGAAGATGGACATTTCTGACCAGTTCCAGTCTTATAAAGAGGCTGTTTACATTTGTAGAGAGCAACTCTATTTTTCCTTATAGCTGCCCAATTTCTAGGGCATGAAGTGGGGTGAGAATGTGGAGAGCCATACACCATTACCTCCCTGTGAGCACTAACATAACATGTGCAGATGGACAAAGAGATGAGTTATTGTGATGGGAAAAAGATATTTGCCTTCCTAGCCTGAAAAGTGATTTGAGAAGATGGCATTGTCTGGAAGGATGGAAGTAGACACCCAGATCTGTTGCATTACCCATGCTCTGAGCTGAGCTAACAAGAGGGCAGCCCTGAAAGCTTTATTGATATATGATCTTCCCATGCATAAGGTCATTTGCCCAAGAGATCATGTGGCTTAAGTGCTATTCTCAATCAACACATAAGAGTAAATTTTTTAAAAATTTCAGAACTGAGGAAATAAAACCAACGAATCTGGCTCTGAGCTAGTTTGAGAGCTCTGTTCTTTTTCTTGGCTGAAACTGGGTTAAGAATTCACCGTTCTCCTGTGCTTGGAAACACTGACGCTGCATTTCAGACTGCTGTGATTTTACAGATATGGGAACTGAGGCACAGAAATAGGAAAAGTGTCATTTTCATGAAGATATCAAAAAGGCTTGAAGCCAAGACACAGCTATTACCCTCATCCTAACCAAAAAGACGACTAAGCAAGAAATAGGCAACAATTACCTTCTTGCTTATGAAATCAGTTGATAACTGTTTGATTGAAAAACCTGAATGTAAGCTCACTGTCAGATTAGTAGCAGTCTATTAAAACCTCCACGTCACACCTTTTCTTCTTTCCCACATGTTAGTCAATCACGCTCACCTCTCAGTTCCCTCATACAAGGCTTGCTTGTGTGCCTGTAAATAGAAATGAGCTTCAAAGCTCAGATTGCTGTTACGAATATCCATTTACACTGCTAAAAGCCAGTCCTCTCCTTTTTCAGGTCAGAGGCAAAATGATGTTGACTTGCTTTGATTTTCTTAGTCTAGACTGTGCTTGCACCAACCTGAAATTAATTGATTTTCCTGTTCAAAGGTTTACTTACACCCCATTAAAAAGCCCAACATTGTGCCCAATCCTGACAGTAGCTACTGCTCTGCCTATCCACTTTCATCCTTGCCTGGCATGCACAGCTCTCACTGGGGCAGATGGAGTATGTTCTCTCTTGGGAGAAGAGACTTCTCTGTAGCAATCACAGAATACCATCTGGGCACCCTTTTGAATAGCTTGGATCTCAATATAATTTTTCTAAATGTTATTCAAACACCAGTCTGGAAAATGTCATACCCCTCCAATGCCTTGGTCAGTTTACCTTGCCCTTACAGAAAACCCTCATTGATGTGAGCCCCACTGAATCAGTAAGAAAAGATGTGGAGATGGAGGTTCTCCGCAGGCAGAGTGATCTCAAACAGCCTCCTCAGGAAATTACTGATTGTTCCCATGGTTATGGTTTTATTTGACTTGTGACAACAAAGTCTGTGTCATGTTAATGTACATACTTTTAAGACAAAACAACTAAGTTTTAAAATGGTCTAAAACAAGTTCATGAGGACACGTTAGAGACAGATAGTCTTATTTATGGCTCTGGAGGCACTAACAGGGTTCATGAGAGTTAAGAAAAAAAATAATTATAAGAGCGACTCAGGTCTTTGAATCAGCACTCCTCTTCTGAAGGTCCATAAGCTCACCAGACTACCTCCTCACTGCCAGCAGCTCATAGCTAACACATGGACTCTCAGTCAGCATCAACAGCATCCCAGATTCTCTACACTGAATGACTGCCTGATATATTTTGTGAAGATTAATCTTATTCCTCATCTTCTGCCTTTAAACACCTGCTCCTTCATTCCTGGTGTCCCAAGCTGTCCATCCACTCCAGGCAGGTTGTTCAGTGAACACCAAGTGAGGCACAGGGGTACGTGGGTCTCCTGGGATACCCCTATGGCCAGAGTTCATATATGATCAAATGCTGTGAGCATGGTAGGGGTCATTTTTGAGATGTAAGTTAGATGCACTTTTGCTAACTTCCCAATTCATGGAGATGAAGTGACAAAATCCCTAATTAAAAAAAAAAATTACAATTACATTATTTTTTACTCCTTTTTTTTTTTTTTTTTTTAATTACATTACTTTTTTTCTAATGGCAGGGTTTAGGACCATGAAACACATAAGCACCTTCCATTCTAGGTGCTTCTTTTGATCTCCTTGGCTCACATTGAGAATAATGCACTCGAAGAGATGAAAAGAATACTGAGCATATCCTGCTTCCCTGTCTCTGTTGCAGACGGATGGAGGAAAGGGGTGAGGATCTGAACATCTGTTCCCTATACTCCTCTGTCCCCAGAAGTTCCAGCCACCAAAACCAGACTTAAGGACTTCCAGGGCACTGCTGTCCCCCAAGAATATTCTTCTCCAAACAGTGGCAATAACACATCACTGGAACTACTTACCTGGAGATATGGAGAATAAAGACACAGTAATTGCCATTCTGTGTTGGAACAGGGAGCCAGAATCCAGCCAGAGACCCTGGGGCCTCCCCTGGAGGCAGGGGCAGGGGCTGGAGTGGGGATGAATCCCAGCTTCCAAACCTCCTAAAAACTAGGCATCAGCCCTGATGTTTAACAGTGCATCACAATGTTTTAGTACTAATCAGAAGTAGCTAATTTACTTGTCCTTGTGAACAGTCTCTCCTCAAACTTGGTACCTTCTCAGCCTGAGGACTTCTTATGGCATTAAGTACCACAGCTCGCTGAAACACTGCAAAAATGTTTCATCTGTTGTTTTTAAATTGCCTTTTATCCTGATGCTAAAAGCTGGGAAAAACAGAAGTTCTCTCTTCCCTAGTCGAGTGAGGCTTTCATGGATATTTACATTTCTCCCTTACTCATCTCCTTTTCAAGAGAAACAATTGCAATCATCTGGTTCTCACATGGCTCCTTAAAACCCAGCTACTAGCCAGTGAGTCCCACAGCATATAATTACCTATAGCGTAGTGCAAAGAGATCCAGGTGTATCCTGCTTTCACTAGGACTTTTTTAATCTTCACTTAGTGTCCCAGAAACTTTCTGGAGATACCTGAAATACCTGTCTTTCATTTTAACAATGACCATACACAGATGTCGCAGGAGTCAGTATCCTTCAAGAGCTATTTATTCCCTCATATAAAAGACATCATGGAGAGGATAGGGAGGATGTCTGGAGGTCTTAGACATGTTCCAGCAGTAAGTCAGTAGTAGAGAGTGGTCTCAGTCTGGGTTAGGCAATGTCACTCAGCCTGGATGAGGCAAGGAAAAAGACTCCCACTGTGGCTTTTCTGGTCTCAGTTGGCACCTTGGTCCCTTCCCTCCATCCATTGACTGTGGTTTCAGTCAGGCTATTCTCTGTACAGCCTGAGCAGAGATGTGGGCAGCCTTTGCAGTGCAGATGGCTCTTACTTCAGATGTTCTGTTGATAAGGCAGTTTTTGAACACCAAATTGCATGTTAATGCCAGTTAATGAACGTTCTCTTTACAGGCAAAGCAAACCTTTTCCTTCTATACTAAGCAGAGAACAGGAGGAGGTAACCTTTCAGGTATTAAATTGCCTGAGATCATCAGCACAGAGCAGCTTGAGGAACAGCCACAGAATCTTAAATTACTGTTACTGGGCTTCTCCTCACCCTGCAGGAGCTCAGGTTTCTTTCCTGACCAATGCTTTTTTGGTTTGGTTTCTTTTTTTTTTTTTTTTTTCCCCCTAGATGAGCAGGGGCTGCAGTGCCTGTCCTTGGGGAGCAGCAATTACCTTCCTCAGAGCAAAGAACAGCAGCATGAGGCACCTTCAAATGCAGCAGAGCCTCTGCTAAACCCACCTCATCCACATAATTCTGCAGACAAAATGGTCCAAACAGGTTCCTCTGCATTGCAGGAAAGTTAGAAAAGTTAGGGAATCCCGAAGAAGCTTTCTGCCCCCCAGTTTGCTCTGCGTGGAAGGAAGGGTTTGGTCTTCTACCACTGACCTTGCAGAGGTCTCCTCTTCAATTGTACTCAGCTGAGTTCAGACTCAGCCTCTGCTACTAACTGCTTGTGGGAATGTTTCAGGACAAACCACACCTTCCACTTTGCTGGGGATTTAAAAAAAAAAAAAAATTAAAAAAAAAAAAAAAAGGAAGAAAACCCTGTCCATGCATCTCTCTCTGTTTTTATAGGGTTTTTACTGAAACAATGTCTGCTGACTCTCAACAGCTTTTTGTTTATTGGAGGCAGCCAAATAATCACAAGCATGGTGAAATCCTTGTATGTGTTTTGTGCCATGTAAGAGGCAATTGCTGTCATGTGTAACCCCAGGGAAGCAGAAATAGAAGGGTTTCCCCCAGGCAGAGAAGATAAATGGGTACTACATTTACTTTGTATTTGGAGCTGCAGTGAGTACGTGACTTTCTGTACTGAGGGGAATGTTGCAGCTGTTTTGCTTGACATAGTTTCACGTAGTAAGAAACTGGAAGTGTAAGGAGCAAATTTGTTATTTGCACTTCTAAACAAATTGTTCATTAAGAGCCTGAACCCAAACATACTCAGGTCAATAGAAAGACTCTTACCCTTTTCAGTGCGTTTTGGTTTGAGGCCATGACCTGTCTTCCTTCCCTGAGTTTGGGATGCATTTCCCAGAGTCAAGGATATCATTTAAGTGTATTCAGACAAGGAGTAAAGGTGATAGTGAGGATATCAGCTACAAGGGGGAATAACTGCTGTTCAGAGGAAGTCTTTTTTTTAAAAAAAAAAAAAAAAAGACACATCAGTCAGTGTTATTCATCACCAAAAATAAAGATGGTAAATCAGTTTGAATTCTGCATGTCTAACAGCAGACTTGACACTTTATTCCCTCTGAATATTAATTTAGACCCACCAAAGACTGATCAGGTTTGCCTTGCTCAGCTGGAAATTTTTGTAGACCTAATCCTGCAACAATATAACAAATTTGGAGAGTGAAAGGCTCCAGAAAGTCTCCTGATTGCCCAGACAAATCCTGAGGAGAAGCAGGGTCTTAATTACTGAAGCTGCATCTCATGGTGGCTGAGAAGGGTCAGTTCTCCTAGGTCACTTGGAGGGGAAATGCTGGCTATGTCAGTCACTGCTTATTAAGCCTGATAATTCCTCATTTGTGAGCAGGCAACTTGACCCAGCTCTTTACAATCATTGCTAAACATCTAATTAGATCCTTACTCCAGGTTTCCTGTACTCTTCTGTGGAAACATACAAGAACCAGACAGCCTGCCTACGGGTCTAGGGAATGTGGCGTGACCCTTCTTCCTTTGGGAAGCTTTTGGGAAGGGGTTTCAGGACTTGATCTTCATGCAGACACGTTGATGGAAGTTTGAATTTGAACAGTACAGGAGCAAACTCCTTGTGGGTATAGATGGGTAGAAACACCATTATTTATGTTGGAAAGACAGAATAATTTGTAATGTTTCCAAAATCTCACAGCAACCCTTCATAGGTGGATCAAAACAGGAGACGTACTTTTGCTTTGAAAGGGGTTGTCAGGCATCAGGGATCATAGAATCAAAGCATCGTTTAGGTTGAAAACGACCCTTAAGATCATGGAATCCAACTGTAAACCTAACAGTGCCAGGTTCACCACTAAATCATGCCCCTAAGCACCATGTCTACACATCTTTAAATACCTCCAGGGATGGTAACTCAAGCACTTCCCTGGGCAGCCTGTTCCAATGCTTGACAACCCTTTCAGTGAAGACATTTTTCCTAATATCCAATCTAAACCTCCCCTGGTGCAACTTGAAACCATTTCCTCTTGTCCTATCACTTGTTACCTGGGAAAAGAGACTGACACCCACCTCTCTACAGCCTCCTTTCAGGTAGTTGTAGACAGTGACAAGGTCTCCCCTGAGCATCCTTTTTTCCAGGCTAAACAACCCCAGTTCCCTCAACCACTCTGCATAAGACTTGTGCTCTAGACCCTTCACCAGCTTTGTTGCCCTTCTCTGGATGTGCTCCAGCACCTCAATGTCTGCCTTGTAGTGAGGGGCCCAAAAGTCAACACAGTATTTGAGGTGCAGCCTCACCAGTGTCGAGTACAGGGGAGACGATCACTTCCCTAGTCCTGCTGGCCACACCATTCCTGACACAAACCAGGATGCTATTGGTGTTCTTGGCCATCTGAGCACACTGCTGGCTCATATTCAGCCGGCTGTTGACCAACACCCCCAGGTCCTTTTCCACCAGGCAACTTTCCAGCCACTCCTTCAAGCTTGTAATGTTGCATGGGCTTGTTGTGACCCAAGTGCAGCAATGACTCTCCTGTTGCCTATCCTGGTTTTGCATCACCTCTGTCCTTAGCAGCTTCAGTGAAGCCTTAACTTCTGCCTTGTGCCAGGACAGGGAGAGCTACATATTGATGCTCTTCTCAGCTGCTGCAAGAGTTGACCCCTTGAGGTGAGTACTTCTGGCCCTCCCTGCAAGGATATGTGAGCTCCTTGGCTTTCAGGAACTGCCAGCTCCTTTTCAACTTGCTTTACTTGTTGCCAAGTCATACAGATGTTCCCTGTAGTCTTACAGGTCCAATAACACAAAGCAAACAGCCAGCTAAGCAACACAGCTCATCCAAAGTGGCATTTCATGAAAAAATGAAATTGCTTCTGGTTTGAAGCAGGTTTCTGTATGACTAGGGTTCACACATGGCAGAGGTTAGCCAAAGACCTGCAGACCAGCTGTGTATAAAACAGTTATGGCCAAAGACCCCATTTGCCTCAGGCTGGTTGCAAGTGTTGCTAGAGGGGTTGTCCCCACTGCTCTCTCGGCCACACCAGCCATTGAGAAGGACTTTTGTTGCTTGCATGCGTCACTCACAGATTGTCCATGGGCTCAGGATCACATGTGCAGAAACCCTGTGGAGGAGCAGAGCCTCAGAAGGCCACGTCTCCACACAGCTGCCTCTGGAGGATCTAGCACAAGGGATTATGTGTATCAGTTGTCAGCAAATAAGCTTCTTGCTGACAAAAAATGACTAATATGTTCACTTGGGAGCTGGAAGATCATGCTCTTCCCAGGTCTTCATTTACTTTTAAGGTAAGGACCTTCTGCCATCAGTTTTGTCCTTACATGGTAATCTCTCAGGGGTAATCTCTCATCAGTTTTCATGAGAAAGGATATTTCCTGCCTCTCAATGTTTTCTTTGTGTGCTATGGGTCCTGCTGCGATAACATAAGCCTATGCTACATTTTATGACAGCTACAGCTTTCTCCAGCTCTTGCAGATGTGAAAGCAGGAAGCCCACATGAAGGACCTGAGCGTCCTTTGCCAGCCCCAGCACTGTTGTTGACACATCATTACTCACTTTCACTCTGGTCTGTACACAAGTGGCATCTGTAGCAGCTCAAGTTCTCCTGCAAAACCTTAACAGGAACCTCCTCCTCCTTCAAAGGAACTGTAACAAACTAGCACAACTGCCTGGGAACTCTTCCATCATTTCAGAGATTTATTTTGGCTTAACAATGCTGTTGATATACATGTTGGCCAGTTTCTCTTTCCTTTGCTACCAGACATGGGAACAGTGCTTGTTGTCCACTTCAATAGATTCAGCTTGACAAAACCATATGCCTCTCTGGGTTTGAAGCTATGAAATATCCAAAAGGTGATGCTACAGACTTAAAACTGATATTTTAGAAGACACAGCAGTAGGAACAACAATATATGTAGATGCAGATCTCACTTGCTTTGAATCTCTTGTGAAATGTGGAGAAACAGGTGCAAGCCTACCAATGATAAAGATGCCCCGAATCATTTGTGTAGAAACTCCGTAGAATCAGTGCCTCAGAGAGCAATTCATCTCCCTTCTTGAAAATTGACTGGTGGTCCATTTTACGGGGGTTTTGATCAATACACATTGTCAATATCTATTTCGATTATATTTTTAACAAATGAAACCAGAAGTGAAATGGGATGTTTTTGTCAAACTTTTTTTTTTTTTTTTAATATAAGAATGCATATTTCAAACCCTTTGAACTGAAAACAACTTTGGTTCATTTAAATATTTTGCAGAAACACTTTTCCATATTTTTATCAGCTCTATTTATAACTGAATATCATCTCTGCCACCATCAACTGGTATGTTTATAGCCATCTGGAGCAGAGGCTACTCATGTTTTTAACATGCTTATTGCATCTAATGATGTTTTATTAACTCTTTATAGACAGCAGGTACACATTGTACAATAGCCACAACGAAGAATGAGGTCTTGAGCCCTGACCTTTGCACCGTCGTTCACACACTCCTAGTTTTATTTCATTTTATTTTATTTTAAAGTTTTACATCTGAGTGCTTCAAACCATCAACCTTCTGGGATTTATTACTTGACTTAAGCAAAGAAATGAGTTTTTCATATTCTGAGAGCAGATTCATTAATTGGAAGATGTAGGTAAGCAGAGGGGCCCATTGGAAATCCACACTGTAATAGGGGAACGAAAAGCAGAACTCCCTCCTGGTCTGCTCTGCTCCAAAGATGCTATCAGGAAAAGCAGCAGCCCTGGTTGCCCTTGCAGGGGCCTCAAGCACAGAGCAATTAGAGCAGCTGCTTGTAGTCTGTGGTTAAAGAAAGCTCCCAGGGGACAACATATTTCTGTTTGATTGGAAGAGTATTCAATTGTCTAATGAAGCTGTTATCCTCTATTTAGCCAGAGATGAAAAAAGGAAATCTTTATGAATCACTTCTATGTAACAAAAAAAGCTAATTAGAGAAGTCAGACCCTCAAGGGTAAAATAAACCCACCACAAAACAAGGCAATGGTGGCAGTGAGTAAAAGTGAGCAGGAGTCTTGGCTCAGCTATGCCACCTGCTCTGTTTACCCAGCCCAGAGGCTGACACCCACCCTGTGCCTCACTTTACCCCATCCGCCAAGAGAAGGTTCTTCCCCATTTCTGAGGGGTATTAATATTTCTGTTTTCATCTTCCAGATTAGAAGTATCCCCTTACCACCAAAAATGACCTTTGAATACGTTTACTAGTATTGACAAGATCATCATGTGAATAACAAGAAGCTTGATGTCCTATAACCTCCTTTTTTGTTAACCCATAACCATCACATCCACTCCTGATTTCAATAGGATTCATGTGGACTTTGGAATGACCCAGAAACAGGCTGTTTACTTCAACAGGAGCAACAGTCTTTGCTTCAAAACCCTTAGATACATATTAGGTGCTTCTTCACTACAGAGCTCCTCCATATTACTGGGGTGACCTTGCATGGTATTTCTATTCCTATTAACATCCCAGGATGACACTGCCGTTTTTCTTGTATGGATTAGTTTGAAATTTTTCTTTGGATCATTAGAGCTGAATGATGAGTTTGTACTCATGGGAAAGTTCATTTTGCAGTCACTGAATGCTTGGATCCAATGGTCCCTGTTACAGTGATAAATGGATGCTTAAAATAAAGAACTTCCCAAGACAAGAATTCATCCAGCAGCAAAGCCTCCATTTTACCAGCAGAGACAAAGTTTTACAAAGTATTTTTAACCTTCCCAGTATTTATCACATTAGAGTTATCTTAATTTCATACCTCCAATATACAATAATATTTTACTTTTGAACAAGAAATGAGAGGGCACAGAGCTTTATAGGAGGTGTCTATTGAAGTGGGCAATAGGAAGGAGTGGCTGATGGTTATCCCCAGTGCTATGGGATGTTGTGCAGTATACCCAGGGATCGTGGTGGCCAAGGACCATGTCATCCACACATGTGGAAATGCTGGGCAAGACCATCCAAATGTCTCCATTTCTTTCAATAATGCCCATTATCTGTGTTTTCTTTTCACCTCTGCAGAATATCCTATCTGACATTTTATTTACCTCATCCCTATTATGCATTCACTTTTCTTTAAAACCTCCGATCCTGTTACTTGATTTTAATTCCGAAGGACTTAATTGCATCCTGCACTTACTTACCCTGAACATTATGTCCCTACACCATTCTCACCAACACCAGACAAGTTTCATCAGCTTTAATGTGCAACTCGGGATGTTCAGCTGTACATGCTTGTCTGCTATAGGCGTCCTCTCTAACCTAGACCCAGTATGGCTCATCCGAGCCTCTGTAGGAGGTCTGCAGTGTAAACAAGTACCTGGATCAGGATTTTTTGAGCTCCAGATTTATTATCCTCTCCAGAAGGTTCCCCTGGACTCTCTTGCCAGTCTGCCATCCTTTCTGCTGAATATCCACATGCTTTTGTGTTGTGCTTTGGCTAAAAATGGGGTGTTTCAATAGCAGTCTCAGCACAGATCTTTGTTTTCTGCTTAGTATTTCATCCCCCTATGTCTTCCTGCTAGGCTGCACCAAGGCCAGATTTCTTACCATGAACACAGAGCACAGCTTCCTAGTTCCAGCCCTTATCTTCGTGAGAGTTTCACATTGGAAATTTTGCTCACTAGACCCCAGATATTTCCCATCTCCGGCACTGCTCATGAGACGTAACTCATTTTATGGAATTAGGTCTGCATTTGCCTCTGGTTACATTGCTTGAATTGCACATGGTAAAGATACCTAGAAGTCAGTCTTCCCTCTATTGCCTTTGAAATAGCTACTAGCAACACCTGAGCTGCACAGTCCCTCAGGACAAATATTCTCTCTTCCTAGTGATAGACCAAGGAAAAACCTACTTATCTCCCCATTGTCAGAAAATTGTCTTCCATTTTCTAGTGAATCATACAGCTTGTTTTCACTTGCCAGTAGTCACACAGACTTTGCCACTGCCAGCCAGCAGCTCCTACAATTACTGCCAGCAGCCAGACCAGGTGGCAGCAGCACTGGGCAGCAAATAGGTGTGAAGGAGTCAGGTGACTCATTGCATGGTTTGGATCAAACCAGCACTAACTAAGCTGTCCATGATTCAGGTAATGGACATGCTTAAATTGGGGAAACATTTCAGCCCATGGCAAAAGGTTGGGGACTTAATTTCTACACTCAGCTTTGCTGTTTTCTTCCCACATGACCACTGCAACACATTTAACTGCTCTGTGCCTCAGTTTACTTCTTAGACAAAATTCCAATGATACGTCATGTCTTTGGAAAGGGCTCTGGGACCTAGGAATGAAAAACCCAAGAAAGCATTGATTATTCATTTTCTATAATTTTCTTATTTTAAATGGATTCCTCATCCTGTCTTTTGGTGAAGAGATAAGGCGAACACATAAACAGTTTTAGTGGCAATTTTGGTACACCAAATGTTTCAGGGAGAGGTCGCTTCAGTCCTGCAGGTTTGGCTCAAGCCAACAGTTTTTTGAACTAGGAGGAGCTTTTCCTGCTTGCAGTCAGCAGGACCTCCCATGAAGGAGAAAGAAGAGGAACTCCTAAACTTTTAACTAGCTGTACTTTACCTCTTGCTGCTTCTTGTGCAGCCTAATTAATCTAACTATGGGGTCTGCATTCCAGCAAGTGGCTCTATTACATTTTCACAGGACTCATGAAGCAGAAACCCTGCATACCCCCAGGAGGGTTGCTCAGCTGCAATGAGTAAGCACAGCACCCCTGATGTGGAGGGAGCTTTGCCAGAGGGCTGCAGGTAAGGATTCACCTCTCTGAATTTTGAGGCTTGAGGATGGAGCTGGCTGGGAGGGGACCACAGAGCACTTTGATACATATCATCTTTGACACCACAGTTAGCCATCTGTTCTGAGTTTATTAAAAGTGATGTACTCTGCTGGGAGGATCAGGAAGCATCTGCTAGTGCATTTACATTCAAATCCTCACAGCAATCCCATCCGTCCTCCTTTTTTAATTAATCAAACCCACTTTTTGGTGAAACTACATAGATAAACGCTTCCTCTGTAAATGGGAGTGCATATTATGCTAATGCCATTAAATAGCTAATGCACAGAAAAACAGTTTAGTGCAAGTAGCAGCATCTATCTCAGGATTTAAGCAAGCTGTTCTGGCAGAGATCATTCCTGTTTAAAGGGATCACCATCTAAACCTGGCTTATGCGGCAGAGCAGTTTTGCTGCTGCAGAATTGCTAATCAGCTGCCTGAGGCAAGAGTGAACCCTGAAGTGATGAGCTGAAGCACACACGCTTTGGGAGCCTGTCTGCAAGGGCTGGAGGGTGCTGAGAGGACCAAGTCCCTGCAGCAGAGCAGTGGCCCAGGGAGTTTGGAGGCAGATGCTGCAGAGCAAATGTAAATCCTGTTTGGCTGGAGAAAGAACAATGGGCTGCTCTACCCGAATGATAACACTGCTTCTTATTAACACGGCTGATTTTAAAAGGTGAAGCACTGGAGATGCTTCTTATCACAGCCAGATTCTCTGCAAATAGGGGAGGAAAAATGTGGTGCCAAGGCTGCTGGTCTCTGTTATGTCCGTTTGGCATTGGGTGTCCTTAGCAGAGGTGACCATCCCCACTGGAGCTGCTGCTGCCTGCACCAGTTACCCCCATGGTGTCATTTAGGTGCACAGTGCTGAAGGCAGCCAGCAACCTGTGTTTGCCCAGCGAGTTCAAAGCTGGGCTGCAGTGGCAGGCAGGACCTCCCAGGGTGCCACCAGCCAGCGTACAGTGCAATTTTCTCAATGGGTGGGAATCCCTGTTGAAAATCACACTTAACTCTTGATACAAAAATCTCTCCTAGGAGTCTCAGGATCTCAGCATCCTCCTGTCCAGAGGCGCATCTCCTCTGTATGGGGAAAGGTGTCTGAATAAAATGCAGTGGGAGCTGCTGACAGAGGCTGCTACAAGACAAGACCACAGTAGTCTCCAAACCAGTGTGTTTGGTGGGTCTCCAGGGACTGTTAACATTCCCTTTCACCCAGACAGCAGGAAGAAGAAAGTCCCTTGTATGTCCCAGTCTGTGTCCAAGGATCACGCCTGGCTCACCTGTGGGATGGTGGAAAGATTCTTGCAAATTAACTCTGAGACACTGGTGGCCAGTCTGTGCTTCTCTTCGGTGCCTCAAACAGTTCCAGCTTTTCCTAGTGAAGACATCATGTGCCTGGCACTTCACCAGTGGCTCCAGCCCACTCTTCCCATGATTTGGGGGTACATGGCCAACCTCCAGCCTGTGGTTTGAGAGACCAACCAGAACTGCTCTCCTGTTGAAATTTTCTTTCCAGGCTGTGAGTCATGGTGCCAAGAATTTGTCTGCAGCCAGTCTCCATAATGCCTTTGTAACCAGGCCCTACAAGTGAGTGAGAGGGTTTTGCTGTGCAGAGGGAGGGATCGACCTTCCCCACTGCCCAACAAAAGGGATCAATAATGTCAATGGCAGCAGTGAAGGCACTGAATAAGCAGTGGTGCTCGATGATGAGAACAGTCCTTGGGGCTATGGTAGTGAATTAGGTCTTGTGATATGATCTCATTTCTCACTTACATGGAAGATAAGGGGCAGAAGGGATTTCTGTGTGTTTGGGAACTATGGCCAAGTCCCTCTGCACAGCTATCATTAATAGGCAGCTGATACACAAATTAAATAGAAACCTTTTACTCCTCAGCATGTTGCTTCTTGTCTTCTTACTTTGGATATGTTCTCCAAGCCTTTTTTAAACACAACTAGTTGTTTTCCAAATCCTCTTAGTGTTACAAACAATAATATCAGCTGCAGAATCTAGAAAATGTAAAGTGCAGTTGATCCTACCCTTCCCCAAATGTCTGGCTTCTGTCAGGCCTGGCTTTCACCATGAAACACCTGCTCCTGCAGCAAAACCCTCCTCATGTGTCAGAGGCAGTATGTTTGCAATCCTGGCCCTTGTCTTCCATTAGCAAACAAGGGAGTCGCAACCACCTAAGCCAGAGCACACTGTGAGCCCCCAGGGAGCCATAATTTGCTTTTTAGTTTCTATTATTGCGGTTGAGTATTTTTTAACTTACATTCTTAATTGCAGACATTGTTGATGAACTTGCAAGGCTGCAGTCCAGAGACTGGGCAAACGGCATTTGGGTAACTAATGGCTGTTGGCCTGATAGTAACTGTGGAGCAAATAAATATGTGCATGAAGTGATATTTAGCAATTACAGGGCTGGAAAGAGAATTAGTGACAAACAGCGTGATTTAAAGAGCAATGGGTCTTGTCAGGCTCAGACCAGACAGCAAGAGATGTGGTGATAAGGACAACTGTCACACAGCCTTCCTCGGTGCCTCTCCAGACTCACTCCCCGCAGCACATTGTGAGTGAACAAATTGTTCTGTGAGCAGCGGAGTTAACAAAACCTGGGTTTTTCTAGTCCCTCTAATAGACCCACCATGTGGTCTTGACTCCAGAGTCTTTGTCACTGACAATGTGAGTGGTCCAAATGCTTCTACGGCAGCTGCCACCGCATGATCCCGTGCAGCATCAGTGTGCTGTGAGAGCCAGCCCTCCACGGCACGACCTCTGGCTTGCCCCTGGGGTCCTGCAGCCAACGGAGACTCAGAAACATGATGGGTGACACCTGAGTGCTGGGGATCTTCCCAACTGAGTTTTCTAAAGTTGCTTTTTGTGGGAACCATGTTTCCAATCTTGAACTGAAACCTCTGCTAGAGTACTGGTTTTCACCTGAACCTTGTCCACTAGGTGAAGCCAGGCATGCAGCTTTTCTCAGTATAACCCCACTGCAAACTGAGTTCTAGGCAATGCTTTCAACCCGAGCTGCCAGAGTCTGTGTGGGGACAGACAGTCCCCAGGCTCTAGGGGAGCCCCTGTTGGCACATCCAAACCAATATTCCCTTAGTAAGACAGCTCACAGCATGAGGACCCACAGTCCTGCATTTATTACCAAGTCCTTATCTCTTCCGTAATTTGTTTCTTGTAGCCAACTATTTCTTCCCTTATTAAATAAACAAAGGTTTCCTTTAGTCAACATTATGTATTTGAATTTATCCAGCAATATGTATTTAAAGTCATTTATGTATCAAAATAAGAAGGAAAGGGTGGATTGTTTTTTAACCAAAGGGATTTAGCTTTTGAATTTCTTTGTAAATTCAGCAAAGGATAAAATTAGCCAATAGCTGTATTAAGCAAAAGCACTGAAGGGCTAAATCCCTTGTTTGGAGGAGACTTCACTATCTCTGTGCAGATGTCTGGATCTTTCTGTCTCTCTGAAGATCTCTTCCTGACAACTCTCCACTTGTTGATTCCCATCATGATAAGCAGAAGACCTGTGTGTGGTGAAGGGGGCACTCACATAAGACTGTTGCAGCTACTTCAGCTGGACTTTCCCCAGGCTGCTGTGCCTAGACACCAAAAAATTAACAATTTCCTAAAAGGAGGGAGTGGAGTTTTACCATAAGAACAGAAGTCCTTAAGAAATGTCCTACCACTTGAGCAAAGGGCTCCTGGACCCAAATCTCCTGCCTCTATCCCACCTGGCAGGGTGAGTCACAAGGGATGTGATTTTCCCCTCGTGGGGCTCATCCCTGGTGCTTGGGTTGTGCTGACCCAGCTGCAGGAGTCTCAGCTGCAGAGTCTATGACAGAGGGAGACTGAGCTCATACTGTCCTGGTAATTTAAAAGCAACCCAAAAATACAGTGGCAGTAGACTTTATTCAGGAAAAGCAGCTTCTCTCTGCAGTCCCTTTATACTCCCCCAGCATCTGTCTTCAGCTGACGGATTAGAGATGGCAGGTGGCACATCCCTAACATTACCTTCTCTTTTTGTCACATCAATATCTGTATCCCACTGTTCCTGGATTTACCTAGTCCCTTTCTGACCCTGCTAGTCCTGTCTGACTGCCAACTCCCATGGCAGCAAGCTCAAGAGTTCTCAGCCTGCTGTGCAGAGAACTACCTTACTGGTTTTAATGCAGTCTCCCACTGATTGCCTAGAGATCCTTGACTTCTAGTGCCACAGGATTCGGGGAACATCAGCTCTGCATTCACCCTATCCTTCACCTTCATGATTTTGCGAATCCCACTCATATCCTCCTGTAGCCTTCTTTTCTCTAAACTGAACTGTCCCCCTGATCATTTCAGGTGCTTGTCACGGTTTCGGTTATTTTTTCCCCTAGCCGCATTACCTGCTTTATCTCCACTGAAGGTCATCTGCCACCTCTCGTCCATTCACCAGCTCCATGAGGTCCCTCTGAAGTC
Organism: Strix aluco; assembly: GCF_031877795.1. Taxonomy (NCBI): domain Eukaryota; kingdom Metazoa; phylum Chordata; class Aves; order Strigiformes; family Strigidae; genus Strix; species Strix aluco. Next base: position 114,196,601 of record NC_133934.1, on the reverse strand, counting down.
CCCTGCCTGGCATGACATTCGATTACCCAAACCAGCTTAGTTATCACCTGAAAACCTGGCTGTTTCACCTTCTGTCCTATCTGTGTACACCTCCTTTGGGGTCTTGTTTCAGCCTTTCCTCATCAACTCTTTAACAATATTTTTGCAGCTGCTTACAATGCAGCTCTGTACATCTGGGCAAAACAAAACCAGTGAGGGAAGCAGAGTGGCTCCAGGAGAGCCCTGCACTGCAGAGAGTTTGCCCCGTTCTCCATGAAGTGGTGAGCTCTGCACAAGCAGAGGGGCACCTTCAGAGTCCATGATCCCTTCTAAAACCCACTACCTGACCAACAGGACACTTCTAATCTGTCTTTATTTCTACAGACCCCTGAGGTAATTAGGGAAGAAGGAAAATCCAAGTTTTTCAGGCAAAACCTGCCTGTATTTGAGTGAGTAGTTACAGTGTCTGCCGCTGGATACTGCTGATGCCTCTTTGGGATTCCCTGGGCAGCTGATGGGCAGCTGCTTTTGCTTTTTCCCCCTCATGACACAGTCTGTCATGGGAAAAGGCAGAAATGTCTTCAGCTTGCTGTGGTTACTGAACATACCCTTGATTAAAAGGGAGAAAACTTCCATTTCTTACAAACAAAGCATGTCTGCTGGAGCTGAAACCTTCCTTCAAAGGCTGTGAGAAGATTAAGTGCTGCAGAAGAAAAAAATATGGTTTTTGTGTAACAGGAGCATTCTTGTATTGGGGAGCTCAAAGTGGAGAGCCAGTGCCTGCTTCACCTTCCAATTAATGATCTCTGAATAATTAGCAGAATAATCTTCTTAGAAATGCTCCAGTAGCAGTGCCCCTGATTGTCAGATAAACAACCTCCTGGAGGGGGAAAAAACTGGCAGTGATGAACAACTTGTTGAGGGAGCAGCAAGGTTACAGGCAGTCATTAAGCTGGGACAACATTCATTAACCCACTCAAAGGATCCAACAAGTCAGAGCCATTATACAGGGCAGACTAATTGAAGAAAATTATTTATTAGGAGAGTGAACAGAGATCATTACACTCTGAAGTCTGGTGTTAAGACCCACTGTGGTTTCAGTCTTGTAAAGAGTAAAACAATTGTTTTCCCTTGACAGTTATTTACTGTTAAATCCTGGGTACCTCGTCCTCCCCTCAAGCTTTAGTCTCTGTGTGAGAATTTATTGGGGGCAGTGGCAGAGTGCTCTGACTGCAGGCACACCTGCAGTGCCCTCTTCTTCACACCCATCACCTTTTTCCCTCTCATTTCAGCGCCAGTTATTACCCTTCCAGAAGAATTTGTTTCAGGACTGCAAACTAAAAAGACACCCTGGGGTACTGGGCAGGACTAAGGTTGATGTGGTTCTGAAAATGATTTCTAATACAATAATTCTTCGAACTATGTCTGAAAGAAAATGATGAAAGAAGTACATTGTTGTTGCAGCCGAGGACTGAGAATGTATTGGATTTTTACTGCCTGTGCACCTCTGGTGTGTGAACAAATTTTGAGCGATGAAGCTGTGGGGATCAGAGGAACGTGAAAGTTTCACTCCAAGTTCATAGAGATCTCTTCTGTTGGCACCATCATGGATTCAGGTACATACCACACAACTTCACCTTGATTTTAACAAGTCTGACTCACAGAAGCATCAGGTTGAAGGGATCTCTTAAAGACCATTGAACCTGTCCATGGTTTCAGGGTGGATTAGGTACCGCAGGACCTTCCTGACAGAGGAGGTACCCCAGCCACCCTTGACAGCCGCGTGGCTAATGGACATATGAATTCTTCCACTCAGTGAGACCTTACACTCAGAGGAGCTTGTCTGAATATTTAGCTATCCTTTTATTTTGAAAGTTGAATTCTATAATTTTTTCCTAATTTCTATCTTGTTTTTGCTTCAAATGAGGTTGTCCAGCATGGGATATGGAGAACTGCTGACCACTGCCTGCTCTGTGGCTATCCTGTGCAGCTGTAAGATTACTATCCTATTTTCCCAGCCTGCTCCCCAGCCTTCTCCATTGTAAATTAATCAAGCTTCTTCTCACACTCATGTATTTTCCAAACTTCTTCTCATTTGTGTTGCTGTGTCCTGGGTCTTTCCCATCTCCTCTGTCTTCCACGAAGTGTGATTCCCAGGACTGAAGACAGCAGCTCCAGCTGAAGCCTTACAAGAGCAGCGTAACCCCACTATGTCTTACAGAGAAGTAAATGAAAGACATTATCAAGGAAGCTCCTGGATCACCCAGCCTGGGCCTGTGCTCCTGCAACCACCTCTAATAAGTCCCTGCCAGAAATTGCTCATTTCCATCTTGAACCCAGTAAGGATTTCCTGACCTATTCACATCTATTAGAAAGCTGTTTCAGAATTTAATCCTCTGATGCAGATATTCTTATAATTTCCAGCTCAAGTGTTTTCACAGGTAGTTTAAACCCTTCTTTTTTTTTTTTTCTTTTGCAATAGCTGCACAACATCTCTTCATATCCAGTTTGTTGCTACTATCTTCTTTGATCCTTCTTTGTGGATCTCTGTGTAGTTGTGCATTGATTTCCCTTTTCCGCTTTCAGTACTTTGCTCTTCTTTTTATTCAATTTCATCTTGAGGTTTTCAGAACTCTTTTCTTAGTCATCAAGCTCATTTTGAATTATGAGCCTACCTTCCAAATGTCTTGCAAGCTCTAACAGCTTGGCTTTATTCAGATATCTTATAACTGAACTCCCTTCCCTATCATCCATTCTTTCACACACTGGTCAGACATGGGCTGAGTACACATCCTCTGGGTTTTGCAGTGCTTTGGCCCACCTTTTACTCTTTCAGTTTATCAGGTAACTGGACTCTGTTCTCACAGTGAAGTCTAGACCATGTTTCCCTGATGCACACCTGAGCATGTTCTGTAGGATAGTGTCCAAACTCTTCTTAGAATTAAGTCCATTTCCCTTAACCTCTAGACCAAAGAGGGAAAAGTGAAATTAATTGACACAGTTTACTCTTGACAAATCCCTGCAGTGTGTTTCTTATCAACTGACTAATCTGTGGCTGATTAGGAATGGAGGGTTTCATAATTGGTTCCGGCAATCTATCCAAGAATTAAAATTAGGCAAACTGATTTAAATTCCTTGGCTTTCCCTGCAAGGCAGGTACGAAGTGTTCCCCTGTTATTCCTCTCTTATTCCCCAGCTGTTCAAAAACAATTGATAATAGCTCAGAAATGACTTTGGATGGGTCCTTAAGCCCTTGCAGATGAATTTTGTCTGGTTCTGCAAGCTGGAACATATCTCACTAATCTAAACATTCTTTAAGCTCTTCTCCCCTTATTCCACTCAGTGGCTCCAATCCTGTTGTTATGTTTCAATTGTGGTCAACATCTGGTTATAAACAAACCTTCTAGGAAGTTTGAAGCAGAAAATGACAGTGGATGTTTCAGCCTCTGCTGGATCATTACCCTCCAGAACACAATCTTCTTTTTCTTTTCCTTTGTAGACTGTGGTGCCGTTAACCCTTTCCTTATGACTTCCTCAGATCTCCTCTCAGGATTTAAGAAAGGTGCAATGTTAATGCCGTACAATAGAAATCCCATTAGTTTATTAACACAAATGATTCAGGAAAAACTGAAAGAGTCTGAGGGTCTACCCCTGCTAATGCACCTCATTTCCCTTGTCTGTAGGCTCAGAGCTAAACGTAGAGTTGATTTAGGCAAGGTACACAACTTAGTATTTTGTGTTATACACTGGCCCCAGAATGAAACCCAGAAGATAAAGGTGGGCTCCCGATGTAACATGTAGGGTGGGGGTTAGATATCTAAGCGCAGGATGTGAAGCTTTGTCAAGAGACTCATCCCTGAATCAGCTTAGGTACATGACTCAGGACAAGGAGGATCCCCGACCTGCCTGGACCTCAGACCCTACATCGTCTCCTCAAGGAAGGTACCTACTTGTGGAAAGGACTGAACAAGGATCACAATTTCATGTTAAAAACAGGACCCAGCAAGGCAGTTGTAATGCAGTGACTCTTTCCTACCAAGACAATATTTAGAGAACTTCCCCCTCAAAAAAAAATGGGAAGCAGTGTTTTAATGCTTCTCTTAGTTTGATAGACTTCAAAGCCATGACTCCCACCCCATTGTGAGTCTCCTGGCCACAGGAGGCCGGGAATACTCTACCCTCACCTTTCCCTGAGCAGTCTCAGATGCAACTGGAGCCTGAGTGAATGAGTGCAAGGGAGAATGTACTCTTAGTCTGCTCTTTAGGGCACTTGGATGAGAGAAGTGATCTTGACCCTCCTCATCTTGTGAACATGACTGTGGGTGCTTCAGGCTATGATACAGAGAATGGGCACGATCTTCTGGTTTTGGATTCTACCACATCAAAGAAAGGTGCCACTCTCAGTGGCCTAAATCAGGAGCAAGAGCTCTTCAAGCACTTTAGAGTCAAACAGAAGCCACTTCCAGGCCTCATTCAGGTCTAATGCCTAAAAATAAGCTGTGTCCCATGCACAGTATGACACCAGATGGCTTGGAGATGAGTTACATTTCTTTGCAGGAATACCACTGCAGAGGTTATTGATTTCACACTTTTATTTGTTTTAGAGTACTCTATGGTAAAATTAAAGGGCAACAAAAGCAAATATATGAGTATGTGTATATATGGGTGAATTGTGGAAGATCAAAACTATGAGAAAATTTGGGTCCAAAAATGACTCAAGAAACCCTGAGAACTGATGATGTGGAATTGTGTGTGCAGGGTGGAGGGGAAGGAGACAAGAAGAGGTGTCTTGAGCTGCCTTCATGCCAAGTGTGTCATGTATGGGCCCTCTAGAGCACCAACAGCAACCTAAAACCTGTGAGATGGAGTGGATAAAGTACAGTGAATAAGTCTTAGGACTTAGAAAACATTGCCAGTTATGAAAATGTTGGGTTTAGCAGACAGGTCATTCTTGAAGAAATTTGCTCATGGAGGAATGGTGCAGGTGTATAAATTCAGAAAAGCTCCTGCAGAAGGAAGAAGACTTCATGCATGACATTTGTATTGGGAAGGCAGCAGGAGCTGGATTTAAGAACAAGAAGAGGAGATAGAGTGATCTGCTGCTCTTTACCACACTGTGGCAGGTGCACAGATGCCCAGGGAAAATCACTGTGGGAAGCACTGATCAAGTGAGTCATTCCTGCAGGTCCTACAGCTGAGATGCCTCAAGGTCACTGGGTGAGGCAAAAAGGAAACTTGATTTTATGTCTGATCATATTACAAGAAACAGAAGACTTGAGCCTAATCTGGTGCTGTAGTCTGCTGGTTCACACCAGCCTCTGGTAACCTTGTTTCTGATCGTGATGGAGGCTCTCACCTTCCCATATGGCTTGTAATACTACTTTACCTTTCAGCTTGCTTACTGTGAAAGCAAGGCACAATACTTCTGTGGAAGTAACAAGACCAATTTAAGCAGGTGAGTACAACCTGCTCTCCCCAGGGACCTACAGCCTGGCTCCTGAGCACGTCCATGTCATGAGAGTCCCTGTGAGAGCTCCTGTGTTTTCTGGGCAGAGGCACGCCAGCAGTTCCCCTGGGTGAGAAGCAGGCTTGAAGAAGCAGGTCTCAGCCCTGAGCACACTCTGTGTCTAAGTTTCACACCAGGATTTTGAAGCCATTTGTCAGAGAGCCACAAAATTCAGATTTGCCTGGGGTTTCTAACCCTCCTTAGCATTCATAGCTAAAGATCTGAGCAAAGTCTTCCTGGTTTAAAACACTGCTGTTAAAACTAACAGCTCTCCTCATTAGGAAACCTGGACAGATAATTTATTGCAAGATGTCTCTTTTATTCAAAGATAAATGCTGGATGCACCTCCTGGGGGGAAAGCAGAGAGCTAGGCAGGTGTGTTAGCAACCTTTCTGAAGCATACATGAGAAAACTGTACCAAAAGCCTTCGTTCTTAAAAAATCATCTAAACAACCATAGAAACAGCTTCTGAAACTTGCAGCCAGATCACTCCCTTTGCTGCAAAGTTTAAGCACTAAGACTTTTGAGGCTTCATGTCTCAGGCACAGAGTTGTCATAACCTTATGGAATTAAATACAACTACACCAGTAATAAATTCAACCTAGTAGCTTTACTTTTGTTTTGTTTCTAATAACATACTCAGATCAGGGTCTTTTCAGTATACATTCACTTTCATTAATTTTTCATTGCACATACAGTAAATATCAACTAACAAAAAGGACCATCAAATTAAAAATTTGCTTTATGAGTATCTAGGAAATTAATTGGGGGACTGTAAAGAATACATAAGAACTTTATTGGTTTTCAAAAGCAGTCACTTGATTTAATCCACCTTTTGCAGATTGTACAGAATTTATCAGGGCATGTTTGCCCAACAGGCCTTTCAAATTCAATAGTTACCATATATACAAGGTCAAGCAAACACACAAAATGATTCTGAGAAACTAGGGAAAGAAATCGCCTTGATGAGTAACTAGACTGATGTACTTATTCCAACCCATGTCTGATCAAACATTATCTAACACAACCAAAGCCTATTACAACAGTGGGTTTGCAGTGCATTGTTTTGCAGCTCCTTCCCAGGTGACAAGCGAGCAGAGAGGAAGGTCTGCCGATGTTTTAAACAAGCCAGTGCTTGGGAACACTTGTGCCTCCTGGCTCAGATGCTGGTGTAGGTGGCATGGGTGGAGGTGTGCCATCACCAAAACTATGCTCCAGGAGACAAACTGTGTTCCTCCACATGTCCTTCAGAGGAAGGGTTAAAATGGGGCTGCCCAGAAATTTATTTGACCCTGAGAAGTTGAGATGATCAGAGCTGTCCTAAGCTCCTGTGATAGACTGCATTGACCTCCATACTCTTATGCAAGATGAGCTGGATGTGGGGATATAGACAGGGCTATTGCTATTGCATCAAATCTCCCTTCAGCATGGTGCGACTGCTCTGCGGAGGACACTCACACTTTGTTCTTCAGCAGATGTTCTGTAACTATATCTGGCTACAGCCTTCCCTGAACCATGCTGGGCGTTGCAGGTGATATACCAGCATCAATAAGGAATAATGCATTTCAAAAAGCATATCCCAATTAAATATTTAATGCTCATTTTCCCTAGCACCAGCCTCATTTGATCTGTGTATGTGAAATATTTGTTTAGCCAGGTATTATACTGCTAATCATGAAGACTGGCTTGTTGCCTGGATACTTCACCCAAACCACAATGTCACGACTACAAATGCAGAACTAAAAAACAAGTCACTCCTTAATCTTCAAGTTTATCTCACTGTGTTGATCCCTGCACTGCAGGTAACTATATTTCTTGAGCAACAGAGAATAAGCACTTGCTACATGTGATGTATCCATGAGAGATTCAGGTCACATTTTAAATTTATTATTCTGAAATTGTTCTTTCTAATTTCTCTAGAGTTTGAAGTGCCTATTTGTCTCCTCAGTACTTCCTGAAATGAAACAAGTTCTTGCACATCAGTGGTGTAATGCAACAGTACTTAGGTCTTTGCACTTTTACACAACTGGGCAATTTGCACAAGTTTCCCCTGAAATGAAGAGCTTATACTCCAGTCCTCATCTCATGGCTGGGGAAACAGAAGGAGGTCTCCATCCATACTGGGCCTTCATTGACCCTATTTCTACATTCAGATCCACCAGATGCTCTATTGGTCAAATATGAGTGGCATTAAAAGAAAAGTGGGCTAAACAAGGGAAACCTCAGACTACTGGGCTGCAACTATGCCACCCTTTCTTAGAGATGCCTTTGGAGGACAAACCCCATATAATCCCATCTGTGCTGCCCCAGGGACAGTGTATTAAATTGCCAAATTAAAGATTGCACTGGAGGGTCCTTTACACGCCTTCTCTTTTGTTACAAGCTTCAGTCTATCTGGATATAAATTTTTCAGCAGAGTGTTTCCCCTGAACTATGTTGTCTAGCTTCAGCAGGTAGAATGACTGGAACAGCACAAAGGACAAGGAGATGTTGTCATTGCACCATTTAAATAGTCTTTAAACATGTGCAGTACTTGGTCCTTCAGAGGCTGATGCAGGCCTGATCTCAACTAAGAGAAGACTACACTGCCAGTCCAGCTCATGTTTTTCCACAAAGTCCATGTTCTCCCTGCCATTCCCCTTCACAGATGTGTGAAACTTTGTTGAAGCCATTAATCCTGTAATGGACTTCTTGTTTACTGCTCTTACAGCCACTTCTCCGTAATTAAACGCTGTGGACAGTGATGACCATCATCTACCCTTTAGGTATTTCCATGTATATGTACTTAAGTGTTCAAGTCAGATAAGATCACTGCAAGGGCTGCTCTTTAGGAAGAGTTAGCTAAGAAATTATATAGTCACTAATGGCCAGCAATCTTCAAATCAGACCATGTTGCTCTGGAAAGCAGCTGTTTTGGGCCAATGCTGAGGGCAAACTTCCTAGTGTAACTTTGAATAGAGACAGAGATGGAGGAGCTTTCTGGCACAAATAAAAAGAAGTTACACTCCGGATGGGGAAGGGCAGTGGCCAGTCTTCAGGACACAGGAAGCTACATTTTTAAGTAGTGTTGTCTGTTTGACTCCTTGATGCTTTGGAAGAGCAGACAACACCTTGTTCACCCACCCCAAGGTATAGGTCAGGTGTGCACAAAATACACCCAGGATTTCTCCGGGCAGCCCAGTGCATCTGGACTCTGGCAGGGCTTGAGAGGTGAGGTGTCCCCAGGTGCAGCTCATGCCCAGAGATTGTGTCTGTAAGAGCATGACTTGGCTTCTGCTCCTCGCAGCGAGAGGTGAGGGGTGAAGGTGGCCAGAGAGGCCAAGCTCTGCGCTCCCGGCTACCTTTCCAGCTGTGCACTTTAGGCTGGCAGGGGCTGAGTGCCCATTCAGGCAGGACCAAGCTCAGCTTAGGAAAGGTCAGTCAAGCTCACATGCTAAGAAGAGCAGGACAAGTCATTGAAGAGCAGGACAAGTCACTTGATAACTTTAAAATAGAACTGCGTGGAAGAATAAAAAAGAGGCCATAATAGCTTTTTCTCAGCAGCTGACAAGGCAATTCTCAAAGCGTTAGACAAACCCCAGCTCAGGAAAGCCAGCTATAATTTGCAAACATAAACTGACCCTTAGATGGAGGTTCTAGGCTTCCCCATGTAACCAACAGTGAATAATAACATCTCCTCAGCACTTTTCCTGACTCAGCTACGAATTTATTGTATGAGGCCAGATGAGTAACTTAATTTCCCTTTTTTTTGTATCTATATCTGGGACTCTACAGAGCCTATGAATAAATGGATATGTTGATATACAGACATATATCCACTACATGTCCATATAATACAGTTTAATATTTGAATTTTTAATGTAATAGGATTCAGTTCTTCATAATGAATAAAACACAGGGCTGTATCAGTGCTTCATGTCCTTGCAGAACAGAGATGTCCTAATGCTTAATTCATGTTTGCACAGTAAACTGAAGACAGAGACTGAAAGACGCCAAATGCTAGAGACTTTGTTGAAGATTTTATGTGAAGAGGCTTTGTGGTGGCCATGTCCCCACAGCTCAACTGCTGGAGGATGTCCAGCACCCCTTCGCATGGCTCTCCTCTGTCTGGAGAAGAGGAGGGGGCTCTGCCTCTGAGCCCCCACGAGAGCTGGGAGCCCCAGAAGCAGCACTGGCAGCAGATGAGAGTTTGAGTGAAGGTGGGAGGTGGATGACCCACTCCCATTGCGGTTCCCTGTCACACTTCAAAGGGTCTTCTCACTTCAGGCACAAAAATGCTGAGCTAACCCCACCAGTGGCTGATCAAAACCTGATTTCAACAACGCAAAAACCCCTCCTGATGAAACTTGACTGCATGCTGAATTAGCCATGGCCCTGGAGCGATGTTTAGAAGGACACAACAAATGGGAGTGTGATTAATTAAAGTTGACAGTCATAATGTCACTGCCTGTAATAGTGTCAGGACATTATCGGTTACAGGCCAGTGCTACAGGCTGGGTGATGTCCCTGCCAAGGTGTGACTCTTATGCTAGCTCTGTCAGGCCAGATCTTAATTTCTGCTCTCTAATGCTAAATATCTCATGTTGATAGGGAAATGAACACAGCTTTTTCCTTCCATGTCTCCGTCTCCATCTCCTCTTTGTACCACGCAAACAGCCATTATTGAGAAATCCAAGTTAGGGTTTATCTAACTGATCTTTAATATAATAACAGGTAAAGGAACAAAGGTTTGAGGAAAGATTAGGAGGGTGGGGAAGGGATGTGTCTTCCTCTGTTCTGACTAACTGGTTGAGTAGTTTTATATTTACTTATTTAACCTATATCCAGGTTAAAGCAAATGGGACATGGGTTGTCAAGTTAACATATCACTTCTGTGATAGGAAACAGTCAGGGAAAGCAGCACTGTGACATGTGCTGGGAGGCTGTGTGGGCACAACACCCATGTGGCCCAGAGCATCCTACCAGCACAGCATCCCCAAGGGGAGCCCTGCCTGCGGCTGCCTGCTGCGGCTGCCTGCTGCAGCTGCTCTCTGATGGCCAACCCCAGCTCTTCCCCAAGCCAGTTGCAGTTCCGCCGAGTGCTTTGAAAAAAGGATCATTTGGGACACCGGGAAGGAACTCAAATCAACCAGCTGGTGTGGGATAGTGAGGGATCTCAGTGAGAGGCTGCAGGGTGTCAAATTATCAATTACATCTCTGCCAGTTTTTGCTGTTTCAGATGTACTGCCCACATTTAATACTTTCTGCAGCCTGGAAGACCATGTTGGAGGCATGTAATTCAGCTTGCTTGCACAGTCTTTCCATTTCAACCACAAAGCTTCTGCAGTACAGCCTGGTTTTTAAATTGGTCCACACACTCACTTACAGGCAGACCTTCCTTCCCGTTGCACACACTGCACCAGTAAATGGATGGTCCCGATGACTGCTCACAGAGGCTTGCCCGAATGCGAGTCGTCTCCCTGTACCTCACTGCACATAACACACCAGAGGCAAATACAAGCTTAGAAAATGAAAGAAAACCAGATGCTTCAAGAAAAAAATCTCTCTTTGAGACAATGCTTCAAGACCTCAGCTGTTGCACACCGTATTTTCCCCTGAAGCCAGCACTTATTCACACGACCGCCCTGGGTCTGGTTCTGTATCTTGCTTCCAAGCAATCAATGACATGTGTTGAACACCGCTCTCTTGACTTGGCAGAAAAGTCAAATGTAACTACTGCTTTTTACAGAAGCTGGGAGCAGCTCTCCTTCAATTTATTTTGTTTCTATTCCTTTTTCTCAAAAAGCTCCAGGATCTTAATTACAGCAACATTTCCCAGTGGAGTGAGAGCACTCTGATTGAGTAGGGTAATGAGGTGCACGAATTAACAGTGACATCAACTCATCCCTCCAGTCAATACCCTGGTATCTTATCCATTGAAGTAAGTACATTTTAACATTACTCCCTGCAGAATTCAGTATATGTGTGCGCTGCAGCCTTAGGATCCAGCCAGATGGGTTCAAACCCTGTCCAAGGAACGTGGGAATTCAAGTGAGAATGGGGAGATTCAAGAGATTCTCAAAATAGAGGTTCATAGCTTTGAAGCTGGGCTTAGCACTTTCTTGGAAACGCAACTTAGTTCCTGCAAACACAGAAGTTCTGGAGTTTTTTTATGACTTTCAGGATTCCCAAATCAAATGGCTAATGACACAGTGGGAAAAAGCATCAGAATAAACTTCTTCCTGGCACAGCAAGTAAATGTTGTATTTGGAGTTGAAATCTTACATACAAGAAAGGAGGAAAAATCAGTCTATACTGGTAGACATATTAGCTGGTTGTATGAATATATTGATGATAATATTCCAAGATTTTCTGAACAGTTTTAGCAGGTATATGGAATTCAAAAGACTGTTAAAGCTTGCATTCCCTTTTATATCCTCATCCAGGTATGAGCAGTGCAGCTGCCTCTGAGTTTGTTAAAGGGTTCAGAAAGACAGGCTGTGCATACTGCATGCTGCTGCATAGTTTCAATAATGCAGCAGCTGGTGACAACACCTAAAATGCTGTAACTGTGAGCATTTCTCAACTCTCATCCCTGGGGACATGCCCTAACCTATTCCACCTCCCACTCTGCGAGCATGCAGGAGGGAAACCCCAGAGCCCAAGCCATAAAGGAGCCTTGGTCCTTGTGGAAGAAGAGAAAAACAAGGTCCTTCACAGGATCCTTTACAGGATCAGGCAGGAAAGAGAGGCCCTGGCCAGAGGGCTTGTTAGAATGGGACTGGGAACTGCCAGTGAGAAACCTCTGTCTTGTGGTTTGGACTCACTGGCATTGTGGGGAGCAGGGTGCTGGGTATACTGGCAAAGCAGTGGGATATGGCAGAGAAATCCAAAATTCCATCTTCAGTTCCTCCCCTAACAGAAACAACTGGAAATTAAAAAAGACATTTTTCTGAACTTTCCAAATATTACATTATTCAAATGTAACAGCAGCAGGAATTTACCACATTATTAGCATGCAGGTACCACACTCCTTTTTGACAGGTAGGGAACCTGGTGCAGAGAGGTTAATATAGCTTAAAACACATGTGTTTTAAAAATCAGCTTTCATTCTGGGTGCCTCCATTTCTGAACTCTGGGGCCAGGGCTTGTTATGTCTGATGCATAGTGCAGCCAGACAGCCACCAGTCCAGAAGAGATGAGCTGGAACCTCCACTGCGCAGTAATGCTGATATTCAAGATGTGCACTTTAGTTGGACACCACAAATCAGCAAAATGTCTTTACCTGTTTTCCCCAACGACATGGGCAATAAGCCTCTCAGCTCTTATCTTGGACACATTGCTGCAGAAGTGGAATTACATTAGAGTGTTTTTCTTACGAGATTTCCAGCAACTAAGAAGTGAACGGTTGTTTAAAATAGTTTCAAATACCCAGGGAAGGGCTAAGTCACAGTCACAACTGCTCACATCCAGATCTCTGACTTTCTAGGGGTTGCTGGCACATTAGTCAGAGTGCAATTTCCAAGGCCTGACTGAACTCAACACAGGCATGTCAAGGTCCACATTTTTATTCATCTCTGCAGCTGTGCTAATTCGGTGAGGTGACCTAGCTGGGTGAGTGTGGGACCTGATGCATGACAGACCTGGAGTGATGGTTAATGTGGGGAATTTAAGTGTTTCAGGTGACCTGCCAATCATTCAGGTCACTTCAAAGCCATGCTAGGGTCACTGCCCCCTGCCCCAAATGTGGCCAAGCTACTATCAGTAAGTTACTAATGAGCTCATGCTTATCGCAGTGAGTTTTCTTCTTTGCTTTAGCATTCCAGGTCCTACTTCTTAAGGTCAAAAGTGGATCCCCAGCCATAAAAAGAAATCTATTAGTTTTGCGGTCCCCTGAGAGCACAGCCTGATGGCTGTACCCTTCACCCACACCCTCCCACCTCCTCCACTCCTCCACTGTGCAACAGCTTCCTAAGGTCTGCCAGAAGCAAGTCCTTAATGGGATTTGTGTGGTGGGGGGACAGGACAGCATAGTAACACCTGACACTGGTGAATGGCAAACCACGAAGGGAGCAGAACACTTGTCACTTCTGTTGCAGCCTCTCATGCTAGGAGGCCATAAGGCAGCTAGTTCAACCAGCCATGCTGAAAGTGGGCAGCTTGCTGCTCCTGGATGATGAATGATGCTCCATGTGGGAGCCTGCCAAATGGCTCCACGGATGCATCTGCATTGTAGGCAGAGTGGGAGGCAGGAGCTTGGCAGGGAGCAGTGAGTGGCAGGCAGCCCAGGGCTCTTCAACTTTGCACATCTACATGACCTGTTCCACCGTGGCTGGGCAGACTGTCTTCTTGGTCTGACTTGCAAAGAGATGATGGTGCAAGCACAAGAATGCACAGAGTGGGGACAGACCTCTGCTCTGAGTTTGGGGGTTGTTTCTTTGGTCTCTCTGTTGGCTTTGGGGTGAAGGAAAAAGCACGTCCAGCCTGATTGGATGCCTTGGCCCTGGAGACCAAGACTTTTCCAGACTGGTGCAGTGGTAAAGTGACGAACTGCTGGTCCCAGGCCACAGCTATGAGCTGCCACATGGACAGGTGACCCTGTGACTTAAGCCATTGCATCTGTGGCTCACCACTGACTGCTCCACCTTTCTGTCAAAACATTAGGTTAGATGTCACAGCATTGAAGGCAGAAATCACTCTAGGTTGGGCTTAAACTCAAGAACTTGGGCTTTTTCCAACTTTAGGTCAGACATAAGAGAGAATAGCTTGCAGAGGGAAGGTGCCCCCACCGTTGGTTCCAAAATGTTCCCAGACCATCAAGCATCCATGTTATGTGGACTTTTAATTCAGACCCTGGCAGATTTGTGAAAGAGAATGTCCCTTTGACTTTTCTATGTACCCACATAAGCTCTACAGTGCTCCCTCATGCCCCCACAAAACCAGAAGGTCCCTGAGAAACATGGACCTTCCTGCAAGACCTGGCTGCTGTACACCCTGCTGCAGCTCCATCCTGGGGCAGGGCTGTTTCAACACCTGCTCTGGGGGCTTGCGTGGGCCCCTCCAGATACAACCTGCCAGTGGTTTCAACACCACAAACTGCATCCAACAGCGATTTGCTGCCATCAGCTTTTTCATCCACCAAGTTGTGGAAGCACAGTGTGATCATCACATGGCCAGAAAAGGCTGCAGTGCCTCTCTGAGTCACAGCTTTCCTCCTGCTCTCATAGATTTGTAAGATGTAAGATGCTTTCTCCACACACATGACTTGAGCCATGTAACACTCACATTCAAACCTGTTGATCTGCACCCTTCACACTGTTCCACAAGAGTGTGTGACTGGAACACCCATTCCCCTCACACTGTGTGCTTCCCCACGTAACTCAAGTACTACCCTCTCTATTTTTTCTCCATTACAAGGGTCTGAACCTAGATCACTGTACACACTGAGATGCCAAAACCAGCAGCCATGGGGAGCTATGGGTGCTCAGAGCCCTGCAGAAGGCAGGGGCATTCCTCTGCCACTGAGCTGGGGGGGGAGTTTGGCTTCCCGGTTTCCCATGTTTTCAGAGCAGCCTGGTGAGCCAGGAGGGGGGAGGCCATGAGTCATCCAGCCAATACGAGCATGTGGGTGGCAAATTTTACAGCAGATCATGGCTAGAGGATTAAGGCATGTGGCAACATGTATGCAACTGCTGTTCAGTCAGAGCCACTGCTCCACTGCTGGAGCTCAGCATCAAGGGGAGGCCTGTGCAAACCTCCTGTAGTAGATGTGCCCCTCTCTTTACCTGTCACTGCAACCAATAGCCATAAGATCAGCTTTCAAAGAGGCTGAGTTGTTGGTGTTGACTGAATAACTCCTTTCCATTTCATTTGTTTAGATGAAAATATGAGTTTTTAGCTGGTTTTGCCACCACCGGTGTCTCTGCAGTAGTGGTGGCTATTCCATCAGCAGCGCTGTCACAGACACATGTGGGGCTGGTGGCTGATTGAGACCCTGGCAGTCTGCACACCTTGCTCTGCCCTGCAACAGGCAGCTGCCTGTTTGGCAGGACTTCGCACAGTACCAGGGCCCGTGCTAGCATCCTTGTTGTGTAAGAGGAGCCTTATTAAGTCAACCCAGAGGTCTGTGTAGCTCGTTATCCTGTCCCCAATACCAACCACCACATCCAGGCAGGAGGATGCCCTCTATGTGCACTGGCTGTGGGCACTGGACTGCACAGCCTGGGGCAGCACAAGCTCTCCCTGAGCAAAACCAAGGTCCCAGCCAGCAGTCCAAACCAAGTGTTTGGGGAAATATCTAAGTCTGGATAACCACATGGTGATGCTGCCTCCAGTGATTAGCAGAGCAGAAGCTTCCTGCAACAGAGATGGCATTGTTTGGTTTAAGAGCCCTTGGAGGGTTTTTCTTCCAAGAATGAGTTTAATCAAATTTTGAAGCCATGTAAGCTTTCAGCATCCCTAACATCCTGAGGAAAGGGTTTCCACAATTTACCTCTGCCTTGTGCAAAGAATATCCCTGTGTTAGCTTTGAGCCTCCCATGGCCAGGATCATTGTATTTCTGGATGAGACCATGAGGGCGAGGCAGGAACCTGGAACTGGGATGCTGGTTCTAAAAGGCAGGATTCAGGCTAAGCAGTATGATGGTTGGGGCTAAAGGATTCAAGGTTTAGGATTAGATGGGACTATTAAATGTGTCTTGGATCAGTAGCTTCTAAAAAAAATATGAAGGTTCCCCCAGACTGGCTTGGACAAGCCATGCTTATTCAGGACAAACCACCTGCCAGCATTAAATGGAGCACTTTAGAATTAATTGAAACCAGAATAGATAGTAGCAATCAGCAATAACATGTGCTTGACAGTCCTTCAGAAAAAAGATATTAGAAGTCAGCTTCTCAGGAAAGTAGTGCTCCAGAATACCAGCTGCCACTGTCTCTTGTCCCCCAAAGCGAGCACAAGAGAAAGTCTGATCTCTTTGGAAGTGTATAATAATCTCATGCTAATCAAGTATTTGGGGAAAAATATCTTTTACTGGAAAATTCTACATCAAGGTGCTTATTAAAAACATAGAAAGTCATGTCCATCCTCTGCCTCATTTTTACTGTTAAATCTCAGATTCTGAAGTACAGAAGATAGTTAATTTTCCAGGTAAGGGACATGATTAAAGCCAAGACAGCTAGGAGATTTTTCCTGGTTTCTTTCAGCATCACATTGAAATAAAGTCTGTTGAATAGATTTAAGAGACAGTCTGTGTCCTTAAATGCCTACAGTGTGCTGAAGCGAAGGTGAGAGACAGGTGATGTTATTAGCCAGAGATGAACTCAGCCTTCCCAGGTCCAGAGCATGTGGTTGGACTTTTGCCTCCAGATCACTCTGCCTCTTCAAAACCTATTGCTCAGGCCTACTTGCTTCCTCCACACATTGATTGCAACCACGCACACACTTTCTTGTGTAGAGTAGCTTGGACAGATACACACCACTGAATCTTAGAATTGTAGAATCATAGAATAGTTTGAGTTGGAAGTGACCTTTAAAGGTCATCTAGCCCAACCCTCCCTGCAATTAGCAGGGACATCTTCAACTAGATCAAGTTACTCAGAGCCCCATCCAGTCTGACCTTGAATGTTTCCAGGGATGGGGCATCTACCACCTCTCTGGGCAAAAAATTTCTTCCTTATATCTAGTCTAAATCTACCCTCTTTTAGTTTAAACCCATTCCCCCTTGTCCTATTGCAACAGGCCCTGCCAAAAATTTTGTCCCCATATTTCTTATAGGCCCCCTTTAAGTACTGAAAGGCCTTAATAAGGTCTCCCTGGAGCCTCCTCTTCTCCAGGATGAACAACCCCAATTCTCTCAGCCTTTCCTCATAGGAGAGGTGTTCCAGCTCTCTGATCATTTTTGTGACCATAGCCTGGACCTCCTCCAACAGGTCCATGTCTTTTCTGTGCTGAGGGCTCCAGAGCTGAATGCAGTATCCCAGGTGGAGTCTCACAAGAGCGGAGTAGAGGGGCAGAATCACCTCCCTTGACCTGCTGTCCACCCTTCTTTTGATGCAGTCCAGGATACAGTTGGCTATCTGGGCTGAATCTTCTGAACTTCCTTCTTCATCACTGATCCAGACTGAAAAATACAGGATCTGAAGGACCTTCAGCACACATTACCATCCTCTTCTGTGCCCTAAGTAATTCCTTCAGTTATTTAACTGACTACTGCTGTTGTTTTTTTGGAGAAGATAAGACTTCCAAGTTTGTCCTGCTCGATCCCACGTGGACAATGACCAGAGGCTGGATGAATGGAGAAATTAATTTCTGACAGTCAGTCCCACTGTCTCTTATAATGTGGTATTTTACTGTACTGGGGTTTCCAGCCCTTCAGGGGAATAGTTTTAATAAAAAGGCATTGACATTTCAGAAAGAAGTTGTTGTTTCTTTGCATTTGACATGTAGACATTTCCTTTTAAGAGGCTGTACAGGCAGGGTTTGGAGTTGAAGAAGACATGAAGGGTAAATGTTCTTCCCAGCTCTGCCGCCACATTTCTGTAACAGAGCTGAGGAGACCCAGCTGTCCTCTTGCCAAGACAGTCAATGGATAATACTCAAACAGAGCCAGGTTGTGGTGCAAGCAGCCCTGGACCTGTCTTTCCTTTACACTCCTGGGTTTATAATCACACGCATCCAGTGAGATCAGGTGCTGTAGCGGACACCAGGACACCATCCCCTTGCAATGCTTGGGATGGGGGGCAGCTGCAAGACTGTCTCACTGCACACCTTCCAGCCCAGGTCCTGCGGGGCTCTGCTCTCACTTCCTGTCTACCTGACGCTGGGAAAAGCTGGACCATCTCCTCTTTACACTCATGCTCAGCAATGAGCACAGCAAAGTATTAATCATGGAGATGCCTTGTTATGCAGTGTGCTAAATAACTTACGTGTTCTTTACATGCAGGCATTGCACCTGAAAGGAAATGTCGGGAGGTGCCATGGCTCATGCTGGGAAAATAACTGTTGTGTGGTCAGGAGATTAGAAAAAATTATTTTGGCTGAACTATTCTTTCCAATTAAAACATGCTAAGACACACCAGACATTCACACAGGATATCTGGCCTATGTAGGGTAAGAGTCAAATCTGAACAGCTATGTTACCTTGACTTGTTTTAATGCCACACTGCTAAATAAAAGTGTTCTGGTTTTATTAGCTTTATAAAATGGCTGTTATACAGAACCATCTTTGGGATGGTGCAGAAGATCAACGTTGCCTCTGTTGGGGTTGCTCATATTCACATCAGCATATATCTGTACAACTAAGATGCTCATTTGCAAAAGAGGTGATCATAAGGAGGCTCTGTAAAGGTTGTAGTATAGGGAATTCTTTCCTTTTCTTTTCTTTTCTTTTCTTTTCTTTTCTTTTCTTTTCTTTTCTTTTCTTTTCTTTTCTTTTCTTTTCTTTTCTTTTCTTTTCTTTTCTTTTCTTTTCTTTTCTTTTCTTTTCTTTTCTTTTCTTTTCTTTTCTTTTCTTTTCTTTTCTTTTCTTTTCTTTTCTTTTCTTTTCTTTTCTTTTCTTTTCTTTTTTCTTCTACAGCCCTCATAAGAACCAGAGATGACCATTCAGCTCTTCAGCCAATCCTGGACGAGGTTACTTTGCTCACCCTGGGCAAGCAGCCAGCTCTGTCTAATACCATTATATTCTTTCTCTCCTTCTGATAGTAAAATATAGAATTAATTTAACTCACTGTGGACATTTAAAACCTTTGAGCAGCCAAAATGGTCAGTTCCAAAAGATCTCAGGTCCCGCACTAAACAGTAATTTCAGTTGTTGTTTAAACCTCTGTGGAAAATAAAAAAATTATGAGAACAAACCCTAAAACCTTTGAAACTTGGAAGAAAACACTTTTTCCAGTCTCCTGGCTTGTAGACCATTGCTGTTTTGCAGTGCTTGTCATGGTGGTGTGGATGGCTCACGACCACAAGGTACCTGGGGTCTGTGCCTGGGCTTCAGCCTTTGGAAAACACACTGAAACTCATAAATTTTCAAGGAGACAACTGCTAGAATAAAAAACACGAGGCTGTGTTTATGTGAGTGGCCAGGACCCATGGTACCGCAGTTGTACCTGAGGTCAGGCGGTTTGTCACCAAAAAAGCAGCATGCAGATAATGTCCAGGCAAGCTGCCCCTACCCACCCCTGGGGCCTGACCCCAGCCTTAGTCCGTGGACAGGACCAAACAGTGACCCATTTCAGGTTACACCTCGGCTTCTGCTCTGATTGAAGAGGACATGGGAGAATTTTGTTGCATGGTCACTGGAGACATGGGATACAGAACAAATGGGTTGCTATGGCTGGGTACCTCTAGATGACTTTTGCTAGTGCTACAGGTGAGATACTCTCCTACCTCTTTTCTCTTAGCATCCCATTAACATACAGCATTTTCTTCACTGATAACTCATTGTCCTCATGAAGAAGCTTTAATGCCAAGGCAACTTTGACTATCTTATTAGTCACTATATTCAAAGAAACAGCCTGTGCTAAGGCACTAAACTATCAAGATCTAAGGGGAAAAATTTAACAAACAGTAGCAGTTGGTAATGCAAGCACCTAAATTTCCTGTCTGTGTCTTGACAAAGCTGCATATTGAGTCATGTTTCCTGACATATTAATAAAAAGGTTCAGTGCGTGGGAAAGGGAGAACGGGTGGTATTTGTTCCTGCAGAGGAAAAACAGAGAGCACCTTGGAGTCTACAGAATTTTCCAAGCCCATTCCTCTTTGCTTATTTAAGAGCTTTATATTTTTTTTTTTTAATAAAAGCAAGTTTACAGAGATAGGAAGACAATAAAAGGCAGCACCATTTCCTAGCTTGTTAGTGTTGGATAAAGGTGACAGGCTGAACAAAATCATCCCCGTCCTTATAATTTTCCTTGTTTGATTGCTTACAAATAAAACAGTTTAATAAAGGCTCCAATATATAAATGCCACATGGCCATATTGACAGGAACAAGGGAAAGGAGAACACAATAATCATGTTAGTTCTATCCCTCAGATTAGTTACCTAGATAAAATATGCATTTACCTCATTCTAGACAGAAAAATATCATTTACCAACTTGCAATTTAGGCAGGCATGCTGTTATTAAAAGCCAAGCCTGGCTGATCCTAAATAGGTGGAAAAGATGAGACCCACAGCCCCACGAAGGATGAACTCCTTCTCCCCTCTGCAAGAGCAGCCCAGCATGAAGAGGCGAGGCTTGCACCTGTTCCTTCTTCAGCTCCAGATGGGAGCAGCTTCAGGAAACAGTGGATCCATTTTAGTCCCCTTAAGTATGTTTCCCTAGCACTCAGCACACCCATACTTAAGAGAATCCACCACCAGGGATCTTCTCTCACTGTGGTTTCACTGTTGTTTTCCATGTTTCATGTTTTCCATGAAACTTTAGCTGCAACGGGGGTCACAGCTGAAGTATGCAGCCTGAATCCTGCTGCCAGCATCCTGCCCACTGCTGCCTCATCTCCCCCTCAGGACACCTCCTCCTAAACACAAACTTGGGTCTTATCTTGTCAGAAGTCTGTCACCGTTTAAATCAAACAAGATCTGTCTTTATTCTTTGGAAAACTGTAGTTTCCAGGCCATAAGAAATCACTGAATTAATATTACACCAGTTCAGCAGGGAGGAACCAACATACACAACCCTAACCTCAGCTCAGGTGAAATAATGTGACACCAGATTTCTTTTCTAATACCATGGCATTAGTAGTTGAAATCAAGGCAACGCTTGCCAGAACTTTTTCATGGTCAAGCACTGAGAAATAATTTTTCATAAACATTGGGCCTTATGGCAGGGAATAGATCAACTTGGGCTTAAGATGTTAAGGCCAAAATCTCAAAAGAATTCCTACTTAGGCACTCAGAAGATGCCTTGAAAGATCTGAAGTGCTAAGCAAAGTGCAGCCTTCCTGAGGGATCACCAGATGACGTATGAAGGAGAATGTTGCTCAGAAGCACCTCGGGTTTCAACAGGTCCATACTTGAGGTTAGTGGGTCCTGAGGTTGGTGACAGGTCCCCAGGGTTGGTTTGGCAGGTGTGATGGCTGATGGGTTTCCTCTTCCCAGTGACAAGGAGGATGGAAACCAAGCTTCCACAGGTCAATGAAGATGCTGTGAACACCTTCTCATCACTTTGCTTAAAAAAGTTCAAGGGGAAAAATGTACAAGGAAATGGACACCTCCATACTGCTGCTGACTTAAACCCATCAGTAATGAAAAATGAATAGTTGTGCCTTCCTGTCATAAGAGAGGAGGCTGGAGTATTGTGTGGCCTTGCAAGTAAAGACAAGGTAATTTTTGTGAATAAATTGAGAGGAAACTGGTTAAGACTTAAAGGCACATATTTTATCTATAAAACCAGAGTCCAGAGAGCACACCAGATGTTTGAAACTGCCTGCTTCATCCAAGTGGAAATAGAGGCAAAGAAGCTAATAATTGCTAGGAAACAGCACAGTTGTGAGCTTGTCCTGACCTTCCCAGAAACTTCCTTTGTGTCACAGCTGAGCTTCTTTCAGCCTGCTCTCCACTCATCAACAAGTACTTGGCTTTGGGTATATTTATGCTAGGAATACCATTCATAAAACTGTATTGCAACGTCTTACACCAAGCTATTTTGGGAATAACCTGAGCAGGTATTTGATTCAACCTCTTCTCCCACCCAGAACCACGAGATGTTACAGGTTTTATACTAAGAAAAATAATAAATAAATACATTAACATCTATAAGATTTGATGAAGTGAATGTTTCTGAGTGAGTGCACCATCTCATCCCACTGCCTCCACAGCACTGGAGGTGGGCAAAGCCAGGGCAGGGCAATGCTTGCCCAGATGCAGCAGCAACGGGTCTTGTCCCTGGCTGCTTATGGCCCAACCTGGGTTGTGAGTCCGCAGCCCCTACTAAAGCAGCAGCTGCCCTGCTTGCTTTTATTAAAGTCTTTGGTTGCATAATTGTTCTCTGCGTGAACCCTTGGGAAGCAGCAGATGCAGGAAGTTCAGACCAATGCTTTCAATAACCTTGGATTAATGATAAACACTTATGTATAACTGATAAAGATGATCAAACAGCTCCGCTTTATGCCTATAGAAATGCCTGTTCTGGCTTCAAAGCCAGTCCTTGGACAACCTTTATTTCCCTCTCTGACCCTTGCAGGCAGAGGCAGGATTTTTGGCCTGTAAACAGGCCCCAGCTGTGCCCAGTCCTTGTGGGTGTTCAGCCCCTGGGTCCAGCAGCAGAGTCAGCATCACCCCCATCTCCTCCACAGGCAGCTTTGCTTCCATTTCCAGCTTGGAAGCAGAAGTTTGGACAACTTCCCCTACTGCTATCCTGCAAAACCCTCTCCCTGTCAAGGTAAGGCTTTATGGCCACGCACATCACAGATGAACCAGACATGTCTTGGTCCTTGATATCCTACTGCCTGGCATGGGGCAGCTGTTCCCGGTTCCCATGACTGCAGATGGGATCACTTGCATTTGCGATGCCCAATGGGCTGCTGGGGGTCTGGCAGCAGCCTGGGGAAACCAAACCCCACAGGGCCACAGTTGCACACTTGCAGACCAAGGTGCCTTCCACCATCTGCATGGCTCTCCAAAGAAGGGGGAGCAGATGCAGCTCTGTGAAAGCAAAGCCTTCACTGCTTTCCCGAAGTAAAGGCTGTGAAAGTTTGTATGTGAACAGTGTGTAGCCAGCTGAGATTCCTGTAAAGGTCAAAGTCATGGCCCACTAAGTTAGCAGGGCCCAGAAGAATCAAGGCTTTCTGAAAGAAAATTCAGACTCCTTCCTACAGGTGCGTAAATATGTTTTTAGGAAATCCCACTTGTGAAAGTCTCAATCCGCATATCTAGTTGGCAGACACTGGTAGGCAATTCAAATTAAGCTGGCTTTATTGTACAGGGAAGCTTTGAACACCAGCAAAACCAGCTTGGGAAATACTAATTTCTGCTCTTTGTTTCATCTGCTGCATCTGTGCAACCTCCTGAGCTGTCAACAGCAGGAATGAAACTGGAAGGCTCCCTCCCAGCTTGCCAGGGAGGCTGCAATGGACATGGAACACTCATGGGCACGGATCTTCTCAAGCACCTACGTGTTTGTGCAGAAAACTGGCATTTCCTTTCTCTCACCCAGCAGAATAGGTTTTCTAATTACAAATTAAACACTAATTGTGAATCATTACATTTTCTTGCCACTAAAGATATCAACGCAAATGCTTTCAACAAGCTTCTTATTTTTTTTAATGGAGCTATTTAGGACTTAATTACAGCTTGAATTTTGCATATAAAAATTACCCCTGTTCCAGGTTGCTGTGAGACACTAATGTTAAGGTGATATTTTCTTTGTAAGCTTTTCAGAAAACATACCAAGTACATTAACACAAGACTGGAGAAAGTGCTGTCTTTGATCATGTTCCTCTTCACTACGAATGCGGAAACAGACTCCTTTTCTGTGTGGAAAAAACCCCAACATTCACTCTATCCCATTCCTCCAAGCCCAGAGATTTCTTATATCATATCAAGTATTTTGCTGCAATTGATTGATTACAGCTTTGTAGCAGCTGTAGCAGATGAGAACATAATTTTCTTATCACAGATCTTTACCAAACATATCTGCTTGACTTTGCAGAACATCTGGAGCCCATCCACTTGCTGCTACAGAGCTCAAACTCCCACTTATTTGTGTCTTCCTCCAGTTTCTCTTCAACAAAGGTGGACTCCAAATACAATTTGCCTGATTTGAACTGAACATGCAACTTGCAAACGTGAAAAGCTGCACATGCAACATCTGTCTGAAAAGAGATAATAAATTTCAGCGCAGGAAAGGTCAATTTTAGGCAACCCACCCATCCATGTTAAGTCATGGCACACAAAGGTCATTTCTTGTCTTTTATTATCTTTTATTTTCTCACAAGAAGTCTCCTACATGAGATTTGACCTGTCAGACTTCTAACGACATCATCAGCAGAGCTTTTTAATCATAAATAGGCAGCTTTTGTTTTTTCCCTCCAACCTAAAAAAGTGTCTTTGTGTTCCAGCCCAATATCTGTCCCTTACGCCTTGGATCTATTCAGAAGTCCACAATTCCCCCAGTTCCTTGAGCTGCCTGTAGTATTGGATATTTTCTCTGAACAGCTTGCGCTTACTTCTTGATGGACAAGTACTTAATTCAAGTAATATTGGCAGGAAGCAACATTAGGTAGGGAGAGCTCAGAAGGTTATTCTGCTATTTGTGGAATTCAGTGGTGGGGTCCGATTCTGCCAGCAGCCCAACATCGGGTACCATAAAATACAGATTAAATTCATAAGTGCTCATCTGAAAGGAAATTATATATCTATGAGGATTATTTATGTGAGTGCATGCACATGGATGCCTGTTAGAATAATGCAGATAATTTTGTGAGCTGCTATTCATTGCATAATTTCTGGTTTGCTGACATATGTCTGATTGTTTCCAAGTCAAGGCTTTCTAAACTCAAGCCATAGGGCAAGACAGTAACATACAGAGGAAAGCAATTGAAATTCTAATGAATTCTCATCAAAATTTCCTTACAGTTTCATGGTTAAATACCTAGCAACACATTCACATCAAATCTTATAACCAGGCTGCAGTCGGTCAGCAAAGGAGGGAAGGGAAGAAATCCATCCTCTGTGGTAAAGCAACATCTGTCTCATCTATACTGATAAGAAATTAGTAAATTACTATGCAAGTCTGATTTCCCCCTTGTTAATGTTATCTGCAATCAAGCAATAAAGTCACAGGGTATTGGTACACATATGGCTGACCTAGCACAGTAAATAAAGCAGAGGGCTCAGGTATCAGCAAACCAAGGTGGCAAAGAAGAGTTTGTTGTCACACAAGGGCTTGTGAGTATTCACACAAAGCCCTCTTTTGCAGAAATCCAAATGCAGCACTGAGTGCATCTACCTAATTGAACATGTACCGATATGACCAGTGTCTGAAGAAAAAGGCCTTTTCTAGGCTGCAAAATATCAGATAAAGAGTAGTCTTGCTCTCACTGCCCATTGCCACCTCCCTCTGCAGCCTCCACCACCTGAGCAGCTCCCACCCTCACCTGTGGTCTGCCAGCTGCTCTCCCCGAGCCTGCTGCCAGTTGTCCCAGAGGGGACATCTCTTCTCACCCCTTTCCAGAAGGGTGGCATAATGCACTCTGTCCTTCTGACCATAGCACGGAAACTGAGTGCACATGGGGAGGGGGAAAATAAATATAAATGAATAATGGGATGCTCCCTATCAACCCTCTCTACCTTATTTTTCATCTTTTTGACTCTTTCAAGGTGTACACTTGGTTGCTAGAGCAGTTTCAGTCCTAGAAGGAAGGAAATGAAAAAGGACTTTTCTTCAGCCACACAATAGCCTATTGTGCTCTCAAGGCAGTGAGATACGGCAGCTGGGAGACAGAGATTCCTATTTTCTGTGAGTTATTATGACCATTATTTCTGGTGCTAGGCTACAGAGCATGGAAAGATAGGCTCAGCATTTGTAAAACATTTTTAAAACACCTAAATTGCTATGTTGGTCTCTGAAGTCATTTAACTGTTTAGTTTACTGTTTGGTTTAACTGTAGTAGTATGATAGTCCCTCAAGAACAGACTTGGAGTTTGGAATATCCTCCTGCCACTTATGGTAGAGGCTAACAGAAGCTTCTTGTTCTCTCCAAAGCCATCTGTTCAGTAAGGCAACCTCCTGACATCATTAGGAGATGCTTGTCAAAATGGTGTCCTTATGTCACCTTTGACCCGTAGCTGTGGCACACTTTGCAAATCTGTATAGATGACATTGGAGCCCAACATTGCTAATTGGAGGCAGGAAGTGTATCTTACCATTCAACTCAAAATTTTACATATATATTCAGACTCCATCACATCGTCTTGTGTCTTCTTGCACTGCATCATGTGCAGCTTATTAAAATGAATTATGGGCAAAAATCCAGTGTGCTTAAACAAAAGCCTTAAGGATTAGTTCTTTGTATTTCTTGTATAGCTCTGAAACAGTTTAACACCATAATAAAGGGTTTTCATACTGTTCTATGCTTTACAGGTATTTACATAAACTGTAATATAGCCTTTAATGGCGCAGTAGCATTTGTTTCCTCATCCCATGTTACTCTCCACAGTGAACAGCCCTTTGTCTGGCAAGGAATTGTGAGTATAAGCTGCCTACTTCCAGGCTTTTTACTAGGTGAAAACACACTGATCCACAGTTTGATTGTTAACATCGCACCTTTTAAACATCAGAGTATAATCAGGTACTCAAACACCTATGCCCTTCTTTTACAAGTATTTTAAAAAAAAAAAAAAAAGGAAAATTAATAATGTTAAAGATGGGAACTGAAATTGTAGTAAGAAAAGTATGTTATACATCATTTCATGGACAAGGAATAGAAACAGAAACATCTTAGCAACACACACAGAGGTCAACAACACAAGGCTGATACTACTCAGGTGCTCTGCACTAAAGACATCATTCTCCATTCTAAGACATCACAGGGGTCAGCACTACACAGGCCCAGACTGATACTGGAATACAAGAGCCTAGTTCCAACGCAAAAGTCAGCAGGAATCTTCCAGCACTTACTCCTGTAAAATTTCAAGCATAGTACCTGAAGAACTGAAGAAAAAAATGCTAATCTATGATAAAAGGGTCCTAGAAGCACTGTAGTGGCTTTAGTAAGTTACCAAAAAAAAAAAAAAAAAAAAAACCAAAACTATCTGTGGATTCCAAGAGGTTATCTCTACAAAAAAATATAAGAAAAAAAAAAGGAAGGGAAAAGAGAAAAACATAGGGAGAAAGAAACCAAGAAAAACAGAGGGAGAAAGGAAGCGAGAATCGATCTGCAGTTTGTGTGATGGCAGCAAAGCTGTAACAGGCTTATACCACTAAGAATGTTCCCCCAAATTATCACAATATACTGGCATACCCAAAGATTCAGTGGTTTGGAGGTTTTAAATGAAAAAAATGCACGTGTATAGAAAAAGACTGTACAAAGCACCTTACCTGATCTCTTTCTATAGCCATGAGCTCTCTCCAGGTTCAGAAGTGGCTTTAATCACAGAGTCATTCAGGTTGGAAAAGACCCTTGGGATCATCGAGTCCAGCCATCAGCCCTACTCTACAAAGTTCTCCCCTACACCATATCCCCCAGCATCTCATCTAAACCACCCTTCAACACATCCAGGGATTGTGACTCCACCACCTCCCTGGGCAGCCTATTCCACTGTCTGACCACTCTTTCTGGGAAAAATTTTTTCCTAATGTCCAGTCTGAACCTCCCCTGTTGGAGTTTAAAGCCATTCCCTCTTGTTCTGTCACTAATCACCTGTGAGAAGAGACCAGCACCAACCTCTCTACAATGTCCTTTCAGGTAGTTGTAGAGGGTGATGAGGTCTCCCCTCAGCCTTCTCTTCCTCAAACTGAACACTCCCAGCTCCTTCAATCTCTCCTCGTAGGATTTGTTCTCCAGGCCCTTCACGAGCCTCGTTGCCCTCCTCTGCACTCGCTCCAGCACCTCGATATCCCTCTTGTATTGAGGTGCCCAAAACTGGACACAATACTCTAGGTGTGGCCTCACCAGTGCAGAGCACAGGGGCACTATCACCTCCCTATTTCTGCTGGTCACACTATTTCCAATACAAGCCAGGAAGCCGTTGGCCGCCTTGGCCACCCGGGCACACTGCCGGCTCATATTCAGTTGTTTGTCAATTAGAACCCCCAGATCCTTTTCTTCCAGACAGCTCTCCAGCCACACCTCCCCAAGCCTGTAGCGATGCATGGGGTTGTTGTGGCCCAAGTGCAGGACCTGGCACTTGGCCTTGGCAACAGGAATCAGGCAGAGTGCAGCAAATGTGACAGAGGGCAGGGACACAGCTTACAGTAAATGCTCTCTTTTATTACTTAGTTCAACAAAACATCTGTTTTCTCTGCAAGATCTGAATCAGAGCAGCAATACAGTCATTTCTCTACTGTAACATTTCCATAGGAGTTAGCATGACAGACTTCATGCACAGGACCTAATGCTTAGTGTGTTCAAGTCACATGAAAACTGAACCATATTCTTAAGAGCAGGAGTGACAAATTGCTCGTAGTCATCTTTTCATTACTCAGCTTTGAGCACCACACAAGAAAACAAGAAATTTCTTAGGGAAAGAAAGTGACCTTGTATTATTATGTATAGAGAATTCATAATTACAGAATGCCATGGTCTAACAATAGAACTATTACAGTAGGCTTGGTTTGGTATTATGAGGTTTATCATAAATAATTGATGAGGTTCGTTTATTAGTATATTTGATAAGTGTTTAGACATTAGAAATTTTTGATGTTTTGATAGATTTTATATAGAAATAGTTTTAAGTACCCAAAGCTTTAGAAAATAAGTATTTTGCTGAATATAAGATCTGATTAAGACACGTAGTAATGAGAGAGGTATAAGAAAATGCAGTTAAAATATATAAATTCCAAGTGCAAAAAGAAACATTATTTCTAAAGAGTTCGAACCTTCTTTCTCAAAACCATCTCTCGCTCTCTCTAATAAAGCTAAAATACCAGCCTTTAAATAGGCACTGCCACTATTCAGCTGGTAGGGAAGATACATGTATTGCACTAGAAGTACAAAGCTAAGAAGAATGCATAATATTTTATTTTTAAACTTATTTACAAAAAAGATATTGCACCAATCCATTGTCCTTTTTTCAGTTTAACATGTTAAGCAAAAGCATATTATTTACAAAGTTAAAAACAGAAGTGCAAAAGACTGAAAGAAACCAGAAAGAATAAAGTTTATTCAAATTGCTAAGTACAGTTTATTACCTGACCATAGCCCACATCCAGTATGATCTAAAATAGTTTGTATCATATATATCTGTAATTTCAGAAATCCTTGCGCTTCTCTGTAGGTGCAACCCTCATCTTTTACACTAACCACCAGAAGGGTCTACGTAAAACGTAAAGACTAACCATAGCTTAATAGCTTTATTTCTCCAGGAAAGTGACACTCCTTTAGGTAAATTGAAAAAGTTACATAGTATTATACATGTATTTGAAAAGTAGTGATAAATCAGGCATGATGGTTTTCATTCTTCCTAAGAACCAGGAGGAAAAGTTTGCTGATATTCCAGGACTGATTATTCTAAAGACACTGCCAGTCCGAATTACAATAGCACAGCATATGGTCCTGTCTCAGTCTATCTGCCACTGGGACTGTCATGATGCATTTCTGGGGTGTAGGTAAGTAGAACAATCATGACCCAGAGATGAAGCAATGCCTGGGAAAAGAAAAGAAAGAATTAACTTATCAGCACTGACAAGCATTGTTCACAGCCGCAGTAAATATGAGAGCTCTCAACAAGAGCTAATAAAACCTAGTTTTGTAGAAATATTTTGATTAAATATTTTCCATATTATTCAGATAATCCTAAAATAAGAATTCTTATTTGCACAATGAAACGCTGAGTCAGATTCTGAAGAAGTCATTTGCAGAAAACTAAAATTTTACACAAACAGCAAAACTAAAGCAGCCTGGTTTCCTACAGATTTATGTCCTCTGGCTTCTCTCTCTCTCCACACCCCAGTAACTCCAGCTGTTTTCTCTGATATCCAGCTCCCAGCCAGCACATTATGTGATCGACCTCAAGTGAGTGGTAAGTCACTACTCTTGTGCCAAGTGGCTGATACCAGACTGTGTAAAACAGCTGAGCTCTGCTTTCCTTACCACAGACACTGATTTGAGGCATTTTTATGAACTTTTTAGGAATGTTAATTCTCATTCAAATTTGGCTGAAACTATCCAAATAGAATAGAAGTTGCTGGGTGTACAACAAGGGAGATAACTGACGGAATACATAAGCCACATTTCCTTAAAATAAAAAATACTTTTTTAAAATCAAGTTACAATAGTCATAGTCAAGGTTCAAGCTGATAAAAGGGTAACTGCCACTGAATGCCCAATATACAGCTGCTATGCAACCATCATTAAGTTTCACTTCAGATAGCATCTTAGGTGGTAGAAGTCTTCAGTGTTTTGGTACAAAGCATTTTATTCACATATTGATAAGTCTAAGTCATGAACAGGGAGACAGAGAGAGCTTAGGAATTAAACAGCCCTGTTCCTTCCAGTACCTAACAGGCTGGAAGAAGAAATTGCAGGGGGAAACTAGCATTTTCTTTATTCACGTGTGTCTGACTGCTGTATATCCTGAAACAGTGACGGCTCTTCTCAGAAACTCTGTTCAGAAGTATCATTATGCCTTCTCAAGCAACATATATTTTTCATTTCAAAGACTCAAAAAGGTTCAACTAGTGCAATATTTTCAAGCAGGGTAGACTGCACACCTCCCTTATCACAGGCCACCTAAACTGATAGACATCTGCCCTCCAGTGGAAGACAGAGGAATTTAATTTTCATCAATTGCAAGTCTAACAATTTCACCTGGTATAGATGAGCAACTTGCTACTATTTCTTTAAGTCTAGCAAGAAAAAACTTTTCTTGCTACTTTTTCAGCTACTAGAGAAGTGTGATTATTAGCCACTGAGCAAAAAGTGAACTGACAAATATCAAAAAAGCTGTAACAGACGTAATTTTCCTAAATGCAGTGCATGCAGGTGTGGTGGGTTAACCTTGGCAACAGGTCACTATTATTCTGTATTTTAGTACTGAAACTCTACTTTTACAATCTTTTAAATGGTTGTTACATAAATGTCTTTAAGACTGCTATACTAAGACTTCCTGGGAAAAACTGAAAAGCAACATGACTCCAAAATACTAAGTACTATTAGGTCTGCTTTACAAATAAATACATTGAGTTGTTAAAGTTAATTGTATAGCCTTTTGAACATCAAACATCCTGCAATTTGAAAAGTATTATATAAAGTGATTATAGAAATCTTGCATTAAACTTTTTACTTTAAAGAAAGCTTACTCACCATGTAAATGATTACAAAGACTCTTGCTATGGGATAGCGCCTTAGAAAGATTCCCAGCCGAATGCTACACGAGTACAAGAGAAAAACAAAATGTGCAAGTTAGCACTGAGCAATAAATTCTTGTTCCTCTCATTCCAATCACCACAAACTCATAAACATCAGCTGATGTTCTATACGTGCCTTTGTTTCCGCCTTGAATCTTATTTCATGTATTCAAGATATTAAATGGAGTGAGAAAATTCAGAATTCAGAACATAAAACATATTCTCCTAAGTTTTTCTGTTACATGCTAGGCTCAGAGTTTGTGAAAAAGAGCTAAGGCTCAAGAGTTGTACAGGTATTTTAAAACTCAGAAATATGCTATATATTTGTCAAATTTTGTTACTTGAGGAGCTGTCATGAATCTTGGAAAAAGATTTAAGCAACTGAAACCTTGTATTTCTTTGAAAGAACTGATAGATCACCACCATTCTTGTATTTCATTAGATGAAAGAAGACATGGGTTTTCCAAGTTTACTCCCTACAGTGCTACAGATATGCTGCATAGATATGTGCTCAGTAATGTCAGTTAAAGAAACCCATGCATGTACTGAAGTGAGTATGATACTGCCAAATGAAGTTTAGTATTAAAACATCACATATAATAGGTCCCAATCATGGAAATGCTGATATTCTTCACAATAAAATTAAAATACCATGGAAGCAGAAAGGACTTTCTATCAAGGTATCTTACTTTCAAAGGATTAAAAAGTATTACCTAATTTTGTTTTCTACTGGTATTGGATTCAAGTTTTGGAGCAGACCTTTGTTATGAATATTGATAATTAACCTAACTGCTCAGAAAAAGGGATCAAAGCAAGTCTTTTGCTGGTCCCAGAATGATTTTTGTGTACTAATTCCTGGAACAGATTATCTTTCAAGATAAACAGCTGCGCTGGGTCAGTACCCAGAATCTTGTGTTCATCAGGATGCCTGAACAGGAGTAAAAGAATACATATGATACTCCCCCACTACTACACTCCTACAGTGTTTATCACAGACACAGTCAAAACCTCTGAAAGTGAAAAAGGCAAATGGTAATGAAAAAGGTTAGGTTTTTCTGTACATAATTTAGTGATTCTCTTGTATCAACACCTACAAGAGCGTTGTTTAAATAATTGACTATGATCTGTAAAAGCCCAAAGATATTAATATCACAGGAAAGCACAGGTGAACTAGGTCAGTATTTAGTAATTTATACCGTATTTTAGCTTCGCTATTTTTTACTTTTACCTTCATAAAAGCAGTTCAAAACAGAAGGTGTGCCACTTGAAAACTGCAAAAGAATTCCAGCAATTATAAAATGTATTCCCTTAGGACACTCTTACCTAAACTGATCTATACTACTGGCAGCTTTGCGAACTCTCCCATACATTCCTGCCATGTTAGTATCCATGTCACTAAATAGGACAGGAACGTTACGCATACGAGCACCTATTTGCAGGGAAAAAGCAAAAAATCTCATTAGTTTAAAAACAGCTAAGTTGTTAAGTAAAACAAATCAACAGTGTATAACAAAGATACATAAGAATAATATAAAAATAGTGATTAATCTAATATATTAGTAACATTTTGTTGGGGGCAGAAGAGTGCGTTCTGAGGGCAGGATTCTTAACAAACTTACAATCAAGTAAAATGTTTCTTCAACTTAGTATATTTTTAAGATTTATGTTAGTTTACTAGATGGACATCTTGATATTCAATTGTCATGTAATAATAATTCTATAATTAGGTGTACAAAATGATGGGTTTGATACTGTCACAGTTTCTCCACTTGCTTTTATTTCTCATACAGTAAAGCTTTGATAGCATGTCTGATACTAACTGTTTTGTTCCAAAAATTTCTACTGTATTTACATTTTCAGTATGTATAAACTTTATTAAAAAATATTCTCAGATAATATTACCTTTGTGCAACTTAACTTAAGCTTACTGATGTTACTTAAAAACAAGCCAAAAGAAAACGTATTTCAAATCTGTTAGTACTCCTGCCATATTTTTTTAGAAGTCTTCCATAAGCCCAGAAGCAAAAGACTGGATTGTCATTTTACTCCTCTTCGTAATTGTCCACTGCTTGTAAAGTTACTTCCCATATATACAAAATCACAAATTTTGACTTTGAAAAGTAACATCTCAAAACCATGGATCAACTGCTGAGGTTTCCTAGAGATAAAAATAATTGCTACGCGGTACAGACAAATCAACCTCAGCAGAACCACCATATTTTAAGCTGCTTTTCAAGAAAAAGAGAAAGCAAGGAGGAAACTGATTTCAACCAGAATTCTGATCAATTCTCAAAAGTATCCCATTCTTGCTCACCTGCTAAACCCTTTTTACAAGAGAAGACTTATATCCTGCTTCTGACAATCAGTTTAAACCCCAAGACAGATTTATTTGCACCTGTGACAGGTGAATATGATTGTTTCAATAGCGTCATAGTATTGAGAATTAAAGAGGAAATTGGCTTTATTAAGTTTAAAGTCATTTACACACAAAAAGGAGCTTCTACTTAACTATTTTTTATGATACTAGCTGTTGCTGACAAGGTCTCTGGCATAAGCGGCATATTTTCAGCATTTTTTTTTCCTTATAGACTCAGACTTTCAGGGAAAGGCATTAGGAAATACAAAAGTCTGAACTGCAGAAAGGACAGAGTTATAAGAATTATATTCCCTTATTTACCTTCAGCACCGTCAATGCCTGCCATATTAATGGAAGGTCCATTAGCACTAGTGCCTTGGACAGCCTTCAGTTGTTGCTCAAGTCGTTCCAGCTGATAGACAAGTGAATTTTTCTCTGTGCTCAGGCTCTCTAACATGGTTTGCTTCTGAATTAGTGTTTCTGTCAGCTGATGAAGCCGATTTTCTAATTCTGTCTGACTGCTACTACTTAGAGCCTTGTTTGTGAGCTAAAAAACAAAGCAAAGAAAAAAAAAATCAGAATAAATTAAAAGCCTGACCAACCGACATATTACAAAACTCCAAAAACCTAAGCCCTCCAAGAACCAAGTTACCCCATTATAAAATTTTTACAGGATAATACTATAAAAATGAGCACAATAAAGAAGAAACTTAATTTCAACAGTTGCTAAAATGAGATTGTACATGACACAAGAAACTCTATGTAAAAATGTATTCCTATGTTTTCTACCTCTAATCATATGAACCTTTCTGTATATCGTAAGTTTGATCACAAAAGTCAATGCTATGCCTCACAGTGAGTTTAAATGGTAGGCATGACAATAGCAGGATAATCCAGTCTGCCTATCGTACTTGCAACTTCACAAAACAAGTGCGTACGTAAAATGTTTTCAAGCGAGGAAGGAAAAACAGTACAAACTGGGAGAACCTGATGTCATTCTACAGGAAAGCTTGAATGAAAATGGTGAAAATGCAGGATACGCTGCAGAAGAATTGAGGAGCACTGAAGCAGAAAACATGATTGTACTAGCAAATAGAAACTGCAAGGACAGCAAATGAAGACACGGATCATGTAATTCAACTTGCAGAAAATATTTAAAGCAAATGGGAATCTCCGGATTAGCCATATGTACAATAGCTCGTCTATTCACCAGAGTCTTGGACCTCAGCCACTTGATGCATCATATACCACAAAGATATAGCTTTAATGACGAAAAAAAAAGAATCATCAGGAACCAGAGGCAGTGAGATATCAAAAATACGAATTAGATGCATGCACTAGGGCAGATGCAGGTAGTCCTGAAAGCAGTATTACCAGAAGAATCATCTGCCAACAGGCTCAAGACATTTGTATCACAACACAACACAGTCCAAATCTTCTGACACTAACTGCACAGCTGACCACAACTGACTCTAGACTATCAATTTTTCTACATATTGACTACTTTTCATTATGCTAAGATAATTTACACAAAACAAGGCCTATGCCTTCATGCTGCCCAAGGAGACTGTGGGGGCTGACAAGTATCAGAAAGTTCCAAAAGGGATTAGACTAATTCAAGGAAAATAGGTCCATAAACATAGATATACAATAGTTCTCATCATTTTTTTCATAATTGAAGTTGATAAAGTTATTTTCTACACACACAGTACCTGATTTCTGAGCTTCTGAATTTCTTCCTCTCTGTCTTTTACTCTGCTTTGCAAAGTATTCTTTGTTCGATACAATTCTTCTTCAGTATAATGGAGTTCCTAAAAATTTTATCACAATCACAAAAGATTTTATACATGTATATATTTTGAAAGACATTTTCGTTTCTAGCATTTCAGAGTAGAACACAAGAAGGCAATATGCTGCAGTCAAATATAAACTGAAATTTAATCTTAGTTAAGTGTCTGGCTAGGATGGGAAGAAAAAAAAAAAAGAGAGATGAGTATGAAGGCACAACCTGCAAGACTTATCAAATTCTTTTGCAGAGACTGACCTAATATAAATATTAATCCAGACTAGTTTACCAAGAGTCACACAATTTCATTGGGACCATGATTTATCTTTCTTATACTTTCACTCTTTATTTTATTGCTATCTTGAAACGATGTCAATAACTTAAACAATTAGGAAATACCTTGGGGGGGAATATGTATTCCTAAAATAAACCCATCAATCCAATATACCATTCTTTTAAACCTGTTTAAAATCCTTTGGCATATCTATCTATAATTCTGTATGACACAGCTCTTCCTTTAAAGTTTAGGATAGATTAACACAACAGATGTGAAAGGGGAAGGAATATTAGTAAGGGACAACTTACTGAACAGCAAATCTAACCATAAGTTTTGTTGCTCCCATGATTCAGTGGCTATTTTAACTCTGACTTAAAAGACCTGTTTTAATTTAAAAGATAAGCATGACAGGTCTTCAAATCACTGTATCACTTCAGCTGTCAGTTGCTACAGAAAACAGATAACCCTATTCTCCCAAACCATCAGATGTACAAGAAATAACACATCTACTTATTTTCTATCTTCAGTCTCAGAGACCTTATGGCAATATTTAAAGGAATTCCCAGATAGAACGGACTGTAGTTGTGTTAAGTATCAATGTACACAATTACTTTAAAAGCACAAGTAAGTGTGCACCATCAAAAGGAATACTTCAGTTTCTGTAATAACTGATGCCTTTTTTTTAATTCACGTCAATTTTTCTATATGTAGTATTGACTTAAAATACTCTCCTCAGAAGGGCAGAAGTAACAAAATACAATCTACCATCTGCTTTGATACAATAAACATCAGCTATCCATCAAAAGCAGACCTTGACTTCTGCCTTTTAATTACTTCAAGCTGCTAGCATCTCATTAAAATGTAATTTCTGGAAGGACAGATAATCCTGTAAGATAAATTGTTCTTAGTAGATACAGTGTACTCTCCTGCTTTCCTCATTATTAATTCTCTTTACATGAGCTTTTTCTTACAGAGAAATTTTTTAATAGGGTGCAAAGCATTTGTCTGATTTCTACTGAAGAGTAAGTTTGTTCACATGAAATATGCGTTTGCCTTTTTTTCCCTCTTTTTAGCACAAAACTGCTTAAATCAAGGGGGACTTTACTTAAAAAGATGATACAATCTGACAAAATTCATTAATATCATTTTATCAGCAATTTGTCTTATAGACCAGTTTGGAAGTAACAACATTTAGATTCAGAACTGAGTAACAAGTGGATTTAAAAAAAAAAAAATCTATGAATTGGTACTACAATAACATTGTTTTATGAGCTAAATTGTACGTAGTAATTGAGCACAAGAACCTTCACAGTAAGAATTTTTAGTATTTGAATTTCCTGATATAAATAATGGTTACAAATGTTACTATATCCTTATTGTTTGCTTGTTCCCCTGCTGAATAAAATTTAAGATCATGAACCATTTTGTACACTCCCTAGGGTCAATGTTTATTTTTTAACACATCAGTGAGATCTGTTTATCAGGAGTATCCAGAAGGCCCTGTCATTGCTCAGTACTGGTTGCGCTTTGTTTGGCCTAGTGACATTCATTAAGTTTTGGGGATTTCTTTGGAATACTAGACAAAAAGTAATGCAAATACTGTGTAAGCTACTCTCTTATTAAGCCAAATGCTTTACTGATGACACCACATGAGGCCTAAAATAAGATCAATCAGCTTTTAAGAACTCTTTACCTGTTTTTGCCGTTCTAGTTCAGCTTCTGCCTCTTGCTTGGCCATTTTATGTGCTGCTATCTGCTCTTGCAGGTCTTGAAGCTGCTCTCTCACTGACTCAGCTTCACTTACTTGCTGAGTCTCCATATCCTGAAATGAATAGAAATGTTTCACAAACATTCAAACAATACTGCCACCTGTCATAAGTAACAGCAAAAAAGAGTTGTATCAGTGATATTGCTTCAAAGGAAAATGAAGGTGAGAGTGTATTGAATAAATGACATCGAGTCATTTTATGCAAAATGTTTTACTAATATAGTAGTAAAATAAATGCATTTTGTGAACATGAAAAGCCTCCACTTTTCCCTTTCTACAGTCTACAGGCTAAAACTGTGTAAAGTAGGTTTGCGTGCAGCTGCTGGGTTGAGCCAATTATGCCAGCAGACAACTCGGATTAGTTGCTTCAAAGATTAGCAGCCCTTGCAGAAAAGGATATAGGTGGTCTTTACAGAAATCACCACACTTGTTTGGAAAGAAATACTTCCCTCTAAAGGCGCACACAGTAGTGAGAGAAGAGAGAAGTGGTACTATAGTATTTCTCTCACCGTTGCTGCAGTGGTGAGAGAGAACACGGAGAGAAATTGGGTATCAATAAGCACTTGTCTCACCTCAAGCAAAAGCTGGCTTCTTTTAATAGTAGGTCAAATAAACACTAGAAGCAACAGCTCTAAATATACAATAAAACAGTCCTTTGTGCATGGTTAACTACAAATACATGTGTACATAATCACAGCTACCTGCAGCTCTGTTCGCATCTGTTGTATTTGCCCCATTAGTTTTTGTATTTCTTCTCTCTGAGTGTCTCGCTCGTGTCTCAGCTCTTCTAGTTCCATTGTGCTTGCAGTATTGCTGTCCAGGCCTTCAATACCAGAGCCTTCTTTTAAGCTGTTTATCAACTTTTCTTTAGACTGAAATAAAAAAAAAAATCAATATATTATTTATAGCAGTATTTAACAAGTGCTCAACCAGAATATGCCAAAATGACTCTGCTCTAAAATTCAGGTGTAGACATACAGTAAAAGACCTGCTTTATTTGTTCTTTTAGCCAAGTTAATAATGACCCTACACGTTTTGAAATGAAAATGATTCCCTACTGATATTTTCTCTGACTTCCTGTATGCCATGATACTGGATTTACTGGAAGCCTGCTACCTGAGGAAGAGTACAGCTTTTCTCTTTAAAAGTGCCTGGAATGTTAAACATGTCACAGATTATAATTTTGGCTTTCCAGCTACCATAAGAGAGAAGATGCACAGTAACAGACACTAAAGACAAAACTGACCCCCTTCCAGTCCACCCTTTCTCCTGCCAACAAAGCCAAATAAGAACCAAATACAGCAATAACTCTTCTGGGAAAGAGGGTGAACCATTTTATTCAGAGTCAACCTAACGTTAGCTCGACATTGACTTCTGATCTCATGCTTTTCATATTTATCACAATGACTTAAAACCTGTCCTTGGATATCAGATTAAATTAATTGTTCTAAACAGAGATCTTTATCTTCAACATTTTGCTAACTTTTATAAACAAGACTCAAATTGACCACATTTGGACTTGGTATCTTTGACAACTTAAGTAGTATAGAACTCTGCACAAAATACCTGATTTTCCCATTGTTTATATAATGTTGATCACATGCAACCTTTCAGAATACATAAAAATATTTTCTTTGGTTTCCACATAAGTATCCAGTATGCTTCGGCCTCAAGCAGAATAGAACAATATTCCTGACTCAATTGGGTGTGGAACAAATTGTAGGTTACATCTATTTATCTATCTGCCTAGGATTGGATTCCTGAATGTGGAACACACTGACAGACGTTGCACAGTAAGTGCAATGGTTCACTCTGATTTTTCTTTAAGTTCAGGACCTGAACTCTCAATTACCTAACTCAATCTGTAAACTTAAATTTACAAAATGCAGACTGATAGCTGTTCTGTATAGGTATCATTATAGATATGCCCCAAAAGATATTACAGGTCACATGAAAAGAACCACAGATTAGATTATTTGAAGCATAACACCTTAAAAAAGTTAAGTGTACAAATCAAACTGGACTTCTTTACAGATATGCTTACTTGGAGTATGCGAGTAGCTTTCTGTTTATAGTCTGTCAGTTCCTGCTTTGCAGATTCTAGGTGGTTTTTAGTTACTTTGACTTGCTGCTGAAGCTCATCAGCTCGCCTCTTTTCATCTAAGTACTTTCTTTCTGCTACAGTTATCCCTTCTGCCAAGCTCTGACGTTCTGCTTCCATTTTACTTAGACGAGCCGCAAACTCATTCTATTAGGAATAAAGAAACAATACTTTGTGTGTAAACACAGTCTCAACTTTAACCTAGAAAGTTAAAAAGAAAATTTAAAAGCAACTACACGTGCAACACCTCATATCTATCACCTCCAACTTAAAGATGCATCAGTGCTATGTGGAAAGAAATCCTGCTTGCTTAAGCAAGTTCTAAATAGTATCAGTAAAAATATGCATTTCTTTCCCTCACCAGAAATAGTGAGGGAATAGCAATCTTCCCATTATTCATGTTTATTTGGTAAACCAAAAGCAAGCTTTCCCCTCAAAAAATATTATCAAATGTAGTCTGCCATATTTTGACGTACTTTAAAAAAAAGAAAACAGATGCTGATAAAGATTTTCAAAGATGCTTTTATATGTAACAAAGGCCAAGCTAAGCGTGGAAAGCAGGCTTTAGCAATGATGTACTCACATCTTTACCACAGAATTGATCATCCAGCTTAATATGCTTAAGATTACATATTAAAATTGTGTAACAATTTGTTGTGTAAGAACATAGCATGGAAAATTAAACTGGTTACTGCTTTAGTTTTAAAACATATTTTAACATTAAAGATAACATGAAAAAACCAGTAAAAAGTGTCAGCATTAATCCTCAAAACTTTTAATCACAAAGCTTTCGAAATAATATGTAAGAAGTAAACCAGCATCACAAAGATAATTGGTGCAGCAGACAGCACATCCTTCCAAGTACTGAACAGGAAACTGAAGTCAAGGGGAAGACAGAGAAGTTGGAACCTCACAGATCTGATCTCAAAAGTAGTGTCTGAAACTCTTCCTTACTCTTCATGTCTAACCTGCATTTGTTTGTAACTTTCTTGCTCTCGCTTGAGCGCGGAGTCTGCATCACGCAGCCTCTCCTGAAGAGTTTGAAGGGCTTGATTTTGCAAACTGCTCCCTTCACTGTGGTCTTGTATTATCCTGAAAGAGCCATATACATATTAGTTGACAAAGAAGACATTTAGTGTGATTTTCAGGTAGAAATATGAGTACCTGGTTTTCAGAACAGCTTTGAAAATTTACCCAGTAAATTATTGAATATGGCTGGCTACAGGTGTGAGGCCTGGAGTTAATGACTCATGCATCTCTTCCCTGATATATGTTCTGGAGTATCCAATCACCGATTCATATCCCAGCACTGAGGTAAGTCAAAGTCTTCATATTTGTGGATAAGCAAATGTATTTTTCAAGACAAAACCAATTTTCTTGAGATCTTAAGCTTCAGGCCTCTGACACAAACATAAATACTTCGTACAAAATTAATTTCAATAATCAGGTGACAATTGCCCCTATTTAATACTCATTTGCGCTGTTCCCACTGCCAGCTATGATATAGCGGGCTCAGAGAAAACTTTAATCCTCATATTTCAAATCTTGATACAATCCCTTTCCCCATTAGTTTATTCATTTTTATTCTTAAAGAGACCAAATTATCTACCTTGAATTTTCAAACCCATTACTATTTGCAGAATTATGAAGTATGAAATTATGAAGTACCGGGATTTTTCACTCTGCAACGCTTCCAAAGCTTCTGTCCGAGCACTTAAGAGCTGATCAGCTTCTTGCAATCGTACTTTCAGCACAGCTAGCTGTGAATCCTTGGCACCAACAGCTTCTGTCAGATCATCAACTCGAGCTCGAAGTTCCCTAACCATCCTGTCACTCTTTGAATGGTCAACATTCCACTTCTCGACCCGTTCCCGGGATTTGTTCAATTCTACAAAATAAGAATTTTCTTTAAAGTTTATATTGCAAGGTCTTGTAAATAGTCAGGACACACACATCACATTTCTTAAATTAAATACAACCAAGTTGAAACAACACTGAAACTTTATGAGCTACCAAGTGACAAATGCCAGACTGTCTGTCAGACAACAAGAAGTAATCTCAAAACAGGCATTTCATTCTGTGTCACACTGCAGTTGGCAAATTTTACCTGCCCCACCTCTTGCAATGGCCTACTGTTGAATAGCCCTGTGCAAGCAAGCCTTTGGAAACCTCTGCATAAAGCACCTAGTTCAACTCAATGTGACAATAAGCTCAACCTAAAAAACAGTAGAAAAATACACCAGTGTTGAAATAATGCCTGAAGTTTTGAAGTATTTAAAGGTATCTACTAATTTAAAAATTAAATGTTTTGCAATAGCCTTTAAAAAGCAGGAAAAATATTTTAATACCGTTAACATTTGCTAAAACCATTTTAATAAGATGTAATTTTTGGAACTAACTTGACTACATAATTTTAATCAATATTTGTGTGATCTTTGTAGTTGAACAAGCCTTTTAGTTCCTCCCAGCTCATTACTCTGAAACCAAGAATCAGTTTGCTTGGCAAGTCATACATGCAAATTTAACTAGAAAAATTTTATTATAAATACAAACCACTAATTTTAGTTGTTTT
This sequence comes from Strix aluco, assembly GCF_031877795.1. Lineage (NCBI taxonomy): Eukaryota > Metazoa > Chordata > Aves > Strigiformes > Strigidae > Strix > Strix aluco. The sequence goes on along the minus strand of NC_133934.1, from coordinate 114,154,271 downwards.
CTAGTTCACTAGCATTTCAGTAATATGTTACAGTTTAGTTTCCAAACCACAGTACCTTCTTGTGTTTCTTTGGACCTCTGAATTAATGAAGCCATTTCCTGATTTAAAGACTGAACTTCATTCCGCAGCAGCTGATTCTCCAGGCGAAGATTGGATAGCTCATGTGATTTGAGATCATCATTAGCTGAAAGGCTAGGATTAGTTACTGCACTTAGTGATGAATCCTTCACACCACCTCCTTGTGCTCCTAGTCCAGAGTCTGAACTGTCTGGAGTTTCTGTACAGAGAGATGCAAGTTAGAACTAGTAGATGTATTTGTAAGTTGCCTTCATATAAACTGCAACTCCATGTTCTGCATCAGTGGTTAAATGTATAACATAAAAAAAAAAAAAAAACAACCCCAAAACATCAAAACAGCTTATATTGAAACGGAATATGGAGCTGATTGTCCCAAGGGACTTGCACAAAAATAGATCTCTTATACCGTATACATGCATCATGCAGCATTTTTGTTAATGCTGCAAGACAAGACTTGGAAGTTACAAAATTTCTTATTAATGTCAAATCTAGGATTTCTAAACAGTAATACTTTTTTATGACTATGCTGCCCAGAGATGTCTTCAGAAGCTGAGAGAGCAAGAGAAGAGATTAAATATACATAGCAACTAACTAGGGGAATGTATACTATAAGTTCATTCTGGTTTTGCCTGAAGATTTTTGATTTTAAGGATGTAAATTTTATTCTTAAAAAAATCTGTTAATTACTATAATCATTTTGATATCAAACCTAAATACGTAACTCAGACACATAGCTACATATTTTAGTTATCTTTATGTAAAAAAGCATTTTAAGAATAATTTCAGTCAAAACATCATCTTACTGATAATTCTGCATTAATAATTCTTTTAAAATATTTTTTTCAAAAGCACTTTTAAGAGGAGAAATCAAGTTGTAGTGATTTGAAGCAGAAGTGTGATCTTTCCTTTCTGTAACGGAAAAATATAAGGTAGATATACTCTGTCAAACTGTCAAAAGCTTTCTGCCAATACAAACTGTAATTCTCTAGATTATGGAAACCAAAATACAGATTTTTACTTTTCTTTTTTTTAAAAAAAATCTTAGAACCTCAGTGAGAACAGCAAGGGAGCTCCTGGCAGCAGTCTGAACAACAGTCCCTTGCAGGGAAGGAGGAACCAACAGCCTTCCCCCATCATGCATAAACACACCCAGAGCATCCTGGATCAATGCTGTGAAATTGATATGTCCACTGTAACAGCCGTGATTCCAACATGCAGATAGTTGGAAGCTTTGCAGCAGCGTTAAAATAAAACAACATAACACACAACGAGCAAACAAACAGGGGATCCAAAAATATTACTTCTGAATTTAGTACGTCCCAGATGAATAACTGCTGAAAATCCAGGGGGACGGACTGCAAGTAATTCCAAGTAAGACTGAGGTTTAGCTGTCACAATGTTACTTACTTCACCCTGTGATTGCCACCCAACCCGCTCCTCCTTCCTTGTTACCACTGCAACAGCTCCTACCACCCAGAGCCCAGGGAGGTGGGGCAGACTATTAATTATGAACAACACATCGACAAGCAGCAGCAGTGACAGCAACCTTTCTTCCATATTTTCTCTAGCCCCTTTCCTATTTAAACGGTTCTAAGAAGTGTCGTGTCCTTCCTTTTGATTAATTTACACAATTTCCAAATTAACAGACAATTTATCCTCATTCCTTTGTCTGGAAAACTCAATAGACTAATGAAGCTAACGAAGCAAGAAATTAGCCATTTATAGCCCATATTAGATTATAACCACGGCAATGTACAAAGTATAACATTAACTGGTTTTGTCTATAGCTAATATGTCATAAGCTACTTTGACAGATGCTATACACAGCATTTAAATAACACAGATATATATCTATACAATCAACTTTGAAACTAGCGTGCTCAAACTCTATGTTGTAACTGTGTGCTTCCTCATTTGGCAGCTCCACAATGTAAACTGCACTCAAAAATCCTTAGAAGAAAATTCAACAGGCCACACTGAACAAAACGAGTATGTTCCTTAAGTACCAATCTTCAAGGCCTTGTTGATTACAGACTGTTAGCCAGGCTGTAATTTGAGTTATTATTATTAAACCTTATTGAAAAGTTACAGACCCAGAAATACAAAAATATTCACATCTTTGGAAACGATCCCTTTTTATATCTAAAACTTTTCAGCATAGTAAGTAAAAACCTGGCATTTACAATGCTTTACATACTCATAGTACTGAATAAATAATAAAGTCTTCTAACTACATTATTAAGGAACGATATCACCATTTGCTTCAATTTATAGAATTGCAGATATTGCTTCAATTTTACAGAACAGCAAAGTAGCACAGCAACAGCAAAGACTGAGTATAGATTGGACAGTCTGATAGAGAACACAGGTCCCTGACACTTCCTAGCCACACTCTCCTTTGTCCAACTTTTGACCATCAGGCCTGGAGGCTCTTTCAGGCATCTGGATTTAGACTGCAGTAATGAACTACTTCTGGCAAACTCAAAGGCTTTATCTATGAAGCTCTCTCATGCCTGTAGCTCTACAGCAGCCTATCCACATCCAACTTCCCACTCCGCAGGACAAGCAAATTTGACAGCTTACCCATCTTCCATGGTGGTACAGAGAAAACCTCCCATCACCTCACATGCACTCACTGCATCACCTCACTGTGCACTAAGCAACAGCCGACACCATCTACCAGACAGTGAAAGTCACTCACTCTCCTACATGGCAACAACAGGTAAGGGGCCCTGAGTGATCAAACAAATGCAGCAGTGCCTGTGCTTCTAAGTGGGGATGTATGGGGGCTGATACAAGGTTAGGTCATAGCTCAGGGAGGTCAAGGTGAAAGAGGCAGATCGAGAACACAAAAGATTTAGGTATTAGTTATACAGCTTGTCAAAACAGCATGGAGTCCAAGATTATCCCAGTGATGAAAAAAGGTTAAAGACCCTGCTGTACTCCATACATTTGACATACTACTACCACTAAATGTTTCATGAAGTGACAGTAAATCCATTACCTAGCCTTACCCTAGGCATACTTGGGTTTTAAATATCTCTAGGTTCAATACTATTTAACTACCATTGCCTTGGCTCCTCATGGAATTATCTTCAGTAGTTTTTGCACTCTGTGTACTGGTAGACACAGAACTAATGCTTGAAGTCCGAGAGTGATTTTGAAGAACAGGTGCCTTGCTCTTCTCTTTTTTAGAGTCCATCCTTCCATTAGGCTCTTTCTCTGAACTGTTGAGAAAATCAAATAGCAACTCATCATCAGGTTCCGACTTTTTTCTTCTAACAAAATGTGAGGCAGCTCTGGGTGTGGAAACACTTTCTACTGGAGAAGCAACCTCCGAAGATGTCCTACGTGCTGGTTTAACATTTGCTGTTCCTGCTAGGATTGTGGCCTTTTGATGTTTAATATTATCAGCTGCTGAGGAGATGTAGGCTGCTTTGGATGACGTCTGGTATTTCAGTTCTCCAGTATGCTGGTGCAATTCAGAATATTCATTGGCAGAGTCCAAATTCTTATTATCATAAACTGCACTGCTTGCTATGTCTTTTTTGCTCAGAGCTGATGCTGCTCCTTGATCAACTCTGTTGAGCAGATCCTCTGCCTTTCCAGCGAGATCAGCAAGCCAAGACATGATGGATGTCTGTTGATAAACTCTATAAAATTAAAATTTCAGAACCACATGCTGCAAAAGACATAAAATGATTACAAATCAGACTAGTGTTGATAAGGCAAGATGTATGGGTTACCTAAACAACTGTTGTGTTAATCTATTAGTGCTGTAATTATCTTAATAATTTTTCCTACTCGCTTGGTATTTTGCTGTTTTGGTAACTGATGGAAGTAAACCAAATTAGTTTAAGGAAAATAGACAAAACCAAGGCTTAGCTATCAGACCACCATATCTGTTTCTGGCATTAGCATCTGCTAGAGAGCATTCAGCCTGCTAGCCAATCTGCAACAGTAACAGAAAATGAAGTCTACTTGCACCTGACAAAACCAAACTCAGTTGGAGGAGGAAGAGTGTCCAGGTGCTTATTACATGAACAGATAACAACAAAGCCTTAGATGTTTGGCCTGCAGATTCAAATCTGGGCCAGAGAGAGGAACTTCTCTCCAGCTTTGCAGCCTGCTGTCCCTTCTGTGACACCACCACGGGAGACAGGGGCCTGCCTTCACTTGCACCAAGGGCCTGCGACACTACGCAGCCGAAGTGTGCCCCTATCCCAGCTCCCGAGAAGGACTCCTTCACCCCAGGACACGCTTGTGGACAATCCCTCGGCCGAACACAGCCACAGCGGCAAGGGGGAAGCGCAGAGGCTGGCGAGGCCGGGCGGGACGGAGGGCGATGTTCGGGGTGACCACTGCCCCCACCTTCCCGCCCACCCGTAGCACGGCTGCCTGTCCCCGGCCCTCCCCCGGCCCGGCCCCCCGCCCCCACCCGGCGGCCCTCAGGAGCGGCGGAGGCCTCAGCACAGCCCGGCCTCACCTCCTCCCTGCGCGGGAGACCCCCCGGCCCGAGGGGACTCGTGAGGGGAATAGGGGGGGAAGGGGGCGGCGACCGTCACTGCGAGGCCCCGGGCCGGGCTCGGCGGCGCAACCCCATCTTCCGGCAGACGTGGCCGCCTTTCCGGGACGCGGCGCGCATGCGCAGGCGGCGCCGGGAAATGCGCGACGCGACAAGGCGCGTCAAGCCCCGCCCCGGTGGGAGGGGCGGGGCTTCTCCTGGAGGACGGGCAGGCGGAGCGAGCGCCCTGCCCCTCCCTCCCGCCCTGAGGGGAGCGGGCCCCGGGGGTCACGTTTCCTCCACCGGTGCCTTGTGATGGGAGGAGGAGCTCCAGTCGTGCAGAGAGAGGGAGGGTCAAGGAAGGTCTTCGCCGTGGCTGTTAAAAACAGCCGAGAGTGATCATGCCTTTCCTGATGCAGAGTTTAAGGGTGGTGGTTTATAAATGGCTGCTTGACCTGATAGAAACTGTCTTGCTGCCTCTGCCCAGAAATGGGGGGTGACCCCTTCGGGGTGCCCCTGGCCTGCTCCCCAGGTCAGGATGTCAGACCGTTGTGCAGGCCCACCAGAAAGAACACCTTGGCCTTGAGATTGCAAATAAATTATAGGAATTTCCACCAGAAGAAACTACATGAGGCATTTATATTACATTCTCACAACCTGGGGAAGATGTGAAGAGAATGACCTTATCCTCAAGGGCAACTGTAAGATACCAAGGAACATGGCACACCATCCCACCCCCCAAATGCAAATAACTAAAGGTGTCCTTTTAATCTCCTAGATTCACAAAACTTTTATCAGAAGCTTTAAAGTCCAGGCTCACCCTTACCCTGTTGCAATAATCTTTCTCATACATTTGTCCTGTATGATAACATATCACCTTGTTTCTGCTGAAACTACTTGAAAGGTGCTGTGCAAGCAAAGGTGACTTACTTGGGTAACAGGTAAATATACTGAGGTTGTCTTAACTTTTTTTTCAGATTAAGTTCACATAAGGTATCATGACTAGTCTTAGAAGAGACATTAGTTGAGGTTAACACAAGGGCTTCCCACATCCTTAGGGTGTCCTGGGCACAGTAAAGAAAGAATCTAAGCTCTAAACCCCTGATTTTTTCAGTCTTCGGTTTTGATTCTACAAAAACTCTCAGGATTTTCTGAGGCCATTTCCTAATGACCAATTCAAGTGGCCTATTTTCTTTTTCAAAGCCCCATGATTTAGAGGTTTGTATGACAAAAAAAGGGAACTTGCACACACTGAAACCAAGGGGCTTGGCATAAAGAACATGCTCAGCACTTTTTGGATAGATTTGCACTATTGGACAGGTTTTGTGTCGACCCAAAGAAGAAAAAAAAAACTTTAAAAATTACTTTTGTTATGTGAAAACTACTAACGTTCTACAAGGAATAAAATACTGCCTCAACAGTGAGTGATACTTATGCATATTTATTATCATTAATTATATAAAAGGAACATTCAGGAAGAAGGGAAGATTCTGATTTTTCTGACATAAACAGGAGACTTTTACTCTGGCTTTGTATGTATGGGGTTGAAGTAAACAAAGCAAGTAACTTTCAGCTAATTTCAGAAGTTTTTATAGTACGGTAAGAAGAGAAGAACGCTTCTCCAGTGATGTTTCGTCTGTACTCATTAGCTGACAGAGGAAATGGAGCCCCAGTCATCTGTTTTGCACATTAAGCACGTGATGGTGAGCAAGGAGGAAGAAAACCGAAACTTTTTGTGGAAGGCTATCTCACGACTTCAGTTATCTGATAGGTCAGCTAAGGCGAAGGTTGGAAGAGATAGTTTCAGGAATATGGCTCATGTCACAGGCAAAAGCATAAGAATGGATCTTCTTTCACTATTGCTCTAGTCCTAAAAGCAAATGTATAATACAGCAAATTCCCTTGACAAAACGAACTTTACATTTACTTAACAAGTAAGTCTACTCTGATGGAGACAGTATCTTCAGTAATTTTCAGTCACTGTTTCAAGTCAAAACCTTTTGGTTGATGTCAGATTTATGTGTGAGAGCTCAAGATCCCTTGTACATATACATTTTACTATTTAGACTCTCTCTCAAATGAGGTGTTTGAGTGAAGACATTGGTGAGCATTGTTTAGAGGGATTCCTGCACTGTGGATGTCCCATACTTGTGACTGCAACTTCCTTCCCTCTCATCATCTGTGACTCAGTGTCCCAAACCTGCAGTACTTGAACTCTTTCAAGCTTTATGGCTGTTCTCTCTCTTTGTAAATGCTTATTCTTAGTCAGGATATCTGTTAAAGTGTATGTAATATTAGGTTAGGTTTTGTTGTTGTTGTTCTTTCCCCCACCCTCCCCCATTATTTGTTTCCTCAATCAATCTTCTATACCAACATATTGCAACTAACCACCATACTTTCTCCATAGAGAACTTCTACTCATACTTGAGGTACCAGCAAGAATGTGGATGAAGACAACACATACAGCTCCTGCCACTTCAGATCCTCCTCTTTTGAGGACCTGTTCTCCTCCTGAGTTTCTGATTATAATGCTAGATACATGGTTGGTGGCTTACATCCACTTTTCCCCAGAGCACTAGATGTCATCTTCTTAGATCACACAAGTATTCCCTGGTTAAATTCACAGCTATGCTGAATGTTGTTATCAAATAGCCTCCTCTGGTTTACAGAAGTTTCCTTGCATCTTATCATAGTAATCCTCTTCCCATGGGAAACCCACAAGGTTTGGGAAGATCATGGAGAGCTCCTGGGTAGGACAAAGGCTTTAAAATGTTTCTCTACAGATATGAATTATCAATTATCATAGGGCCTCTTTAGGAGTCAAACCTAAGGAGGAGACATCAGCCCTGATGCCTATTTGGAACATGCTCATAGCACAAGTACTGGCATGAGTTAACAGAAAATCCATCCTGCCTCATGACAGATTAAGCAACACACTGGAAATAATAAACCAAATGAATCCATAATCTTCAACTTCGACATGATGTGACTCAGCTGCACATAATAATGATTTCAGTTAATGTAAATATATCACCTTCTCAGACACTAAGAAGAAAAAGAGTTCAGGACTCTCCACAAGTCCAAATAAATGTAGGGTATCTTCTCTTCACATAATGTCATAGAATCATGGAATGGTTTGGGTTGGAAGGGAACTTAAGGATCATCTAGTTCCAACTCCCCTGCCATGGGCAGGGACACCTCCCACTACATCAGGTTGCTCAAAGCCCCGTCCAACCTGGCCTTGAATACTTCCAGGGAGGGGGCAGTCACAACCTCTCTGGGCAACCTGTTTCAGTGCCTCACCATCCTCACAGTGAAGAATAATTAAAACCGTTAACAACCAATGCCACCAGTGTGGGATGGGAAGCTCATCTAGACCACTCAATCATAACATTCTAGAGCTAAAGGCATTTGTGGTATGTGACAGGATTGTTTTTAAGTGTTACAGTACCATCTGTTCAGATTTCACCAGGCAATGGCACAATTAATTTTCATGTAAACCAATAAGAAAGAGAAGGGGGATTTAAGATATTGTATTAATTACAAATTAATTGTAGTTGTATTCCACTTGCTTGGTCTTCAAAACACATTACAAAACCCCTCAGTGGAAAATTCACATGACTGTGAATGTTTGAAGCATTAGATCAGTGAAGACCAAAGTGACATGAACAGATCTATTCCCCATGTTGGAAAGAAATAAGAAGGGCCAAAGCCAATGCCCCAAATTATCTCTGTTTTTCTCACAGAGAGCATACAGACAAAGCATATTTCAATACAGAAAAAATCTAATTGCATCACTGAATCTAGCAAGCTTTTCTCTGCATTGGTTAGAGTATGAAAACCTTTTCAGGAAATACACCCACAGTAGAGATACACAAGCAGCAAGTGGAATTCAACACACGTTTGACCATATCCTATTCCACTCTACAGCCATTGCATGGTGCTTGTTTGATTGGATCATCTTACAGATGTAATCTAGTTTAGATGAATAAACAGTTGGAAAGAAGAGTCTTTTATTTAATGTTACATAAGCAGACTCCTAGGACCACATCTGAACTACCCACAGCCTGAGAATTACTGGTTCTTGCAGATGACGTATTTATTTACTTTGAAGTAAATTCCATGGCAACCCTCTTTCCCTGTTCATACAATATCTTAGAAACCGAGATCCCATATTGGTAAAGGGACTGGGTGAGAGTGGAGGTAACCCACATATGTAACCTGGAAAACACATTTGTTCCTTCTCAGTCCTCTGATAAAATGTAATAACTTCTATACAATTTTTACCCATATTTAGTGTCTCCCAGTATAGTGCATAATCTTTGTAATTGCCTGATCTTCAGGAAGACATAAAATTTACATCAACACTATTAAAGTTTGTTCCACTTACATTTTCACAATTCCTGATAGTCTCAAAAAATAATGTTTCCATTTACAAACCGAGGAAAAAAAATTAAGCCGGAAGTTTAATGTTTTAGACCCTGAATCATATAGAGAAATCTAGAGTAGTAATATCTCTTTCATTGGTGCTTCTTGGAGGTCTGTATTTTTATTCCAATAATTGATTCCTCAGGTTGCAAGGATTTGCAGGGTGGCAGGGAAGAAAGAGGAAGGAAAGAGAACTTGCTACCTGTTTCACTGACCTATTTATAACATCCCTTATGTCTGTGGTATCGACAGCTGCTTCCAAGCATCCTGTGACTGTGAGGCTGAGTGGTGAGAATATTTAATTCTGTCACAAGGGGCATACAGCTTCATTAACTACCACTTTACAGGTGCCTTTTCAGTTTACAGGTGCCCTCCCTAGAGTCCAGGCCCTGATCTGATATGCTACATGGCCTCCTGCATAGTTCGAAAGGTTCTGCACTTCTCTGTCTGCAAGCATGAAAAATAAGAGATTCATATCTATCTGGAGATGAAAAATTAGACTCTCTGTACAAAGACTTTAGATCCCTATTCATATTCAAATTTGAGGTAATTTTTACCAATAATTTGCACACATTAATTTTTCCTATTATAGCTCTTGTAAGAAGATTTAAATAAAGCTAGAAAATAGCTGCCACAATAACTATATCACAGCAAGGTTAAATCACTTCCTCAAAATTCATAGCAAGAAAACACGTGTGGCTTTAGATCTGACTTTTTTTAATGAAAAAGAGGCAGTTTTTGCAGTTGACAAAATTATTTCTTTTAAAACATTACCATTTTCCACTTAGAGCAGATTCCCAGGTTGTTCATTGTTCATGAAGGGAAATTGTTAAGTAGCAAAGGCAAAACAGATACATAGTCACATGACTTGTATTTAGAAAGTTAATGATTGTCTTTTCGAAGTATATTGAAATAGGACTTTGGCAGTTATTTTCTATACTAAAATGTGCTGAAAACCATAAAATTTTCAATATATACCAACAAAAATAAAGGTTGGTCATGTCATCTTAATTCAGCCATTTTTTGCATATGTGTCATGATATATTATTACACAACTACATACCTGGACTAAAGTCTTTTCTTCATGCAGTATATTGAAAATATACCAAATACCAAGGATTGGAAAATAATGTGACGGTCACTGGATGAGTTGTCATTTAAACTTTTATTTCATTCTCAATATTCAGTATGTGGCCTCATGCCATTCATCCCTTCAATGCATCACTGAATAAAATGGTATGAACTTGCCCCATAAGTTTGTATGACTGTTGTCTATGACTTTTCATGACTGAGTATGGGCAGAGAAATTAGCTACTGCAGTTAAGGTGAAAAGTTACAGCTGTACACTATCTGCCCATGTCCCCACATGTACTCCATGGTAAATAAGGGAACTAACCTCTTCCTTTAGCTACCTTGCACGACCTCAGTTACACTCCCAAGTAAGCCTACATTCACTCAGGCTGTCACGTTAGCCCATGATGTGGTTCACACACCCACAGCCCCCGAGGCAAGTGGTGTTAAGGGCAACTGAGGTACAGAAAGGAGGAACTAAAGAGGAAGTCCTTTTCCATGCCTGAACAGAGCAAAGCAGGTTTGGTCTGGTCAAAATGCACAAACGTTGGGGACAGATCATGCCCAGTGCTAATGAACTTTTAATCACCATCCTTCGACTTACTTCTTGGGTTTTGAAGGTATGTAACTTGTCCAAATGTGACTGGCCTCTTACAAATACAGCAAAAAGTCATGGTCATTATTTGAACATAATAATTCCTCTCAGTTATATTAGTGCAGCTGTGCCAGTCAAAGCACAAATCCCTCTCTGAAAGTGGCCAATTGCAGGTGATGAGGGAAGGTATGAGAACAGGACAGGAGATACTTCTCAGTTACATTCTCCCTGAAATTTTGACTCAGGGACTTCCAGAGCCAGAGGTGGTGTCTTTGCATTTAAAAGGCTTTCAAAATGTTTTTCTTTTAAATTCTTTAATAATTAATTGTTTTTTTCAAAGCATACAGGTACAAGAGCATCTCAGCTACAGAATCTGTAAACAGAGGCACAATTCTGTTCCCTTTTGCCCAAACACACACCTTTTGTTTTCTCAGTATGGCTCAATGATTTGTAAACTGAAGATGATTAGAAAGCAAATCTTCCATAAACACCTAATATGGAAACCGTTAGGGTAAACTGACAGGAGTTGGGAGGGGACACTCTTAAAAGTTCCATTTTAACAGGACATGATGGAAATTCTTAACTCTAGCTAGTGGCTGTAACTGTGGGTACATGAGTATACACAAGGTGCAGGGGTGCAATGCGATGGACCCAGGCTAGAACATGTAGCCAACTCACAGCTGGGATATTTGAAGTTAGACCACTGCTCATTTACATCCTGGAAAAGTTCCTCTGTCTACACTGTTGCATTCTCACTTTTGCATCAAAATGAAATACACAAAGTTAGGCTGTGCTTGTATTCCTTCTCCCACAGTATAATTCAACTGTATTGTGCGTGCACGCAGACTCACACACACTCTTTCAATCTTTCTGTTGTTACTGCATTTCTTTTCTTTTGTTACTCCTATTTCTTTCTTTTCCTGTAATCACAACAAAACTTTTCCTGTAGTGTCCTCGTTATCTTATTTCCTTTCTCCATATGCAAATGACAGAGGTAGCACATTATTCTTCTAACAGGAAACAAAGCCAGCCCTCCTAGGCACTCCCAGAATTATCAGTGTTAGGAGACCAAAAGTGTCTAGTGACCAAAAGTGTCTAGTAGCAACTTTGAGAATACAAAGTCTGGAGAGTAAAATGCCATTTGAGGATTTGGGGGTTTATTTGCATTCAGCCATATAGCTTTCTTCATGCATTTTCATGCATTATTTGTTGAAAAGAACTCAAGATACTCAGAATAATTCTCTAAAAGGGTAGAGGTCTACCTGTACCAAGAAGATGCAATTTGATGTAAAGAATGAAAGACCAATGGCATTTCTCTTCCTTTTTTGATACTTATATTTGCTTGATAAGGCAAACCTTTTGTGTGAAAATGTTTGCAAACAGGTATTTTTCAATAAAAAGATTGAAAGCAACTGAACTCTTTTGCTGTTCATCTCTATTATACCTGACCCCTCTCACAATTATTAATTTGATATTGAAGATGTTTCTCCTTTTTCTTTCTCTCAGCAAAGATATAAGTTTTCCCTTTTTGGCAGCAGAACTATAGAAGACAAGTTGAAAAGGTCCTATCTATCCTGAAGGCACCTAAGTTTGCATGCAGCATGTTTCTAGGAGGAGTTTTTTACTAAGAAACTGTTATCTTCTGAATACACGCTCTCACTCCTGTGGATGAAAATTCAGCAGCTCCAGTGCCATATAACTGCCTGAGGTCTTCCCAGCCACTCTCGGCTGACATGGCCCATATAGGCTATGAGAATTTTTGAAAAGGAGGGTGACAAATCCAGTCATGATTCCAGTCCATTTTCTCCCAGCTAAAAATGTCCTTGACTCATTAAAAAAAGAGTCTTGATCTGTTCAGATGCTGTTAAAGGAGAAATGTATGTGTGGTCCAGAATGGCTTCCTGTACATTTTTATAAATATCTTTCCTGGCAGATTAAAAGCAAAACCAATTACTTTTCAGTTTAATTTTGTCAGCTGTAAGGTTAGTGGCATGGTGCCATAAATAGCTGTGTTAAAACATCTCCAGAGTTCTGCCAGACATCTGGAAAACCTCTTTTGGGTAAACCTGTGTTTTACCAGAACTACTACTACCATGCCAGCACTTTAAGCCAGCCCAGTGTCAGCAATGGTGGAGGTTGGAGTGAGAATCCTTTCAGAGCACTCTTAGCAAAACAGAATCAGATCTAAACTACCCACCCTTACTGTAATAGCAGCCTTGCGGTCTGTAGGACTTCCCATTCTTGGTTGGTGAAATGTCTCTATTAAGAAAGACTTCACCTTATCTGTAGTTTTTAAGTTTCACATTTGGGGTTTTTTTTGTTCTCATTCGGTCAACACTTTCAGAGTTGCTAGCGTCTTAGCTCTCATTTATAGTGTGTGGCTTTGGTGGGTTGGTGGAACTGCATTCCAGAGCATCAAAGTTTTGTTATGAGCCATATGGGTGATGGTTACTTTTGCTTTTTAGTGCTGCCAGAGCAAGGAGCAAAACATTTCATAAATCCATCATGTTTTCACCTAGTTATGTGTTTTTATCTTTTAGAAAAGATCATGTTTGTTTATAATAGCTATGAAATGTGTATTTGTGTGGTTGACAAAACATTCTTTCACTTCTTCTCTTCCATGGTAGCAGCAGTCACAAGGATCATGCTGGATTTCTGCTGCAGGAGATCTAAATTCTTTTGTTTGAGACTCCCCACAACTGTATTTTAGCAATCTCTCTGCTTACTTCAGCCCACATACCCAGCAACACCATTCATATCTTTCCCTTAGACAAATTCCCCACCCAATTCAGGAAGGCTTGCTAACTTTCTAACACCATCAAAGAAATAATCACATTCAGTAGTAAAAACCTGAGTATTACTTGAGTGTCTTTAGTGCCTGTCTGATACATTTGACTGAGATGTAGAATTCCTGTGGTCGTCTTCCCATCTATTATTTTTCACAATAAGGAACATCCAGCTGAATTTTACTGAACATAGAATTTATAGGCAGGTTATTTGGCAATGATATTAGACTTTTTAGAACTGACAGCTGACACAAGGTGTACTTGCTATGACAAACAACATGAAAAACAATGTCTTAATGCTGCAACATCAGCAACGCTCTTAACTAATATTAGGTAACTTTTAGGGCAAGAGGATAATACTCAAAACATAAGCATAAGCCACATGGCTACTACACTCACAGAATCACAGAATCACAGAATCACAGAATCAACTAGGTTGGGAAGGACCTTGAAGATCATCCAGTCCAACCATTAACCTAACACTGCCAGTTCCCAACTACACCATATCTCTCAGCACTATGTCGACCCTACTCTTAAACACCTCCAGGGATGGGGACTCTACCACCTCCCTGGGCAATCCATTCCACTGCCTAATAACCCGTTCTGTAAAGAAATGCTTCCTGACATCTAGTCTAAAAACTCAAATTAAACTGAGGGGAAAGGAAGGTTTAGGGCTTGTTTTTTCCTGTTGGATAATCAGCATGATGGTCACTGTCGGTTCAAAAGGTCACCTCTGAACCAACTTGAATTTTAACAGCTTGACTGGGTCAGGAGGCATGCTGGGTTACTAGGGCCTCCCAACGTCTAGAAAAATAGTGATGACTAACCCGTAATGACCTTTTACGTTTATGATCATAAGCAAAGCTGAGACAGTGCAAATAATGCAAATGGCAAACTCAGAGCAAAACTATGACTTTCCACAGACGTTCAAAAACACCGTCAGTGCATAACAAAATGCAAGTTGTTCTTTTTTTTTACTGATAGTCAGCATGCAAGGGGAAAGCTGGTGTGCACCTATGTGGTTTATTAGGCAAAGAGCCTGTGCCTCTGCTTTTCATAAAGGATCTTTGCTTCTCTTTTTTTCTCATTAAAAATGAGAAGGACTTTACAGCAGTGTTTCTCAGGCTTTTTCGAGTACATAACCCAAACTCTCTGCCGGTATGTGCAGGTTTCAGTACCGTACCCGAGCTGCCCCTGCAGCGGGCGCAGGCCGCGCGCCCGGGCTGGCCCCGCGCGCAGCGAGCAGCCAGCACTCCGCTGCCCGGCGCTGCTGAAGCGCACAAGGACGATGCGGGGGCACGAGTTTTCTCTCATTACACGAACACATTCCTCCACCCTCCCGTTCTAGGCCTCCGGCCCCCACCCTGCCCCCAAATCACAGGAGGGCAGTTCCGACGGGCAGGCGCAACCGGCGCTGACCCCTCCGCGCCCACCGCACAGACCGCTCCCAGCCCACGGCCGCGCCGCGCCAGCCGCGCTCCCCACTGCCCCCGGCACTGCAGCTCCCGCCGTGCTTTGCGCGCCAGGCCCGCGGCTCTCTGCGCGCGGGGGAGCGCCGGGCCTGCCGGGGCACGTAGTGCGGCCCGGCGCGTGTCCGGCCCCTCCTCCGCCCGGCCGCCATTGGCCGGCTCTGGGCCCCGCCCGGTCGCCATTGGCCGGTGCCGGCCTCCGCCCGCCTCGGCCCGCGGTCGCCTCGCTCGGCCCCGCACGGCGCTTGCCGCAATCACAGCGGCCGCGGCGGCGACACCTCCGCGGGCAGCGCGGTAAGGGCCGGCGGCCGTGGCCGGGCTAGGAGCGCCGCGGGACTGCGTTGTCCGGGGAGGGTTCTGTCACAGCTGGCTGGCGGCGGGGAGGAGGCAGGGGTACGCTTGAGGGAGGGGAGCCGTGGGGTGCTGCCGGCCCTCTCCGCTCCCTGGCGGCAGAGCTGCCCGGGGTAGGGGCGAGGGGCCCCGCCGGCTCCGGGGGAGCGGCCGAGGGGCGCCGGCTTCCCTCACCGGCTCTGAGCGCTGCCAAGCCCCCGCCGCTCGTCCCGGCGCCCCATCGTCCCCCGGCTGGCGGGAGCTGTTCGGGGCCCGGCCGTTAGTGAGCGCTGGGGCTGGCACGGGGCGACGGTCCGGTCGGTTTGCAGTGTCCCCCCCCGCGCCTGGGGCGCTGCGAGAGGGGCCGGTCTCCCCGCCGTCCGCCTGGGCGTTGTGGGCGTTGCTGCAGAGCGCCGAGCTGCATCGTCAGTGCTGCCCTTAATAAAAGGGGTTTGGGGACAACTGTCCCCCCGTCACGGGGCCCTTCTGGCTTGGGACTGTCTTTGAGCTCGCCCTTCTGGAAGGGCTTCACCGGGGAGGGGAGTCAAAGCTCGGGGGGGCATTGCTCAGGGCTGGCACAGGAGAGAGCAGGGAGATCCGGGGGGAAGCAGTAGCAGCAGCACAGATTTAGTCCCCGGTAATACATTTTTAACGGGGGAAAAGGATGGAATAAGAATATAGGCTTTCTGCAAAGATCTGATAGTACCCGAAGGGTATTGCACTGTGGCTGCTGTTCCTTATAACCGGTAGACAACCCTGCCATAACGTGAAGGTCTGCTTGGAGTTAGTAACACCACTAGTTCCTAATTAGGACGGGCCAACACTGTGTCGGGTGTCTATATTTGAGGGTTAAAACAAATTTTCCAGTGAAGATCTGAAACGCTAAGATAAACCACAGTAAAAGACATGAGGAGTGCAGGAATCTCAGACTTTCTGAGTAATCATTTCTCCAGAATTTCATTCTGTCCACACTCCAAATGCTTCCATCTTTGTTGAGCAGAAATGCTTACCCCTCGTCCAACTTACTCTTCTACCCTCAGCCCCCCACCGCCCCTGTCCTGAATCATGAAATGTACCAAGTTATTCTTGCAGAGTTGCTGTAGCTGTTTTTTCTACCATCGGAATGTGATTGCAGAGGCTTTTGTATATCTGTAGACAGATGTGAAAGTAAATAGCAGAAACAGCTTTACTGAATCCTTAAGATCTACCAAATTTGAATCTGGGCTTTTTGAAGTGTGTAGGGAAAAAAAAAAAATGCCCCTAAACCAGGTGTATTAGATTGTCACCATCCTGGTGACATAAGGAGTGATTTTTATTTTTTCCTCTGGTAAACGGTGCCATCTCTTTACTGCTGAGAAAGACAAATCTGCAAAGAGTAGAATGAGCTTTATTTAAAATGACTTTTAAATACTTCTATTTAACGTTTTAAAATGTTTTAAACTATTCTGAGTTAACATAATTACAAATTCTTGTTTTTACAGTAAAAATGACATATCTTCAGTAGCTACACTGAACTATTTTACAAGTGCTAATCAAATCAAGTTGATTCATAAAATGATTACTAGTAGACTTTGTAAAGAATTGTTTTGCAACAGAGACCATAATCTCCTTCAAAATGTACCTTATCAGAGTTTATAGTGGTAAAGACTTTTTCATTCTACCATACAAATGCATAAAGAAAATCAGACTATTTCTGCAGGGGCTTAATCACAGGTGTAGGTGCTTCAGTTTGCATAGCAGTCGGCATATGTAGGCAGAACATTGCTGACAGAGAACTGCAGACATTAGTTTCCTATGAGGAGGGCTATCGTGAGTCACATATTTTGTGGAAATCAGCATCTAAATATTACAGTGATAGGCAATATGCAAGCACTGTGTAGGAAAAGGAATTGTGACTTGATTCTGAAAACTAAAAAGCTGGTGGTCATAAGAAGAGCAGCTGAAAAGAGAAATTTCCAAGAAAAACTGGAATGATCAGCTGATTAGCTTAAGGCTGTTATTTTTCCCCAAGATTACTGTTAATTCACTTATTTTGCATGAAGGGAAAATAGATGTATGGTTTCTGTTTACATAGCGCTTAGAGGCTGTGCTTGAGGTTTTTGGAGTTTAAGCTACCAAAGTGTCAACATCACTCTAAACACTAGTGGAAAATACTTTGATCAACTCAAACTCCTTTCTTTAGGGTGGTATCCCATTGTTCTAAGATTTTTGATCTTAGTGGACTCTTTTCCCGAAGGAAAGTTGGGAACTTGAGGAACAGGCTGTTGACCAGAAGAACTGTTCTAGCAGCAGCTGGCCACTTCCAGATGCAGTCTTTCTTAAGCATTGCTCTCTTACCAATTCAGAGATGTGTGCTAGCCATGTAATGGGAAGTGGTCAAGGTATCTCTGTCAGGAAAAACAGGTTTTTAAGAGCTGAGTGAATTGTTCTGGCAAAAGCCACCCAGTTCTGGCCATGCTTCTTCCAGGGACTGTGCAGACTGCGCAGCAGCCTACCTGTGTGTGTACATGTTGTGGTTCTGCGTGTGTAGATCTGATGCTGAACCCACTATGTCCATGAGATGTGCCTTTTTCCTGACATGGTCTCCAAAGCAAAGTTAATTAACTCTTCTACCAGAAAGACTAGGCAGAGCTGATCACATCTTCTCATATTTTTGGGGGTCAGCCAAAGCTCTAAGATTATCATGTAGTGAATTTTCAATTCTTCCATGTAGTCTCACTCTGCATGCATTTAGGATTGCATGTGACAAATCTTTGATTCCTTGCTTTCAGAAAAAAGCTTTTTGCGTACCTGTGGTAAGCTGGTCAGCTGAGCTGGTTCCTCTTCTGATGTGACCTGAAGACATAGACTGTGATGGGAACTTTCTCTTCTCAACTGTAGGTCAAGAACTTATTCATCACAGCCCAGAACACAGTCTTTTAAATTGCCTGCCTGAGCACTCAAAGGTTTTCTTTAAAACAAGCAGAAATATGGGGGTGGGGGAGTGGGTGAGGGTGTGGTGTGTTTTTTTCTTTTTATGTGAGGTTTTGGGGTTTGGTTTTTTTTGGTAGTTGGAAACAAGCAGTGAAAGACCTATTCCCACCACACGTGTTTAATGGTTAAACCTATTTTAAATGCTGCTTGGAGAACCTTGGGGAGCTGAGCATTTATTAATCATGGTTTATTAGTGCATTGTGGTATATCTAGGTTTTTTTCCCCCCCCTTTTTTTCTGGTGTTAATTTGATTTAATTATAGGAGAAGACAGATAAGTGGGATTATATGTCATTAATTAGTATAAAAGAGGAGGTTTTTTTCTATTCTAGATAAACTGTGACAAAACATATGTAGTTTTCTAATACAATCCAAATGTTTCTTGGTGTTTGGTGTTTGTTTGGTATTTTTTTTTTCCCCTGGGCATTCTGCATCATTCACAAGTTTGTCTCAGCAGAGGTGAGAAACATGAGGATCTGGCTATCTGCGTACCACATGGGAGACTATTGAATCCCTCATGGAGGGACTGCCTGAGGGGCTTGATAGCTTAAATCTTTGTTCCTGATCTGGCCCTGGGTTTTTCTGCTGTGAGCCTATTTGCAGGCAGAATGCAGGGCTGGTATCTGGTACACCTGCGTCCTGCACAGCATGGCCCTGTGCAGAGGTACTGGCTGGGGTCCCGAGAGCTATAGATCCTTGTTAGTGTAGTCTGGAGTGTGAACTTGTCAGGACAGTCCCATCAAACTGTTTCCAATTCAGGATTTAGCACTCCACAGCATATTTTTTCTGAAGCGACTTCAGCCTCCCTTGGTTGGTATATCAGTAACTGACAGCCAGTGGCAGTGACTGTTTCTGTGTGATGGATGCCTGTCTGCTAGGATCTGCCTTGAAATTAGCCATCATGTTATACGGCCCAGTGAACAGCTGGCAGCAACACAGCTTCTATTGATATGTTCTGGATTTGAATTAATGATATACATCTCTAAGAGCTAAGTGTCATCCAGCCTTTCAGCAATCCTTTGAACTATTTACTTTCTCTTTGTATTTTTCATGTAAATATAAGTAATGTTTTTAGTCAGAGAAATGAAAAGTTATGCTTTAATGAACATGGAAAAAAGTTTCTTCTCATGAAACAGATACTCAGCCCTGAGGGATCTGTTGGCATGAAATTCATCTCCATATTCCAGTAAGTCAAACTCAGTTAAGAATTCTAACCAGATCGTCTAAAATATTTTCTTTTCTTGCCTAATATTTCAGGAGTTCCATATACCTGAAACTGAATATTGGGAATGAACAGGCTTGTTGGCCCATGACATATTGTGACACTTTACAAAAGTTTTAAATAACTTGGTCTGAATCTTAGATGTGCTGTAGGCAACAGAATAGGCAGGTTTTGTGGATGTTGTAAATACGGTATATCTTCAACGTAGTCATTAGTATGTTATTTGTCTTAATCATCTGAAGAACTAACAAGATAGACAAGGCAGAGTTGCCAGAGTCACGTGTCACTGCTGACAACGACAAGAATTTACAATTCCAGCTTCACATGAGGGATTATAACTGTCTGTCAAACTGCTGAAAAATTCTGCTTATTTCTCCATATTTGCTTAACTGCTGAAGTAGCTAATAATTCAACATACCCTAAATTGTTAAATTATCATGTATTTTTCTCACTCTCAAATCTCATGCTTGCAGGCAGTGACAGGAGGGGTTTATTCCTGAAAGATAAGATTCCTAGATTCAAATGAGTTTTTGGAAGAAGAGGTGTCATAGCACTTAACATTTAGTTCTGTCTTTTTGGTTCTGTTCTGGAGTTTTTCTGTGTGGTAACAGCTCTTCCTGTAGGAGCTGATATACTAGCATGACTTCCTTTACCTTGTTCTAGCTCCATTAAAAAGAAAAAAAAACCCCACGCTTCCATATATATATATAAAATATTTATTTTTCATACTACTGCCTGCAAGACTTAATCTTTGTGACCACTAGATCCAGTCTTGGAAAGACCCATACTACATGTTTCGTTATCAGTCCTCACTGTACACAGCTGCTTTGGAGGTGAGCTGACTACTTCTCTGTTTCGGCCTCATTTGAGTGGCTGAAGATGGATGGTTTTGACTGTGGGGAGCTGAGACTGACTTAGATACTGTTTAGTTATTTAGTTTAGTGGCAGCTTTGACATTGTGCCTTGTGACTGTGTCATATGGCTTGGGAATTTCAAGCTTTTATTCCAGAGAAAGCCATGCTAAAGTGGACTACTCCACCTATTACTACAATACCTCTTCCATACATAGCAGCAATGATCAACCTCCAGAATCAATTTTTTATAAGTAGACCAGTGTAAAATCCCATCTCTTGGAGCATGGGAAAATATGAATCTTTGTGCATGTGCCAAGACCATGCAATTCTCCAGGGGAGTTTGCTTTAGGAATTACGCATTGGATGCAACAGACCTGGGACTGCGACCAATATACATAACCTGCTTCTCCTTCTGCCCCCCTGGCTCCAAACCACCCAAAAAGCAAACCTTTGATTAGATATGGACGGATTGTTCGCTTTTAGAGCAAACACTTCATCAGACAATCAAGGTGCTCAGGAAGTTCACTAGTGGGGACACTACTTCTAGTGTGTACTTCAAGAAAGTAGAAAGAGCCATTTCTGCATGGGCTTAAACCTCCTCTCTGGCTCTGTTTTTCTGGCATCTACAGGCTCAGACCTGAGTCTTGTGCATTTTGTGCAAACACTTAACCACTGTGCAAAAGAGATGAAAACGCTACTCTTTCATGTGGTACCAGTTCACATTTGCTCTCCACTAGCGTAACAGGTAGCACAAATAGCATGAGGCTCTCACAGTCTGCACTTCCCCCCAGCCCCAGCAGTTAGGGCTGTATCTTGTGCAGAACAGCAGCATGGCCTCTCTCCACCCTCTCTGGCTTTCCGGGCACAGAGAGCTTTTGTGACACTCTGACCTTCCAACTCCCAAGCAGTTCTCCATGTCTATGCATCCTTGTGCCCACAGCAGCTCAGTAATAATGGGCTAGATGCCAGTAAGTGGAAACCAGGGAAATAGGCAGAAGACCAAGAGAATAGTATTAATCTGAAAAAGTTTTATCTCTGAAATACTTGATAGTGAGGCTTGCTCTGTTTTTGAGGCTTATTCATTACCAGCTATTATAGAACAAAACAACCAGAGGGAGCTGAAAGGCTTGGTTGTCCTATACAGGATTGCTTTCAGTTAGATTTGAAAGCTGACAGAAAACTCTTGTAACTAATAGCAGCTTGGTGCTAAAGGGAGATATGACCAGAAATTGTGCTGTGGGTTGAATGGTCTGTAAAACACACACGATGCCTACAAGCAAGAAAAGCTTCTAGTTGTGATACTACTGATGATTGTTTTGCTTTTGCTTTATTTTTGACTGTCCTCTGATTTACTTCTCTCAAACTTCTTCATTAGGGATTTTCTTTGTCACATTTGTGGCGTAATTAAAGAAGAGAGATGATATTGGAAGCAGTTGTGCTGCTGGGCTGTGCTCTGGGCATCAGCACATTCCCCATGGAAGAACCTGAAGATGGAGGCAAGCACTGGGTGGTGCTTGTTGCAGGTTCAAATGGCTGGTACAACTATCGACACCAGGTAAGGACCACTGGTCCCATGTGCTGATGTTGGCCACACTCCAGAAAATGGCAGCTCTGGGACTTGTGGGGAGATGACAACTGCCTAGACTAGTTCAGCCCTTCTGTCATTTGGGGAAGTGCTTCTACTTCTAGACTTCCAGGAGTGTGTGAATTTTTTCAAAACAAAAGCAACAAGATTCAGTCAGAGCCTGACCTTAATTCTTGTTCTTGCCCCAAGAATTCCCCTCCGCTGCTCCTTTTACTATTTGAAATTTTTTTACTTACAACTTTGTCCAGTCATTCATCTTTTGAAAAGCTGTCATTAGCAGGAGGATCTGATCCAGCTTGCAGGTGAACAAATGATGTCTAGAATTAAATCTCATTTTGAGACATGTGTATGTTTCTTTCCATTTGTTTTCCTCTTTTCCTTATGTTATGAAAAAGCTCCCTCTCCCTTTCTTCTTTCCAGTTAAAAAAAATCTGTGAAGGCTGCAAATGCATAGTATGTTTTTGTGAGGTGGAGGACATGCAGAAGGGGGTCCTTTTTAACCTGAATCAGTTTGCTGACTGTGTTCGACAGGACAGTCTCAGAGCTGTGTTGGCAAAACAATGATATGGTGCACTGGGGTGCAGGGATCAGAGAATGGTAGAAAGAGGAGAAAAGGGAACAGGAACTCCTGAGTTTGACACTGCTGTCAAAGCCAGTGTGTTGTGGAATTGTGGTCTGAGTGTGAGTGTCAGGATGGACAGGATTACATCTAAGTGATTTAACTCTGATTAAGTTCAAGACTTGTAATCAGCTGTCAGGAGACTACAGCAGTTTTTCCCTTTGGGGAATTCTTGGGCGATCCCTTAAACACATTAATGGCTTGTAACTTTCAGCACAGTGATGAGCTTAAAACTGAATGAACCAGACTGACAACCTTGTTGCATCTGAAGAACCTGTTACTGACAAATCCTAGCTCCACACTTTGACAGGCTTCTTTCAGGGATTTTGCCAGCTCCTTGCACTGTAGCTGTTGCCTGATACCATAGTGGGAATATTACAGTCTTAATAAAATATATTCGTATTTCAAATTAAATCTTAAAAAAGATACTTTTAAAGTTGGAATTGGAAAACAATTATAAAAATACTAGTGGCGCATTTGATCACTGCCTGCCCTGGGGTATCTAAATATAATTACTGAGTTGTAGTCTGGTTGTTGCTATTGCTATACAACCAGTCTAGCTGTCTCCCTCCCATTCTAGGAGGAGTTAATACAGCAACATTCATTCTTTAAATAAAACTACGTTTTTGAAGCTGTGGTTCATGAGAATTCCTTTTCTACAGTTGCCCAAGCACAGACTTTTTAACCTTTCTGTCAGTGAGCCTTCAATGACAAGTGTATGAAGAATGTAAAATGCACATTCAGATATTTGTGTCTAACAGTAAGTCTTTTAACATGCCAGTTTCACAGAAGCAAATCAACTTTTGAGTGCGGTTGTGCTTTGCAGACAGTTACTGAGTAAGTGCTTTTCAAGGTTAGAAAAATGAGAAAGACCTTCATTTTGAAGATAATGTCAACTAACAATGCAAAATATCTGCAACGTCAGATTGTTCTGAATTTCAATCCTAGAGAGTTCTGTATTTTAACCTTTCCTGCTTGCTTCAGGTACAGTATTAAAATTTGGAAAAAAAAGAAAATAAGGACACCACTAAAAGTCCTATGGAAGTTACAAAATCAGCATCATAAAGTAAGAGAGTCTGAGTGAAGGATCCTTCAGAATGCGACTGAGCTCCTACCTACCTGTCCTGGGCAAGATGCCATGCCTCTAACTTGTTACGAAAAGAATTAATTCCCCCAAGATGCAGCACATCAGCAGTCTGTGCTGTCTTGCCTAGTGGCCATTTGTGACCAACCTTAAGGGCCTGGCAGGAGTGAGCACCCATGGTGGGAGGGCACACTGTGAGACAGACCCAGCAGTTAAGTCATGGAAGATCCACTCTGTGTGCCACAAAGTGTAATCCAAAGAAGGGTGCCTTGGGTATCAAAAAGTGAGGAAATTTTATTCGCAGCAAAACTGGCTGAACCATAGATTTTTAGGAGAGTTATACAGAGGAAGAAAGGTACTACAGAAATCTCAGATATATATACAGATATATATAAAATAGATTTTGCAAATATTATGCAGGCTGATCACCATGTCTTTGTGCGTGTTAGTGCTCCCTACCTTCCAGCAGTGGAAGCAAAAGCTCTGTAAGTATTCAAATTACTAGCTTGAGTCACTTGCAGTGGAACTAGGAATAGGACTTGGACTTCCAGTTCTGTGCTTCATCCGTCATGAAAGTCATTCCACAGTGAACACATGCAGAAACGCGTGCTATTTTTCAGTAGAATAATACCTGCACCATCAGAAGCAAAGCAGTCCTCCAGGATTGCAGATTTGTGTAATTCTTTGCTTTCCAAGGGAGAAACTGCAGAAGAAAATATGTTGTACTCGGAACTTCTCTGATTTAGCCTGTGCACATGTGAATTTGTAGATGTGAATGTTCCTGTAAGTAGTTCCTTGGTGGGACTGGTTTTTATCATTGGACTGGTTGCTCTTCACTACATGCAACTAAGCACTCATCACTACATGCAACTAAGCACTCACTGAGCACTTTGTAATTTGAGACCTCAGCAGACACATCTCTGGGTTTCAATTGCTCAGTTCAGCTGTTCAGGGTACAGTTAATACATGATGTTGCATGTTTGTATTACATTTATATTTTGTGAGCTCCAGTTGTTTGGCATGCTGTCTGCACCTAACACAGTCAAAACATACTCTCTTACTGTCACCAGGTAAGTACTGCAGAAAGTATGTGTTCATCTGACTAAACCACCATAAAAGGAGGAAAAGAAGATTATACCTTCAAAAATGTCTCAAATTTCATACCTGAAAAGTTGTAGGGGAAATTGTCCATCATTATATGCTGTGCAGACCCCATGAACAGTAGGTTTGTAAAAACTGTGCAGACCCTGGAAGCACTGAGTCAACAACCTGTAACCTCAAGGAATCTGAAACTCATTCTAAGACTTGTAATTCAGCTGTCAGTGGTCAGGATCCACTATCAGTGTTGCAAACCTCAAGTGTAGACAAGATGAGGAAAAAACCCACCCTTTGCACTTATCTGTGAGTGAGATTCACACCTTGCAGGCACTTGTTTCCTCTGTGATGGCTGAGCTTGGACTGTGTCCTAATCAGAATGATCTAAACTTGTCTTACTCATTTGTCTCATCAAGTTCCTAAAATAAAATTTAAGTGTTTTGAGTAGGATACAGCCCAATATGCTGGGCTTACTGTCGTTGCAAAGCTAGCTTGTGTACTGCATTGTGCTTGTGGCTTCTCGGTTCTTTGGTGTTTTCACCCATATCTTAGTGGTTTTTATTAGAGTTGCTTGGACTGTGGAGGGACTATCAGCTTGCTCCTTTCTGCTCCTCAGCAGTTATTCTGACTTCTCTGTGGCAGCTTTTTTGTTTCCAGACTCACCGCTATTTCCTAAATGCAACTAAGCACTCATAATATATACCAGAAAGAATATTCTCCCCGTTCTCTGGGAAAATTGCTCAGGTTTCTACTATGCAAAGAGCTAGATGATATATCTCTGGAAAGCTTAGTGACATATGTGACCAAATACAGCATTAAATGCTACTGGTATGTTTAGAGAGTGAGCCAACAAACTAGTTCTCCTTAAGAGAAATAGAATTTTGTATATACTTCTGCCTCTCCTGGGAGCTGATTGTACCAGCTAACTCAAACCTGAAGCTGGCTTCACAAACAGATCAGAGACAGACCAATACTTTCTGGATACTCCAAAAGACATAGTCAGTGGAAAAGCCTGATGTGAAACACAGTCTTACTAAAGGTGGAGTACATACTCGAGGAGAAAAATAGCTGAAAAAGTCCTGCAAAATTAAAATGCTGAAAATAAAAATATTTGAATTTGCATACATGGGTCTGTTTTCAGTTGTTTTTAGTCTTGTACTTACTGACCTTTATGGGCCAGGGACTGTATTTATTCCAGGTTTTGGACGCTACCAACCAGAGCAGTATCTTATTTCAGGCCAGTCCTAAATTCACCAGTCTTGCAGGTAGTGGACATTAAGGGTGCCTTGGCTACCTGGCTTTAATAAACACTTCCTTACTGTGCCACAGAATTGTAACAGAAGCTACAGGAAAACCTGTCCTAAGTTCTTAATACAGTTATAGTTTTTGGCTGATATTTCAGATGTATTAGAATTCATTCTTTTTTAGGCTGTGACGTTTCAGTGTACTTGTAACGGGAACAGTGCCGCTTTGCGGTGAAGCTGACAGTTCATTACACATGCTTTTTAGCCATGAAACTAGCAGTCATAAGACCAGAAGTAATCAATTTCACAGAAGTCCAAGCTTTTCCCTTTAGGAACTATTTATGCATGCATCATAAACCAACTTGATTTTTCCAAAACTTTGCACCATCCCACCCCCCTGTCCCCCCCAGCAGTCTGCTTGAAAGCTGTGTCACACAAATGTGTCAACAGCTGTATGGCAGAGGAAAGTTGTAGCAACAGCTAGTTACAGGTTTAGACTAACCTAGGTATGAAAGGTCTGAACCATGCTATTAACAGTGTCCATTTTGGAGCTGGCATGCGAGGTCAGTTGTGCAGTAGCAGCTGTACAGCTACACTTCCTCCTTTTCTTCTGTGGAGGGCAGCTGCTACCCACCCCAAATCATGGCCACAAAAGTGTGATTTGCATTTAGTGGCAATTTATCCAGTCAATGTTCATAGCATTCATTTCACATACTAAGCCAACAAGAATAATACCAGCAAGAGATCTGGAACAATATTACCTGTCTCTTTTAGGGTGGTTTACAGGTACAGATATTCCAGAAATATTTCTGGAAGAAGCAAGGCTCAAGTAGCAGTATTTGAGAGGCAGTTGCACATCAACAGGAAATACTCTAGATTCACATACACCTCTCTACGCTAGCAGCAGACTGTTTCTATTCTGGTTTTATAGAGATTTTTTTACGTGTACAGAGGGAACAGGAGGAGCATGTGAGCAACATCGGAGGTGGCTAGTCAGGTCAGCTAATTCTATACAGAAACCTGCAGCTGTTTACTCAGAACTGTCCCATCTTAGCCAAGGGAGTTATAGCAGTAAAACATGTTTTTGCTGCTCTAGTCTATGTTGATGATACCAGCAGGTACAGTTCCCTTAGCAAAAGCCTTAAAAGGCTGGGACAATCCCCAAACAGGCATAAGTTAAGGTTGAGGGGAGTTGATGACACTGATCTGTTTCCCTCTACGCCTGGGAATTTAAATTTAACCCATTTAAACTTACTGCCAATGTCTGCTGTTTAGAACATAGTGAGCAAACGGTCAATGGATTGTAAGGATGGAGAAAGTAGACAAAAAAAGCTGATTATATGCATTTACTAAGCTTAACTAATTTGGTGTACTTTGCTATTAATTAAAAACAGCTCTGAAGTTCCTACTGGCCAGCCACATGTCTGTGGGAGCACAGACACTTGCTGATTGAGTATGTTGCTGTTATATCACTATAGTATGCCTAAGTATTTCCTTGTGTTGTCAACCTATAACTGTTTCTGCCAGCATAACAGAAGTGTATTATGTCTTGAGAATGAGAGGGAATCTATGATCGTCAGTGTAGAGAAGCCCTGAGTAGTGTTTTCTTCTGCTTGGGTTGCTTCTGAAAATCAAATACATATTTAGTCCAACCTGCATTCTTCTGTTTAGTATTATATGTGATGTCTTTATAACTCCTTTTAACCTCTACCTTTTGACTTGTTGAGGCAGCAGGTGGTATAATGACATACAAGGAAATGGAGAACAATAAACAGTGGAGATTTTCTGGGAGAGGTGAAGAAGAACATAGGCTGACCTGCATAGTAGGAAATGGAACTGCTTTAGTAAGGACAATTTAACATTCAGGATTAGTCACGTGAAGAGATTTTGCTGTGGGAGAGTTCATTAGCATTGAATGTGCCTCACCCTTCCCAGAAACTTGCACAACTACCCTCTTTTCAGCTGCAGCTACACTTAGAAGACCAAGGATTATGAAGTGACAGGATTTTAGTGTCCTTTCAGTTAAACTAGTCCAAATCACTAATACTCCTAAGTCATCTGAATTTATGTAGGTGCACTTAAACCACTTCAGTTTGGTTTACAAACTAGAAAATTAGATCAGTTCAGCAGAAGTAAGCTTTAAAGCTTGCTTCTTGCCTGCATTTGGAGTGTGCATTTATTAGATGAGATTTCTTCCATTAAATCTGCACAGCTTTTTCTAGCATGTGGTAGGTTGTAGTTCTACAGTTTAGTTTAGAGATTGTTTTAGTTTTGGATTGAGATTTAAATTAGATTTAGATTAGATTTAGATTTTTAGAGATTGTTTTAGAGTTCTAGTTCAGTGATTGTTAATATCACATTAGGTCATTTGCAGGCTGCAAGTCTAAAAGAATAGAATTATTTGGGCTGAGATTACTAAGAATTTGGCATTCCAGTAGAGGTTTACATTTACTGTAATATCACTTTGATGAGTATTGTTATTTCTGCATCACGGGAAGATGGTTCTGTAAAGAAAACCTGCTTATTCATATCCTGTACAAGTCAGGAAAAGAGCCTGAATAGAAATTCTGCAGTTCTGTTTTCCACTGAAATATGTTTTCTTGCCCTGAAGTTGCTTCAGGGTTACTCTACAAGAAATACATAATTAAAAAGGAAATTTTCCTTAACCAAAATTCTCACCCAGTAAAACAAAATTTAATAAAATCATTGCAGAGATGAGATTGGTAAACCATACTTGCTTAAGCCAAGGACAGTCTTCGATGCTTAGTCATGCAGGCTTGGTGCAGAACTAATTGAAATTGGTGGAAATCCAACTCTTTTCTTCTGCTGCTTGACACACTTTGGATTGGTCTGTCAGTGCACAAGGTTTTCATTTAGATTTGCTTATAAAATGCAGAACATTGCTGTGAACCTTTTGTTAAATTTTGTTATCTGTACCAAGTCTGAAGTAACGTCTGTTTTTTGTTTAAATAAGAAATCAAAATAGGTAAATGAGAGATTTTAATCATAGTTTTTAGTATTAATGCAACTACTCCTAGTTAAAGACACAGAGTTTTGATTTAACCTTTGCATTTCAGTCCTCTAGCAACCCTCAATCTCTTATATTTGAATGCAGTTTCTTTTGGACAATAGCCTGCTCTTAGGCCTGCAAAGCTATTTTTGTTCTGGTGTCAAAGGTAACATCTCTGTTAAAGCTAGTAATGAAGATCTGCTTAATTTCAGGCAGACGTGTGCCATGCGTACCAGATTGTACACCGAAATGGAATTCCAGATGAACAGATCATTGTCATGATGTATGATGACATTGCTGATAATGATGAGTAAGTGATGAATGTGCCTAGTCACAAACTATATGGTTACTACAAACAGGCCATAGTCACCAATGAGTTCTGAGTTTGTAGTAGTTTTGTAAGAAAAGCCTTTAAAACCACCTGTGATATGCATAAGAGACGTTTTATCTATTAGCACAGTAATTCTCCTTTGAAATGTGCTCATGAGCTTTCTAAGTCTTACTTCGCAACTCAGCATCAGTTGTGGCACTGAGGACTGCAGAGCTTCATTGTTATGAGAGTAAGTGATCTTAACTCCCAGGTGTAACAATTTACAACAAAGAAATAGCTTGAAAACACAAACATAGGGAAGCTCTGTGTATTACTTGCAGGGCTTTTTTGAAAGGACATTATCAGATTAATTCCCAGAATGTACATTCAACAAAGTGTACATGTCCCATTCTTGGTGACTGTCTAGAGCGTATCATTGCTTTCTATATGAAACAGTTCAGTTATACAGCCTCTAATTCTGAGTCAACTTCAGCAGAAGTCAGCAGACTTCACATGCACAGCAGCACTGGGAGCAAAGAGTAAAGGGAACTAAAGGCAAGACTGAAAGTAGAGAAATGATAGTATAAGAGACCACCCACCTGCATCTTCAGGTTAATCAACATGATCTGAAACAGGATACTCGGAGGTACTCTGAGGGTAAGGACACTTCAGGCAAGCATACGTAACTGGCTGAAGTGAAAAGGCCTTTATATTCTGAGATCACTTAATGACACATGGTGCAAGTACCCATACTCTCTCTCAGGCAAGCTGGCCAGCCAGGACAGTTATTCTGTGGCCTTTGTATGGCACATGGCTAATTATTCATATTTATGTTCTGTTTAACTTTCAGAAATCCGACAAAAGGCATTGTCATCAATAGACCTAATGGCACAGATGTGTATGCTGGGGTGCCCAAGGACTATACAAAGGAGGTAGGAATGAAACACCATTTCCCAGGAAAGGTTCAGCATTAGCCAATGTTCTGAATAAATCCTTTCAGCCTACACTGACAGGAGTAGCTTACGCTCCAAAATGCACATAGTATAAAGCCTCCAGCTTATTCACCTGCGTGGTTTGGGGTGAAGTTTGGTGTTCATAAGATGAATATAAACAATAGATGCTTTGAAGTGAAGCAGTGGTCATAAAAGTAAATCTTTATACTGTTCCTGTGCTGGCACATGAAATAAAAGGAGGCACATGAGATAAAAGGAGGAAAAGTCTTGCATTCTTAAATGTTGTAACTCAGTTTGAAGAACAGCTGTGTAAGACATTGTTTTATTAAATCAGAACAGTAATCCTGTCACTTGTGATTTCGTGATTCAGTATCCAAGTGACTCATCAGTGGCTAATACATTATATAATGATGGATTGAAAAGGATGGCCAGCTGAACTTGCCATCCATGCATGGATTCTGACTTTCAGAAGCCATCTTTCTAAATGAAGATTTTGTTGTTGTTTTTGTGATCAGATTTAACTTTAATCCTCTTAACTCCTTAGGATGTTACTCCAAAGAATTTTCTTGCTATTCTCAGAGGAGATGTGGAAGCAATGAAGGGGGTGGGATCAGGAAAAGTCTTGAAAAGGTAAGAGAAGTTTAATTTAGAAAATAATTCCCTATGTAGTTGTGCATTAGCACTGATTTCAACAGAAGAAAAGGGTAAATTAGAGGAACTTGAGAATCCTGCAAGACTATTGATGACAATTCCAGATCATTCACATTAGAAATACAATGGTTCTGGTTTCTTAAACTATCCAGCACCAAGAAGGAAGTGCTGATATTTGGCTGGTATGGAGTCCAGAATAGATTAAGGTATAAAAACTCTAGAGGATATGTCATCAAAGTATTTGTTATTTAGACTATTGTCTTTTGCAAGAGTGGCTATTCAAAGAGAATTTTATTAAGGTTTGGAGACCTCTAGAAGGGGTTTGCTAAGGCTTGCCTTAATCTACATGAACAGTTGTATCAGTCACCTGAAGCGGTGAGACGTAGCAGTCAGTGGCAGAGGGACAGAGCTTAAACAGTTTGTCAGCTGAAAGAATTGCAGGTCTAATCCCAGCCTTGGTCTTTGGGGCAGATTTAAGGTTATTGAAGCCTTGAATGTAATGAAATGGAATTATGGTTTATATTTAATGCAAAAAAATCTTTGTGATTGAAAAAGTAGTATAAGCAATTAATCTTGTAATTTATGTATTATGGTTAAGGTATTTGTAAACTAAGTTACACAAATGATTGCAATTTTGACAATATTCTAATATATGAACAATAATAAATTGTAGACTGGATAAGTAGAATGTAAGATCTATAATTAATGGGTGTAGTTTGTAGAGGCTTATGTAATTTAGATGATTCAAGAATAAAAGCAATGTATTTGATGGCCTAATTAGAAGACCTCTTGGAAGGATACCTGGTGTCAGTTATTCATCTTGCTTCTACAGAGTTTGAGATATGAAAGTATGATGCCTGTTTACTAAGGTGTGTTATATTTCTGACTCAGTACTGCTGGTAAAGAGTTATATCATGTTATATTTTTCTATGTACAGTATCTCTTGTAAAACCTGTAAGAATTTAAATTTGACCATTTGGAAGGACTAACCTAGTTAAAGAAAAAGTGTGTAAGTGCCTATCTTCATTTGACAGTTTAATTTTAGAGGCAAAACAATGAAACAGAACAGAAGAATTCTGCCCTGGCATTGGGGAGAATAAAAAAGAGAAGGAGCAGGACAGTAGTTGAATAAGCTATTGCTCCCAGTTGTTTAAACTTCATCCTGAAAAGCTGAGATAGAAAATTATGTATGCAAGGCAAATATCATTATAGGCAAAAAGATAATAAATTGCTGCTCATTTACTAGGTTGCTCTCTTCTAGTAGCTGGAATGAGTCAATATGTGACTATAAAGCATTGTTCATTGAGAAAAAAGTACTTAAGAACACACCTCACCTGTAAAAGCTTGATGTTACAAGTCAAATAAGGGAGTGTATATGCAGAGGGCCAAAGACTCTGAGCTATTCAGGAAGAGAACTTGAACCCATTTATAAAAGTCCTAGTTATTTACATTTCACATTGGCCAAATTTTTTGCACAGAGGGTCAAGAGTGGGAACCAGAAAAATAAGTGAGGCCTTCTTTGTTAGGCAATGTGTGAATTTCCCAGTGGTCTGACTTCTGCTATTGGGTGGGACAAGAACTCAATTGTCCTCTGCCCAGAAGGCTTCGAGATTGTCTTCCAGGTTCTTTCCTAATCAGCAGATTATTGGCCAGGCAGCGGGCTGGACAGTGTCCCCTTGAGCTGCTGTAATTGTACCTCTTTGCAGTCAGGAAAGAGCAAAAGCAAATATGGATTCCTGGACCACTGATACAGAGGAAAAGAGGAGGGCTTGGGGACTCCTTCCAATTTGTTTGCATATTTTATATTTAATTGTCCCTGAATACAGTTTAAAAGCAAAATCCCTTTGCAGATCTGGGTATCAGGGCAAGACCTTAATATCACCCAAGCATGATCTGTTTGCTTTAGAGTGCAATAAAAATCTACGGCAAACAGTGTACTACACAGATGTTAAGGAATCAAAGTCCGTGAGCCTGCAGTGCTTGGCCGACTGCAGAGCCTCTTAGTGCAAGTGCCAGTCTAGCCTAACGGGGGAGTTTGCATGCACCTCAGTTCTTCATGGAGATGTAGGCTGACACTGATCTGGCTAAGGGTGGCCATACAGATCACAACACGGTAGTACATAAACATACCGAAGGATCTTAAGAAAGAAGTTTTTATGATTTATCCCTGGGTTATTGGTGCCTTGGTATAACTTAGCTATAAAAGCATTCCTTTTTACCAGACTGCTACAGATGCCCACAGTATAACAGATTCTTCAGATATGCATTAAAAAACAACTGTGCTCCCACTATACTCGACATGCCAGCCGCTGCCTCACCAGCAATCAGTTCAGTTTGAAACATGAAGTGTAATTGCCATATTCCCCATGCTTGAGGGACTAGCCTATATCCGTGTTTTCATTCCTTTTGCAGATACTCATCTGCTCTCATAAGCACCCAAAGTAGCATACTTTGGGAGGAAAAAAATATTAGCAAGAGGAGGAGGTGCTTCAGCTGTACTATTTGCAAATACTGACATATCTTGGCATTGAGAAGCAGATGATTGGTGTTGTAATGAAGATTAGGTTGGAGTGGTTAGAAAGAATTTGTTTGCAATTTTTTCGTTACAGTGGTCCCAAGGATCATGTGTTTGTTTATTTCACTGACCACGGAGCTCCAGGACTTCTGGCTTTTCCTGATGACGATGTAAGCATTTTGGGGGATTACTTTGTCACAAAAACCATCCTTTTAGTGACACACTAAAATAATAAGTAATAAATGTAAAACACAGAAATATTTAATGCATTGCCATACTGAGGGGGAGGCAGAAAAACAGCAATATTCTCCTCATCATAGCAGTTTGGATTTTTTCCAATTTGAATCTGAAGCATTCAGCTGAAATTAAGTTATGTCTTTTAATATTTCATTGGACCGTGATGGTCCAAGCAGACTGTTTCACACAGGTACGACTCGGGTTTCTGGTGCACTATACATATGATCTGG
Organism: Strix aluco; assembly: GCF_031877795.1. NCBI lineage: Eukaryota > Metazoa > Chordata > Aves > Strigiformes > Strigidae > Strix > Strix aluco. Next base: position 114,120,430 of record NC_133934.1, on the reverse strand, counting down.
GACCATTACTCTTTTTTTTCTGGAGTGGTAAATACTAAAATGTTGTATTTCAGAAGGACAAAGCACTGTATGTATTTAATGGGAAACAGTATACATATTCACAGCAGTTAGTATTTATTCCTGTTAAGTGAATTGTGTGTCTATTGAACATAAGTGGTTTTAATACAAGCCTTCTTATTTTACAGCTTCATGTGAGGGACTTGAATAAGACTATTTCGTACATGTATCGTCACAAAAAATACCAGAAGGTAAACAAGCATATCAGAAGTTGTGAGATTAAAAGAGCAACTGGCATGGAAGAGAGACATTTGTCTTCATTTTGAGAGTTGTTTCAAGCAGGAGGAAGCTGTTGCCATGCAAAGATATTTGGATTAGGATTTTGCACTTAAAAGGATTGATCCTCTTGAAATTTTTGCTTTCTATTTTTTGTTTACTATATATTTGCAGTCAGTGTTGAGATGTAGATAACTGCCTTCTGATAACAATATATATGCTGACCAACGTAACTACTGCACCCTCATAATACGTACCTGACTCTTTCTTCCTGTGCTTTGTTCACTTCAGAGTGCACTGTTACTGCAGGGAGTTTGTATATACCTCATGTTTTTCTTACAGTTACTAATACAGTTTAAGAGATTGTACCTCTTGTCAGAAAATTCTGTGCATTTAGTTCACCACATGTAGTTTTAAGTAGAAAATTTAGTATTTAGAACATTCTAGTAGCTTGTCTTTTTAAAGCAACTTTCTGTGGTAATGTCTACTATGGCTGGCTGTATGTAGGAACGCAGAAATGGCCATTGGTTCCAGAAATACATTCAGTGGTGGTACAGTGCTGAGCCTAAAGAGTGACTGTATATTTGATTTGTGCATGTACATTAGTCGGTAGATCCCTGTGGATTCTATAGAGATTAACAGCATCTTTTCATTGTGATTGTTTCTGCTTTCCACATAGCTTAGTTCCCAAAAATGAAAAATTGATCTACGTGCTTTTGCATTTTATTTTGTAGCATTATGGCTAGCTTTTGTTTCAGGGATAGCAGTACAGGCCAGCTAGTTACAGCTGAAAAACACTGAAGAACTTTTTTCCATTTCTTCATGAAATTTCTTAAGCTGTCTGGTTTATTTTCTAGATGGTGTTTTACATTGAAGCATGCGAGTCTGGATCTATGATGAATCATTTGGCTGATAATATCAATGGTGAGCAATCAGTTAACTTACTGAACTTAAATGTCACAACTTGCCATAGACCTAAACAGATACCGTGTCAGGGATAGGTTCAAAGCACCTTTATGTAGAGTTTTAGCAGAGGAGCACAAGAATTAAAGTAATATTTTCCATTTATGGGAAGTTCTTTTAAAGAATTAATGAAGTCTTAGAAAGAGTAGCAGGGCTTTCAGTTTCTTGCAAATGAGAAGTTAAAAAAGTATTTATTTTCAGGAACAATGTGGTTGCCCTTAACTGTTAGCAGTTAAGTTATACTGACATTTCTCAGCCTCAGCACTGCTAACAGCTGTTCCTGCTACCAGTTTCATTGAGTAGCAAAGGCACTTGAGACACCATTGCCAGGCAATTTTGCTACACTCATTTGCACAATAACCCATGAAGTGGAACTCAGATTTTTCAGGGTTTCTAAGCTCTCTGCCGCAGAGCTGGGAGCTCAGCCTTGATTAGGATGAGGAACCACAATCTTTTCAAACTTCTGTTCCATGGCAGGGAGACTGAGTGCTCTGACTTTCTTGTAGTTCTGAAGCTGTGATTCCAGGGAAGAGCAACCACCTGCCTATCCATGGCTTCCTGGGTCTTTGGCCCTGGAGTACGCTGCCTGGCACCCACCTAGACTTCTTACAGCCCTGTCAAGGATTTACAGAAAGTTCACACAGAATGTTCATATTGACAGTTGTTCAAAATAAATGTGCAGTGAATCAGCATTTTCAAAGTTTGTTCTATTAGAACTTTCCAGTCTGAGAACTCTGGTTTTACCACCAGCTCTGCCACGGACTTACAAAAGTGGAAAATTGACAATTTATGTATTACACTATGAAACTGTCTTTAGCATCTTCAGTGGTGAACTACAAAGCTTAACTGGTTGCTTAGTAAGTATTTTAAAGGATGGTAAGAGCAGTCCTTTACTACAAAGAGAAGATTTAAGACTTTTTTTGGCTTTTGAGCCTCAGGTACATTCTGAGTAGAAACAACACTATAGCTATATAAAAGCATAACTAACCGTTTTTCATTTTGAAACTTGGACTTTCCTTCAGTTACACAAGTATGCTCTGAGTTGACTGTGGCAAAAAGCCAAAATAACTTTTGCCTTAATACCTTTAAAGAGGTTTACAGTATTTCTGTTGTGTTAGAGATGGCTTACTGGGAACACTGTGCTTGGGGCAGATGTTGTAGAGGTTTGTTTTGCTTTTCTCTTAGTGTAGAGTGTTATCCAAGAAAGGATATTACTTAGAAGGTGGCATTTTCTGGAAGAAAAGATGATTTAGAAGATTTACTCCAAAGTTTTGGAAGAAGTCCTCATTACTGTAATAAAGAAAATGAATCTATAGGTAGTTCTCAGGGCACTGTATTCTTCTCAGGTAGTTCTTTGAATAGTAGATTTTTCGCTCAGAAGCACATATTCTTCCTTAAACACCCCAGACCACACATTTGACAGCAAGGAAGGAGCTCTTATAACAGCACTGAGGCTGACTGAACAGAATGATTAACAGGCTTCTTTCCTTCCTGCTATTTAGAAGTAAATGATTGAAAACCAGAATATTTAGACAAATATATCACATGCAGTTAAGTACTAAATCATGCAGGGGGTTAAAAAAGAAAAAAAATACTTCCTATTTGTCTTACAGTTTATGCAACAACAGCTGCCAATCCCAGAGAGTCATCTTATGCATGTTACTATGATGATGAAAGGCAGACTTATCTTGGGGACTGGTACAGTGTGAATTGGATGGAAGATTCAGATATAGTAAGTTACTTAGATGAGGTTTCTGCATTTCCACGCATGAAAAATCACTAGGCTTTTTAAAAATAGCTCCTTTACAGGATTTCTGAAAATATTTATCTTTATGTGAGCCTGAAATCAACAAATTGAGTTGGTAAAAGTATTTATCTACCACTCAGAACCATATATAATCTTTATTTGTTTGGGCCACTAAATTTATTTCCAAAACCAACCTTCATAAATGTTCTCTTTTGTTATTTATAAGATTAGAAACTGTCTAACTTCTTGTTTAAAATTCACATAATCTTGATTTGCTAATCTGAGGCCACATCTCCAAATTTGTGAAACAAATTGGGCAGTTTGGTAAATTGTACCTCTGCTTCAGGGATCCTTAAATACTGAACTGTGACTAACACATTTGTTAGCATAATGGAAATCAATATTAACGAAACAAATCTGGGATTTATATACTGGCCCACTCCCTTCTTGCCCATTTGCTGGGAGATTAGAAGATCATTAAAAGCAATTTGAGAATATGCTGTCAAATCTTTTCAGTTTTTAATTTTATGTCTTTCAAAGGTTGTATAGCGCTTGCCCTATACTTCCTTCTACATACTGGCAACTAAGACCCTTTCCAGGTTTTCTTGCATTTTTAGAATGCTGAATTTAAGTATCTGTGACCACATGGAAGTTTCTTCATGCAGGAGGATCTAAGAAAAGAAACACTCCACAAGCAGTTTCAGCTGGTGAAGAAACGCACCAACACCAGCCATGTGATGCAGTATGGAAACAGAGTATGTATTTGAGTGGGCTTCCTGGTCAGATATATCTTAAAACCTTTTGTGCTCTATACTTTCATCTCTTAAAAAATTTTTTTAAAAAATCACTGTAAACTGGCAGGTTGATTTAGAAAATGAAACTTCATCACAGAAGACCACTTAGCTTTTAAGAGACAATGGTCCGGATGCTAAAGGAAATACAGCCTTGTATTATGCTTTAATCTGAGGAGTCAGGGTACAAGTTGTCCTCCAAGGTCTGCCATTGGTTTAACACTTCAATCAAGTATAAGAAGGGTATTTACCACTTCTGGGCATATTATGAATATTAATGGCATGTTAATAAGTACATTGATCCCTTGAATGGAAAGAGCTAAGAGGTGATGTATCATTTATAATAGTCTCATTATTCAACAGATTAAATATTTGTTAAGAAAAGAAGTCACGTTATTTAACCTGACAGTCTTTTTCCCTACAGTGAGTTTTGGAAATAAAAGTTCCCTGATTTTTGGCAGCCTTCACCTTGTGTAAAAAAACCCAGTGTACGCGTGCACACACACAACCCTGTGATCTCCTTTATTTTCTCCAATGAAGCAAGTTTAGAGAGTTAGGTTTGCATGGCAAAGCAAAGACAGTTTTAATTTGTTTACTTTCTAACCTTCAGAGTATCTCCTCCATGAAAGTGATGCAGTTTCAGGGCATGGGGAAGAAAGCTATACCCATTTCTCTGCCACCTGTAGAACACTATGACCTGACACCTAGTCCTGATGTGCCTTTTGCAATCATGAAACGAAAGCTGATGGCTGCCAATGACGTTTATGAGGCTAAGAATATTGCTGCAGAGATGAAAACACACCTGGAGGTAAGCAAAGAAAAAAATTGAACTACAGATCAGGTCAGATTTGTTTCCATCATAAGCAACAGCAGATGTAACACCCCTGAAGCCAATGGGATCGCATCCAGTTTTCGCAAATTGGAACAAAATTACTCTTCGGACTGATAACCTCTAGCTGATGGTTTACTCCAGAATTTAGGGATCTGTTCCACAAGGCATGTTCAGTAGTGATTATCTAGGCAAATGTAAGCAAATGCAAAAGTCAGTCTCACAGCTTTTATTGTCAGGAAATTCCTCATCTGCATCTATAGGGATTCTGGTTGGGAGGAGTTACTCTTTGGTATCAGAGAAACTCTTGTCTCAGTAGAACTGAAGTCTCCCAAATCAAATAGCTCCTGCAGAATGGTGGTCAGTATTGGTGGTGTTGGTGTTTTCTTTCTTCAGGCAGAACACTAGAAGGACAGTGAGTGATTTTGGGTGCCAGGAGTCTCACTTTGACTCCCTAGTTTTCACTTGTGCGTTAAAGAGACAGGTCCAAAAGGCTGCTAAAAAGAAATAGCAAAAATGGGTTCCTTAAAGAGCCCAAAATTGAGGGAAATTTTAAGAAAGAGAAATTTCATTCAAAGTCTTCAAATTAGGTTTAGAAGAAGCGTGTTTTAAGTTCTTGTTGTTTTATGTGCAGGTGAAAGAATTTATCCAAGAATCCATGCGAAAGATAATCACCTTGGTAACAGGATCAAAAGAACAGACCAACCAAATTCTGTCAGACAGACTGACCATCAGCAATTATGACTGCTACCAGTCAGCGGTGAACCACTTCAAAGCTCATTGCTTCAACTGGCACTTGCCCTTGGTAAGTCAAGCATTAGCTATAACCTGATAAACGTACCAGTAAAACAAGCACAGTAGTCATAAACACACCTTCAAAATCAGCTTTTATTAAAAAGCTAGCTTGGGGGCAATCGTACAGCTTAGTTTTGGAGAAAGGTTAAGTAATGTTTTTGAAAGCAGGAAACCACTTCTACTACACCTGTAGATAAGCAGGAAGATTACTAAAAATACTCCTAGTAAAAGCAAAACCAAAAATAATCCTTAATTTTTGTTAGTTAGTGCTGTCCCTTCATCAACTCCTCCCCAGAAATCCCTATATTAAATAAGTCGTGTTGTAGTTCTGCTTGAAGCACCTCTACTGGCAAAACAGAAATACAAGCACCACCACTGTGAATTCATAATCCTGGTACATTCAGATTTCTGTGTTATGACTGTGTGTTGCATAGTTCGTTGCAGCAGCCTAGCTGCTACTTCCATGGTCTTGTTGAATTCCTGAGAGCCACTTTTTAGTTTAAGGGTTTTATTACTGTCTACTCTTCCTGAGATCCCAGTTGAGGGCCAAATCCTGTTGTGCTAAGCACTGTTTAGACAAGACTAAGAGAGGTCAGTTCCTAGACCAGAAAACCCAGTCCTGATGTCAGGCAAGATAACCTAAGCAGGCAGTGGTGTGTGGTACAATGAGTCAACAGCAAATTAATTGATTTTAGCAGAAAGCAATGGGATTACTTTATAGTTAGTCAAGATTTAAGTACTGTATACAGATCAAAAGCAGATGCACTCCTTCAGCTGGAGCTTCTAATCAATCAGACTATTCGGAGGCCACATTGCTCTGCTACGTGGTTTTTTGGTTTTGTGGGTTTTTTGAATGAAATTAGTTTGATGGGTGAGCCTTGCCTAAGGGGCCAATGTGCAGCAACAGCTGAATTTACCTAATGAAGTTCAAAGAGCAAAGTGCGCAGAAGGATCCCTTTAGCCTAGTACTAGATCGTCAAGACCATCAATTAGAAACCTTGAATATTAATAGCATGTCTACATTACTTCCACAGTTTAGTTTGGATAAGCAATACCTGTTCTTCATCACTGCAATTATTAACAGTGTTTGTTTATTTCAGTATGAGTATGCACTGAGACAGCTGTATGCCTTGGTCAACGTTTGTGAAGGAGGATACCCCATTGACAGGTAATGAGGTTCCCAGATACACTGTGTAGTATGATCTGGGGCTAAAAAAGCAGAAGTTAATAGGCAGATGAAGCTGTATGCTAAAAACTTCTTCTAACTTGTTCTGCTCTGTTGACCATTTTGTCAGTAAAGTTCGTGCTCTAAAGTTATGAATGCATATTTTGGAAAACATATAATTATTAGTCCCCTCCCACTCATAATGATCCATTTCCCCAGTAACCCTTTAATTTCCTTGTTGAAGACCCTCAGGGGAAATTATAGCCAGTCAGAGGATCCCACTGTGCCACATAACATAAAATAGCATGACTGGTGCACAAGTGTTGCCCTGTAACTCCTGTATGATCTTACACTGAAACAAGGTTGGGAACTGCTGTATTTTCTCTGCTGCCTCCTCAGCTGCTGGCTCAGAACACCACAGCACTGCTGGGTTCTGGTAAGGAAAGGGAATATGGTGCTAAGGCCCTCATCTGTGAGCATGTGGTAGGAAATAATGGTCCAGGCTGACCCTTTTGGTGGTGTGGTAGGAGCAAGGGAAGCATGGTGCTGAAATTCTGTCTTAAGAGTTTGTGGTAGAGGGTGGGATCCTATCTTGTGAGTCATGCGAGAGGAAGAAAAGAAAGAGAGGAAAGCAGAGGGGTAAGGAATGGGAGCGTGGACTGGTAGTTTAGGCAGTGTGCACATGCAACCCAGAAGCTGAAGAACCGCTGCCCCCATTCCTGGTGCCATCTTGCGGCAGTCAGGTTGGGAAATAGATTGAGAGCAGAGCTCCTGAAAAGTTTCTCATCGTTATTGTTCTCTGTTGCAGAATATGCCTGGCCATGGATCAAGTGTGCCTTGGGTATTGATGGAAACAACAGTCCCTAATATGACCCTTACTACAAGTGATAACTTTTCATAACTGTAATAATCCAGATGTTACATGCATGCAACATGAAGAGTCAACCACTGTACTGGAACTGTGGTGGGAGCTGAGGCACCTGACTGTGAGCAATGCAGCACTTGCCAGTGCTCTCCCCTGCACCCCCACCTGCTGACAGCCTGCTGGCTTGACAGAAGCATTTTGACAGACCACCTGGAGCTTTCAAGATGGATGATTTATTTCAAATCTCAATGCTCTTAAGAATCTCTGGATGAACACTACAAACTACTTATGAGTGATTGCTAAATCTGTGTGAAATTTAAGCATTGAGTCATTAATTCTGGAAAATGTTTTTATACTGTTGCTAACTATGAGCTTTTTAAAAGAGTTAATGAATGCCATTACAGTGACTAATTTGCAGATTGGTTAAAGAGTGAAGAAACCAAAGCTTGTTCTTTAAGTTTTAACTCCTTAACAGCTTCAAGAAATTAGTTGTATTCAAGAACTATTGGATGTGAACAGCACAGTTAAACTGTGAACAGTAAAAGGCTTTGTGGGTAGAAAGCACTGTTTCCCAAAGAAAAACACAAATATTTAATGCTGTAAATTTAGCACCAGTATGCTATAATTAAATGTATGTACACACAAACCTGTGGGAAGTCACAGAGTACAGGAATTGCCTGTGAATAAAAATAAAGTTGACTGTTTCATCAAACCTACAGGGCAATACAGTGTTAGACATCTTGTGTCTTGAAAATTAGTGAGAGCTAATTAATTTTATGATATTGCATTGGAAGGTTATCTATAATGGGGGTTATGGGGTTACCCCGTAAGCCTTTTATAAGACAGGTCATCTCAAAAACAACCCCAAACCAACAAAAACCCAAATAAACTCCACCAAAAACCCCAGCTGAAAAGCAACAACAACAAATATCAAAAGCCCAAAATCACATTTGAAGGCACCACTCCTTAGAGGTGACTCAGTAAATGACAAGCAGGGGGCAAATTAGAGGTTATAAGGTGATTCAGAATAGTTTCAGGTTGTCTATACCTTTTTACATGTGGAGACAGGATAGAGAAATACTTCAGGGTTCTTTCTAAAGTCTGTTAAAATATGCAAAATTACCTCCTCTCCACAAGAAAAGAACAAACTTTGACAAAAACTAAAACAGCATCTCCAGAAAGTTCTGGGTAGCTCTACTCAGAGGAGAAGGGTTGTAGAGGGTGTAACTGAAACTGCTTTTATATAAAGAAGAGCCAGATAAAGCCAGAAACATTGGTACTTTCAGCTGTCTGCTGAGTGAGAGAGAGAAATCCATGAGCACAGCTGGTATCAAGGGGGATGGGAAAAGGTAAAAAATATGTGGAACTAGACTTTACTGAATTAAGAAATGAAAGTTTGCACCTTGGGGGGGGTGGTTGAAAGTTCAGATATGTGCTGCTTTTGAGTTACTTCCTGTTTCTTTTCATCTGTAAAGCTTTTTTTTTAGCAGAAATCTAAAAATAAGAGTATGAAATTCTTGAGTGCTTGAATGTGTCGCAGGTGTTCCCCTGATGGCAGGAGAAAGGGTTGGCCTCACAGGACAGCTTTCAGGCAGTCTGACTGCTATCATGAGTGAGTGTGCTAAGAGCCCCCAATCACTTCGAAAGAACAGGAAAAATTACTCCTTCAAAGCCCTGTTTGAATACATACATTAAATCTGCTAAGTTTTACACATCTCTGCTTTTAGAGTTGTTCTGTGCCCTAGAAATCCAGTCTGCTTCTCAAGCACTTAGCATCTTCAATTTGTAGTTTTAACAGTTTTCCTCACCCTCTAGAAATACCCATTTCCTTCTGAAGTATTCAGAAGAGGCTTTTGGTCTTTTGCATTTTCATATCTAGAATGCAGAGGGGAAAAAAAAGCCCTCCAGGTTCTTCACAGGTAGCATCAATGTACAGCCAAGACTCTCCAGCCATACTAAGTAGGCCTCAGAAAGTAATTACCAGATAAAAAATCAGCTGCTAGCACACATTTTTATTTTCACGTTACTGACACCCAGATATCACTTGTACCTCACTATCGTCATGTGCCCTGGCCCTGCTGCACACCATTGTAGCTCTGAGGATGCAAAGCAGAGACGTGAGTGGGATTTTGTTCTCTCTGTTTCCTCCTGCAAGAGCGATTTCCAGAGCTTCACCATCCTAAATGCTACGCATGGCGTCGTTACCCCTTCCCTCAGGGGTGTGCTGAAATGAAAGCAAGAGGCAATCTGCTGAAGATGTCCCTGCACCCACAATATCATCTGGGATGCAGCAGGTTCTTACCCATACCCTGCAAAAAGCATTAACGTGCTATTGGAGTTCCAGTTTGCATCCAGAGACCCATTTCCTTTGCAGACACTCAGAGAACAGCCCCGCAGAAGAAAAAAACAACAACCTTCACCTGCCCTGATCAATACATTTGTTTTAAGGCCTCCAAATAGCATCACACAGGCTTCGTGCCTGCCTGGCAGGCTGTTTATTTTGGGACGGTAATAGAACCTGATGAGAAAATCATTTAAGTATTGTGCAAGGTCAGTCTTACACGAGTGTCTTGCGGTGTATTGGGCAAGGGCAGACACCCCCACTCTTCCTGCAGGCATGCAGTACCTCAGGCTGCCATTCCTAGAATGGTGGGGTGCAGGAATGACTTCTGCAAAATATGGAAAACTGTCAGGTTACCAGCAAATTGTCATTGTCAGGCAGAACAGGGCAAAGTTGAGGCTGTGTTATTTACAAACACCTTTCCTGAGCAGAATAGTTGTGTATATCCGTAAGCCATGGGAAGAGTGTCATTGACACTAGCCAGGGCTTCCTGTCCTCCTCTTCCTTATTGCTAGGAACAGAGTTCAAGGCCCTTTTCCCAGCCATCCTGTGTGAAATCTGCTGTGTGTTTCTACCCAACATCCTGCTGCACGCAGCAGTTCACTTGCCCTCCCTTTGAGAGGACCTGGAGGGCAAGAGGCATGATCAGTCTCCATAGTACACTGTATGCTGACTAGTTCTGTATAATGCAAATTTACATGGACAGAATTTTGTTCAGAGTGCCTGTAAGCACCCTCCCTTCTCTACTAGCGATAAAACAGAAAGCAATTTACCTGGAGTTGCAGATGATGCACTTTTTTAGAGATTCCAGTAAGTAGTAGTATCTTAGCTCTGTCTAAACCAAGTTGCAGCTTAAGGTAAGTGCTGAGCAGCTGTGCCTATCTCAGGGCAAGAGGCTGAAGGCCTCTCGTTCCTGTGCTCAGTCTGCCCTGTGAGAACAGGGATGGAGGAGCAGCAGAAGGGAAGGACACTTAAGCTAACTAAAGTCCTGACTAAGCAGCATTTCATGCCAAGAGCTCAGGCAATTCTGAATCAGAGGCCATTTCCTTCCTAGGGACACGATACCCCAAAAGAGGCAGGACACAACATAAATATTACAAGTCTGTAATCCCATGCACCGCAGGCAGAGCTGGCCAGTATCCCACACTAGCAACACCCATCCAAGGAGGCACTCTGGTGGGACAGGCAGGGTCTTTGCACCAGCTAGATAGGAGGAAACTGTTTTTCACAGTGCAAGGGGTTGAAATGCTGGACCAGGGCCCCAGCGAGGCACTATGATCTCCAGCCCTGGAGACCTGTAGCACTGGAAGGATGAGGCCCTGAGCAACCTTGGAAGACAGCCCCACTTGAACAGGGATTGGACTGGTGACCTGAGGGGTCCCTGTCAGCCTGAATCACTCCACAAGCCTGTGAAAAAAAGGGGTTTGTGCTGGGTTTTGAAGTACAGTTGGTGACTGATGCATGATGAGGTCCAAAAGTTCTTGAATTCAGCAGGAACACTGCGTTTGATTTCAATGGCTTTTATTTTAGGTTATACATGACCTGTCAATGCAATTATTTCAGTGAATTATTGACAGATTGTATCACAGGGTGCAAAGTGGCATTAAATTAGCTCTGTGCATGAAGCGGCCACATGGGCTTTTTGTTTTTTCTTTGCAGAAGTTGCCAGGTTCAGCAGGTCTCTCTTCCTCTCTCTCACAAAGGGATCCTTTCCTTGTGAGTAAATGAGTGATCGTTGCACAATGTTTCTCTGCAAACGAGTGTTTGAGGATGCCTTAGCTGGATTGCACAACCCTACTTGGTCAAAGTCTCCTGAAACACTCCTGTCTGCTGATGGCTCATGTGAGGGCCAGAGCATGAGTCATGGCGTGACCATCTTGACTAACCAGGGGAGGCCACAGATCACCAGACTGGACTGCTTCCTCCTTGCCTGGGGTGCAGCATGAGGAAACCCCATGGCAAAGCAAATTAATAAAATCCCATGGAGCATTTAAAAATGGCCATTTCATTCCCACATTTGACATTTTTTTCCTCACCACCTGAAATGTCAAATACCAGCCCAGAGCAGCACAGGACCCTGGGTACCAGGATCCAGAGGGAGGGACATGCTCAACTGCTTCAACAGTCGCCACGCTTGGGGACTTGGAGCTTTGCCAGGCTCACCAAAACAGCAGCACATTTGTTCCAGACAGGCTGTTTCTGGATGACCCTGGCACAGGCAGAGCCTGAGTCCCCCTGCTGATCTGTGAACTTGGAGAGACAGCAGCCATCTCTGTCCTGGGTCCTCCAGGATCCCATCATTTGGGTCATCTCCCAGCTTGCATTTCCTGACAAGGAACAGCTGTGGTCAGGCCCTGGAGGAGCCAGGTCACTCCTGTATGCCAGAGATGTATATTATATAAACTACCAGCAAAGTTGTTGATGGTGGTTTATACAATGTGACCAAACAGGCCAGGTGCCCCACAGCCTCTGAGCAGCCTCTGCTCTGCACCAAGCCCCAGCACAGGGATTTCCTTCCAGGCAGCTCACAGCCAGGCACAGTAACTCACATTACTGTCAATAATCTCTGAATTTGGGAGAGCCATGACAACCTTTGCAAACCAAATCAGAGCTTTGCAGTTGTTATGCCAGAGGAAAAGGTTGCATGCGAAATTTGAGAGCCTTTGTAAAAGCCCACAGACATTCAGCTGGCACTCCTTGCATTTTTGAAAACTGGGATCTGCAGGTCTGATTTGGGGACTAGGATTTGCTAAATTTTAGTCTGAGCCCATTTGTATTGCAGCGATTTAGCACTGTCGCAGTTTCCACAGGCTCCACTGACCAGCCGTATAACCCCTGGTTCCCCCTTGTCCCAAGGTCCAGCTGCTGACTCAGATGTCCCAGGATGCTGTGAGGTGCTGGAGCCCTTCACTTCATCAATCTGTTGCTCAACCCTGGCTGGTGCAAAGTCTGATTGCTCTCCAGAAATATTCACCAGAAGATCAGTCCTAGCTTCCTTCCTTGCATGTTTCTACTTTAGCCTCATGCCATCAGATTACTTTAGGCTCATCAACTGTGAATGTTACAGTGTAAAGATAATCTGACCAGGCCAAGGACTTTGGCAGACATACATCTTTGCTCCTGGGGCTTAAAATAACTTGCAGCAGCCATGGCAGAGCTAAGCTGCTGGTCAGACACACACACCCCCCCACCCCCCCACCCCCCCCCATATCTCTGGGTCTGGTGCTGGGGACCCCCAGTCCTGCCATACATGGACCCCATGCAGTGTGACACCTGTTCACGGGTGGTGAGAGGCAAGGTGGGTACGTGGCTTGGAGTCCTACCAAGGCGGGGTGAGGAGGCTGGTGGGAGGGGCGGCCAGAGCACTAGTCTGGGCCCATGGTTTGGGTGGGGAAGGGAGGTGAGAGGCAGGGCAGGGTGGTGTCTCCTTTGGGAGAGTGGGCGCAAAACAGGATTTGCAGAGTGTGTGAGGCACAGGTTTGAGAAAAAAGGAAGGTTCGTAAGTGATGCAGCCCAGAGGTTGGACCCTCCTGCTGCCACAGCCCCAGGGGTGACAGTTGAGATCATCTTCAGTATGGCCAACACGGAGCAATCAGCCCTCAGGACATGGGGACATCAGTGATGGTACCTACAGTGGAAACAGGACAACTGGCTTGTCTGTGCTGTGTGTTGGGGATTTACTGGCAATGCTTCCACTAGAGGGGGAAACCGCCATGAGCTCACCCAACACACAGGGCTGGTGGTGGGCTGAGGAGCTGGGCAGGGTAAGGATATGTTGCCTCACAGCCAAAGTGCCCAAGGGACCTTATATCCAGCCCCCTGGTGAGGGCCTGCAGCTGAGCCATTGGCACACGACATCCAGGGCAGCACAGCAGAAGGGCAAGAGCTGATGTCCTTGCGGCAGCCTGCAGGATGGATGCAGGGAAGCTGCCGTTGGGGCAGAGAGGCCAGCAGCTCCCGGCGCCATGGGGGCTCCCTGGGGGCCTGTCCCACTGCTACAGCCAGGAGTGGGGCAGCAGGAGGCACCAGGGGCAGCCCCAGTCCTGGGCATCAGGCACCTCTCTGGGCATGGGGACAGGCTGAGGCAGAGCAGAGCCGTAGCTGTGGGGAGCTGGAGAGCAGCCCTGCTGCAGCATCACTGGGGCAGGGGCTGAGAGCCCTGGGAGGCTGAAATGGGGTCCTGGGCCGTGGGCAGGGTGGGGTAGCCCTGGGGAGGCACTGGAGGGAGCAACACCTGTGAGTGCCTTCAGGGGCCTGAGAGCAGCATCTCCACCGTCAGATCGGTACTGGAAACCTGTATTTCAGGTTTGGTCATGACAGCACAGGCTCCCAGCAGGAGCACGCTGCCCTGCAAGAGGCTAATGGCAGCGTGAGGGAGGGGTTCAGCTCCGGCACCCTGCGGGTGTGCTGCCCCACGGCAGGGCGGCGGTGCTGACTGCTGCACATGAGCAGAAATAACTATGAATTTGGAGTCAGCTCAGCACCAGTGTCACACTCTGCAAGCTCTGCATATGATGGCCTCAAAACCAAGATATCTGTTATTCACTGTTCCTCATTCTTGGTTGTTTTCCCTTCATGACAAGACGTGCACGCATCCCAAGCTGGCAGATGCACGGCACTGGTTTGCTATCTGTATGGCCAGTGTATGCTCCAGCTGGGGCACGTAGATGTGAACATTTCAAGTCCCAGAGACTGAGCGAGTAATCAGCTACATGCGATACCATTTTACCTTTGGAGTTTCAGGAGTAAGGCAGGGACCTTGGGCAACTTGGCCTAATGTGTCCCAATTATTTTTTGAATGTTAATGGGAGGAAACAATAGCAGCTTCGAGCAAAACCCACAGTAAAACACCCTTTCTTTCTAATCAGAGCTTTGCTAGGCCTGATCCCAAGTTTGTGTCACTGCAGTGGAGGTTGCTTGCCTCCATGCAGACGATCCAGTGTTCATAGTGGAAATCTTGCCTGAATGAAGGCACCCAGAAGACATGGATCTGTCTTGCAATTAAGACTCCCATTTCCATTTTCCAATCCTGGAAAATTGTTTTCAAATTTCATGAAAAGTATTTTTGCATTAGTTCAATTTATTCTGTGGGAATTTAGGTTTGCAGGGAAATTTAAGCCTGCAATGACTGAATGACTGAAAGCACAGGTAGAGAGGAGAATTAGCAAGTTCTGTCTGCAACAGCCTGAATTTATTAAAATAATAACCTAGTGGGACTTATAGATATGAAAACACTAGAGAAAATGACAACTGGGTAAAAAGGGACAGGTATTTAATTTTAGCTCTTTTTGAATTTCCAGTTTTAATCTGGTTTGCTACACTGGGCAAATGATTGAGTTCTTTACAAATGTTTATTTTAAAATAATTGCACCATATCACACATGGAAATAAATATACAATTAACCAGACACTATCATACAACCAATGTGATTAAAACTGCTGTACATGTAAAACTGATGGTGAAGACTTTCAATCTTTACGAAAAATACATTGATGAAAATGCCTATGCTACCTGATTTCAGTGACAAATACATGGCAGAAAATCTGTTCTTAGTGAATATACAGGATCATCTTGCATGATCTGTAATTATGTGGATTTCAAAGGCAATGACATGTTGTAGACAGAAATACAGAGATGGAGTTCTGCTACAGGTGGCAACCCTATTCCACTGAATACAGACAAGACTCAGATTATTCAAACTGGGTGAATGAAGGCGTAAATGCAGTCTTACCTCCAAACAGACTGAGGTGTGTGTAGACCTTTCACAGGCCTCGTGCACAGAGGTGACTCACACCTGCCATAATTTATTATGGGGTAAATGTCCACTTTTCTGCAAGATCTCTGGATTTTCTCCACTATCCATTTACATTCTGTGATATCAGCTGGTTGCTAGTGGGAGGTTCTGAGGTTTGACACTTCAAGTTTTCCAGAGGATGAATGTTCTCCTGAATGCTCCCTTTATTTCTGCAAATTAACTCTGCTGAAAAATGCCCTGTATTCAGACAGCATCTACAATTAGCACATCTGCTTTGTGCCGAAGGTCACGCTCCAGAGACCTTCTGAGGTCTGCAGATACCAGAGGATCTCACGAGATAAACTATCCAGCCCTTCCAGGATGACAGCAAACACAAGAGCAGCTCAGCCCTTATGGAAAGTCTGACTCTTTGACAGTTGGAACTGGTGGGGTTTTATGGTCTATTGGTTTATAAATAAAATAGAAATCTTTCTTAGTTTCACTCTTCAGCAGGGAGGCTTTGATATGGTGAGGAAGGGCATCTTTGTCCAGCTGCAGCCACTGGTCATCAACATAAACAAAGAGTCCATAGTCCTTGGGATGGGAGACTTCAAACTTTTCAGCACATTGCTGGCTCAGCTGCTCAGCTGTGGTGTCGTTCCGGGAAGCAAGTGTCCTTGACTGAGCACCGATTTCCAGAAAAGAGATAGAGATGAAATCCTGAAGAGAAACATGAGGATAGATCTTGCAGTTAACACAGTGACTTAGTAAAGGAGGTAGAATTCAGCCCCAAAGCTCCAGCTGCCTGGAGGTCCTAAATGCTCCCAAATGTCCCCCAACCATTCTCCAATGCCCTAGTTATTATCTCTTTTCTCCCCTCTGACGAACAAGCTCTGAATCAACAAATACTTAAATAACACTTAACTGAATAATTAGCCCTGTAAAGATACACAAGTGAAAGCTTTTTTCTGATTTTGGTGAATATCCTTAGTGAACAACATGCAACAGTTCCTTCTTCCACCTTTCTACAGCTTCTAAAGAAATAGGATGCAAAGAAGTAACAGACCAGAGTAACAAATCAAAAACTGGAGAGATCTGGCCTGAAAACCCCCTGTTTCACAGAAACAGGAAAGGGCTGGCAGTATGCTGACCCTTGTAACTCCAAAATCACCCAAACAGCACCTTGAGAGCGTGTCCTCCAAACTTCTTCCATCAGTAAGGATACACCAGAAGTTATCCTGAGAAGGCTGATTTACTTGTATCCTGTTTCAGGCAGTAACAACTGTTGGGGTGACTTTCCCCTTGGCAAATTTATGAGGAACAGAATCTAGAGGACCTTTGGCCATAGTGGAACCTGCGTGTTTAATTTGTATTTGTGAAGTTTAAAAAAATCCCCAGCCTTTTTGGTGAGAAAATACTAAGGTTCCCCAGCAGAAGTGATATTTGCCAAACATTTGGACTATGGGTTTCCAAACTGCATTTATGGAGTATCACTGCAGATGAGTAAGGCAGCCAGAGGGTGTGCAGGGGCATGCCGAACACCTCAGCAGGCTGTTTACCTCCGCCAGGATGGGCTCACATGTCTCTGATATTACCACTCATTCAGATGAATGGAAAATGGCCCTTACACTGCTGGAGGCAGTGGGAATCTTCTGGGAAAATGTGGCATTTGCTTCCAAGCTAGGTACTTGCTATGAGCTGCTGCCAGAGCAGCACTTGGGGCTGGATGGGTATTTGATGTGTCTCAGCCACCATTGACAGGTTCTGAGATCATCAGGGACTGTTTTGACTGCAATATGGGAAGCATATTAAACCCCGTGCTTTCACAGGGCTATGTGGACTGTGTCTACCCCTCAGACTTTCCCCCTGCATTCCCCTCGGCATTCACAATTTTCAGTTTTGCACTGTGAAGGCTTTACAGAACCTGAGACGTGGCCTTTGCTGCCTCCCTGTGGGTGACAATTTGATCACAGGACATGGGGCCGGCAGGGCATCCCAACTGCCCGGTCCTGCACCCAGACTCACCATGGCTGGAGGCCCAGAGCTCTCATCCCTCCTGGGACCCTGTCCCACTGGGGCATGGGGAGGTCTTCACCGGGCCATACACAGCATGGGCTTCAAAGCTAGCCAGCCGTTGTTGGGTCTGTCCCACTGTCGGACAGGAGAAGCCAGGCTCTGGAAGGCACTTGTCTGACTGGCCCTTGGGATGCCTCAGGTCCTCCTACAGCTTTATGCCACCTAGGAACCACCCCTGAGTAGCCTGCTCATGTCTCCTCAGCTTAGACCAGGATCTCCTCAGGCCCCAGGGAAATTTGAAATGAGGTGTGGTTTTTTTAGATTTGGAAATCCGGTATTGTATGTACTCTTGTTTTTTAACAATGATTTGAGTTAATTTCGTTTTAAAATAATTATCATATTCAAAATTAGTAAGTATGGAAAGAGCATGTTCATTTTCCAGGCTTTTTCCCTAGAAAGTAATGCCAGCTACCTGCACTGATGAGCGGGAAGCCCGGGCCTTGTTCAGCGTCCTCCGTCGCTCCCAGCGGTGAATGGAGTCCTGCACCTCCATGCTCAGCTGCCGTGTGACGGTGATTTTGTCGTAGTTCTTGATGTGCTCCAGGGCCCCATAGGTGGTGGTTAAATAATAAGAGCCTGTGAAAGAAGAAGGTCTTGTATGAACATCACACCTGCATGGGCCATTCATTTCCGCTTCCATCCTGCCTGCTTGTGCCTGTGCAGTGGCATCTGTCTAACATTTGCACTGTCAGTGCCTTGCTGCAGGGAGTGCAAGGGTGTCTGGAGTTAACCCAAGAGAAAAAAGAACTAATGACCACAGCGTCCTCCACCCCTTTCTGCTCCACAGCAACGTCACTGCCCAGACCACTAAGGTTGTAGTTGCCCTAGGAATAAACACAGACTGAAGGCAAACTACTACAAAAACTGCTTTCACAAACAAATCCAAACCATTCTTATAACCAATATAAATTTACCCCCTTTCAGTTTAAAGCCATTTCCCTTTGTCCTGTCGCCACAGGACTTGGTAAAAAGCCTTTCTCTGTCTTTATATATTGAAAGGCCTCAATAAGGTGTCCCTGGAGCCTTCTCTTCTCCAGGCTGAACAACCCCAACTCTCTCAGCCTTTCCTCATAGGAGAGGTGTTCCAGCCCTCTGATCATTTTTGTGGCCCTCATCTGGACCTGCTCCAAGAGGTCCATGTCTTAACTGTGCTGAGGGCCCCAGAGCTAAACACAGTACTCCAGGTGGGGTCTCACCAGAACAGAGTAGAGGGGGAGAATCACCTTCCTCGACCTGCTGGCTACACTTCTTTTGATGCAGTCCAGGATACAGCTGACAACATTTAGAGCCTGGGTCCCCTATGGGCTCAGTGCTGTTGAAGGCTGTCTTAGACCTGCAAGGACAAGTCACCCTCTCCTCCTTCCATCTCTATTGACTACACAGGGAGCCCAAGTGTTTGGCTGAGAGTAATTTCTAGACTGTTTAGAGTTGTGGGATAAATCTTGATAAAGCAGAAAAATAGGGGATAAAGCAGTAAAAGTCTGCAGCTAGCCCTTTTCCATCAGAAACTCCCTGACTGCTGTGGTGTGGGCTGTAGCAGGTAGTAAACAATTGAAGCAGCCAGGGAAGCAGCTGGACCTTGATAAGAGCAGGCTTCATCAGCAGAGATGAAGATAAGCACTGATAAAAGGGCAGAGTTGAATATGAGGAAGTTGCTGCTTTGGTTGCGGGGCAGCCTCATGTCAGGACATGGCCCCAGAGCTGGATTAATTAAAAGTACTTTTTCCAGCTGCATCCTGGGCTCAGATCTGTTGATGAGTGAGAGGCTCGGGCCAGGGTCTCCTCTGACCAGATGGAAAGAGTCAGCTTGCAGAGCTGCTTGACGCAGCAGTGCAGTGTCCCAGCGACAGTGGGGATGAGGACGCGTCCCCTGGGCCTCCAGGTGAGAGTATGTCTGGCCTGAAGCGGGGCGAGGGGCCAGGCCTCGGCAGGTGCTGGTAGTGCCCACGTTGTCTGCAAGCCCCCATGCTGGGCCAAGTCCATCACCCTGGCCTCTGTACAATTCCCTGATCCTGCTCCCCTCACCTCGGACGCCAGGAAAACAGGGAGAAATAAAAATTGCCCATCAGCTGGGCACAGCCAGGAAAACAGGGAGAAATAAAAATTGCCCATCAGCTGGGCACAGCTCCCTGTTCTTAATAAGTTTTGTAATAATTGCAGTTGCCTCTAGATGGCACTTCCACATCACCCAAACGTCGCACCAGCCCGCCTGAGGTTTTGTAGCCCTTCCTCAGGTTCTGATGAGCTTCACGGTCATTGCGGCTGGTTGCGTAAGTGGTGGCTAAGACAGCATTTTATTTAAAAGCAGTATTTTTAGAGCACCGTTAAAGTTTGGTGTAGCATAGGAGAGATCAAGACATTGCCATTTGACTTTCCGTACTCAGATGGATCCAATGAGGAATGTCCTACAGCTACATAGGCCCGCATACACCAAAACCACTCTTTTTCTTTACTATCTCCCACAAAATGCTGCTGAGGACAGGCTAACAAGCCTGCAAGTGCCACTTTTCCCCTACTAAATATAGTTATTACCCTCCCTTTTATGTCGTTCATTATCTCTCCTGCTCTGGAAGAGTCTGGGTGCCTGTGGTGGGACCCACAACCTGGTGTCTCCCTGCCCTCATAATCCAGGGAGGAAGATCTCCCAGTCCCTCATGACAGGAATTCATTACATCTTCTTTAAGAATTAATTTTTCTTCCACTTTCCTGTATCTTCATTTCCATACAGTCATTCTGCATCATCTGTCCTTGTCTTTGCCCCAGTAGTCAATGTCACTGTTGTTACAAAATTCATTCAAAGTAAATTTTTGATTTTGAGGCCAAATTTAAATGATTTTGTGTATTGACCTGACATAATTTCACAGTTTTCTCACTTCTGCTTTCTTTTTTTCCTTTTTATTTCTGTGCTTGAATCACCTTTTGCCATTTAACTTTGAAAGGCCTAACTCAAGTTGATGTTTGCCAGTTCCTGTTTTAGCCCTGTGCTTTGCAATCTCATAGCTGTCTTCACTGAGATGTTCTTTTTTTTCCCATTCCCTGTATCTGCAGTTACTCCCAGTCTCCTTTCTGATGTGGTTATCTAGCCAGTTTGACCTGGAACTCCCTCACAAAATTTTTCCCCTTTGACTGGTGTATATATTTCACACAGCCTTTGCTTCTTTGACTTAAGAGACTTCCAGCCAGCATTGTCTTCCATAGCCTGAGCTCCCCAATGCAGCTGACTTCAGTAACCAGACTGGCAGGGTGCCCTTTTGAAATGAAGAACCTGTGGGCAGCATAGTCACCAAAATCAGCTTAGTTATGAAAATGCTGTGCTTAGGATAACATTTTTTCTGCTAACAATTCTTTTCAGCAGAAAAATTAGCCTGTGCAGAAACCCCTCACTAATACTACTAATAAGTAGTGTTGCTACTGCTCATTCTGTTACTACTTACTTTTGCCCACCTCTGCACTGTGCTGGGATGACATGCTCTTAGTTACAGACCTATACCTCCATTTAATGTAAATAAAATTAGTCTGCTGTTGTTTATCCAGAACACCTTTCTAGAACCTCGGTACTTACCAAAACAAAGTCTAAAATAAACCCCATTTTATTGGTTTAGTAACTACTTGGTGAAAAGTGATCTGTGTTCCTAATTCAGAGTGTGTAACCCTGTCACTGTTAGTAGCATTTGCTTCCCAAGCTATATTTAAGAAACTAAAGACCCACAGTTCCCTGGGGTGTTTATCCCTCTAATAGCAGAGGTCTTCATTCACATCCAAACCCAATATTCCTCTCTAACCCTACTTTCCTTTCTCTGCCTCGGTATGACATAGTCAGAGAACATTGTCAAAGGGTTCACTCAAATTTAACAGTAGAGTGATCATGAGAATGATGTATGGCCCCAGGCATACAATGCAGTTTAAGAAATGTGCTCTTTTCTCATTTGAATAAATAGAAGTGTCTGTACAATGAATTGAAGCAGTAGTTCAATTTTAGGCAAAGACATTTTAACTTTTCAGCATTTGGGCCCAGGAACACTAGATGTCTCTGTTTAGGTTACTAATCCAGCAACTCAGTTCTTGTTTATGCTGGGTCCCTGCCTTTCTAGCTGTTGTCTAAGGGCACTGGACTGCTAAAAACAGTTAGACAATAATTTTAGAGCCTCAGATTTGAAAAGCTTGGCCAAAGCTTATCCACAAAGCCTAACTAGTACCTTGCTGCCCCACTTTCACAAACAGTGAAGCAAGGTAAATCATGATTTCCAAAGTGAATATCCCAGGAGCAAACACTGTACTCTACCTTCCCCTAGCTGCAGAGCAGGGTCCATGAGCTCCATCATATACTCCACATTCAGAAGGACTTCAGTCAAGTTGCTGCGGGCCAGCACATACATGAGCACGGGAAGGAAGTCATCTGCACCGTATGGTTTCCCTGAGCAAAGAGAAACACAGAGTGGTCCTAATAAACTCACCACAAAGACATGTTCCCACAAAACAGTGACAGCTTCTCACCCAGCATGTCCTTTGCAGACTTCAGCTTCCATTATGAGAAAAGTTAAAGCTTGAAAGCACCAGCAAAGAAAAAATGACGAAAAAGGGAAATTTAGTTCACTTAAAAGGTAAGTAAACTTGCTTCAAGCACAAACTATGAGCTTGAAAACTTTTAGTGAGCTCCATTACTGCCATTCTTTATTAACTGGAGAAAGAGAAACTTAAACTTTATGGATCGAGACAAAGGATGATCCTTGAAAAGTGAAAAGGCTACCAGCTCAGCCCTCTGATATTAGCAACAAAGTGGTCTACATGCATTAGGGGTATTTATTCTCATAGGTTAGCTCTATGTTTGGGACCAAAGAGCAGAAAACGGAATTTGAGACAGTGGGTTTTAGGACTGAGAACTTCCATGTTTATGTTCCTTCAGAAGTCAAAACATCACACTACATGTTCCTAATTAAAACAGTCTCCCAAGAGGTAGGATCTAAGAGGAAGCATCTTTCCAGGCATGGTGTCTAGCTGAGAAAAAAAAAAAGCCTTTTACACTGGACTTAAGACTAGTTGTTGGACTTAGTGTGCAGCAGATGCTACAGGAACAGATCCTCATGGGCTCAAAATTTCCTGTGTTTAAAACATTCACATCAACATGTGCTGGTTTCATGGGCCATGTGTGTCTCACTTGAGAACCATTTGCCTCACCTCAAAGAATCAAAGCTACCCTTGATATAGCTTCAGTGAAATTATGCCCTAGCCATTTTTGGCCTGTAGTCCACATGCCCTTCCATGGTAGGGCATAAATTCCTATTTCTCAACTGTTCCCACTGACTTATTTAAAATCTTTGCCATGAGTCAGCTTTCTTTTTTTGTCATTCATAGCTGACGCAGATTCTCCACTGGCAAAGAAAGATACTCTTCTGAAGCCTCAAATAAACATGAGCTTAGCCCCTGATTTAAAAAAAAAAAAAAAGAAGAAAAAGTGTGGCTTTAAAATAATCCCAGTAATATATCTAGTGAACAGACAGTTAATTCAGTTAAAACAAAGTGTTGGATGATGAGAGACTGTCAGGGCTGTAATTCAGTCTGTTTCTAACAGAGTCCTCACACGCCACAACACAGACAATTTATTTAATGAAAGCTGGATTAACGCTTTCAATTCTGTTTGCCTTATTATGGCTGCCTTTAGTTAAATGACATAGCCTTAGGTCTTCAACCAAATAGTAAAAGGACTGTATTGTTTCATTAACATCTGGATGGATATTTTGTCTGTTGTTGCCTTGGCTTATGTCTCTGTGAAAGCTTCAGCTCTGTGAAGTGTCCAATTCATTACTGTCATATATATTACCTTAACACAAGCAGCTTAGTGTTACAGCTATTTAATATTGTCTAGCAAAAATAGATGACACAATTGAGACATGAAAATGTACTAGAAAAACTGCATAGAGAAAAGCCTTGTTCTCCTTTTGACCTGAGTAAATCAGATCCCAAGAGAGTTAATTCTGTATAAAACTAGTGTAATGGAAGATGAAATACCAAAGAGTTTGCTATGCTCATTTTTTTCCTTTCTTTAAAAACTTTTACTTTATCATGTAGAAGTTACTGACCAGTGGCATGGATTGGGTGCTTCTGATTTCCTGAAGGCCAAGGGATTTCCAGTGCAACACCAATAGCAGAATTTACTCTTCCCTACCATTTCATTTTCATGACAAATCCATGTTCTGTCTGCTAGGGCATCAGAGAAAGTTGCTCCTTTACAACATGAATCCCTATACACTGGAAAAAAAAAAATGCTGTTTTTTTTTAATAAAATGTCACCAGAAGAGTTCACCATCCAGCCAACAGACTGACCAACCAATGCAGAATGGAAACAGAAACTTGGAACTAAACAATTCCATGTCCTTAGCCTTCAACTCCCAGTGTCAACTGAAATGGAAGTTAGAGGACACTTTTCAAGAACTCCTACAGAATCTATTTATTTTTTATTGCCTGAGAAGTGATTGTATGTACAGACAGGCACCAAGTCAATTATTTTTCATTGCTGTCTATCTCATTTCTATAAACTGATTTAGCTGCTCTGCCCACCAGCCCTTGTTATAAACCCTTCTCTACTTTAAGTTTTCATAGAAATATTATTGAACTCCCAGCTGTTTATATAGCTTAAATGCGAAAATCTGATACACAGTTTCTTTTTGATTAATAAACTCAGAGTAGGGATGTCTGACTGCAATAATGGAAAGAGTACTCATTTTCCATATGCTGTACGCTCATAACCTGCATAAATTACTAGACATCATTTTAATCCGCTTGTGGAAATATGAAGCCTGATTCTTAGATACCCACATCTGTAGCTAAAGCTGAAGTCAGCAGGAGCTGAAGGTGTCAACAAGAGAAAAGCAAAGCTAATCCTCAGGGATCTAGCTCTGACTCCATGTGTTGCCTAGGGCAGGGCAGGCATGGTATATATATATATTGTTCCTACTTCTTGTAGGCATTGCAACAGCTTTTCTCCACTGACTGCACATGGAGCCAAGGATAGGTGACTGAGAGGGCAAGACTCTGAACCTCCTCTTGTTCTCCTGGTCTTGGATGTCACAGCAGGCACAGGGACTCGCTTAGACATGTACAGCCATCAGACCAAGTATGGCCCTGAGATGCCCTGTATCTCAGTCCATCCATGGGGATAATAGGTGCTGTCAGCAACTCAAATATGACCAGAAGCAGGAGGTTCAAAGATATATGAAACAATGCCTGTGAACCAAGACATCCAAGAGGTTGGTGCTGCTCAGTATCCTGCAACCCACATGCTCCCTGTGCCTTGGAAGGCATCAGGGCACTAACCAGCATCCATCCAGGGGCTGCAGCAGGGATGTTCTTGGCAGGCTGCTGCTTCCTCAGTGCCACTTTCAATCTGGGCCAGAGCCAAGCTCCCAGACCTGCATGTCTAGCTCCATCTGTGGTCTCTCACAGAGGGGTATGTTTGCAGCTGACAGAGTTAAACCTAGCTCTGACCCTCCCAGTGGTCTCAGTGACACTGGATCTGAGCTTGCTTGTTCAAGGTGGTGGTGTCCTACTCCAGCTATGACTTGCTTGCTTTATTTCCCCCTCTTCCCTGCAGGATCAGGATACATTTATTTCATAAATATCTGTAAGAAGCTTAAAATAAGCCTTCTCTTCTGCCACAAACTCATCCTATTATGTTTATAGCAAAGCAAATACAATGTCATCTCCTGGCTGGGATGCAGCACTTGGATGGAATGGATATTAATTAAATACATGATTTAAAGCAACTGGAATTCTGCCCAAGCCTCCATAAAGAAATTACAGCCCATTTTAACACATTCATGCTTCTTTTCCCTTTATGTATATTCTGACAACCAGCTGACAGTGATGATGGTCTGCATCTTGCTCTAATAGTTTACAAACACTGGAATGATGTCTAGCAGCAGCTCTCCAGGAAATATGAATTTTAACCTCAGTTTATAGCTGGGAAACCTGAGGTACAGAAAGATTAACTAAGATTTGTTCAAGACCATAAGAAAAGATTGTGACCATCTTTCCACTCCCTAGCATTTTGCTGTCTCTTGTCCATCCCACACTATTTCAGCAAGGTCTGACTTATGGTACAGTTGAATTAAGAGATTTAATACCTGCAAGCAGGATAATCTATTTCAAAAACATATGTTTTACAGATCAGAGGAATTTGTTCCCCTTGAAAAACTTGAACGGGCTCTTTAATTCAAATGTAGCAATTGTGCTAGCTAGAAAAAAATATGTATAATGTCTAGTCCATCAGCCTTCATTAATAGTAACTTATATGCAAATATCTTATTCCTAAAGGTAAGAAAGCAAAACTGTTATGTAAAACTTTATTTTCCTTCTCAGAAGTGAGCAGTGTGGTGGGATAGCTCTGACTTAGTTTTAGGAACTTCTAGCATCAGTTCTACACTGACTGCTGAAGTATTTGAGGCCAATTTCCTTTTCACAGGCTCAGCTATCCCACTGAAGTCACACTGCTTTATGTCCATGCCTTTGTCAACTGCAAAGCCATATAGTAGTGCATCAAGGCAACTACTATTCAGCTGCTCAGTTCTATGGGAGATGGCAAACATCATCCTAAAAGCTAGGGAAAAGAAAGATTCCAATGGAATATATATCCTAGATTTCCTCTTCTTCCAAAGGCACACTATGCATTAGCCATGCAAAACTATGCAATAGAAATTACTAAATCAGATATTTTAGGGCCAATCACCTAGCCAACCTAGCCAACTTCATCACTAGTACAAAACTGGTTTTGAACTATATATTCCAACTCCCTGTGCAGTTCAAAGATACTCAAAAAAAGAAGCTTCATAACCTTAGGTAGTCCACAAGTTAAAAATGTTGCATAAGAAAGTTGTTCCTCTGTTCATTCTTATTGAATCTTTCAAACCTCCAACCTAAGTTTAGAGCCTTTCTATGCCTGATTTTCCCCATTCATGGACTGACCAAGCTTGGCCTGTTTGTCTTACACAGTATTTCTTCATAAACCAATGCCTACTGCTCCACTACTTTTGCTTTTCCATCATTTCTCTTCAACAGAGCGGCAGCTCCCAGGTAGCACAGAGCTGGCAGCTCCAGGCTCACCATTGCCAGTACACACCACACATACTGCAGATTTGCATCTTGTTTAGTTTATCACTCACAAGTGTCACTTGTGTTTTTGATAGAGCGAAAAGCAGAGATTCTTGTTCTATGCCTATCACATAACGTGCCTTTGACTTTTTGTCTGAGAAAAGGTATTTCTGAAAGATAACTAATAAGCAGTTCTTTCTACATAAGATTAGAGTGCTTCTGTATAAAAGAGATATGTGTCCAACTCTCCCTATGGGTATAGCCAGTTTGCAGGGGAGGGGTTCAGTGGGTTTCAAAACTCTATTTTTAAAATTCTTTTAATGCATATTATTCTTACTAACTACTCCTCGTATTTTTAGAAGGCAGGTTACATTTCTGGATTGTAGGTTACATTCTTGGAGGCATACATTGCTGTTATTTAAATTTGCACAGAACTTGGAAAGGTTCAGTGAGACACTGTAATGCTATCATAATTGTCCCTTTGGGGACGATTCACTTACTAATACCACTGCCTACACTGTACATGTGAACATCTGAACCAGTACCTCTAAACGCCTTTTATAGCCAGTGATGAGATAGTCAATATCATCAGTGGAGTTTATCATGAGTCATCTCACCCTAAAACAGACACATACCTCTAGCTAGATGAATCAACTGAACTCCATCAACTAAGTCCCCATTGTCTATAATGAGAATCTAGACATGATGCCCATCTGTGGCCACCTACAGCTAGATGTAGCTGTAGATGAGTTCTAATTAAACATAGATCTATATCTTGTAGTTGTGCTCAGGGGTCTGTTGGCAGAAAGGTGGGTGTATTGACAAAGACTGTGAACTTGTTTTCCTGATTCCTTGTGATGAATCAAATCTGCAAGTTGATTGTCTTCAACTTGAGGGCGAAATATTAGTTTAAACCAGCTAAGGGTCTGACCCATTCAGTTAATTGTCTAAGTATCAGGGAGTTCAACCACAACCAATTTTTCAGACACATTTTGTCATGTAGTATGAATTGCAACTAAACCAGAGAACTCCTCCTTTCTTAAAATGGCCTGATATACATGGAGTCAGTCAAGATTGACTTCAAAATTTCATGACTCTTTCAGCAGTGTAAAGATGGGCACTACCACAGCCACCGATATTCCTGAGTTAGCCTTTCTGTAGTTTTAAAGAAGACTTGGTACCTGTCTGGACACCCTGGACAAACCTGGACTGATGTACATGGGGGTCTGAAAAAACAGGGTACTTGATTTGGTGGTATTTGGACTTTGCTTTGAGATATGAAACCATATTCTTAGGTCAGCTCATCCTGTGATCAGTCTAAAGTGGACTTGGCCTGAGCTACCAAATTGCAAATTAAATGGGACAACATAAAGTTATCATGTTACTGAACAGATAGTTTTTCTGACAGAGATAGACTGATTTTGGTCCTGCAGCAGAGAGAATGATTAGTTTTGTGTTCCACCTGCTCTGGTCTTGGAAGAGGAGGGAACCTTCTAATTCAGCAGTGAGTAAAAGGAGCTAAAACAGACTATTGCACAGGAAACTGAGCATGGCCTCTGCTCTTCCTGTGCGAAGAGCACTGCACTGCCTCAGGTCTGGCTGAAAGCAAAAGGGGCCCTGGGCTGCAGCTCTTGAGATGGGCAGAGAGCAGGAGGAGCATTCCCACCCACTGAAATCTGGTCTGAGAAGCCTGCAGTGCGCTCTTCTGCACACCACCAGCTGGCTATTCCCTGCCAGAAAAGTTTGCTGAATGTTTGATTTTGCCAGGTTGAAAATCAAAGTGATCTGGGGTCAGTTCATTCTGTTGAAGAGGTTTCACACATTTCACTTCTAAGTGGGTCTACTGTACATTTCACTCAATTTCTCTCTGAGTCCACTGTCCTCTGGGAGTTAGACTACAGCATTCTCCTCCTCTTAACCTCCTTCTCTGGTCTGAATTCATTGGGGTACATTTCCTTAATGCCAGACCAGTTTTCTTCTGACCAGGCCCTGATATGCATCACTGATCATATATACTGGAGAGGGAACTGGATACACAGGTGTGAAGTCAGCTTCTGACCTACAACCTGCTTGCAGTAGTACTCAAGACAAAACAGCTGAGCTGGCCGAAATGAAGCACTTTGGTTAGCATAGCAAACCACGGTGAAATTCTCTGATTTCATGAATGCCAATCTTTTAAAACATGTAGGGGTTTTTTAATTATTTCCCTGACCCCTAATTTCTGTTACATAAAATGACACAATGGCATTTCCTGCAACAGAGAAATTCCAGCCCTGAGCTAACTGAGGTGTAACAGATAGGTAAGGTACCACCAGCAATGGAAGGAGACTGTCTCCTACATGGGTTTAATGAGGCATGCGAGTCTTTGATCTATACCAAATTTACTCTCAAACTTAACACAACTGTTTTAGCAAAGTTATAGCAAATTCCCCTATATGTGTCCAAATCTTCTCATAATACTTGAAGACAGTCAGAGGTCCTATCCACCCTGCAGCTTAGGCTCAGCCCTGGGGTGGTATTTTGCTCTGCTGTTAATGTGTCTAGATTGGTCACTGAACCTTGCTGCTACTGTCCAAGGGATGACCCTGAGGTGAGGCTCGGAAGGGACACAACAATTCCTGTATCAGTGCTCCAAGGCCATTGTCAGTACAAAATAAAGCAGAATAGCTAAAAGCACCTTTGGAGATTGTGAGTTCTCAAACAACCACAGGTTGTTGCAAATTAATATCTGGCTTCTCTCCAAGTTTATGCATGGCTGGTCATCACCTTACCAGTATACAATAAAAGCCCTTAAACTGGCAAGGCAGATTCCTAGAGGAAGGGGCTTCCTGGCCTATCTGCAAAAATGCATCCTGTCTGCAGACCAAGTGCTTAACTTGTGCATTTAGTGGTTGGCCTGAAGCCCAAGTTATATTTATACTCAGAGCACATACTTCCTCACACCAAAGCAGCGTAGTAGTGACTTTTGGAATTTCCCGGAGCATTAGGAATTAGTAACAAACAGTACTAGCATTCTGTGTCTCCTCAATTTAGGCAAACTTTGTAAAGGCCAAATGATGAGACTTTTCTCAGAGACCCATTCCTACAATTTACCATTAAGCTACAAACTTGGACAGAGCTCTGAGGATTTATGTGAAGACCTGTGCAAAAAGGACATTACCCACAAAACACACACTTACAGACATCTGATTTTTTTGAGTTATGGATCTTAAAGTTAACCTTATACCTGTTACTAGTGCAGAGAGCTTCACAGTCATTAACCAGCCCACTCTGAACACAACTTGTAGACAGCTGATACCAAACACACCAACCATCACTGTTACCTCCAATTTGAATAACACCACATCAACTGTATCATAAACCCTGTTCCTTTGATACATGGAGAAGGACCAGTGAGGGATACCATTTCAGTAGGAGTGCTGTACCTGGGTTTCCCTGAGCCATGGAGTCATAGATGAGTTTGCAGGACTTCAGCAAGATGGCAATCTTCTTTTCTGGGGAGTAGGCCTTGTGCATGGTTGTGAACTTGTGAAGGATCTTTTCTAGCACAACGGTTTCAGGCACACTGGTCGTGATGCCTAGGTCAGTGGTAGTTGTGTTTTGTATCACAAGTTGGTTCTCTTTTAGCTGCTGTAAAGATCTGTCTTTGTTGTGGATTTCCTTCAAGTAAGAATCAATGGCTTCTTTTAAAGGTTTCAGGACACATTTGTACAAAGCTGTCTCAGCAATCACTTCTGCATAGAGAATAGAGAACACAAAAGTCAATGATAAATAATCAACACAATAGTACAGGTGCAAGTAAAACTCCTAAGGAAGCATGTGGCTGGTTATTCATGCACTACTGCATAGCTGTGAGCAAGGAACAGAAATTACATCCCAGAAAGTAAACATTTCATTACCAACACCCTCCAGAAGTCCTGGATAGGCTTGAGATGAACATCAATGCGTGGTCCCTGCCACTGGAGCTGTGGGAGAGCTCCTGCTACCAGTGGTTCCTGCTGTATTTACCTGACTCCTGGCTGACCAACACAGCACTGTCAGGCACCAGAAAAGCCAACTCTGGGAAAATGAGGAACCTCACCTAACTATGCTTCTCTTCACAGCCCTCCTCTTACAGATGCCCAGGTGGGATTAATCTCATGTCCCTTCTGACATCTCTTTCTGACTTGTTTGAGATATTCATTTTGGGATGAAATTAATTGCATCCTCAAAGCACCCCTTTCTCCGCAGTGACTGAGAAGGGGCTGGTAGCTACCAGTTCAGGGGCAGACACCAACGTCTGGTCAGAAGTTTCTCACCCTTACTGCTCAAGTGACTCTAACTTACTGATACTTAAGTCATTTCTTACGCCACCTGTGGATGAGGAAATAGTCTGTGTAGGTTGAGCGTTTGCTTAATATTTAGCAGGAGATAAAAGGAAGCATGAGAGATTGTGAGCAAGTCTGTTGTCTGACTCCTAGAAACCAGAGGCAGAGCTAGAGGGACTGCAAGGGATCCTCTTGTCACCCCTGAACTGAGGCAAAAAGGTCACTGGCAAAAGAGTTAATCTCCTCAGACACTGAGGAATGAAACAGAGGGCAGTAACATTTATGTATACAAAATGCAACTGTTTTAAAGAATCCAGAGAATCAGTCAGCCTGAAGCAGTCCAAATTCAAATGGTAAATCTTCCACGGTGGGAATCCCTGTCCTCCACAGGAGAAGACAGTCCTCCCTAGGCTGACTGGGCCATATCATCCTGTTAAGGAACTGCCAGTGAACAGGGCTAGATCTAACCAGGCGTGGCTGTGTGAAGGTGGGGGGATCCTTGCACACATGCAACTCTACCAAGCAGAACAAGGACACTTCTTCTTTCTGCCTCCTCTCTACCTTCCCTAATCAAGATTCAAGACAGACTTCTCTGTGCTGACACCTTCTTGGCCTTGAAGAAGGGGGTTATGCTACATGAGGTGCATGAGAAGCAAAACTGTAGCTCCCCTCTCCTAGCTATGGCAAGGGGCTGGCAGCAGGTCTGTTCTGCTGGGGAGACTGCAGGATCACGTGAAGCCTTTGCTGGGTGAGAAAGAAGTCAGCAGGGCCTGCTGAGGCTGACAGCTGAGTGCCCCTGGGTCCTGGCTCACCACTTAGCTGGGTCCACCTAATACTGGAGCTGCAGGAACCTGTGGAATCCCTGGTCTGTGCTGGGGGTCTTCCAGCTCCCAGCTTGCTTTAGGCTAATGCAGGAATCTCCTAAATAGCTCTGCATTGTCTCTCAGGTCCTCAAGAAACAGTTTTAAATCAAAAGAGCATGTGAGTACATGCATGGATGCTTTTTCTGGCTGTACGGCTTTGACCGGGACAAAAAATCCTACAGTTCTCTGTATATTCCCTCATGAGTGTACATTAAACAGGCCAGTCCATTTCTTAGCAAGGACAGAAGTAGCATGTTACTCCCTCACAGAATATTGAATGAGAAGCAACAAAACACCCCTAAACAGCCAAACCCACTATTTTTCCTCCCCAAAGATAAACTATGTCTGTGGCAAAGAGAGTCAATGCTCCATTTTGGAGCCAGCAGTAGCCTTTCAGCAGGCAGCTCTTTCATGCCTCTGAACTCTGAGGAGCACAGAGCAGGATCAAGTGATTCCTCCAACCTGCCACTCAACATCATCCTAGTCTTGTCCCTTCTCCTTGTGAGACAGTGACTGACCCCTGATCTGGTTGCCACATGCAGGGCGTTCTCCATCCTCCCTGCAGAGCATGCGGCAGTGGACATGGAAGGCCATGGGGAACACAGCTGAAAAGTTGGAAGTTGGCCTTTTGTGTTTCCAGTGAACACAGCTCTGTGTGTGTGTGCCCATGTGTACACAAACACACACATATTCTCATATTTGTATGCATGTATATGCATATGCATATATACATACATATATGTCTCTCACACATACAAACACACATTTCTGCTGCTTAAACTCTTCCCTTTAAAACATTCATAATGGAATTTTCCCCCTCATTGGTCTCCCAGTTTTTAGAGCTTCTCCTCCATGTGCTGGCAACCACAGAGTAGACTTCAATTTGCACCCCTCAGCTTTTAGGTGATGGTTTATAATTCTGTAAAGCAGAACCTCTGTCTGCATAATCCTGTCTTCCTCCTCACCTTCCCAAATCCTGCCCAAGGATTAGTAAAGCACAGACCTACCTAACTGTTCCTCAGTGTAGGAGGCTGGGTCTATCAGAGATTTCAACTCGGTGCTCTGCACTAAGTAACTCTTCAGTTGTGTCATCATCATTCGGATTTCTTGTAGCATCTCTGTGCTGGAGCTCTGCTTTGCCATCATCTCTAAACTGTACACTCTGTAGTCCTGCACCAGGTTGCCAAAGTACGAATCCTTGTCCTGTGCCAGCTCCACTATCTTCTTCTGCAGCTTCCTGTCACTAGACAAAAACACTGTGAAGACATTGGACAGGCTCACAAAGGACAACCTGTTCTTGGCCTTGCCCAAGATCACGGAGCGTGTCTTTTTATCGGATGAGCTACTCAGCATCTCCAGGTCATCCTCTGTGCTGCTGGTGGAGTAGGAGTCTGGCTCGGATGCTGATGCCTGAGCCACAGCACTGCCTCCCGGGCCCTCCAGGGAGGAGTGCGAACCTTTCAGTTCGGCTGAGCTGACGGATTTGCAGCCATGTCCCGGTTCAGTCTTGGTGTGTGTGCAAGTGGCACCACTTGCCACTGTAGCTGAGCTGCTCTTGCACAAAACCTGTGCTGTGGCTGAAGCTGTCTCTGCCACTGTTCTTTGCTTCGACTGGTAGGAGCTGGGGATCCTTGGTACCTGGGAAAGTCTCTTCCTCCTCGGTGGTGGGATAGGAGGTGACTTTCCTTTCTCAATGGCATTGCTTTGTATCTCAGGCATGTCCTCTGTCTTCTCTGCAGGTTCAGGCTTTGTCTCCTGAAACTGTGATACAGCCCTTTCAGGAACCTCCCCAGGCATTTCTACAGCCTTTTTGCACAGCGACCTTTTATCTCTGCTCTCTGTACTTGTGTCTTGTTTTTCTTCTGTCCGTTCCCCTTTCAGCGTTTCACAACTTCCAGGCTTACCCACACAGCTCTCCTCCGAGGTCCTCTCACACAGCCGCCTCCGAGGGGGAACAGATGGCTGGGAGCCCTTTTTGGGGCTCACTGCTGAGGGCTCATTGACTGAGCATCTCTGCTTTCCTTCTTCTTCTTTATTGTCACCGCCCTTAATTTTCATTTCCTTGATGCTCTTTCCTAGTGGCTGAAGAAGCAGCTCGTTTTCACAGGCAGTCATGGGATCCTGCAGGAGCTTCAGAGAAGATTTTTGAACTAGAGCGTGAGAAGGTGGAGGTGGAGGTGGGCGGCAGGGAGACCTCCTTTCAGCGAGAATGGTGGCAGGGGGGAGATCGGCGCTCACAGCATGGCTTTTAGGAGGAGGTACATCTGGAGGAAAAGGATTACTGCACTCTTCTATAAAAATAGGATTCACGAACCACAGCCTGTCATTTCCTATTGACAGCTCAATTTCACATGAGCAGTGGTTTGTGCTACTTGCAAAACACTGGGTAGATCTTAAACTGTCTGCCTGGGCAGTACTGAAAGCAGAGTCTTTTGCAGGGTGGAATAAATCCTCTCTTCTTCTGTGGTTTAAGGAGGAATCCCAGAAATCTTTCCAAAAAAAAAAAAAAAAAGAAAGAAAGAAAAGAAGAATGAAAAAATGTTCTGAGAGAATTTTAGCTGCTGATGGTATGTAGAAGTCCTACTTTTTGTTAAAAGAAATGGTACACAGACTTTCACACCTCTGCACAAAACAGTGTGAAGAAAGGGTTGCCTGTTTTATGTGTGTGAGATGTTTCAAACCAGGGGACAAGCTCAGAAGCTTCACCAGAAAGCTCGCTCTTGACAATTTTAGAATACTCATCTAGTGAAAACTGTTGATGCTGTGCAGCCTATGCAGTGTGAGCAGGAAGGTAGAATAACAAATAGGAATGATCAATGATGGTGAAAAGGAGTCTATGGCTTGTTCAGTGATCACTGCCCTTCAAATGAAAATAGCTGTGGGTGCCTGAGGTGAGGGTGTGAAGACCCCAGTTGAGTTCTGTCTCCCCCTTGCTGACCTCTTCTATGCAGTAAGCTCATGTGGCAGACTCTGTTCTACATAAAGGTCTGATCCTGCTTTGCAGTACAACCAGTCCAGAAACATATGATTTTAAATGCTTTCCACAGATTAAAATGACCATTAAAGTCTATAGCTCTGGATGACAATTATCCATAGCCATGCCCACTCTCTCTTGCACCTTGCCTTGAGACTGCTTGCCTGCAGGTGTAAGAGAGGAAAGATGGTGCAAAAGATTGTGTACACGAGAAGGCTGTATACTGATGGACTAAAGAATAGTTAAGTATTTCAGTGCCATCAGCTGTAACTGGAAAAGGAAGATGGTGTTTCAGATGCAAGTAGTCATTTCTGTATGTCACAAACCTCTTACTAGAATTTGTCTTTGAGTAACTTGTTTTAAAAAAATTACATTTTGTACATCTTTTGAATAGATTCAGTATCATATTTAACCTTTTACCCTTCCCCCAGAGGTGAGCTTTCAAACCTGCTTGCCTTACCAGTCTGATTGCTTTTAATCACTCTTACAGCTGCTAACCCAGGGTCCACTACTGGAAGCATCAGGAAACAGGATCCTGCAAACCCGATGTGTTCTGACCAAGGAAAAGGGTATAAACCTCTGAGGGTATTCAATGAGTGAGGACTGTATAGATGCCTACAGGTTTAGGGACAAGGGGAAGATGTGAAATCCTGGAAACACAGGGATGCAGATAAATCAATAACTATTTCAGCATGCTTGGTCCCTTGACACAGAGCTGACACTGACAGCACACTCTTCTGGGTGGGCTTACAGGGGACATGAACAGGGCTGCCACACAGCGCCTGACTCCTGCCCTGTGCTTGGTGCCAAGCCTGTCTTGCTGCAAAAACATCACATGCCAGGCCCAAGAGGGGATGGATGGGGCTGCACACGTGTGGGATGACCCTCGGTGCTGAGCATGCGGTACAGCTCACAGGACGGTGTCTTCAGCTGTGCCTTGCCAGGGCCCCATTCTCCTGTTGGCTGCACCAGCATAGCCCCCAGCCCATCACAGGAAAGGGGGCACAGGGCTGAGCTGGCCAGAGCCTGGGCAGCATCAGCCTGTGTCTCTTCCTAAAAATCAACACCCCAGAAAAGCTCAAAGGGACTTCCAATTAGGACGGTCATAGCACAACTCAAAACAGAGCAAAGAAATTTTTCAACTAAAGCCAATGCAGAACTCAGGGGTGAAACACATTCAGATAAAATCTCTCCTTTGCTCACTGCATCCCCAAAGACAGGCCACTTCTTCCCGTTTTGCTCCCCAGTGCAGCCGTGACTTTTGATGGCTTCCTGCTAGCAGCTGGCTCACACCGTTGCTGGAAAAGCCATCTTCTTTCTGCCTCTGCCATGACCTGCCCTCTGCAGGGCTCTGCCTTTCCCCCTCGGTGCCCTGAGCCTACTGCTGGCCTTGTCTCCCTCTGCCAGCGACCTGGTCCCCTGGGCCACAGCCAGCTGCTCCAGGGACAGGGACTGTTCCTGTTCCTCCAACGGGTGCAAGTGCTGCAGGCAGGGCAGGATGACTCCTCACTGGCCCCCGCTCCCTCAAACCAAGCATTTCTATAACATAGGCACGTAACATAAGCTGCGCACAAGTGTACTAAAAGACTGTCAATTCCCATCAGAATAAAATTGCCAATTTAGCCTCTTGCAGCCTAGGCTAGTATCCATGGCTAATTTGGCTTTATAAGCATGTCAGCATGTTTTCTTAGGGAGGCTGAGGTTAGAACAGCTTTATTCTCTGATTTCCTACCATGAGAGGGAGGAGAATGAAGAAGCTTAAAATAAAAGTGTTGCCAGGAACAGCAGCACTCTTGACAACAGAATTCAGTAGATACGCAGATGCAACCGCACTAATACCATCACATTGCCAACCCCCTCACATCTGAGACTGGGGTGCGATTTCCTTTAAACTCTCCAACTCTGCTGGGTATCAGCAAACGCAGGACAGTGGAAGTTGCTTGTTTAAGTCAGAATATAATGCTGTGGAGTCTCATGGGCTGAGGAAATGGTGAGTAAACCAATCTACAAAAGGGAAGTTGGCTATTTTTCTCAGTAGTGGTCAGAATAAGATACTGTGATGAAAATGCAATGCTCCACTCAGACTTGTGAAGGACCATATGAGGTGGTCCTACCAAGGGTTACACAGCTGCTTCAGAGAGGGGGTTTCCCAGCCCAGCTACACTGTTTCACACAGCAGGAAAGGCAGTTTGATCAAGGGTTGCTGTCCTGGCTCTTCCTTTAGCTTACACTCTGGGAGGAATAATTAAGCAGTTCTTTGAGATTTTGGCTTGTCTGTGATGGTATGTGCTCTTTGTGCAGTGCAATCACACTAATTGTCCTGCTAAAATGCCTTCTGTACCAGCAAGGTCAGGACTTGAAGGCCTGCAGTACATCCTCTTTGACAATATACATAACAGCCAGATCCAGCTTGCAGGTAGACATCTTACTTCTACGCCCTCACAAAACATATCACTTTGAAATAAATAAAAAGCAGCACACTAGCATTTCAAACAAATGCTAACTTTCCTTTGGGAGTGCCACTTCGGGTAGCACGTACTGTTTGTACCCACAAAATTTTGTTCCAAGAATAGTAAACAGCATCACTCACTACTTCAGCCTGTTTGACTTTACTGAGACAGCATGGCACTCCAAGAAGTTTCCCAGGAAACCTTTACACAACAGCAGGTTTTCTTCTGTTGTCAGAAACTTTCCTGGCATGCAATGTACCATGACAAACAAACCTCCAAGCAACACCACTTTTATGATCACTGGTGTACAGGAGAAAAGGAAGAAAACTACAACCAACGTTGCTTTGGCACTTCTGCTTTAGTTAATCCTTCCTTTCAGAAGTTGCTGGAGATTGTTGCCCGAGTCAGGATCTCCTCTGCTGGCTCAAATTAGACCGAAGGTTGGAGAATCATGATACGCTTCTTATATTTTAATCCAAATTTTTACAGTTGTTATAATAAAATTAATAATAATGTTGCAACTTACTCAAGTTGCGAAGTACCCTTCTTTAAGCAGTAAGTGCTACCATACTCAAGGATGCTTTGACAAATCAGAACATATTGAAAATAGAGGATGCTGAAAGTGTTAGAGGCAAATCTGATGGCCAAATTCAACACAGCTGCCTGAACTGAAACCAGTGGTGTTTGCCCATGCCTTCTGGGAGGTATAATGCAGAAGATCCAAAAATAGATCCCTAAAGCCCCAGGGTGCTCTAGTGAATGTCTCTAAGTGAACTAACTCTTCAGCTTTCACCATTGCTTGGCTGTTTTCAACAGGTGAGAGAAAACTGAAAAGCAAAATAACATGAGAGTGGCTAATGTTAATAGCTGTCTCAAGTGGAGTGTGTTAAATGGGAAAGAATAGGAAGAAGACCTCCTTTAGTCAACAGAACTGTATTTCCCAACTCTGTAACTTTATACATCTGATCTAAAATTCGCTCGTTTGGTGCTGTCACTAAAAATAACATTCATTTATGTAGCTGATTAGTGTGAGGTGAGAGAACATGCTGGGACACTACATATTTCTCTACCAATTAGAAATCCTGCAAGAGGAAAAAGAAATATCAAAATTCAAAAACATCACACATTCATCAGCATTGCCCCCATACATCAGAAGGGGAAATTGCAAAGGTGTTTTTCTCTTTTCATATACCTCAAATGCCAACTACTTCCGATGTGTGTAAGATATCCTGAGAGGCTGAGCCATGCTTCAGTTGTTGAAAGCACCAGTTTATACAGTAAGACTGTAGGTCCCACACCCTGCATGGAAGTCCAAGTGGAGGTTTATGTCCAAAGGGACAAGTGGCCTTTTTTTCAGTGTGCTTCTATAAATATAAAGATCATAAAAATCTTCTCTCTGGCATTCAGGCCTCCTCAGCTATTCTGAAGACAATAGTTCATCTATCCTCCAGTTACATTATGTCTGTGCAAGGCACCATCGTTCTCACAAGTCTGAATGAAACTCTGGCTGCTTTGAGGGACTTACCTATCCCCAGACTAGAGATAATTTCAAGGTCTTGAAAGTTACTGGCTTCTAATATTGCTTGTGGTAGCTTCAGGGTGAAGGGCAGCAAATCCCTGTAAAAAGAAACACAGTGAAAAACCAACAAAAGAATAAACCCTGCAATTGTTAGGAACTCTAGAATTTACTGTTGGTTTTAATAATTGAATTGGCTTACAATTTCAGGCCTATTCTGCAAAGTCCTGGATGTTGTCAAAGGAAGATCTCACAGCCAATAAGGCATCATGGACATTGTACCAGCCTGGGTTGCCCTGATTTCACAAGAGATCATCAGCTCCTGTGGCAATGCTTCATAAGTCCACTAGCTTAATCACTGCATCTTGGCTTCCTCCTCTGAAAACAGCAGGAACGCCTCTCACCGCAGGGGAGGCCACAAGAGTTGAAATATCTTCTCATGAAAAGTGAGGTGTTGCAAATGGGAATTATTGTAATTAGAAAAGCCATTCTTTTTGGTGTGGAGGGGATTTGCAGTCCTTTTTCTTTCTCTTTACCACTCTCCCCACCCTGCTTCATCTTTTAAAAATCAGTGTCAGTGTAAGGCATGGGGGCAGAGCAAGACACAGTAGTGTTAGGGAAGGAAGACCCCTCCAGGGGAAGGGTAGCCCCTGGGTGAAGTGACAGACAACGATGAAGTGTTGCATGTCACTGAGAAAACATATATCCCTCTACTCTTCGCTCTCAGACTTCTGGAAAGTTGCTGTATTTTTACTGAAAAAAAGACACAGTTTCTCAAAGGATGTTATTTGAGTTTCTCTGAAACACACCTCAAATAATTTAAAGGAGCTCATGGCCTGGTGGTGTATGTACTGTTCAGGTTTACCTCTGGCCCAATGACAATTTTCTAAACCTGTTTCTACATCAACTCCCGTTCTAACAAGGACTGGAAAAACCAATAATAATAGTCCCTAAAAGGTAGCAAGGAATGGTGCACGATAATTTCACACATTAAAAAGTTTAACAAAATGTTCTGCAAGATGCAGGAAATTATTTCAGAAAAAGCTGGCCTTGTGAGTAGGTGGCCTCCATTACGCAAACACACACCCCAAAAATGCACGTGACTGCAGACCTGGGGAGGACCGATCTGTTGACAGATGAATGCAGGGGGGCTATTTTTTTCCCTTATTAACAGATACATACCTTATTGATGTACTGTGTACTCCATGGGTTGTCTGTGCACCACTGAGCACTCTGTTGTCACATTGTTTGACAAAAATTGATGTGATCCCAGAGTTATTTTTTTTCATGGCAGATAGGTTTAAAAGAGGAAGAGGGTCCATGGACCTTCTACATTTTTTGCTGTTGTTGTCACATGCATGAGTAGCTGCCTTCTATTTTATTTATTTTTTTCTTTTATTTTGTAGAAAAATACATCTAAAAATCAGGAAACATTAAGACATTATCCTAATAGAAAAAAAAATCTGGTTTTATTCATGGGGCAGCAGCTTGCAGACAAGCCACCGAGTCATCTGTTACCTACAGGGGTTATTTTTGTGATCTAAGGTAATCTAGCCAGGCCAACCTTTCTTTTGGAAGAGCTTGTCAGCCTTGATAAGCTGTTTCCAGCTATTTATAGATGACTATTTACTACAGCCTGGAGAACAGATCTTTCTACTCACTGTCACAGAGAGCTCCTACAAGCTGCCAGCAAATGGTAGGCCAGTGCCTAAGCAGCCTTTTTTATTACTTGCTTCTCTCAGAAAATTTTTCCCTATTTACCTTGTCTTTTGACAGCAATCTGAAAAAATCACTTGAACCATCTGAATGTATATTTGACACTCAGAAGTAACATCTATAACAGGAACTAACAGAAAAGCTTTTCCTGGGACCATTTCTTAAACCATGATCCTTTCTGCAATAAAGCAGAAGCAAGCATATTTTCCCTCCCACTAGACACTTGACTAGAAATGTCCAATTCTTTGCACTTGGGCTCTTCTTTGCTTTGGTAAGACAGAAATCTTTGTATGAGTACAGGGGTTAATTTATGCCCATTCGATAGGGTCTATACACATCTAGATGGCTAAATGTCTTTTCATTGATGTGGGTGAGAGAGAGCGTGGTCCCTTGCATGTGGGTAGGAGTCCTGACCCAGCAGTGTTGAACTCAGCTGGCTGCAGAAGCAGCCCTCAAAATGGTGCAAAGATTACTGGCTGGGTAAGCTGCAGCACACTGTACCATACCATAGACTGTTCCTACTGTGTGACCTAACCAAGTCACTAACACAACTGCCTTGTAAACATATCCTGAATCTGCTTTCCCCTCTTAAATTGAAATAACTACTTTAAGAGTCATATAAGTTTATATAGGGGAGGTCGAAATCTTACATTGAACTCAAAACCAGGCCTGCGGCAGCAGAAATGAGGTAAGTAGGTTGTGGAGGTATCGCTGCAATGTGTTCAGCACAAACACACAGATTAGAGGAGACTGCATACAAGTGTTTAATTACACAGAGGGACTCCTCTGCTGATCAAACCTTGCTCTAATGAAAATGACCTTACAGGTCTTTACTATCTCTGTGTCCACTATGTTTGGTATTTCTGCAGACAAACAAGGTCTCACTTTATCACTTTATATTATTTTTAAATTTTGTCTAAAGAACAAAAATTGTTCCAGGACTACTCTCCTTGCTAGATTCCCCATAGG
The DNA here is from genome assembly GCF_031877795.1 of Strix aluco. Lineage (NCBI taxonomy): Eukaryota > Metazoa > Chordata > Aves > Strigiformes > Strigidae > Strix > Strix aluco. Next base: position 114,078,971 of record NC_133934.1, on the reverse strand, counting down.
TGACTAAGCGCTCTGAGTCTCCCACAGGCCACAGTCTGCTAGCAGGTTTTCTAAGTCACTGCCAGGTGTGTGTGGATACTTAAAGCTGCTTTTAATAAGAAATAGTTAATCCAGGACCCTTTTTCCTCCATGCCCTGCTAGCCCCAGTTCCTGTGCCTCAGTCCTTTGGGGGTGCAGCCCTATGGACCCTCCTCAAAGCTTCCAGCTTCAGGGACAGCTGTGGTTATGGTGTGCCTGGCTAGAAACTGGGTGATCTGGCCCCATCATAGATACTAGCTTCTGAAATACCTCCTGGTTTGGCAGGTTAAAGGAAACCAGAGGAAACAGCGTGGGCTGTGCTGTGACTGGATACTGAAGAAAGGCAGTCCAGAGGGGAGAGCGAAGCAACCCCTCCATGGAAGCAATGAATCCAACTCACCTACTGACACAGTAGAAGGCAACCAGTTTGAAGATATCCTCAAATACAAGGACAGATCCTTCCAGGTACAGGACTAATGAAAAACAAAAAAGACAGTCAGCAACTGTTTTCTTTGAGCTGTATGGTAAAAAAACCTGGTGGGTTTGGTTCACACTTCCTATATTCTGTGATTGTCCAGTATTTGCATAGACTAATATGAAGAAACATAAAGAACTGGCTTCAGACAGCCAAATGCAATGAGATTCTTCAGGGAAACAGTAGAGAAGAAATGTCTCAGCCTGGATTTCTGAATGGTTAGCTTGAGATATCATAGTGTTGTGACAGTAATAGAAACAATGGGAAGAAAAAACCCCAGGTCACAGTCAAAGGGTTCATTACAAGCCCACCTATCTCTAAGGATCTGCATAACCACAATACATATGGGGATGACCTTGTGACTCTCCACGCTGGAATCTGGTCTGGTCTGGATGGACAAAGTGCTTTGAAGCAAAAAAAATAGAAATTACTGTTTCATTACTATGCGTGTGGGCTCTGACCTGGGGTCACATAGGCAGTGTGAGCGCAGCCTATTTGTATCTGCCGTCTTCTCCCTCCCATTGTGTTATACAGCAACAGCACTTTCCTTTAAGCAGCAAAATAGAATCTATACAATATTGCAGTTTTTCAAGATGACTTCCTTTATAACAGCATGCTATGGCATTGTGTAGCCCGAATCTCACATGTTATTATAGAGTTTTTGACTGCTAAGCTAGAAAAAATTCACCGGTCAGTGGAGAAAATTTCACATCGACCGATAACACAAGACAGAGAGAAAGAGATGGATCTGCAGGAGAGAAGCATCCATCTTTGCTTCAGCTTTATAGTCTCACAAATTGTCTGTGCCTGTATGTACACAACACACCATCACAAACAGAGATTGACAAGTTTAAGGAAATCTGTGGTGGACTCTCAAAAATGCCCACTTACTGGTGGTGGAGAATGGGAGCCCCAGAGCTGCACTGTTCCTGCCACAGGAGCACGCCAGGAGTCCTCGAGGAGCAGCACCAGCTCACACCCACATAGCAGTCCCCACAGCTGCTCTGCATCTTCCTTTGCTGTTTTCTAGGCCCTAGTTCAGAGCTGTGGACACGAAGCCCAGCTATTCACTTTCTTCATTCTGCCATGACTCACAGCCCTGTGAAACATCTCCAGCTCCTTGCCCTGCCTGCCTGGTTGTTAGTTCCCCTAGAAAGCAGGGCCTCCAACACCTGCAGGAGGGAGACAGCCGCCTGGCTCTCCTCTCCCTCGGCTCCCTGCACTGGCTCTTGTTCTCCAGCCAGCAGAAAATCCCACTGGAAGGAAATGCTCAAGCTTGTCTCTTGTTCAGCTTCACAGCTCATTCCCCAAACAAGGCATTTCCTCCTTTTACTTCCCCCTTTGCCCTAGCCCAGGCTGAGCATGTTGCTATTTTGGGCTACATACACCAATGTAGGCATTCTTTAAAGAGGCAAAGGCCATGTAATTCTCAGAAGGCATTCCTAACATCAATTTGTGTTGGATCAGCATGAACAGATCAACCTCAGTGTATGCACTGATACCAGCCTGCAATGTGGAATTTAAAACATACTTCAAGCAAAACAATCCCTTTCCCTTACTTTTCTCCCACAACTGGAACAATAAATGTTCTGCAAGTTTTTTCTTTTTCCATAATAAGAATCATGTTTCAGTCAGGGATTTTCATTAAACATCTACCATGAACAATTTCTATAGTTTGAAATCCATCTGCTTTGCAGCTCTGAAACAGGAAACAAAAATGACGACAAAACCCAGTGCTGTTCCAGAGAATGAACCAAAACCCAAGAGCCTGAACTCACTTGAATCTCCAGCAATTAAATAAAGCCCTTTGTGAGGACAATGGTTTTAGGGACTTTTTTCTGTTAAGAACCACATGTTCACTTTGGCATTCCAAGTTGCAGGTGTATGTAAGAGAGCAGGCTGCACCTGTACATGTTTACATACATGAGCAGATCGCCTGGGTTGGGACTAATGATTGTTTCTGTGCCAGGAAGCTCTGCCACTTGGGAGGTGGAATTTTAGACAAAAGAATATCTGTCTGAGCCCTTCAGTGTCAGGAGTATCCGTATAAAAGTGCCTTGACACCATACAGCTACTTCTCCTCCCATATATAGTTAAATAGAATAAAACACCACAAATCATATTGCTAAAGCAGCTAGGTACAAAAGCTGCAGGAGCTTAAAGACAGGAGTTTTCAGCGGGTGGTATATAGAAATTGAACTGTCCCTGGTCTGCTCTGAGAGGTCACAGAAGGTGACAAAATCAAGCATATTTGTCAGCAGGCTGGAATTCATCGTGCAGAGACACACAGCTCTGCTGGGACATTTTTGGGTGGCCTGCAAACAAGTAAGAATAGAAAAACACTGCTTTGGATGGATCATTACTCAAGGTACTAGCACCATCAAGACCAATGCTCTGCCCAAAATTCATTCCGAACAGTGGCAGCATCAAGCAGCCTGTGCAGGGCTACCACGGCCACTTGGACCCGCTCCCAGCACAGCACCCACGGAGAAAGCCTTGCAGTCTGTGTGGAAGGTCTTCCTTGAGAGAAACTGTAACACTTTTTCCTTAGCCTGTTTTGATCTAGACACCTGCTGACCACCAGCAGGCATCACTGGTAAGTAGTGCTTCCTGACGGCTTTGCTCTTGGGTGGCAGATGATGGGTTTGGTATAGGAACATCTCTTGTGGGAATGGTTGTCATTTGCTTGTGGAGACCATTAAGTGGGTCCTGTTGCATGTTTCTGGTTCTTGGAAAGATGCAGAAAATAGCAAGTTTGTACAGCTAAAAAGGGCTCTGCTGACTGTTGGGGACAACGTATCTGTCCCCCAGTGCCATTACTGACCTTAAGGCACCCTGCTCTGAGAAGACAGGAAGAGGTGCTTTTCTCTGGCTGTGGATGTGTTGTGGGTAGCTGGAGACATTTCACTGACGTGAGCACTGCTGCTCAGGAAGGGATCACGATGTTGCCATTTATAGGAACTCATGACTTTTGCAAAAGCTACAAGCAGACACTTTTTCTGCCAGACTGCTGTAATCCTGCTGAAAACTGCAGTGACAAAACTCACCTTTCTTGGGCTCATAAAACTACACCCAGGATGCCTGAAGAACAAGGAAATCTTTACGTCTCACCAGAACAGTGTCAGGATGTCAAGAATATGATCAAAAGCAACAGCAAAAATAGGCTGAGTTCTGTGAGCCAAACATATTGACACAGCAAACTGAATTTTACCCAGTATTTAGAAGACCACAGAAAAAAGTCACCTTCAGGAAATGAAAGGGGAAATGTGTACATCAATGAGCAATTTTGAGCAGTCTAAAACAAAGATATTAGGATTAATTGAAAAAAAATTTTTATGTGGTTCACTGTTGACCATACTCTGTTTTGTGTCCTTTGAGCAACTCAGTAAGTGAACAGGACATGGCCAGGTTATGAACTGCTATAAATATTTAAGATTGTCTCATCTTTCCCTTTACTACACCAACATGCTCTGAAGAGTGTCATCTTTAGGCACTGGCTGCAATCTGTCTTCGTGTTTCCTTTACTCTTTAGATCTTCCCATCTTTAGATCTCCATTGAGATGATGATGTTTTTGAGTCACACTGTCCCTGGGCTTTCTGCCTTCCTTTCCTCTTTGATTTTTCCCTCCAGAATCGTGTTTACTAGTCCTGTTGTTCTGGTCACATGGACAAACCACCCCAATTTCCATCTTCTTACTGCTTACACAGGCTCACAGGACCCAATTAATTCAGCTTCTTCTTCTCTAATGGTACTGTTAGTCCTATTCACTGGTTTTGATACCTCTGCAATCCTTCAGAGACATCTGAATTCAAAGATATGAATTCCTTACTCTGCAGCAGTTGTGTCGACAGAGGACTACTGAGAACACAACCATCCTCAGAAGTCCTGCTTGGATGTGCTTGAGATGTTTTTATATTTCCAAATTCTGGTAAACTGTGAGATTTGACATCATGGGAGTGAATCCACTTTTTTATTTCTATTTTAAGATTTAGGATTATAACTCCACAGTCTCCTAACCAGACCTCTCATTGGTGTTTCTCTCCTTTGATATAAGTCTCTGGCTTGATACCACAGTTGCCATGACCTTGCTTGCAGTGACCTTTGCAGTAAGCAGCACTCACCAGTTTTGCTGCTGTTCTGCTTTCCTCAGCCTTTTACTCACTATCAGGATGTGATCACTCCAAGGCAGAGGTTACTGACTTTCCAGCTTCCAGATTCTGATGTTCCTAGCTGTTGCACAGGCCAGGTTAGCAGTTTTTTGCCAGGGAATGAGCCCTGGGTATTGTAATAGAGAACTGCAGTGACTACCAGGTGCTGAGGCTGTTGCGTTTGTCACTATACCTGCCGTGCTTCACAGAGATCATGAGAGCGTGATGTAATTCCTTCAGGTTATTGCTTCAGTTCCCTGAGCACATGCAAATCTCCTTCAGGCCCTTATTCATGCACTAGGCTGGTGGTGGTATTAAGAGAAAGAGCTTTAGCTGGATAGAGGGAAATTTAGATTACATTGGTATAAATCCTTAGGGTGTTTATGGTGTCTTTTACAACAGCTCTGTTTGTTCAAAAGTTCCTAGTATCTGTCCCTAACGTTGTTTCTTGTATTAGTTTTGATGACCTTCTGGATGGTACTGTATGGCCTTTAAGTACTGTGTTCTTGTAAAACACCGACACTGTTTATCTGTTTTGTCTTCTCAAGGCCTTTTTATTTCTTCTGTAATCTGATGCCTCTGCTTCTTTCATCTGTCTAAGCTGTAGGGTTTTTTTGGTTGCACAGTTCTAGACTGTCTTGGGCAGCCCAGGTCTGTTTTGTCTTTCTTGTCTTTCCTACTGATTCTTCCATAAAACTGTAAGTTGTTTCTGTTTTTTTCTCCTCAGCAAGGACGGGCAGAAACTTCCCTGGTTTGCACTTCTGCCAGAGTCTTCTGTTGTGCATCTAACCCATGCTTTCTCACAGGATTTCAATTTTATGGTTTCCTACAGAGTCTAATCTTTCTGGCCATGATGAAAAAAATCACTGTTGGTGGCAATTCCTGGGAAATTGAAATTAATCAATTATGAAAGTGATAAAGTGTTAATGAGCTTGAGTCTAGAGTGTAAGACAAATCTATTTTTAAACTGTTTTTCAAAAATTATAATTACATTGTGCAGAATGAAATTAATGTCGTAAAAGAAGATGCAAAACACAGGCTTTTGCACTCTTCTCAGGCTGGTGTAGAGTGGAGGGGTCACTCAGTAGAGTTGACTCTTTCCCTGTGCACCATGTGCATATCCTGGTGTAAGAAAAAGGACTGTCCTCACATCTAACAGCCACAGGGGTCTTGGCCACTCAACTGTACTTTGGCTCATCCACATTCACCCAGGCAGATGGGCAGCACCTCGGTGTCCACTTAGATTTTGTTCCTTTAGTTCAGCATAAAATCCTGCTGCCGTCTGGTCTCATTGCCTCTGCTTCAGGATGCTTGAGCAGAAACTTGTTATGGTCATCTTGTTGCTCTGTTTCCTCCTTATTGCGATTCGTGTTTGAGCAGGGGTTGAGAGGGTGGCTCTCAAGGGTACTTCAAGCACAACTAACCCAGCTAAAAGGAAAGGAAAGTGTCACAGCTCCTCAGTGCTTTCCTTACAGGTATCCATGTGAACAGTCCTGGTAGGCCCATGGGCACTGCCAGCCATTTCAGGGGTTAAGAGCAGAGCACAGTCTGGCGAATGGCTGTTTGGTTTCAAAGCATTTGTCTTCCTCTTCAGATCCTCACCCTGCATCTCCTTTTCAGTGCTTGAATAAACATGTTAAAGTCTGGAAATTCCACACCTGGTTTGCACTGTTTCTTCAGCCAGAGTCTGGGGAGATCCAGGACTTCTTCCCAGGACCAGATGGCAACATGAAGTTTAGCTGGAGTTTTAGATGTAGCCATGCAGGGTCTGTTTTCTTGCTCTCACACAGCAGGGATGAGGGGGAAAACGTGGCCTTTCTGAAATGTTGAGGACTGAGAGGGCTCCCAAGAACACTGAGGGGACAAGTTTTGTTGGTGTGGTCCCTGATGGCAGCAGGTGAGTCCTGTGGGATCATTGCTGGAGAAATCACATGTTCACAGGTAATTCAGCATCCACCCATACATTATAATGGCAGTACAAGATTTATGCTGCCCATCACGGTGATTCAGACTGTCAGGGCTCAGGGCTGTGGCTGACAAGACAAACTGAATACAGATACTTGCAAGTTGCTCTCAGATGGCAAATTTCTTTGGTAAAACTTTGTGAAGTAAACAAAGCTTTCAGATATATAAAGGGTCTCCCCTGTGCCTCATGTAACAGGAAACGATGTTATGATTTGAAATTCTGGGGGGTTAGTTCTTAGCAAAAATTTGCAGGTCATATAGATCTTGAGAACCTTGAGAATCAATCCTTATGTGAAAAATATATGTTATCATACAGTTGTATTTTATAAAGAACCATTTTTTTCCATTTACTTTGGAGAAAAGTTTATTTCTCTGGCTCTGAGATACATCATGAAATACCACAGAATTGAGGTCAATCATAGAGAAAAAGGAAGTTTTCTGAGCATTTTAAGGGAAACCATCCGGTACCCAGAATCACATTCTGCGTGAGAGACTTCCAGGAAGAAAGAAAAGACCACACTTTTCATAGCTGTCTGATGAAAGGGACTAACCCACTCTGAAACGGCAGAGTTCAATAGTGTGGACAATAAAAGGAAAAAATGATATTTCTGCTTCTGAGAGCTGCAATCCCACTTAGTTGCCAACCTGGTGGAGGAAGATCTTCTGATTCCCACTCTTCTGAGTGGGATAGATTGCATTCTTGCTGATGTTGAGGGTCCTACTCAAATGTCAAAGTATGAGCTCCTTACTGCCCTCATTTTACTTCAAGCAGTATCTTATTTACCTCATTTACAAGTCTAAGCTCTTGTTTATTAAGGTCATTATGATATTCAGATAGCAAACACTGTCCAAGGGCAAAAACTGTGATTTGTTCCAGTTGAGCCACTGAGACAAGGGCACTGGTATTATGGGTACTGATTTAGAGTAGCTGTTTTAAAACCAGTAAGCTTTTTGGGTTATGTTCAAAGTACTAAGCAGAATAGGGTGAGACAATATTATCCTAGAACAGCATGCATAGTCTCTAGCTCTGATTACACACAGATTTTGCATTATGCCTCTTGGGAGTGAAAAATAAAGCAAAAAAAGCTGAAGTGAGAACTAACAAAGCTAACAAGACCCTCAGGGCTTCTTTTCAAGATGCTTGCCCCACAGTCCTATTGGTTTAAATCCTAAAGTAAAAATGAAAATGTTTGCATGGAGAAAGGGGAGGCAACTCTTCAGGGTGAGGGTTTCAAAAAAAAAAAAAAAAAAAGAAAAAAAGAAAAAACCCAGAATGTTTCCAAAACAACTTGTAAACCACACAGAAATCTGGCACTGTTACATCTTGAAAAAGCAGCTGCACAAGTGTCTTATGTTTCGAGTGTTTTATGTTTTAAAATAAGCAGTGCATCAAAGCTATGCGGAACTCGGCTCAAACGAGTGGGACTTGGTGAGACTTTCTGCTTTCCTTGTGCATGTGTGCGTTTAGAAGAGAAATTATGAACTTGCACAACAGGTTTTAAAATGTGTCCTCATACCATGTTTTACAATTTCCCCCAAGCTCTCAGTCACTGTTCTTGCCAAACCAAGACTCTGGGCTCCTACCTCATAGGAGTCTCCTGAGTGGGAACCCCTTGACACAACTCAATTTTCAGGATTAATAACAGTGGGGATATTGGAGAACTCATCCTTGGCAGACAGACTGACCTTGGGAAGATGTCTACTTAGACATCCTTGGGGCACTAGAAATCATTCAGTCTCTATCTCCAATCAAACCACAGACGGTAGACCAGACAATTATAATGTCTCCTGTGACCTTATAACAGCCCACACAGAGGTGGCCTTTGGCCTTGCACTGCCTGTGGAGGCACATGAGATCCAGCAGACAGCAACAGCAAAATGGCACGCCTTGAACTGCAGGCCAGGGCTGGGGCAGAGCTGCCTAGTTATCCCACGCCATGGGGCCAACTTGCTCAATGGTAGGTTTTTCATGCCAAGAAACTGTGTAGGTGACAGTAGACTTTTCTCGCTAATGAGAAACATGCATAAACAGGGGAAATTAGCCTGTGCTGAGCCCTGGGTGATGCAGACAGATTTTTATCTGTGTCTGAGCGACACTAATGTGAAGATAACTAGGGTAGTTCTACATCTTCAGAGCTGTGGCACAGACACACCATCAGCAGCAACAGGAACCGCATTAAAAGACAACATTCATCAGCCTACTCTCCTTAACAGCAAGGTGTCTGCCACACTGAACAGCAGTCATTTACTATGGGAAAACAGGATACTAGCCTCCATGTCCAGAGGTCTCCTTGTATATAACTAAACTGCTTAAAATTTGAACTGTAAGGTTAACTACATATTCAGCTTTTCCAGCCTCCCCTGCTAAAAATACACAAACTTTTATTCATTGACTGGATAATCCTTGTAAAAACTAGTCTTGAACAAGTTCTGTTGCTGAAATGTATGATTTGCTTACTTGAGATGGAATCAGCCATTTTTGGCGAGAGAAGGGAAGAGGGATCTTTCCTCCCAAGAGCTGTAATAACTCTGTTGTTATTTTTTCCAGCACATTTCTGCTATTTTCAGGCTAGTCAGGCCCAGACTCCATCACACAACAATAAAGGAAAATATTCCTCTGAAGTGAAACAGAAAAATTGGTTTCCCTTACAGTATGGCTGCATATGAGGCCACTACATATGAGGCCGCACCTCGATTACTGTGTTCAGTTTTGGGCCCCTCACTACAAAAAGGACATTGAATTACTCAAGCGTGTCCAGAGAAGGGCAACGAAGCTGGTGAAGGGTCTGGAGCACATGTCGTACGAGGAGCGGCTGAGGGAACTGGGGTTGTTTAGTCTGGAGAAGAGGAGGCTGAGGGGAGACCTCATCGCCCTCTACAACTACCTGAAAGGAGGTTGCAGAGAGCTGGGGATGAGTCTCTTTAACCAAGTAACAAGCAATAGGACAAGAAGGAATGGCCTCAAGCTGCACCAGGGAAGGTTTAGACTGGATATTAGGAAGCATTTCTTTACAGAACGGGTTATTAGGCAGTGGAATGGATTGCCCAGGGAGGTGGTGGAGTCCCCATCCCTGGAGGTGTTTAAGAGTAGGGTCGACATAGCACTGAGGGATATGGTGTAGATGGGAACTGTTAATGTTGGGTTGATGGTTGGACTGGATGATCTTCCAACCTAGGATGATCTAGGTCTTTTCCAACCTAGATGATTCTGTGATGGCAGCAGTTGCCTGTCAAGGTATACAGAAAGCATACAGAAAAGTCTGAACAATAGTGTTGGTACCTCAGTGCTGAACAAAGTCAAGTGCTTGGCAGACAAAGGGCCTCTCTGCAGCCTGATAAATACAGCACTGGCCAGGAGCTGGGCTTGTTCAGGGCCAATGGTGCGCAGCAGGCTGAGCCCCTTCAGCAACCTGTGCCTCAGCTCTCAGTCTATAAAATGGGTGCAATGACACCGACTTCCTTGGTAAAACTCAGTTGAATTCATCTTGGCAGGGAGGGGACGAGGCAGCTCCTTAGCATGCTGACTGCGATGCTCTGCCTCGAGGATGCTGGCTGCTACAGGGCAATTTGGCTGCAGTTTTGCACTGACTTCCCACCCATCCTGACAGTGCTTGCCCCCTTCCTGAACTCTCCTAAAACCTGGATCCTCCCTCTCCTAGGGACAGTGCCCACACCCTTTTCCATCTACTTTACTTGTGCTGTAGTACCCTAACTACTAGTTAATGGGACTGCTGATGTTTTTGTCTTATATATATATATATATTCAGTAAAACCATATTCTATAGTAAACCTGAAGTTGAAGATGCTTAATGACCTTCCTGGCTGGTAGACAAGTCTCCAGGGTGGTTCATGATGTGGTTGCCAAGGCAGTCCCCTCTTTGCTTTATCACTGAATAGCAGCATGGAATATCAAAAAAACCCCCCAAAAAAACCTTGATCTTTTCAGTCTGCAATGTCAGGTTTAGCCTCTCATCTATTCAGAGGGACTAAGAGCTATAAATAGTCCTACCCTGCTTTTCATGCCTTAGTTTACAGTATTAAGAATTTTTCTTTCTGCTGTTGAAAGATGCAGGGTTTCCACTCAAGGAGGCCAACCTTTTCTGTTAAAGTGACCATTTAAAATAGAACTCTGGTACCATTACAGTGATAACAGAAGTAACCGAATGTACTTTCTGATGGGTCCTTCTGCCTGCCCTCTGATGAGTCAGAGGTTGTCTTGAGAGGTTTGACTTGGGAAGGACGGGATGTACATTTACTCCTTGGATTGTCCTACTCTAACTGAAAAGTCCCTTTAGCACCTGTGCAAAAATAGTCCAGGAGCCTTGCAGTGCTATTAACTCCACATGATAGAGTCTATCTCAGTCTGCAGCAAGCCCAGCTCTGCAATATGCCAAGGGGCATATAATTGCATCTATAGGGTATTACGAGGCCTTTTCAAGCACGTTGAGATACCTCATATGAGTTAATTCAACTGGAAATCTGCACTGATTAAATAGACTGAGCACATTCTCTCCTCTCCCATGTACACAAGGTATCTACCAAAGAAAGGAAGGTTATGGTTTTGCAGGAGATCACAGGTGAGACACTAAACCAGGGAATATTTACGTTTTAGTTATTTTTTCACCACCATACCTCTGTAAATCTTAGTGGTATTTCTCCCAGAACCTGGGTCTTAAAGAACGGGAACTGCTTTTGCTGCTCTACTGAGACATCCCTTCTGAGAACTGCTGTCTGCCTTGATCTTGCCCACAGCCTGACTCAGTCTCACTGGCTGTTTCCCTCTCATGGGATCACTCAGTCTGGCAGGGACCCTGGGAGGTCTTTAGCCCAAATTCCTGCTCAAAGCAATGTCAGCCATGAGGTCAAACCAAGTTGCTCAAGGCTTCATCTAGCCCTGTCTTGAAAACCTCCTGTGAAAATCTGCAAGTGCTACCCAAATAGATGACTTCATCTTAGAAGCCAGTGTCATGACTACCAGCGAATACTTCATTTCACTCACTTTAGCTATGAAGTGAAAGACCCCACGTTTCTGACCTCAGTCAGTACCACAGATTTCCTATAGGTTATTTTCTTATGACTTCTGTTTTCTGAGTCTTTAAGAAATTGTAAGGTTCCATCTTTAGGTTTTTCTCTGCAATTGTGAGGGCTGCTTCTCTTTCTGGAAAAAAAAAAAATAATAATTCTGTCTATCTTCACTCTACTTCCTGATTCCGGCACGCAGGGTGTTAGCAAAAAGACTTGCAAAACAGAGGAAGCTATTGCAAGAGCTGCCAACACTTCCACAAAAATATTTATATCACAAAAATCATCTGCACGACTGACCACTCTCATTAAAGGAGATAAATTTTGAGTAGGCTGCAGTAACTGAGCTATCCTCCCATTTTTTCCCCATGACCTCAATTGTGCAGTACTTCAGTGCAGTTCATGTGGGAAAATATCACCTGACCATTCTGTGCCATGTTAGCAATGAGGACTTGGGTCTCTAAATTTGTTCATCCATCCTTAGCAACATGTATTAAAAGAAATGTTAACAAAATTAAAAAAGGAAATCTGCTATAATGGCCATAGTGACCAGGGTGCCAGCAGAGTACAATAGGCAAGTCCATTATTGGCATCTGAAGATGTCTGAGCCAACAAAGAGCATTTACTGAGTTGTTCTTAGTCAATCTGCTTCCTCTTCCCTGCCTCATGCTTACTTGGTGAGTGCCCTCACATAGCGCTCAGACCTACCAACCCATGCAGGGACACAGACAGGAGTTTGTATCCCTTGCATCTGAGCTCTGCTATCATGCCAGGCGTGCTCACAGTCCTCACCTCAGGCTGGCTGGGCTGTAAAGACCAGGGCTTTCAGCAGCTTTGTTTAGAGCTAAGCCTGCAAAGATGAACGAAGTCCATCCCCATGCTACTCTAATGCCCCTCTGTAAAATGGTGCTGCCTGATTACTGTTGTTTAATTACCATCTGTTACTGCTACAGGACAGTCAGAATGACTGCACATGTCCTGTCCTTTTTATCCTGTGCAAATGGCATTAGTCTATAATAAAAAACTTTTTTTCCCCACATATGCTTGGAAAGGAGGAATGGAAGTGTAGAAGTGGCTGAATTAACTTGGTAATGACAGACAAAGTTGGCTTTGAGAGTTAAGCTTGCTTTCACAGCGTTAGACTGCACCTATTTGGGATTATTAAGGCAAGAAAGTAGATTGTGAAATCTTAGCCCTTAAATAATATCTTTCCTTTTCTGATTGATTTTACCCTTCCTAAAATCCAGTGTGCAAAGGAACACCTTTGCTCATCTAAATAGCTGTTTTGACTCCCCAGCAAGACCGGCCTTCCTGCTGCCTCTAGGCCTGGTGTAACTCTTTCTGTCCTGACGGACAGAGCTCAGTGGGTGGTAGATGTACAAAGTGGTCAGGTCCTCATGAACTTTCATGGCAAACAGATTTCTTTTGGTAAAAGCAGCTAGAGAATTAACCAGGCAGGTAAACTGCTGCTGTGTGTTTTACTCGAGTTGTGGCCTTCTCCTAAACCCCTACTGTCTGTCTCAAGCATTTTGTATCAGGCTCCAACCTGTACTTCCTGAGCTCAGTCTAACATTAAGAAAGGCCAAATAAGGTGACCAGAGCAGGACACTGGATTTCTTTATCAACATCCAGACTTGCAACTTTGCAGCAATACTCAGTGATTGCTCTTAAACTGCTTTTGAGTGCAGTGATTACCTGTGATTTCTGTCAAGGTATATTGTGGGTCCTTACCACAAGCCCATACCATATAACCTGAAGTACAGCAGCTGTCCATAAACCAGAAATTGAGTATAATCTACTGTGTCCAATGGCACCATGTCTTATCTTTCAAAGGTCATGTTTATTGTGATCTGGACATTTTTGCATTACTTGGAGATAATTTATTTTGTGTTTCCTATTTGATTGTGCTAAGGTTATTTCAAGACCTCTGTTATGCTCCATCTTGTTCAGTATTTGTCTCCAGAGAAGCCAGAAGGGTCAGAGCAGGTAGTTTTAATTTAAATCTCAGAGTTTTCCTGTAATAAACAAAACAACCATACTACAGACACGGCTTCACTACAAACCCCTCCTTCAGCTGTGCACTCATTGATTTTGGGGACTCAACTCAGCCTTGGCTCAGCATATTGGAAGAAATGTTTCTGAACAGCTACACCTGGTGACAGATTGTGCCACGTGGGTACAGTTTAAATAAGGAACAAGGACAGCAACTCCACAAAGTAGGCTCATGTGAACAGCCTCAGGAAAATAAACATTCAAGAGAGCAAAGCCAACCACAGCAATGGGGAAGGCAGGAGCATGATTACAACAGTGGGCATCCATGGCAAGATCAGGCCAGCCTCAAACCCCATAGGACATGAGCCCGAGTTCAGTACTGACTTGATGAATCAATTCCATAGTTATTTCTATTAAAATTCCTAATAATATGTTTTTTATTCTGTGCAATTGCAGATACTTCTCCTGTTAAGCATCATTTTACATATTTGGAAACGAATCATATCATCTTTTTTTGGTACAGAAGAGTTTGGAAAACAATTATTACACATTCTGCACCAAAGCATATGTGGAAGACTCCTGAGAAGTATATGGTCAACTCATGCTTTTCATGTAATCAGATTATTTTCAACTGTAATTCACAAGATTTCCCAGAAAAAAAGGAAGCATTAAACTCAGTATATGGTGCACTCTTCTATTAAAGGACTTTACCCTTGTGGCATAACTCTTTGTGAAAGTAAAAGCTACTGTCGCTACCTGCACCAAGTGGTCTATCACACTCAGAAGCTCCAATCAAGCTCTCAGTATATGTTACTTCAAACATGCACATTTACTTTAAACATCTGATTCTTCTCTTTTCAATAGTGCTGCAACGTCACTGATGTCAGTGGAATGATTTCTGACTGTATACACATAAAGGGGAAGGAGAATCAGGACCTGAGGTTACAACTCATTTGCTGAGAAGAGCCAAGGGTAGGAGTCAGCTGAGGAAATGGTGCTCAGTTCTTGAGGTATGTGAGGCCAGGGCTTCGTTTTGGGATGAAGCAGAAGTAAGGGACAATTCTCAGAACAGAAAGTGCACAAAGTCATCAAGATTTTAGCAGAGCTTGAGAGGTATCTCCCAACACCGCATCTCTAAATGGAAGAAATCTTATAACAAGTCTTCTTTCTGGGAGGTTTCCACTGTTCTGAGTAAGAAATAAGGGATCCCTCAGGACGAGAAGCAAAAAGACAGAGATCCAAGGCTTTGAAAGTTGTAGGGTTTCACAACTTTCTGATGAACCAGGTAGCATCTGCTATTGGGTCTCTACCATACCTGCTGCTGGAACCAGGCTTTAGCTTTCCTGTCTCTGAAGGAATTATAAGCAAAGATTAAGAAACAAAAGAAATTTTTTAAAAAACAATCTCTTCATTCTTCTCTTTTATGTTTCTAAGGGCTACTTCACAGAACAGTTGAAAATTCCTCACAAAAAAATGGAAAGAGGTTTCATTTCTTGGTTCTCTTACCTAGTGGGTTCTTTGGGGATTTCAATTTAAAAAAAAAAAAAAAAAAAAAATCACAATTAAATCCAGTCTTCCCCTCAGAAAGCTATACTTCCCTAAATATTTCATTAAACGTCAACAAAGCAGATCTGATATGGGGAAAAGAAAGAGAAAAACAACCATCCACCATTATTTGGCAGTGCAATGCTAGGAAGCTTCTGGTTTTTTGTACTTCACTGAATGACTGTCTATATATGGATCTCAGGGACTGGGCAGCAACCTCTGTATCATCTTGATGATACTGGGAAAAACCTCTTCAGATACTATCTGAAAAGCAGGATAGGATGAGAACAGCTTTTACAAAGAGCTGAGCAGTAAAACTTGCTGTTTAAAGCTGCATATGGTAAAAGTAAGAGATGGACATCCCTGTAGATGTGGCACAGAACCATCATGTCACCTCTAAGGATAGTGCACCCTTTTTTGTGTCACTTGTGAAGCTGAGATTGCACTGAGTCCTTATGAGAAGGACAAGAAGCAGCTGGCAAGGTGCTCCAAAATAGTAAGCTGGGTTGGGTTGCAACTTGAATTTTAACTGGAGGGGAGGATCTTTGTAAAATCTGAACTATATATGTCAAGGCAAATTCAGCTTTCAGTTTATATCTGAATGCATCAAGTCTGTAGAGTGTAACAACAAGCTGAACCATGGTAATAGAGAGAAAAGCTTGTTCCCACTTGTTCCCAGAACTTCCTCCCACTGAGAGGAGTCAGCTCTCAGAAAGGGACAAACAGCTCTCCATGGGGCACATTACACAGATCATTGCTTATGTGTCAACTCAGAAAGGAAACACTAGAAACAGGCCAGCAAAACCAAAGCTGCTTGTCCCCAGTACATCTGGGAAGGGGGATTCTCAAATGGTCGGGCAATCACAGCTGCTCCCTTTGAAGGGCACCAGCTCTACTCCACTTCATGCATACTCAAAGAGCAGGTAGCCATCAGGAGGATTCACCTCTCTGTTTGTGATGTTCAGTGGCAAGCTGAAGCCTCCTTTTCACAAGCACAGAAGAAATAGAGGGACTTCCTGAAGTCTTGAGACTAGATGCCTGAAGAAACACTCCCAGTCTACAGTGGTCCTCAGGCTATGCAGCTGGGTGCATTACACACCCTCAGGAAGTCTAACACCGAACTTTCAACAGACTTGCATTCCACAACAAGATAACTGTCTCTGGGGGCCCTCAGAGGTCTCCTACCCTGACACTTACAGAATACCAGGGAAAAGTGAAGGACACATAATTCAGCTAAGGCAATCGAGATGTAACAGGGTACTTAGCAAGGAAATTCAGATAGTGGTCTTAATTTTTTTAAAACATTCGGACGATATATAATTTTATTTCCTAAAATTTTAGAAAGCAGTTGAAGTAACTCAGAGACAATAAATCAAAGCTAATGTATTAGTAAATCTTCTGTGTCTCAGAGTAATCTATCTCCCCTTGTGCCAGATACAGTACTTTAGCTTTACTAACAGAAATTAATTCGATTTCTTCTAAACTCAAAAGCCAGGCTACTTACCCTGAATGAGAAAGGAAAAAAAGCATGATCGTTTCTGTGCCCAGTGTGCTCCTGTCAAAACGGTGGAGGTATGGAGAACTGAGAGGCTTCCCACAGCTCAACACTGACAGAACTCAAGCTAAAAATAATGTGAATATCCACCATAGGAATGCACCAGCCTCATGGCCGCTGGGATCGCTGCACATGTGATGGCAGTTCTCCTGCTTTTTGAATGAGAGATAATTTTTAATTACCCTCTTCCACTTACTTTGCAACTTGTATGAAAGTGGTGGAAACTGATTTAATTCTTGTTCCTGCCAGAACGCTGTGTCTCTGAACACATCTTGTCCATTAAGTTAGTGATAAATTAGAAATAGCAAGCAAGTAAGTTTGAAAAACATGGCAGAAAAGTCTTTCTAGCTAGACTAGCTCACAGTGAAATTTTTGTACTACATTTTATTTTGCCTGTCCTCAAAGAAGTCAGATTTTATGGCACAGAACAGAACTCAAGAAGTAACATTTCTATAAATTACATTTTTAGGATGGCAGGATTTTTTTTAACTTTTATCCAAAGGAAAACTTGAATCACCAAAAACCAATTCCCCACCACGCAGAAACTAAGCCCTAGGTCAACTTCAAATAACTAAATAAAGAAAAAAGTTTCCCCACCCTGCAGCTAACCCTTGCCATTGTATTCTTAATCTGGACACCTGAAGTTGTGGCAAAAGGTTTGCTATTCCTGCCCTCACGCAGGAGCCCTGAGCATGTGCAGCATCTCTGCAATTGCATGCTCCAAGGTGCACGCAGACGAGAGAGAAAACTTGCCCGGGGTGTAAGCAGCGGCCAGGCAGGTGGCTGCGCTCTGTGCAGGAGCAACACTGCGACAGCCTGTGGTCTGTGCTTGAGGTTAGAACAGATTAAGAGGTTCACTTGTCCCTCTAGCTTTGAAGTCTGTTTACAATGCAGAGGTATGCAAAGAAACATATGAGAAGGAAAAAATTCATTTGAGCAACTGTCAAGGGGGAAGAAATAAGCTGCAACATTAATTAGTGGAAACACAAGTGTTTTAGCAGAGAGTAAAACATATACCTCGGGGAGCTGGCTTTGGGTCAGAGCTCAGTGACAGAGAATTTGGATGTGTTCGTATAAATGAATAGTGTGAAGTTATTCTGATGAACTCTTTCAAGTGCATGTTTCTATGACTATCCTAAAATTCCCTTGTTTACAAATATTTCTTGGAAAGTGAAAATCATATGCCTTACACATCCATTTACACTGAGGGCTGCATCAGACATGCTGGGTTCATTTATGCTTGCTCATGGCAGACTTGGTTGTCCGATCAGGATCAGCACCAATACCACCAGCCCTGAGACCCAGCTGCTTCCCAGAAACAGTGAGGTGTTGAAAACAGTCAAACAGTTTAGGAGCAACCAGTTGTTCAGTATGACTGTATGAAGTCCATGAAAAGGGAATGTAGCAGATATCAGATGCCTGCTGGGCCCCAAATTCAGTGACAAAAATAGAGACAGAGTCAGTGAGTTAACAAGGCTTAGTCTGTCAGTGTTGCCTGTGCTTTCCTCAGGACTTATACCTTCTGAAAGGCAGCTCCTCTAGCTTGATCAAAGCACAGGGCTGCTTGTCTGGGGGTGCTTTATTTTTCTGTTGTGAGTCTGTAAATGATAACACAAGGTACAGAACCACAGGGGAGCTGAGGTAAAGCAACTGCAGGAAATATTAACTGAACTACACTGTAAAAGCAAGATCTGCTGCCGGTCACAAGAGGAACCTGCTCAGTGCAAGCGAGACTACATAAATACTGATGATCACAAGAGGATTCAGTACAATAATCAGAGCAAGACCGAAAAATATAAAGAACTTACTTGATTTTTCTTCTTTAATGTTGTACTCCACCACACCAGGAGCCTCATTCTGCACGGGCAGGCGGACTGCAAGGACCATGTTTTTCACATTACCCTCTTTCCTAACTAAGAATATCTGAAAAAGGAGAAAGGAATCAAGAGCTTAGTTACATTATATGAGCTTCTGAACTTTATTTTAGGTCATAAGCAATGAAGTTTTTTATCAGTACAATCCACCTTTAAATGATCTTATTTTAGCTTCGTTCCACTTGGTTGAACTTTACACAACAAAAATAATGAACAAAAGGACATTTCATTTGGGTGAAATTCAGACCTGTGAAGGAACCAGCAAAATTTCTGTGTACCACTGATGTCCCACTTAAGCCTAAGACAAACTATTTCACTAACTGAAGAATATAAAGCTGCACTCACACTTTGTCAAGCGATGATCCTCACATAAGTGCTCTAAATCATGAACACACCCTAGAACATCCCAGTCCAAGTCTAAAGCAACTGAGTCACTTGTATGTTGAGAGTGAAAGGATTCAAGTCCCCACAAGTGGAACATAAGGCCAAAGGCTCTGGTAGACACAGTGTCTCATGGCAGAGATTTTTCATGGGACCAGAAGATCATTCAGGCTGGCAGGGACCCCAGGAGGGTTCTTGTCCAAACTCCTGGGTGAAACCATGAGGTCAGACAGGTTGGAGGCTGCACAACCTCTTCCAGACAACCTGTCCCACCACTTACTGTCCTCAGAGGGAGAAAGCAATTCCCTGTACCCAGTCTGAACCCCTCTGGTTTCAGTGCACGCCTGTCACCTCTTGTCCTCCCACCATGCAGTGCTGAGCAGAGCCTGGCTCCATCTTCTCCATGAGCTCCCTGTAGGGGGGCTACTCTGTGGTCCCCCTGAAGCTGTCTCTCCTCCTTTTTGAACAAACCCTGGTCCTACAGCCTCTCCCCAATGGGTTTTTGCCCAGCTCACTGCCCACCACCCCTACCAGGGCCTTTCCCGCAGAGCTGCCCAGCCAGGCAGTGGCAGCCTGGATCGCTGCTGGGGGTCTGCCTTCCTGGAGGCAGCACTTTGCCTTTGTCCTTGTTGAATTTCAGAAGGTTCCTGCCAGCCCTGTCCCCCCAGCTTGTCTAAGATCCCTCTGGATGGCAGCACTGGCTTCAAGTGTATTGACTGGTCCCAAAATCACAGAGCAGATGTGGTTGGAAGGAACTCTGGAGATCATCTAGTCCAACCTCCATGCTCAAAGACAGATCGACTACAGCAAGTCACTCTGGATTGTGTCTTGTTGGGTTCTTATTATTTCCAAGGATGGAGGCTCTACAGCCTCTTGGGCAACCTGTTCCAATGTTCAATCATCCTGACAATAAAAAAAGCTTTTCTTAATGTTTAAATAGAATTTCCTGTGTTTCAATTTATGCCCACTGCACCTCATCCTTTCACTGGATACCACTGAGAATGGTCTGGCTCAATCTTCTGTACTCCCTCCCATCAGGTATTCATACACATTCATAAGAGGCCCCTGAGTCTTTAATTGAAACTAATGGAACCACTGTAGCCATTGGTTCCCACCAATGGGACCAGTGAAATTTTAAAAAAGAAAGGAAAAAGAAGAAAGAAGAAAGGGGAAAGAAGAAAGAAGAAAGAAAAAAGAAAATAGAAAGAAAAAAAGAAACAAAGAAGACATAAGTCAAAAGAAAAAGAAAAAAAAGAAAAAACAATCTGATTCTTTGCATTGTGTGAGCTCCTAAGTGTGTTTCTAATTAAAGCTCCTTGTCAAGGATATTTTTAGCTTGTACCTTGAAACTGCAGATACAAAGACAAAGTAAACTTCACCTTTATCTGTTCTTTGATAGCAGGTTTTGGAAGGAGAGATTCAAGGTATTTTTGTAAAAACCGAATTTAAAAATTGGGCTAATTCTGGAGTCTGGATATTAATATTAGAAAGAAGAAGTGTGAGTTGATAAAATGATTAATCAACTCTAATGCAGTGGAAATCTATCAAGAAAACATTAATTTCTTGGACAGAGGAATTAAAAAAAGCTTGGTTAGAAGTCAGGACCTTTCTCTGCATGAGTCCCAGTCATGAGGGCATCCCCTGTCACTTTGACACACCCATGCTAAACACACAGCTTTGGGGCAGCTTCACAACCTCACACAGTGCCGTTGTCTTGGCCTCTGCCATTTGTAATAAATTGAGACCCATGGGCTCAGGTTCACCAGCAGTGCAGAGAAAATCCAAATAAACACATGGCAAACAGCTGCATGCCTGAAACAGGCCTATTTCTAATGCACGGCAGCCCCCACCTTCTACATGACAGAAAGCACCTGTAGGTAGGAAAAAGCCATAGAGACTCTCCCTTCCCCAGGTCCCACCACCCATGTGACAGCCCAGTCCCTCTAACCCACCTTGAGAGACTACTGTGACCTTGGATCTCAGATGGCACTAACTCACATTGCATTGGTCAACTACTTAATCTGAAATTAAGTTTAAACAGTGAGAAGTGAAACCTAGAAATGAATCACTTCTGTTTTCCTGATTGGCACAACTCGTTGCCATGGCTTCAAAGGCTAAAACTGTACCATGGCTGGGAGGTGGGTTTTCTGAGCTGTACCTAACCCTACTGCCTAGGACCAGTACACAAACCAGTCTCTTCTATTCTCACCAGTGATGGGAAATGTATGGTGCTGATTTGGCTTCAGGTGGGCTGAAGAGTGGGCAAGAGAGCCTACCCTTGCTGTGGGACGCCTCTGATGACTCAGGTCTTCCCTTACCTGCTTTGAGCTGCAGCTGAAGATCATGCCCAAGGATGGTGTGAATAGGAGGAACAGAGGCAAGATTAATCCCCAAAGCCGCTCTGAGGTGGGGAAATGCCCTGCAGTGAGTGGCCAATGACTGAGGAGGCTTGGAACTATACACAGATGTATCAGAGACAGTCACTCAGGTCTCCCTTTACAGTCAGTGTAGAAAAACAAAGAGAATAATTTGCCCAACTTATCTGAGAAGTCTGCTTCAGGGTGAGGTGCGCTGCACAGTCCAGGTTGGTCAGGTGAGTCCCACTGAAGATTGTCATTTGGCTGTGCCAGCTTTTAGCCCTGGGACAGGCTGACTCAGGCAAGGGACAGGTCCAAACCTCCTCAGAGCAGGAGAGAGTGAATTCCCCTTGTTCTCTGACATCAGCTCAGGTCATTTGGACCTGCCCTCTCCAGACCCAACCAGGACACATACTCCCTGCCATGCCTCACCTCTGAGGCCCCAGGAATGGGGAGTTCCCTTTCCTATAGAGTTGTTTTCCTCAAGCAAGCTCTGATCTTTGCATGAGTCTGCCATTTTCTAACATACAGTTTATGGGGACCAGATACCAATGATTGGAATGAAAACAACTCCCAGCAGCTCCCAGAATTTAAGGGCCTTTTCTTCAGGGATTTTTTTTTTTTCCTCCAAATTAGGATAGTCAACATACCTATGGGTATGGTGGTGAATGGGAAGGCATCTCCATGAATCTACATGCTAAGTAAATAAAACCAGAGACAAGATGTCTTGCTTCTCCAGAGACATTGTATCTGTCTTGTGTCACTGTGAGTGTCTAAAGCATCAAAAGGTAATGGAAACCAAGAGCGTAGTCTGCTAAATATTTTTGCTTCCACATGAAAAAAAGTATTGCTCTTTTAACCAGCTTCGCTAAGGACAGGAAATGTGGTTGTCTGAATCAAAACCATGTTGGACTTACCCCTGCTGTTTCTTTGCCAAGTATCGCCCCAGCTCTTTCCTGGTTCATGTTCAGCTGAAGCCAGACGGGACAGGTCTTGATGAGTTTATCAAGGATGCTGATCCCTGGAAGCGGGAGGCAGTTTTGCTGGTCAGTGGCCTGACAGAGATGTGTCTTTTTTCCCTCTTCATTGGTATCTGGGCTGAAACACAGCAAGGGAGTCCCTTGTAAGCAAAACTGCGAATAGAAAACTTGGTGGGAATAAGGACTGTAAATGCAAACACACAGGCACACACAGAGGCACTTAGGCACCAGGAGAGTTCCTCGAGGGGCATCAGACCACAGATGCCTTGCTATGACTGAGGCAGACTGTGTGTACAAGCCTCAACAGACAGATATGCCCTGTCCTCAGGACTACGGCCTCATGCTAATGATGCACACCTGGGTTTCAGACCACAGGCTTGCAGGGTGCTTTGTGCTGAGCTCTGGTGGTTTCAGCTCATCTAGCCTAAGCACAGCTACCCAGAGACAGGGTATGCACAGAGGCAGCCAGCACTGCAGAGGGTAGAGTATGCCTGTCCCCTGGATCCCAGATGAAGGGTCAGAGCAATGTTTCATGACTCCAAAAGGAGTGATGTGGCAGAGGAAAGGGGCTGCAGACCTCACCAGCAGCCAGGGATATGCACACTGAGCCACAGTGTGTGTCCGAGGTGTGCAGGGGCCTGGCAGCCTGCAGCTCACCTTGTGGCCATGCCACTGTCAGCACTGTCAGCAGGCAGGAGCTGTGATGGGCACTGGTGTGGTGCCTCGCCCAGCTCTTGGAGTCTCTCAGAGGAAGCCTGCCAGCAGTAGCCAGAGACACTGTCAGCTGCTCTCATGTTTTGGGAGTCACCTTCTGCACCCATCTTAGGTAATCTGCAAAAAGGCAGACTAAGACATATCACTGTTTAAAAATAACACCATGTGCTCCCTGTCTCCACTTATAAGTCTGCACTGGTGCTGGTGCTTGCAGAGGTGGATGCTCCTCCAGCCCTGCACCCTGGGAGCCACTGGTGGCTGCTTATGGGGAGGGGGAAATCCTCCACCTCCATTGTCACTCACAGAGTACATGAGGAGGAGAAGGATGTGTTGGGATGCATTCAGCAGCAGGTTAGTTATCCACTACAGAAGAGGTATCTTTGCTGATTCCCAAAGGCTGATCTGCAGCAGGAGAACAATTCAGGGTGAGGCCCTGCAAACAGCTCTAGGTTGCTCAGCACGACACAGCAAGTCCTGCAGGACAAGACTCAGAGGACACAGACATAGCAAACCCTTTCCCTGTGCCAAGAGAGAGGGCAATGGGAGGGAGCACAGGAAATGTGTGGAGAAACACCAGAGGGATCTTCAGGAGGGAGGAAATGACGACTTGATTTCCCTCTTTTTTTCCTGCCACATTTGTCATTTTGACTAGTCCTAAAGATGTAATTGGAAGCTCCAAAAAGATGCATGGGAGATGCTGAATGACAAGAGAGGGGCCATACTGTGGCACCACATGTTAGCAATGCCCAATTGCACCTTATGTTTCAGAGCTCCTTCTCAGCTGTATAAGATGTAAGAATACTGAAATTATGCTGTTGAGAATCTTAAAGATCTGGGACACACTCTCCTTTAGATTGCTGTTCTGATCAGAGACACAAAAAAATAATTCTATTTATTTTTAGTCCCTGCAATCTAATGGCAGACTGGTATTAAATGCTAGTTTCTAGCTGTGGTGCTGATTCAACAAAGCATTTATACATGTGCATAGCACTGCAGTGGAAATACTTGTGCTGAAAGGTCTGGTCATAAGAGCTCTACTGGATAAGGCTATAGACTCATGGTTACAGGTTTGTCATTCAATTAATTGATTTTAAAAGTAAAGAAAATGTGGGAGAACATACAGAAAATATGTTTTTCTGCACCAGTTTTGCTGCTTACACTCTCTCTTCACTTGTGATAAAAGCCCAGTTTGTCACACAGGTGAGGAAATTTCTTTCAGATGCAATAGCACATGATTTTACTCAGTATCATCTGAACATATGGAGTAAACCAGTGGAGAACAGCTTTTGGAAGTTGACCTGATTCATCTTGGTTTCTTTCTTTACAGTAGAAACCAAAAGAAATGCCTAGTAACCATGTGAAAGGAAAAAATGAGTTGGATGGCAACATGCATACTCAGTAACGGGAAAGAAGTAATGAGCTGAAGGAAAAGAAAGATGAGTTATAATGAAATGTTCCATAACACTGTTAGTGAAAGCTGCTCCCCAAATTAGGCACACAAGCATGAATCTGATCCTGCCAATGATGTGTGAAACCTAGATCAAAAGGAGGCCAATGCTGATAATGTCTTGATGCAGTACCAGAAGGTGACATGCATTGCAGTAGATCCACTGATGTTAAGCTTCGTTACCCATTAATTATGTGAAAAGAAAAGGGTCAGCAAAGCACTGATGCTCAAGAATCCCATTGCCTGGAGGGAAATGAGGGATATCAACAAAGACAAGGAAATAATACAAAGCAGCTTGGACCAGGCATGTAGTGACACTGGTGCGGTGTTCCCCACGGGGGAACGCAGGTTTGATGCAGGCAGAGGCACCCAGCCCTCTGCTTCCTCCAACAGGCATGTCGTCTGGATGGAGGCCTGCTCACAGCAGCAACGCGGGTTTGGCAGCAAGAACAACAGACTGGTGAAGAAAAATAACAGAACTGACCTTCCAATGCATGCGGCTGCATGTAGGGCCCATTGTCTAAGTTTTGAAGAATGGATGAAAAATAGAAAATCATTCCAAACTTAGACGTACAAGATCAAAAATTAAGAGTCTGAAAATATTTGTCTTAATGGAAACATCTCACAATTTGAGTGTGTGGGGTCTTTCAGTGCAGATAATTAAGGGCAGTGGATGAGGCTTTTTGGCAGAACAGGAATCCAGTCTTTTGGGGGCCCTGTGGGATGAGAGCCCTCATGTGGGGTATCCTCCCCTTACAAGCCAGCCCAGCCCAGAAGGAACTAAGCAGGCCATTGTACCTGTACAGAGGGAGGAAAGGACAGCTCTGTGAAGGGGGAGGCTTTGATAAAAAGGAAGGGCAATAAGAGTCATTAATGGGATCATACTACAACAGAGGAATGTTAGGCTAGACACTCCCTGGCAGTGAGTTATAACATGATGGATAAGTTCCCAAGAGAAGAGGAAGAGGATTGCATGGCCCAAAACTCTTAAAATGCCATGTTTAGAGCAGCAGCAAACACTTTATCGAGTCAAATCCTGTGCTGGCTAAGAAATGGAAGTGAATGACCTAAGAGACCTTTTTCAGCTGTAATGATGTGACCCATGACACACCAGTTGACGCAGTTATGGCACCGATGCTGGACTTCTTCCCTGGGCACAGCTGTCACAAAGGTCCAGATGCTGAGCTGCAGGAGTGCTTAATCCAGCAATTTAATCTGGCTCCGCGGTAGCTCTGTAGCTGCACAGAGAGGAGGGAGCCCAGGCAGATCCTGGGTTCTTGCTGTGCTGCCAGTTGAAGGTATTTGTGGGGCCGCTGCAGTGAGAAGCTGGCCTTTGCTATTTTGCTCAGAATTCACACATCAGATGATTTCTAAGCTCACAGTGTTCAGAAATAACATGCAACTCTCTCCTTCTCCCACAGCGCTGAAAAGCCCTTTGATTGTTACAGGCAGGTGCTCATTTTTGTTAGGTGTGATGCGAAGCTGAAAAGCTGGTCCTAGAGCTGCCTGCTTTTCTCTTTTTTTTTTTTTTTTTTTCAATTGAGTTCTTACTGCAAAGTACTTTTAAATCCTGTGGCCGCTCTGCTAAATTGAACTCAGCTGGGATGCAGGGAGCTGTGTGTTGCATACTGACTGGCAACACAGGTTAATTAATTGCACACTGATTACATCCACACACCTGCCCCACTTTGGCAGAAGGTATCAGGCTGCTTGTTGGAAGCAATAATAGTGACAATGATGATTTGAATTATTGCTCAGTGACTGTACACTGAAATAATGACACCAGCATGATTCATTGTTTTAGAGACGAAGAGCCACACTTGGCAGCTGAGTATTCCCAGAAATCATCAGAACTGCAAGGAAATATAATCCACTGAATTTCATGCAGGTGCAGGCCTGGACATACCTTTGCAAGAGGCTTTGAAACATTGCCACAAACTTGCCGACACTAAGGGCTTCCTGGCTGTACTGTATAGGCCTGGTCACTCTGAATTTCCCTGAGGCAGCTGAGACACAGAGAAATTGTGTGCAACAGGAGCAGGACTGTCAGATGAATTCTTCACTCCTGCACATTTGCAGCTTCTGCCTGTCACCAGACCAGATCTGAGAAGATGTACCAGGTGTTATTAAATCTGAATCTTAAATTGGAAACCAAATGCTCTGTAGTGCACTGATTAAGGAAAGACTGAGGACCTTAGCGTTGTTTAAATAGACTGGGTGTAAGAATTGGGAGCTAGATATTTAATAGTATGTTTTATTGCTTTTATTTCTCCCCCTGAATATTAGAAGACATCAAGAGAGAGCAAGAGCAAAGGTTTGCTGTGCTGTCCTCAAGGAAAGAGATACTCTGGTATATTTACATTTATAGCAAAGCAGACACCACAGGTCTTAAAATATGTGCCAGCTGGCTTGCTGCTGAGGGAGAAAGTTGGACAAGTGGCCATAAACTCCATGCACCAGGTGAAGAGCAACTTTTTGCATCAAAGCCACTTGGTACCTGAAGGGATACCATTCAGGACAAACCAGCTTGTGTCTGAAGCTCACATGTGGAAACTTTATGTGCTGGGTTTGAGTGGTGGGGGTTTTGGTAGCGGGGGAGGGGCTACAGCAGTGGCTGAGAAGCTTCTTGAAGCTCCCCTGGCTCCCCGTCTGACTCGCCTCTGGCCAAGGCGGGGCCAATTAGTGCCCTCTGTGATAATGTATTTAAGAAGGGAAAGCTGAGAGGGGGGTTGGGACTCGTGAGGATGACTTACAAGGATACCAATGTGAACACTGGGGTCAGTGGAAGGAAGGAGGAAGGGGGGGAGAAGGGGGATGTGCCAGAGGTGTGCTGGGGAAGAAGGTAGAGATATCTAAGCTGGGCCTAGGAGGAAGGGAGGGATGGGGGGAGGTGTTTTAAGATATGGTAATGCCTCTTATTGTCCCATTCTGCCTGTTAAATGTTGGTTTTCACAGAATCATCTCAGTTGGAAAAGACCTTGAAGATCATCCAGTCCGACCATTAACCTCACACTGACCGTTCCCAACTACACCATATCCCTCAGTGCTATGTCGACCCAACTCTTAAACACCTCCAGGGATGGGGACTCCACCACTGCCCTGGGCAGCCCATTCCAACACCTAACAACCCGTTCTGTAAAGAAATGCTTCCTAATATCCAGTCTAAACCTTCCCTGGTGCAGCTTGAGGCCATTACCTCTTGTCCTATTGCTTGTTACTTCGTTAAAGAGACTCATCCCCAGCTCTCTGCAACCTCCTTTCAGGTAGTTGTAGAGGGTGATGAGGTCTCCCCTCAGCCTCCTCTTCTCCAGACTAAACAACCCCAGTTCCCTCAGCCGCTCCTCATACGACATGTGCTCCAGACCCTTCACCAGCTTCGTTGCCCTTCTCTGGACACGCTCGAGTAATTCAATGTCCTTTTTGTAGTGAGGAGCCCAAAACTGAACACAGTAATTGAGGTGCGGCCTCACCAGTGCCGAGTACAGGGGTAAGATCACTTCCCTGTCCCTGCTGGCCACGCTATTTCTGATACAAGCCAGGATGCCATTGGCCTTCATGGCCACCTGGGCACACTGCTGGCTCATGTTCAGCCGGCTGTCAATCAACACCCCCAGGTCCCTCTCTGACTGGCAGCTCTCCAGCCACTCCTCCCCAAGCCTGTAGCGCTGCTGGGGGTTGTTGTGGCCCAAGTGCAGCACCCGGCATTTGGCCTTATTGAAACTCATCCAGTTGGCCTCAGCCCATCGCTCCAGCCTGTCCAGGTCTCTCTGCAGAGCCTCCCTACCATCGACCACATCAACACTCCCACCCAACTTGGTGTCATCTGCAAACTTACTGAGGATGCACTCAATCCCCTCATCTAGATCATCAATAAAGATGTTAAACAGGAGTGGCCCCAAAGCCGAGCCCTGGGGGACACCACTCGTGACCGGCCACCAACCGGATTTAACTCCATTCACCACAACTCTTTGGGCCCGGCCATCCAGCCAGTTTTTTACCCAGCAAAGCGTGTGCCCGTCCAAGCCACAAGCAGCCAGTTTCGCCAGGAGAATGCTGTGGGAAACAGTGTCAAAGGTTTTGTTAGTGTTTGAATTAAAGTGATGTTGTTTTTCTTCTCCTAACAAGTTTGTCTTTTGCCTGTGACTGAGAGACCCCTCGCTGTCCTTATCTTGATACCTGAGCCTTTTTGTTTCATTTTTTTCTCCTTCCCAGGGCTGAGGGGGAAGGAGTGAGTGAATGGCTGCATGATGCTCCGTTGCCCTCTGGGCCTAAACCATGACACCCTTCAAGCACAGCAACACAGTTTACAAGGAGCACATGAAGCAGGAGTAAAAGATAGAAGCTCCTGAATCTGACACACCAGTCCTGGTGGAAGTAGATAGACAATGCTGGTAATATCTGTGGTTAAAAGAGAGAGTTGGGAGCACGGGCCTTCATGGAGATGGGTCAGATGATGGTTCTGAGATTAAGAGACTGACAGAAAACTCACAGCCCTGTTTTACATCCTATGTCACAATCAACCCCGTTGGTCTTGGCTGTAGGGCTCTGTGCCACTGGTGATAGAGGCAGATCTCTGTATCTTTTTTTTTTTTTTTTTTCACAGCCACCTTTATGCTGAAGAGTGTGAAGTTCAGAACCCAGCACACTGGAAAAGGAATAACCAGAGTTACATGAGTAGCAGCAGCAGAAGAGTAACAAGGTTTCATCAGTTAGACCCTTGCTACGTACATAGCTACCTGTGCTTTCCTTGGTTTGATATCAGTTATGATTAGATAGACTCATTAAAAATCCTTGTTCAGACACATGTGAATTCATGTGCTGTCACTGAGAGGGAAGTTACGCAGTGTCCCAGCTAGAGGACATCAAGCTTCACTTTGCTTCCATCTTAGATGTGGTAATTTCTTGATGCTTTCTCATAAGCCAGCCCATCTTTGCTCACTTGATCAGTTCAGATCAAACTAAATCAAGATGAAGGAGAGGGATCCATTTACTTTCTGGCTTGGGTCACCTTGCCTGATTCTTTTTTCCTCGAACAGGTGGTGGAACTGAGGCACTGGTACACAACAGTTAACTTTGTGCACCAAATGTTAACACTGCCTCACAGAAAATTCAGGCTTTAATAAATGCTTTTTCATAATACAGCCAAGAGATCTGACAAAAATCAAACCAACAAACAGGAAAAAAATCACAATGAAAACCCCAAAAAGCAGAAAGATAAGGAAGTTCTTGAGGTCTTCAGAGATCACACTCACCTGATTGCCACTCTTTAGTCAGAAATAAAAACCAGGATTCTTATTGTCTGATAGGCAAAAAGAAAGGGGAAAATTGTAGGGTGTTAAGCAAGCCATGGGAGCTTCCTGCACTGTAAAGTTCTCGGATGTACAGAAAAACTGGATAATGAAAGTAACATCACAGGCTCAGTGTGTGCCTTGAGGAAGGCTTGCCTGTTCAGTAGCTCCTCCTACCTTGCAGAATGCTCCTGTTACTGGTCCACCTTGGTGACAAATATATAGCTCAGGAACTTGTGCTTCTCAAACTGTGGTCTGCGGGCAACCTGTGGTTGGCAGAGCACTTCCTCTTGCTCACTGCTCTCCTTGTTTCCACTCTATTTTTATGTCGACCTTTGTCCGTTTGGTGCTCTGCATGTCCAGGCCTTTCTGCTCAGCCTGGAAAGCACCATGCTTAATAGCCAAGGTAACAGCTGTTCCAGATGCCAAAAGGTAAGGCAAACCAAGGGTGTCCTAAATACCCTGACACCTCATAGCTCAGCAAACCTCTCTGTTCCCCACCTACTCCACTTTCTGTTACAGGTACCCTTAATTTCAGCAGTGAAGTTTTGCACCCCTCAACTGAAGGCTCACTTCTGTGAACATTTCCGTACCTGCCAGAGATTTCCAAACTGCCCGCCTCTGTGAAGGCTAGCAGGGGCTTGCACACACAGACTGCAGGCATCCACCTCTCCCCAGATGGACCCTGCCTGTTCACATACGTTTGCCAAAGTGGAGCAAGTCATCATCCTGCCTGGGACCTGCACTAATGGGCACAGAGGGATGAGGTGTGGGACAGCTCATCTGCCCTTCAGTCACTCACCAGCTCACCAAGCCCTCACCTCCCTGGTCACAGAAATCAACAGAGGAAAGCACAAAAATGAGCAAGTGCTATTATACTCCTTGGGATGAAGGGTGCAATGGCCACTTGTGCAGGTGGAAGAATTAGCACTCACAGAAGAATTCTGCTCACAGATGACACTGGATTGCTGTCTTGCACAGTACAGGGCTCACTTTGAAGGTGTGATAGACCAACATCACACTGAAGTAACTGTGTGGACTTGTACTGCTGCCTGCAGAGCACAGCAAGGATAGCTGAGCTAGCTTTAAGGATGTTAGCTGAGCCACAGGAGTAGGCTCTACGCAAAAACATGGAGCTTGCTGGCAGAATAACTTAGCTTGTGCTAAGCTCTGGTGGCCTGGCTGCTGCTGTTACCAGATTTAAAACTAACAAAGTATTTTTCCTCATTACTGCCATCATGCAGTCAAAGGACATGACCTCAGCTTATCTGGATTTTGAACTGAGCAGAATCTTGCCCCTGTTCAAAAGTCAGGAGTCAGGTCAGCTCAGAAGAAGACCTGTTGGATGGGAACTACTGTTGTTTGGAGGGACCTGTAACCACTGTCACTCATCAGAGTGCAAGCTGGTGATAAAGACTAATGAGCATTCTCTAACAGCATGAGCAGTAGGGCCAACTTACTTAGGCATGGAGAAGGAGGGGGTACTTGCAGTGCTTCCCGTAAACCACCCAACCGCAGCAGCTGCATTACCTGCTTGGGTTTCTGCTCGAGCCAGTCATTCACCTCCCATTGCAGGGTGCACATCTCAGGTGTTAAGGGCCACCTCTCAGCTCCTCTAAAAGAGCTGCTCTTCCTCCTAAATTAGTCAAACTTAGTTGTAAGTGCCTGCAGTGAAGCAGTGGCACTACCCCTGTCAAAGCCTCTTGTTTGACCCTGTCAACAATCTTTCAGCACAGGAGTGCTCTCAAGGAGCAGGGAAGTGTAAATAAATGTTTATTAAGTTGCTAGCTTCACTATGTTCCCTGGGTTCATTAGGTCTGTCCCTCCATTTACATACACAAAGGTATATATATTATAAAGAATTGCATATACATTAAAACTCCAAACAAAATACAAGCTAATTCACATTACTGCTAGTACCCATGTCAACTTACTAACAAGGGAAGAAACAAGATAAAAAGCAAACATCAAAAATTCCCTGAAGGAAGAGGCCTTCTTTCAAAGCCCTTTTTTTCTTTCTTCAGTCTAGCTCTTTCTTGCATTCATTAATGCAGAAGGTATACACTGCCTGTGGCCCCACAGTGGACTGGGGCTACTATATCCTATTGGTGTAACATGACTTGGCTTATATTAACCTCACAAATTATACTGCTATCTTTATATAACTTTGCACATATATGTTTTGCATTCAACAATTTGTCTCAAAATATCTTATCAACTGTCTTTCTCTTTTTACTCAGTCAAAACATATTTTTGCAAATCAAAACCACTTTGCAAGTTTTATTAGCCTACTCCCTTACTAATGACAGGCAGTTGCTGTGTTAAAGATAAGCCTTCTCCCCCGTATTCATAATCAGAGCTTTTCAGGTCATTTGTCCTTTGCTTATTTCAAACCCAAATTATTCTCTTAGGGATTTCAGCATAACAGCAAAACTAAAGATTTTTCTTTGCGTGCAGGCAACGAAGGATAATTTATACTTCTGCAAGGCCTTTTCACTGCAAAGAAAAGAAATGCGGGTATAGCCAGGAGTTTTTTCTGGCAAGGTCAGAGGAGCCAAAGAAAGCGCATTTTCCTTAACAAAAAGCTGTGAAAGTGTTTGTTGGATAATTCTAACTTGTCTGGAAAGGCTTGTGAGGTGCAGGAACCAGAAGCAAATGTTTGGAAGAAGAGAAACAACTTCCTAAGCTGTAAGAACATAACAAAGTCACAGCCCTTCCTCACCCACTGGTGTCAGTGCACTAGAAGGGCCCAGCAGAGCCACCAGCTGGACAGAAGACAGAAGGGTTTGTTCCGTGCCTTTGAAAAACACCTGAAGTGTTCGAAGCCCAGAGCACTCCTGTTTTGACTGCAGGGCCAGGGCTATTGACAGAGGTTTTGCCCTTTCCCAGCTCATCTGGCCAGGAAGGAAGACAGGAATGAAAAGCCGGGGAATTCTTTTCTATATGGTACTCACTTAACAAAGAGGGGAAAGGGAAACGGAAAATAAAGGGGAGGGAGAAATTCCCAAATTCAAACTTCATTAAGAAATTACTGTAGTTTTGCTTAAATAAAGCCGTTCTGTTTCAAACCCTATATATTGAAAATTATTTGAAACTGCATGATTTGTCAGAGCCAAAACCCTAGGCAAAATATTAAGAGAAACATCAGATGAGTAATAAAAAGCAATGGCTGTCCTCATCCAGTAAGTGAATTTAGTGTAGACATATGAGACACACAGGAGACAAGGTGCTAACCACACAGACTTGCATGAAGCTGAGCAGTCTTCCCCTCTTCTAAGAAATACCTGCAAAAGCTTATCTCAGTCATGATTTGCAACTAGAAATGGCCATTTTGCCAAAGGAAATAAATCCATCGAAATTTCATCCTGTGGTATCTCAAGAAGCAGAGCACAGGCCTTCAGAGGTCCCCCCTCTCGTTAAGGCACAATGCAAAGGGTCTTCAAACCAGTCATTCAGTCACTGATCTGCAGACTTACACACAAATATTCATATTTTGGGTAAGATTTCCTTCCAATGTCAGTGTGAATGCATTTTGATACATGGTGCTGTTAAAAAAATAAATATCTAAATCTGTGAACCTACTCTCTGTCATCCTTAAGACTTACTCCAACAATTTCATACTCCTCTTATTTAATTTTGATTAGGTGTTGGGAAAATGTGTTTATTTCTTGCTTTATGATCTGACAGGATCCCTGCCTGCATTCACACTGAGGCAAGGTTAAAGATCTGCCTTCCTGAGGGGAGAGGAAGAAGAAAAAGGCTTGCTGGGGTATTTCAGGGATATGGCAAGGTGGGGAAAGGACACGGTCCCCTGCCACAAGGATGAGAGAGGTGTTTGAGTTTGCTGGGCTAAGTTGAGCAACCTGCCCTGTGGGTGGGCATGACCCTTGTCATCATGTGCTGGTGGG
The DNA here is from genome assembly GCF_031877795.1 of Strix aluco. Classification (NCBI taxonomy): domain Eukaryota; kingdom Metazoa; phylum Chordata; class Aves; order Strigiformes; family Strigidae; genus Strix; species Strix aluco. Next base: position 114,045,301 of record NC_133934.1, on the reverse strand, counting down.
ACAGCCTGAGGCGAAAGGACTGGTTAGTGGAGCAGTGTCAGAAACTGTTGAAATGTCCCTGCAGTGGCTGGGAGCACAGCTCGTGACTACAAAGCCTGCCAAGCAGCAAGGCAAGCCTGTCAGCTCCTGCAGACCCAGCTAAACCATTGCTGGGATCTCAATCTTGCTCATTTAACAGTGTTTATGGTCACTTGGTCACCAGAGTTATGATGTAAATAAATCATGAGCCAAAGGCTGTGGGTTCACAGCAGTTTAAGACAACCCATAACATAGCTGCCCTCAAAACAACATCATGTCCTCCTCAAAACAACAGTGCTGCACCCACCCCCACCTCTAAGCTGATCCTGGGGCAACCTGACTCAGTGGATGGGAGGGCAGAAGAAGGTTTGTGCTAGCTCTCTGGCCTGGTTCCCTGTTCAGCTCGGTGAGGCATGAACAAATATTTGACTTGGATTCAGCCCACTGGCACCAGTCACCCTGAATTACTACATCGAGCTGCTGCTTCTCCAGTAAGACCAGAGATCTTCATGGGTGCACAGGTTCCTAAATGGGACACAACAATTAAACATCTAAAGTTAGGCAGGGTGAGTCCAGGCTAGACCTAGATAGCTAGGTCTAATAGCAAAGGGAGATGCTAGAATGCCAGTCCAAGGGACTAACCCCTACCATCCATCCTTATCACAGGCTGCTCTTCACAGTGCCCCTCAGGCAATCTCTACCACAGCTTCCCAGCCCAGAGGACCCATTCTTGCTGGGAGGGTAACAGTCACTTGCCCTTTTGGCTGGAAAGGTTAACAGTGAGATCCAGTCTAAAACTAACTAACTTCTAATCTTTAGAAAGAATTAGAATGGAAGTTCAGTACAGAATCACACCAAAACGTCCCGTGTTACATATTTTTCCTCTGGACAGAAAGGAAAGTCATCCAAAGTCAAGCTCTTTCCTGTCTGCTGATTCAGCAGGAGAAGCTCTGAGCTTTGCTTGGTTTCTGGTTTTGTGTGGGGTATCAGGAGTGACAAATTCCTTGGAGAGAACTCAAGGGGAAAAAAAAGGAGAGAGAGAAGAATTCTTGGCAGGCAAGATGAAAGGTTGGGCTAGGTCCCAGGCTGTCATTTAGCCAAATAATGTGGGACAACCTTCTTTTGCCCAGAAGTCTGCTAGCAATTTGCAGAACAGTGTTGCAGGTAGCCAGCAGAGCTGTCAGTCTCCAGACTCTCCGTTTCTTTGGTCTCTCTCTGTTTCCTTGGTGAATTTTCCCAAGCAGCACAAATTTTAATCCAGTTCACAAGGGGCTATAGCTGCTTCCAGTTCTGCCCAACAGCTGCTTTTACAAGACCAAGGCTTCAAAAGACTGGCTTTCTCCAGAGTGCCACAGGATGGGTGTACCTGAGCTGTGTGGATTTCCTAGATTTAGCAAGGTTTTCCCAGCATCCAAAAGATTGTATGTATTCAGTTGGTTTCAACAAAGCACTTGAAATTCTCCAACAATTCATTAGCTGTGCAAAAGCAGATACTACTAATTAACATGGTCAGGAGATAATTTCAAACAGTAAGACAGGTCTTTCAATCCTACCAGGAACAGTGTTGATCCACAGACCCCAGTGAGTCACCTAGAGCAAGTATCAGCAGCCCCAGCCCTTGCAGGACCATTATCTGAGCCAGAATTGCAGCCCTGCCTCAGAGAACAACTCTCAGGGTTTTGTGCTCTTCCCAGTCCAGGATACTGCTGAAAGGGCAGTCCACTGACCCCACTCGCACACACTCTCAACACTTCACTTTTGCTGTTTCTCTTGCTTCAGCTGTAGAGGCTGTGTAAACACTGAGGAAGCTGCTTCAGCTCCGTAATCCAGCAGGGAACTAATCCACCAAAAAGAAAAGGCTTTCTGAGAACTGGATTCTGCTCCTGGCATCACCCCAAACCTCAAGGATGGCCTGGGGTAAGGCCAGGATTTAACTGCTTAACAAGGATCCAGGGGTTTGGGCTACAAAGTAAGTGACTATAATCAAATCAGTTCCATGACCTCATGCCTCAGTTTCCCTTCCTACAGTGGCAGCACCTGCCTTCAGCTGGTTGCTGGGAGGCTTAATATTTATGAAACACCCAGAGATCCTCTCATACATACAAAGGCTTTATATTAATCATGTCATTACAATTAGTGAAAACACCTTGTCCCTTTTAAAGGTACCAGTAATGCAGAAAGCAGAAATCCTTTACTCAGACATAAATATATTCCCTGTTTAGCAGAAAGGTGATGGAAAGTCTGGGAAAGGCACCCTGAGATATGCATGTATATATTCATCTATTTGAAAAGAGCTGCATTCCATAGCACTCCCTGGCTTGTGTGCATCTAATAGAATATCTATTTAGGAAAATGTGACTAGCATAACCAGCTATGCAATGCTCACATCTGCTAATCCTTTGCTGCTCAAGTAATCATCTTCACTTGCAAAAAGATTTATACCAATTTGGGTGCAGCCAAGTGCAGCTAAGCACTCCAAACCTCTCAGGGCTGCTATCTTGAGGGAAGCATTGCCTTGATATTCCCACTCCAGGAGGGTATATTGATGCAGGAATCTCTTTTCTGGAGGTGTGTAGAATTACTTTAGATAGCTCAGAGAGGTACAAAATGGACAGCGGAAGGGCTTGTGGCTACAATATTTACCATATTGGGTGATGCTTGTAGCTTTATTATATTTGCACAGCTTAAATAGCACTGCTTGCTTGACCGCAGCTTGTTTGCAGTGCTGTTTTATCATGTACTTTCACACATACCAAACTTCACAGTTGAAAAACACCACCTGAAAGCTTGCCTTGTCTCTCTGAGAAGCAAGCCCCTGACAGCTTGGGATAGATTCTGAATTCAGCCCCTCTCCAACTCCAGAAAGTTACTCCAGACTGACACCAGGACGTGGCTCCAACACAGCCATGTGCATATTTGTGTTTTAGGGATTCCCTCTGTCAGGAGGGAGGATGGGGTTGGCCCATGTGTTCCTACACTGTAAGAACAGATCATGGATGCCAAACAGAGTGGTGGAGGGAGAGTGGGGTGCCGAGGATCTCTACAGAAAACACAAGCAACCTTGTATAACAGCCCCACGCCCCTCCCCTGCAGATAGGGTGCAAGGATCACACAAGGACAACACTTCTCTACCCTGCATACCACAGGCAGCCCTCTCTGGCAGGAAAGTATAGAAACGGTTTGACAGCCAGGTTTTAATCCTTGCAGACACTCTGCACCTTTTGGTGGATAGTACCTATGGATGCCTGCCTGCCTGTTCAAATGTCTTCTTACTGCTGCTTCTCTTTGTGCAGCTAGATCAATGACAGAGCCTGGGTCATATCTCCCACTTTGCAGTACAGATGTGTCCTGCCCCTGTAACCATGAATTTCAGAGTAGTCCACTGCTGCCTACCTTTACTAGAAAAGCTGTGCATCCTCATTCAAGTGGTGTGTGTGCAGGACAGGACTCAGTAATATATATCTCCTCAAGTACTTTGCTCGTCAAATTCATGGGCAGCCCCTATTGATTTCACCCCACAAGTGCCATACTATGTCCCCTGCAGCCCATGGCCAGTAATTCTAGTAAACTGACCTAGCTTTGAACAAGTCCTACAGCTCTGATAACATAGTCAGTAACCTAGACCATGCCCACCAGGACTGTAAGGGCATTGCCTCCTCTCATTCAGCAAATTCTGGAGAAGGAAGCACCTTCATTAAATCTCTTATGTACCACCTGTGCCCAGATTTTAAGAAAGACTTTTTCTCATACAGGCAGACAGGCTGGAATATTAGAATACTAATGGTTGAAGGTTTTTAGCATTCTAAAATACCTAACAAGCACTCCACACCACTCCAGCTCAGACATCATGATCAACAAATATTTATAGCGCCAAAAAATCACTTACCTGTCCACATACAACCCCCCTACAAGTTTGCAGAAATGTAACTGGGAAAACAAAAGATTGGCAGAATTTTGATCTATTCATCCTCAAATTAAACATCCCATAAGAGTAAATTATTTCTCCTAAAATAGACATAATTCATTGACCTGCAGAATTTCTGCTATAGATCTTGCAACTCTGAGAAACTGATGTACATACCTCCTCTGAACAGAACAGTGGTTTCCAGGCTCTTTTCCTCTAAACACCAGTATCATCTTGCCCCTACCACCTTAAAAATTTCACAAATTTCAGTTAATCAATTCTTATTTTGCTCTGGTGATTGTAGTGCTGCTACTCAGTTAGTATTCATATCTGTGACAACTGTGGTAGAGGGTAAGCACGAGGTCTTGACTTTTTGGTTCTTTTTTGAAAATAAGCACCATTTACTTAGGTATCTACTTATTTACTTATCTGTATTGCAATAGCATCCCCAATCCACCCTAAGGATAAGGGCATGTTCATTGCTGGAGAGGGCCCTTACCTCAAACTGGTTCTGTAATCCAGTGTGCAGCTGTGGGAAATGGATGTGACTGCAGCATCCTTGAGGACAAATCCATGCACAATCCCACTTCCCCAGGGGCCAGCTCAAGGGTGAACTACCAGCCATCAGAACCCCATGGATGAAGAAGTTGGAGGAGGAGACAGGTGGATTTTGTACTTGGTTACCAGACAAGTGACTCTGTAGGGACCAGAGCCAGTTGTGAGAGGTCACAGGAGCTCATTGGAGGTTGCATATCAGGGAGTGGGTGGACAGAAGTTTAATTAAAGACAACTGAGTGATTTAGTCTAGCTCCTACTTGGCTGTAGATGAGGATTTACTCTGGAGATTCCACTTGAGTTACTCATGATGAAATACCTGCCCAACACCACAGAAAAAATTAATCTCAAAATTAGGATTAGGAAGTAATCTAGGACACAGGCTGAATTGCAGACCACTGCTTATGCCAGTCTCTACTTTGAGACCCAAGAATTGCTACTTAATTGCCTTTTTAGTGTGATTTTGTGTTAACTGCTTTCACTGGATCTTGAAGGCCTTCTTAAAGCTATTCTTCTGTGGTGAAACATAGTCTTCTTCCATTCTTGTTTTCTCAGTTTTGATCCATAACTATTCTGAAAGATAAATCTGAAGTCTTTGGTAGTATGAATACGTCAAACCTACAGAATATTATGATTTTTGGGGTTTTTTTAATGACCAAACGTCTCAGGTTTGTAGCTATTCGTGCTTTAATTCCTCAGAAGTCCCTTCCATGTAAGGCCCCAGATCAGCACAGTGATCTATGATCTAGTTGCTGCTCTGAACACCAGGGCTGCCAAGAGCAGGTCCATTCCAACACATCCCACCCCCTTTGACTGTAGTACCACTCTGTACTGATGATAATATGGCAAGAGGGATTATAATCTCTCCTTGGTCTTCTAGAGAACATGTACTAGATGTGCTTTCCCCTGGTTCTTTCTAATTCTAAATCTCATAATGACTTCTTAAATACCTACATTCATTGTCATTCAATTGTAATTCCTCACAAAGGGCAACCTAAACAATCACAAACATACACACACCCTTCCCTACACAGGGGGAATACTTTTGTGATACCATTGGGAAAGTGCAATAATCTTCCGGAACATCACAGGGCTTTTGATGACCATGCTACCCTCTACTCACAGATCCATCTGCACTAGAATTTGGTCAGTCATTCCAAACAGCTGCATTTTCTTTCTAATTACCCTTCCAAAGAACTATTTCTTTCTATTCCCAAATGCAAAAATCCTCCTCCCTTCCAAAATTATAATGGCTAAAGGTCTGTGATGGACAATATTTTGTCCTAGTTTCACTAAGACACTTCGGTTTCTGTGTTCTTTAGCAATCAAAGCAGGCAAGCATTTAAAACTCTGGCAAGTGAATCTTCCTGCAGCTTCTTTTTCTAACATATTGGGTGTAGGCATTGGCTTTTACGTCTATTTTTCAGGTAATTTTAGTGATCATTCTGAGCCTCACAAGCCTATATTGTTGATCTCAGAGAAGCTGCCTATATTTACTGATGGACGAGTTAAAACATAGTCCTACTATCATTTGGAAAAATGCTATAAAATAGATAATCTCTGAGATACCTGGACTATGCACACATGGTTTGGTAAGGGATGAAGACAGCCCAAATTTGTGCCAAGCAACGGTCATAGCTACTCTCCAGGACACACTGTTCTACATGTATACCTGTACACACAGAGCAAGAGATGCAGGCACATATGCGTGTACATTTTTCAGCCTATGCTGCCTCTAGGTTTGAAAGTCAACTATACAATCCAGCACATAGACATTTAGGACAGGAAGTGAAAAACTATATTTAGCTGAAACTGTAGTAGAAAGGAGATGAGCAGAATATTGGTTACATTCATGTCCCCATTCCTGTGAACACTGGTATAAGACTGTCTGCAATGATGAGGAGTTTTCTACTCAAGGGCAATATTCCCATTGTGGTCTACCCTCTATCAGTCAAAGGGACAGTTTTCTTCTGCGCTACCACCAGTATCACTGCACAATGTGCTTAAAGCATCCACTAAATTTGTCAAGTATTCACATACTGAGAAGTGCTGAAAAGGTCACAAGACAAGTCAGTGTGGTTGTAAACATGCTTTTCTGTTAAATGAATTTCAGGAGATTTTGTGTCTCTTCTCTGGGTGCACCAAATTCAGGTATCTTTGGAGAGCACCTCCTTCTTTGTATCTTTACAGTAATATCCTGATCTTGGTGCAATGAATCTTGAGCACAGACATTTCCTTCCTGAGAAGCACCATCCCCTAGGACTGGAAAGTACCCCTTACCAGAACCTGACAGACAGCAGAGATATTTGATGACACTGATTTGTTTCTCGTTGCCTGAATTGTCCCTTCCCCACTTAAACACCGCATCTCACATGTTCTAAGTTGAGGTTTTCTTTGAGCAGTACTTTGCACTGGGTCCCAGACCTCCTGAGGCCAACAGGGCTTCCATTGATTCAAAGAAGCTTCGATTAAGTCCTTTACAGAGGACGGCTCCTGAGGAGTTTTTAAAAATTGTTTTCTCTGTTCTAATCTGTAAATGTTGGTATTAGATTTATTTACCCCACTGCAGACAGATATGTAGCCTGGGCAGAAGAGTCATTTGATAAGAATGCTTTTGTGGCCAACAAGTTATCTAAAAGCTCCCATTCGAGCAGAAGTCATGGGTTTGATAGCGTGCTTACCAAAGTGGTTCTCTGGTCTGCTCTGCACAGGAGATTGGACTAGACAAATCAAAACAGTCCCTTTTGAAGCTAAAATCTGTGAACCTATGAGTTGCTTCCAGGTTCCTCCAATGCTTGACCTCTTCACATCTACATTCATCGCATGAAATCTGTCAACTGTGACGGTAGTTTTTGTGTCAAAAAGACATTTCACTGAAAAGATGTACAATCATTACTTCATTAGGCAGCCTGGTGCCCCAGAAATAAGAACCACTGTAACCCATCCCAGCTACCCGAACCAGCCATTATCCCAAAGGACTATTTAATATTTGCATATTATGTCTCTGTCTCAGCTCCTGTCTGCTCTCCTCATCATCTCCTCCATACATTTGCCAGATGTTGGAATGAAGGCATATACCTTTTCATGAAACCGTGGTCACTAGGCTCAATCAGCTCACATTTCTCCAGATGTTTTGTGATCTCACCACTTATTAACGTTCCTAGGAGTTAGCCTGACTCTAGCTCAGAATTACTGGTTAAATTTCCCTGTTTCTCTCCCAACATATTTTGGAAGAATTTGATTAGATTGATTTCTATCCAGCCCCTAGCTACACTTCTCCCCACATTCCTCTCTAGGGAGCTACTAATTCTGGAGGCAGATTTCTCCCCAGTGTCCTTCTGCCATTTCAGAGGTGTAAGTCAGCAAAACTTCCTTATTGATCTGCTATATGCAGAATTCAGTCATTACTAGGAATGGATACATGGATACTTTCCAAGTTGCTAGGGTACTTTTATAACAGTTTCCATTGTCATAGTTTCTGTGAGTAAGCTTTCCTATTTAATTAATAACTATGGTGAATGAAGGTGCAATGTCAACAATTGCTCATGCACTTTTTGTGCACAGAACTTGAAAATCAGGTCCAAATTCTCCATCGGCAGCTTGCCTTTTGTTACCAAATCTTTTGAAAGCTACCAGTTTTATCTGCACATGCTTTGTGAAATTGCTGCCTAATTCAATGTGACCATAACAGGAAATTAGCTATACATCACTTAGACACATTTTTAATTCTATAATGTGTCTGAGGCCACAAGGAATGCATGCTGAAGTGTAACTTTGAGGATCTTCAGCAACATTGTGACATGTAAACAGAGAACTAAAACATTTTTTTTAAATACCTAAGTTCCTTTTTGTGAGCAGAAGATAGACTGAAAATAAAAACAATAGACTGAAAATAAAAACAATCAGTTAATGAAGTAAAAGGCCATTCTGTTAAATTGTTCAGATGCTCATAAACTTATGAAGAACACATGCATCATGACCATTCGTGCTTCAGTATTCCTGCAACCACTTGATTTACAGTCCAAATCCAGGGTCTACAGCTCGTTTACTTTCTCCTGCAACTCTAAACTGAAAGTAAACCTTTTCAAGCATGTGGCTCCTTTCAGACAGACTGAGAAAGAGATAGACTGTACAAATCTTTCAGTTTCTCAGTACTTGGCATCTTAACTATCACAAATCCAGGGAACGTCTGCAAAATCTTTGGATTACCATCTACCAAATTCTTCTTCCTAGTCTACAGGGATTGGGTTCTTTCAATTTTTCCTTATGGCTGTGTGATCTTTGTCCCTCAGTGTTTAACATTAAGCGGAACTCAAGAATTGTACCTTGGAACAGGAGTGTCATTGTTCTACTTACTGTAAACAACTGACAAGACAAAAGCAGTGACAGTTGTAATGCAGGTTCTCCCTCCGTCCCCCATACTCCATGTCAGTATTTGGGAACAGTGCCACAGTGAAACTATAACACACTAGCCTGTCAGCAGTAATTTTATCAAAGGGGACTGACTTGCAGCACACTCTGACTGAAAATGCAAGTACCCCCTATCCACCTATACAGCTTCTACTGCACCCATCACAGACACATCTGGGAGCTTTTAATCATGGGAAATAGGCTAAGTGTGTCAGACAGATAAGAAACACTCTTAATATCTGGTATTATATGTTTTTCCAAGGGGGGTGACCGAAGGTTTCAGCAGCTATGTAATTTTCCCCTGATTGTTTTCAACAGGAAACAGAAACACTCAGCTTCAGCATGGGCTTTATGACACAAGTGAACCTTGGGCGGATTCCAGCCTGATCCTGGAATCCCAGCAGCTGATTGTCTTCCCAACCAAAACCCATTTTCTCTCCCACTATGTCTTCTTGGGGCTCCATCCTGCAAGGTGTAGTGTCTGTTGGCCAGGAGCAAGGAAAACCTGCAGTTTTTTCTTAGCAGAAAGCATATCTGAAGTTTGCTGGGAGCCTGTGGACAGGGTTGGTGCGTACCTTAGCGTGCTGGAGCTGGAGTGACCATCAGCTCATAGGGACGAGCCCTTATCCACTTCTCAGCATTTCAGTAGAAACAAAGCAAACCTCCCAGAAAAGATTTGTCAAGTTTCCAAAAGCACACAACTCCCTTATTCTGTGCTTTGCCCTAAACTGCAGCTTGGAATTCATCCTTCTTTTTCCCTAAATAGCTAAGATTCAAGCTAAATAAAGGTATTGCAGTTTGTTTTCAGCTGGAACATGTTAGCTAAAGGAAATACTGTAAATTACAGTACAATCATGCCACATCATTCTGACTGTGTAGCTGATAACTCGGCAGACAGCTCGCAAATGCAGCTGAGAGCTCTTTGTTAAGTAGGAAAAGGAAAGCGACAGTTATTAAACATTAGCAGTCACTAAAGATTCAGGACTTACCCTGAGTTATCCCTGGCTCCCTTGTCTCCTGCTGATGTTTTCATCATTACAGCAAACTTTAAGACACTTTCTGTTTCACAGTGGCTTTAGAGTTCCTTGGTACAGAAAGCAGTTCCTTTCCATCGCTGAGCAGAACCTCCACATCCTTAGGTTTTGTACTGAAGATATTTCAAGGGGCGGCAGGGGGAGGATGTTTAAAACCAGCTTCAAGCTCAGTAGTATCGGAGGGCAGAGGACTAAACAAGCACTGAAATGAAAGCAAACTACCAAGAAGGTCTGATTTTAGCCTCTCTTATTTCTACTTCCTGTATTTATATGAACAGGGGATTTCAGGAAGAGGCAGTCTTTGGTGGTCAAGGGTGTGTGTGTGCATGTGTGTGTTATAAAGCCATATTTAGTAGTGAAGGCAGGTTAACCTTATTAGAAAGAAGGGCCCTGAGCCTGTCAGCTTATTTGTTTCTCTAACTTAAGTAAGTTTTGGGGAAAATTGTTTTACAGACTACAGGTATCTCAGGAGGCAACAGAGCATGGTGAACTTTGTAAAGGATTTTATAAGGCAGCAAGGCAGTAAGTCTCCGTCTGCAAATTCCTGAAGCATGTGTATTTCTATTGCTTGAGTAACTGGAACCAGATGGAGCTTGGAAACCTTTATATTTACACAGGACCTGAGAAAATGAAATGTCTAACACTCACAGAGCTCACAGAGGACAGTTTTGCAAAAAAATTCCCAGTTAAAGCAAAAGCTAGTGATAAGGTTGTAAGACTGCTGGTAAATGAACAGCTATCTGTGCTGTGAAGCTTCAGTCAGTCTCAGAGCACATTTGACCTGGAGTTACTTAAGTGGTCGAGTAGTGTTTGCTGTACTGGAAACCTGACTGAATATAGAACCAGCTGTGGAGGCTGGGGACTGACAGATGTGCTGTTAGACAGGGCTGATGGCACTCCTATTTGGCAGCCCTATTGTTCTGGAAATATTTGATGTTAGGAGAATACATAATGGAAAAAATAAGGCAGAAGTATGAAGCAGAGGCAAAGGAAAGCAACTGTATGGAATGGAGAGGGAGACAAAGGTAACTTTTTGTCCCTTTTATCTTTAGGAATTTCTAAGCTTTCTAAGAGTAAGTAGACTGCCATGCAGCCCACAGCAGAAATGGAATGACAGGCAGCTGCCAGTGTATCAGCACAAGTGAAATGAACTCAGTGTAGAACACAGAGCCAATTCTGCTGGCACTAAGCTAGGGAAAGTCAGAAGGAAGGACCTTTATGATCATCTAGTCACACCTTCTGTGTAACACAAGACAAACTTTTCTCAGGGGCTTTTTGATCAAGCCTGTAACTTCTGTTGCCATCAGAAAATTTATCTTCTAGCTGTCAGAAGGATTTCTCTTAGAAAAATCAAAAGTCTGACTGAATGGCTGCATAGTGGAAAATTCACTACCCTTCTGTGTAAGGTGTCTTAGTGCTTAATTGTTGATAATCTTTAAATTCACACCTGATTTTTTGCCTTGACTGGTCTAGTTTTAAATTTTCAGCTACTGTATCTCATAACGCTCTTTTCTACTAAGTTAAGGAGCTCTTTTCTCTAACTCATGTAGTCATTTCCAGTCGACAACGAACTCATTCAATGAAGAATTTAGCCCTCTTAGACAAACTGGTTGGCTGAGATCCACTCAACTGTAAAGGTGTGCTGCTTTGCATGGACCTGCCCAGATGGGGGAAATCTGTGTTCACACAAATATGCAGCCATCCTAGGCAAAGGCCTAAGATTTTGTAAATGCAGAACATCAGTTTTCAAAGAGCGTTAGGCATTTCCAAAGATCTTAGGGAAGAAGAAACAAAAGGACTAGAACTATTAAAAAGACCCAGGAAATAAAATGGCAAAATTACAGAATACAAAAATCCAGTATTGTGGTGCTATTTCAGTTTCACATGATTTGAGAGCAGCTCATTTTTTTGGTTGGGTTTTTTTCACTAAATCTTTCACACTATTTGCAATTTAAAGAATGTAGAGTTTCAGGAATAAGAAGTTTGAAATTAATTTTGTTATTGACCAAACTTCATGAAAAAATCTCACATTTTTCTGCAAAATGTTTAGTATTTCTGGAACATAGTTAAGTATTTCTACAAAATATTTAAAACATGAAGACAAATTTTAACATAAAAAAATTTTGTCCAAGCTTTGCTGGGTGTTTTTTTAAGCCAAAGACAGGTTTAGAATGTGACATTGTGTTCTAGTATAAGGCTTTGGAAGTAAACAATTATACAAAAGTTAAGTGACAAAATAATATCCAGTTACTGCAAAATACTGCTTCTCTCTGATAGATCCAAGCCGAATGGGGGAATTTTTTTCTAGGACTGATTCACCTTTTCCATCTGAAGCCACAGGATGTTGCAGCCCTTTTTTGTATTTTTATGCAGTTGAATTTGAAAGGTTTAAAAATGGCTTATGAGGGAAGCCCTTAAGTACAATGAGTGCTTTGGCTATAATAAAGTGCTTTAAGCATATGCACAGATTATATGACAGTTCTGCTTTCCACACGGTAGGAAGTGGCTGCATCAATAATATGGCATATGATAACAGCCTGTAGGAATTTTCATGCCTATTGTGTCACTAATCCATAGATTATGTGCCTTTTATAGAGCCTATTACATAACAGATCATGATGGGTCATCATGTCAAACCTATGGGGGATTAAAAGAAGAGGTACTTCCCACATTCAGATTTTGATTTTTAGAAGTTAATTCTGTGTGTAAGAAGGAATCTTTTCCTTTCCTCAGTTTAGAAAAAGTTAGCCTAACATATACCAAATAATGAACCCTTATGCAAAAGTCAAAGAACGCAGGATACCCCTTTTCTCCACTTCACAAGGAATCTTCTGTAGATGCTCAAAAACCATAGTGGCTAATGACAGGTTTATACAGCAACAGGGATTCCAAAAGCATGCCTTGTGGTTAAGGAAAATAAGGCCAAGCTTTGTTTTAACTTGCATCTCCTGGTAGTAAACTGGCTAGCAGTATTCATGAGAAGACTCTTGTCTAATGAAATTGTTAATACACCAGCACATGAGACAAAGTTAACTTCTAGCTCCTCTTTTTACAAGAACTGTTTAAAAGCTTTTCGTCAGCCCAGAACTGAGTGTACCAGAGACTATGTACATACACCAGCAGTCATCACAGACCCTGAGGTGGACTATGGGGATGTTGGAAATGGGCAGTCAATGGTAAGAGGGATTATTCCTTCTCTTCACAGTATGTCCAGAGCCGAGGTAACTGGGAAAGTAGTACTGTGTGGCTTTTGGACTTTGCTTCCATCCCCTCTAATCAGCATCCAGTACTCAGTGTGAACCTGCTCGATACCACTATACCATGGGACAAAGCAGCCAAAACGGTGTTGATCAGGGTGTTTCTGAGACTGCCATAATTGTTTCTGGATCAGTACCTCTGTACAGCAAACTGTGTTATCTGAAAGCCATACATTTCTAGTCCCAAAAGGGTAAATAGTATGTTTCAGAATTCTTGCGAATCAAACACATATACTTAACTCACCCCAAATAACATCTTGATCCAAGTGATACTCCCTGGAATAGATGAAAATGTCGGCCTTCTGTCATTCAGTTCAGCAGGGTCCAGATTTCACCAAGAAAGAGCAGGCACATATCCTAGTTGTCTCCTGAAATTTTAGATTTTCAACAATAAATATGAGAATGTTTCACATGTTCTCATCATCTGAGAAAAAAACCAGCACTCTAGTTGTTTATATAATTTATTGATAGTGTACATATTTTTATATAGTGCATTACAATACTGACTGCTATAATCTTTTATAAATGCTGAATTAACTTTTTTTTTTTCATTTTCACAACAAAAATAATCAAATGTCATGCCAACATTTTGTAACAAATTATCACATTAAATCCATTTGGATTTCATGACATATTTATCTGTACAAAGGACCCCATATCACAGAGCATTCACAGTGCATAAGGTCACAGTCATTGAAAAAATAAATAACATGATAAATAGATTTCTGTTATTTACAGTTTACAAACCCATCCCTTTCTGTTTTCAAAGTAAGCAGTTCTAGAAAGTTTTAATAATATTTAAAGACGTACTGCACCTCCTAAGGGTGGACTGCAAATGTCTGCAAGTATGAAACACAGGGAGTTTGAAAAGGTTCAGAAGTTATTTCAGTGATCATAAATGATTTCAAACATTTTCTTGCAACAGAGGAGATAGTTGGAGCCAAATTCTCCTTTCAGTTCCACTAATACAAATTTGTACCAACTACCAGGACATTAATGAGCACTGACACTACTCCCAAGAACATGAATGCAAGAATTTGGTCATAACTTTGCTGCAGAGTTTCAGCCATTTGAAACATAGATGCTGCTGGGGAAGCAGATTTACAAGTGTTCTTTGCATACACAATTGGTATATGAAAGAAGGGCATAATCTTGCTGTAAAAACTCTCTGAAAGGAAGATCTCAGGTGGTATTAGAATTTCTAGAGATTATACCTGTCTGGTTTTGATATATTCTGCTACCTTTAGATTTTGTCACAATTCTCTATTGCTAAAAATCAACCTTTATATTTGTCTTTCAAGTTTACCAAGACCATCTCACTGATAAGATGGCAATGATCGCTTACATTCTTTGTGCAAGTAAAAAACCAAAAATAAATCTAATTAAAATTCAAACTGGTAATTCTTGTAAGAAAATATCCAAATGACATTAGTTTCCCATAATCATTCATTTATTGCAGGCAGTGCACTGTATGTCAGAAGTATGGTAGCAAGCAGAACAACACGATGTACAAATTGTCACAATCACTATACATCTCAGCCTGTGGAGAAGGAGCTACATGTATCTCATATTTCAGGACAGGGATGTATAGGATTTCACAGCTTTCTCTGGAGAGAAAATATCAGGATCCCACATGGGGAAATGTGAGAAAAGTGTATGTTCAAGTTATTCAAAAGGAGGTTTTTAAACATGTACATAGTAGCTCAGAAACTGGAATGCACATGTCAGTTGAACCACATTCTTCAGCGGAACATTGATCACTTGCATACAGAGTTTTCAGAATAGTTCAAGGGAATAATAAAGGGTTTGGTACAGAATTGCTGGAACTAAATGCTGTCATTTACCTGTGTAACCATCATATAAATCTCACCACCCAAGAAAATGAAAAATCTAGAGTTCAGACTCAAAGAAATAGAAAGGAAATTGTGTAGTAAATGCAAGAGCTGCAGAGATTTTCTTCTGAGTGCTTAAACACAAATAACTGAGAGATCTGAGGCTTGCAATGACAGAACATTATGCTTAAAGATGATGCATTTCAGTTAGGAAGATTCTTTGGTTTCACCTGGCTATCAGTGTTATTTTAGTGTCTGTTTCATATTACATTAGGTCTGATCTTTCCTTGGCATGAATAATCAGGCAGTATTTACACAGCTTAAAGCACTCTTCCAAAAACATCTAACTGTAGGACGCAAACAAATGGCATTACAATTGCAAGAAATCCAAGGAAGGAAGACAACAAAACTCATGGGGGATTTGTGCAACTAAAGCAAACACATAATAGAAACAAGTGTGTGTAATTAAAGCACAGTCACAAAGGAAATCAAAGACAGAATAGAATCTTCTTTATAATTGCTAAGTATTAGACTAGTAAAGACCTATTCCATTTGTTTACATGTTGAGAGAATGTTTACAAATATAATCTAAAACCAGAAACTAATTATATGTTTGTTACAGCTGCAGCAAGCATACAAAAATAAAATAAAATTGGCACGCCAATGACTGAGCCAGGATAAAGATGGTTGACTATGCTGTACCTGTTGGGAAGACTTAAGGTGTTCTTCTAGGCTAGACTTCAGCCCAGAGAGCAGCCCTTAGAGCATCCAATAGTCATTAAGATAACCATAACTGTACCTTTTTAGATTTAGACATGTGGATCCTGAGCCTGAAATACAATACTTTCCATGAATCAGTAGGATGCAGAGCACCAGAAGCTGGACTTTCATCACACAACTTTATAATGCAGTACAATTGTTATCGTATATAAATGGAATCAGACACTGCTGAACTCAATGGAAACACTCTCACTTGCTCACTACAGACAAGATTCCACCCTCTCTGTAGGGTCTATGTGGGACTGTGCTACTCCAGTGGAACTGCAGTGAAAAACAGCTGCTAAAAGTTCTCCTTGGCCAGCTGTAGTTCAGTTTTGTTCCTGCTTGTACACCAGGGCAGATGCACAGTTTTGAAGTCCGAGACAAGGAACCAGCTCTCTTATTTATAAGAGTGGAAATCCAAAGGAGTATCAGCAGAGTAGAAGTCCACAGATTCTGGCCAAACCTTTTAATTTGAGGAAGAAATAAAATCTTTAGACTACAAAACCATAAAATATTACAAGACCTGAATATGATAGAAAACCTAGAAACCATGCTCTGCTGTCATCTTAGGACACAATCCAGCAAGGCACTTGGATATATGCTTAGCTTTAAGCATGGAATCAATCCTACTGAAGTGAAGCTTTGCTGGATATGGGATATCTTTTTTCTGAGTTGTATTACTTTTCAGTGTTAGTATGCTGGCAATTTTCATATCACAGTAACAGTTTTCCCTCTCACATCCACCAGCTTTCTTTTCACTCAAGCTTAACATTAACTTATACAACATTGTGACATACATTCCAAATTCAGCCAGCTAACTTTTGCAATGATTAGTACAAAAAAATGGCTACAAAATTTTACAGACATAATTTGAACAGATGCAATATAGAACTGTACTAATTGCAGAGAGAGAAGCACAAATCACTCCTCTTCTTGATTGGAAAATGGCAAAATTTGTAGTGGTTTCGTGACCACATGAGCAATTTATTTTTTTTATATACACGTGAAAGGCACTAGTCTGCTATTACTTGGCAATAGCCTCCTGAATTGCTGATATATTCTGATATGGGTTTATCTGACATACAACAATTTGTCATTCAGATCTTTTTCAGGCCATTCAGTTTATCTGCATGGCTTGGTCTATAACTGTCATCTTTATTTATTTATTTTAGCATATGGATGACAACTACACAGGGAGTCTTTAAACTACTTCATATGATTATGTGTCATCAAGGCCCTGACACAGCATCTAATAATTCTTTGGCAACACATCCTGGTCATGCGGTAGTGTCAGAGGAGATTCCCACAAATGTTATTTATAATGATAAGCATGGCATGATACCTGTCTCACAGCACAGACAATATGCATATGAGACCACCTCATGAAATGCAGCATTAGAATTCAATATAAAATGTCCTGAAGTGGGTCTATGTTCTAGGGAGGGCTATAGATGACAGGACCAGCCATGCAATTTAAGGTCAGTATTACCTTCTGAGACAGTCTCTTGCTGCAACAGAACACTCTGGTTTTCTGGAGCAGGTCTGGGGAGACTTTATAGTGGATTCCAGTACTTAAAGGGGGCCTACAGAAAAGACAGGGAGGGACTCTATCAGGGATTGGAGTGATAGGACGAGGGGTAACAGTTTTAAACTGAAAGAGGGTAGATTTATATTAGATATAAGGAAGAAATTCCTCACTATGAGGGTGGTGAGACACTGGACCAGGCTGCCCAGAGAAGTTGTGGCTGCCGCCTCCCTGGCAGTGTTCCAGGCCAGGTTGGACGGGGCTTTGAGCACCCTGGTCTAGTGGAAGGTGTCCCTGCCCATGGCAGGGGGGTTAGAACTGGATGATCTTTAAGGTCCCTTCCAACCTAAACCATTCTATGATTCTATGACATTCAATTTAGGCAGAATAATTCTAAATGATGTCTGAAGGATTCATGGCATTAGCAAACACCATTTCATCCATATTTGGGCTGGGGATCAGCTGCTACAGAACAGATTGGTGCCCCTAGTTTTCTAAAGTTGAATGGCTCAAAAAATATGAAGGTATAGTAAAATTTGCTAGGTCTGGCACTGTAAACATTGATGCCCGCATCACTGCCAACTCAGCTGATCGCTAGGCGTTCAAAACTAGATTTTGGAACTACTCTTCTGTTGTGTAAAGACATCCGAGCTGCCTGAACTGTGAACAGAAGAGCAAATATTTTTTGGAGACAGCTAGTTCTCCAAGTCCACCCAACAGCAGAACATAGGAAAAAAACATTTACTCAGCCTCTCTCTCTGCTCCTTTCAGCCTCGTATCTAAGCCATCACAAGTTTTTCAGCACCAAACTGTCCTCCTGAAAGACAGCAGAGAGTAAGACTAGAGAGGGATGCTCCCACAGTGGTGCAGCAGTATGCTGCATCTTCACAGCCTTTCTGCAACAGAAGACTCATAAAGATGAATATGAATTCCATCTCCTCAGCTTTACACTGCAGCAAAAATATCTTGAATGCCTGGAAATGGGGCCACTGGCATACTTGAGCTCAAATGTGTTTACTGTCATGCTTGCCTATTCAATAAAGCACTTTAATAATGCTATATTTGTTGCCATCTTTAGGACTGGCTAGTTTAACTATGTAACTACTTAATTAAGGTGAAAAAACCCTGAAGGGGTACAAATACTGATATTTTTAACAAAGTGTAAAGCAAATAACAACTATGTTGCTCTTCTTTCCTTAGGATTACACTGAAAGGATCCAATTCCTAGAAAAATTCAACAGCAGAATACATTCCTTAATTTGTACCAAAATAGTTTTTAAAATAGCCTTAATTGTAAACACATTGCCTGGTGTAAACAGTATTATGCATGTGAGCTGGCTAAACATAATTATTTGTCATATATGTCAAAATAAGGAATTTTCTGAATAAGGGTGTATTTGGTAAGGTTTTATAGTATGTTCTCATTGACACAAAAATGGGATTTTTTATGTATAGTCTTAAGTGCAAAATATTAATATATTTTAAAATGCATCAACTGTTAGTTGATAGATTTGTTTTGGTTTATAAACATTAAAAAAATTTAAAAATCTATGTATAAAATTAACTGTGCTTCTTTAGAAACTTTATGTGATCATTCACATACAGCTTTAAAATATTTTTAAAGTTCAGTAGCAATTCAAAATATGCTGTCTCAGTGATTTGCAATCATATGACTGCTACAATGTGGAATGTTACCCATTATTTTTAATACTCTGATCAGATCTTGCTGTTAGTTACATCCAGAGTAATTCCTTATATCAGATTTATGCTGGTTGAAAGGATATCAAAACTTGGCTTCTACTGGGGGTTAAAAAAAAGTATATCATGCTTCAAAACTTGCATGCAATCAAATCAAGGGCCATATTCTCTTGACAGACTTGCTTTTGTTTAGGTGTTTCTTATCTGCACTGCTCAGTGTCAGACACTCATCTTCATTAAGCTTCTGGGAATAAATAAAAAATGGAGAATACACCAGTTTCTTGACTGATGATATAAGCTCCTTCCTCCTACCAATCAAATCAAATCATAATCAGGGTGGGGTTTGTTGTAAGAAAGTCTGGATTATGTTCAGATACTACTCTCAGCTGATAACAATAACTGATAGTTACTGAGCACCCAGTTATATTTTATTTGTTTAGTTTCTTCTAAATTTACACAATGGGCATACAGGGCCAAAGCAAAGTTTTTCTTGTGGTGTAATCCACAAATGTTAGTTTATATTTATGTATATAGCATTTCTCATTAATGGTAAAACATATTTTTCAAGTAAGAATTTCTGCATGTAATTCTCTTCTTCAGTATGCAGATACTCGGACTTTTAGTGTGCATCATCACAAGTGATACAACATAGAACCATTTCCTCTTCCTTCTCTGCCACATTGTTCATGTTCATTGAAGGAGCGGTAAATATTCAACACTGCCATGGAAAACCATCAGTGCAGTTCCTCTATAAGCAGAGCACTTGAAGGGGAAAATGATGTCCTCAACAGTGCATGCCATGATATGTGCCTTGGGACTTTCTGGTCCTGTAGTTGAGATATTTTGACTGAGCCAAGAAAAGTTCTGAACTTGCCTCTTATCCTTCCGTGGAAAGTAAATGTCAAAACCAAAAGAACTATAAAGATTTTTCTCCCATCCTTTTGCTATCCTTGGTGGTGGTGGTTGATTGTCTGCAAAAGGAGAATGAAAACCACAACAGAATGTCCCAGAAATGGGTCATTTTAGAGTTCTGCGTAAGATCCACACAGCTTTATGACTGAGCAGCAGTATCCAAAGAGGAGGAAAATGCTTTGGTTGCCTTGAGCTAGCATGTTAAAAGAAAGGTATGCTTTCCTTCCACACAGCTGATGAAGCAGGAACAACACTCAAATTACTGATGGAAGAAGGTAGAAATGTGAAATGCCTCCTGTCATTTACAGCACATGTAATCAGAAGAATTTCAGTCTCTCTCCTTGTTGTGGTTTAAAGTTCTTCTCGGCACATAGGGAAGTTGACAAAGGTGAAGACATTAAACTCTATCAATATAGAGAAACACAGGAAAATGGCATAAAGAAACAACACATAGATGCCTAATTTCCTGTCAAGTTTCCACTTATTTACATGGATTCCAAACACCTGCAAGCAAACAAAGTGTTAGTTAATTAAGCCCCAATGTAGACTTTTGGAAACAACCACTATAAGCTAAAAATGAGTCTCTTGCATTAGAGATCCTGAATGAAGATAAAAATATATTCTCTATATTTTATAGATCAAAAAGGCAACATATGTTTTTCTGATCAAGAAAATTAATGTAAAAGCCCAAACTAAGAACTCAAGTGCTGGCCTGACTCTCAGTTGTCCTAAGATCCTTTTACAAAATATTAAATGAACCCACTTTAAGGCCCCTTCACAAGTTCTTTATGTAACTGAGAAACAGGCCCCTAGGTGCTCAGTCTCAGTATGCGGTGCATTTTCAGTACATGGGGCACGTTCTAGTCAGGCAGCACTCATTCACTGATTCAGTATGAACTAAAGGAATGCACTGAACTACATGAATGCTTCTCCCTCCAGTGTTCCCCTACAGATCCTTTATGTCCCAGTAGTATACCAGCACCTAATGTTCATTCTTTCAACAGCTTCAGAAGAAGTGCTTTTTTTGATGTTTTGCTCAGCTCCACAACTAAGAGAAGTTACAAGTTACAGGTAGCAAAGCAATGAACTCCTCACAAAGACATCTATTTTCAGTGGTGTTGAGTGCCTCTGAATTATTATTTGTTTTGCTCAAAACTCTCCACTGAGTTCTGCTAGGAGGGTCTGCGCGAATCAGGGTAGCCAGCAGAACAAATGAGACAATAATAGATGCTTCAAACTCAGGAGATACAGCTTCTGCTATGAAAAGACTCTCTTCAGAAAAACATGAACAGCTAGCATAGAAACACATCTGCATAATCCTCCCATTTTTTTCCGAAGTGCTGATTACCAATATGCATGCAGCAACATCAGATACAACTGTCTACAGAACATCTTTGTGGTTTCACAGGCACTGTGCAGTGTGACAGAACCAGAGATAAGAAAAGAACAGGCTCCCAAAGCTTACGTATCAGATGCATGAGGAAGTCAGTGGCAGAGTGAACAGCCCTGGTCATTCTATCATTTAAGTTGTGCACAGGTGATGTGGAGTTTTGTAAGATTTAGTCACGCAATAGTGTGAAATCTCCAGTGATAATCCCCTCCTCTACAGAGCCTCCACAGGCAGTCAGTAAAAGACATTAGTATAAGTGGATATTTTTATACCTTTGGGATTTGATTCTTCCCACAGAGGGTTCCCTGGGAGTCAGCAGGATCAGACCTTAAGTACCAGCAAAATTGACTTTTGAAACAGAATTATTGTTTCACCTTAACAAGTCATATATTACAAGGGTGTCTTATGCTGAGTGACATTTAGTATGCCTATTCAAAGTTCTGAAGTTCACAGTCTTCATAAACTAGTCTTCATTAAGGGTTTTGGCTATGGCATTTGATTAGTCCAGGCTAGTTTTGGAAAACAGACATGGGTAAAGGGTGATGAAGC
Source organism: Strix aluco (assembly GCF_031877795.1). Lineage (NCBI taxonomy): Eukaryota > Metazoa > Chordata > Aves > Strigiformes > Strigidae > Strix > Strix aluco. Next base: position 114,023,455 of record NC_133934.1, on the reverse strand, counting down.
ATACCTGGGTCTTGTCCCAACATAGAGACAGGCCTAGGGTATGCAGCTGGACACAGGAGCACAGAAGTATTATTAGATCTCACAATTTCAACACTGCCCCAGTGGGACCTACATGTATACAGCATCTGTTGCACCAAATGTAAGATTTCAGTCCTCATCAAGGACAATGGTAGCTCTTCAACTCATGGTATTGCTAGAAGAATGATACTTTACAAGAATCAATGCTTCAGGGATAATAAGTATTTCCATTTTGTCCTTCTATAACATGTAAATAACTAATTAAGTATTTTGCAACTGGAATACTTGAAGACACTCAAATACTTACGGTAAGTGCCACTGATCCTAGCAAAAGTGCAACTGAATAGACCAGTCCTTTGCTGTTAATCTTAACCTGTGGGAATTAGAGGAGAGACTTTCTAAATGCTCAGCATATAATAACTGTGCTTGAGAGATCAGAAAACAATTTATTGATCTATGGTCCATCTTCTGTTTTGAATAGAAACTGACTTACACATTTTAAACTATGCAAATCCATGACAGGTTTATCATAATGAAGAAAAGGAAGGCTAAGGAATCAAAACAAATTTATAAGTAATCCCACCACCATAAGAAAAATATTCAACATTTATAATGGATATTATGTTAAAAGAGTCTCAGGAGAGAGAGATACACTGTTATTCTCATCTTACAGCCAAAAATACTAAGGTACAGGAAGACAGACAGGTGTGCTTGAAGCTGTGTAGTGAGAAAATAACAGAGTCAATGAACAGATATCCATTGCACTATTCTTCTGTTATACAGTATAAGGTACTCCGGTTGACAAACTAGGAATTAATTGCAGCTTGTGGAAGAATTGCTTCCTTAACTCCCCGTTCCTTGGCAAAGAAATAACACCTTATTTAGCAACTAATAACATGCTTAGCAGGTTGTTGCTTTCTTTTAAAAATTTCATTTGCATACCTTCTTTTTAGGATATATTTTTTTTAAACAGACAAAAAGAACAAATTAAAGATTCGCAAGTATACGTACAGTGGATCCACAATCAATTGCCATGGTCTGCAAACCCCATGGAACGCCAAGGCCCACCAGAATGTCAAAGACATTGCTTCCTATTGTGTTGGATACTGCCATGTCACCAAGGCCTGCAGAGAAAAAACCCACAACTCTTGGGTAAAAACAAAGTATAGGACCATTACTCTGTGTACTAGAGGAAATGATCTGCATTGATCCAAGCCCCCTTGGGCTGCCCAGAGTATCTGAGGTAGGGAGACAATTTCCATAATCTTTGCATGACTTCTGAAAAAAGTGTGCAAAAATTGCTCACTCCAACTACACCTTCCTTGTGTCTTGGAGAGTCTTTACTGGGTGTGTCGTACCCATTCAGCATCTGAGTCCAATGCCAATTAAAAAACCAAGTCTTGTTCTAGGTAGTCTGCAGCCACAGGGAACCTGGAGATTATGTACTGTATTTAGCATGTGGACATGTGGCCTTTATCTCATGTGAATGATGAAAAGGGATCCTGAAAAGAACCCAACCAGATGGTGGTAGTCAAAGATATTAAGCACTGTGGGGCTTAATCAGCAATAATTTCACTTCAGGAACAATAAAATGCTATAGGAAAGGAAAAAACAGAGTAAATGGTTGTGAAGTCCCTAGGCATTACTCAAAATCGACTTCTAATGCTCATCACTGGCTGGCATCTCATTCTGCAACAATGTCAATGGATGTGAGGAAGGCAGAACTCTTCTCTGTGCCTGCTAATTTCCCTTAGGCACTGGCCTAACTACTGAATTACTTCCACACAGTAAATACTGGAAAGGAAGAGGAACTCTGATGTAAATGGGACATGTCCCACAAATACTTTGAGAGTACACAGAGTGGAGATAGACACTGCCACACCATAAGTACAGTGTCTTCTTGCAGGAAGCTGCCGAGAGAAAGGTTATGCTTTGGATCCATATTACGGTAGTGTCTGTCTCTACTTTTTAGATATTTGTCTGCAATCTGTCAGTAAAAATCTCTCTCAAATCCAAGTAGTGCAAAGTTCCTGTATTGTCTGAGAGGATGGGGCTGCTTATTGCCAAACTATTGCTTACCTTCACTTTCAGAGGAAACAATCCTACAGCAGTTTTGCCTAATACTAAAGAAGAACCAATCTAAAGAAGCACCCTGTCCATTTAAAAATGTAACATGTTTTCTTTCTGTTCTTGCAAAAATCTGTTCACTTTAATACTACATATGGAAAACTAATTTAGTAGGAACGTGGTTCCATAAGAATCCTGAATACTTTTTGTACTGCTTTTTTGTGAGATTTTCCTGCACACAACAAATAATACAACATGGAAAATAAAATATTTTAAATACATTTTTTTTTTCAATCAAGCAACATTCAACAGCACTACTCTTATCTCAAAGCTTTGAGTACTTGATTTATCACTTCACAACCCTTGTTGTTTGCCCAATGATATGTGCTGGAGATCTCATTATCTGGAAAAAAAAAAAGACTATAGGAATTGGAATAGTGGAAAAGAATACAATGAGGACCTTTTCTTATTCTACTGCAGTACAGGAGATCACACTGTCAGGTTTAATGTTAACAGAAAGGATGTGGCTCCCGGTATTTCTCAAGTAAGAAAGGAAATGTAAAGAACCTTAATCAAAACTTAAAACATACAGGAGAAAGCCTTTGACAATTTCAATTGGAAAGCTGGTGAGGACATAGCTGACGTTTATCTAAAACCCTTTCCAGTGTAGCTATTCATATATCCCAGTGGGAAAGAGGTCTGCATTTGGATGAGCAACAGCACTTGCCTGGAGCAACATCACTTCTGCCAGGTCCTCTTAAACCACTTCCCTGGGTTCCAAGGGTCTTCTAGAAATCAGTACAAGTTTTACATGGACAAGTGCTGGTCAGCATGTATTTTTCAATATAGTTTTTAATAGCTGATATTCCAGTTTTGTCTACTACTTTTATCTTTTTAGCCTGACTGATACATACCATGCATGGGATATCTGAGTGTTGAATGACCTTCTAGAATGCTAGGATGTGCCCAGTCCAAAATAAGCAAAAGATAACAGGACAGGGATAATTTTTTTGGTTCACAATAACTAGAAAAGTGGTTTGGCTTTTAATGAGGCCCTGAATCAGCAAAAATACAAGAAAAAAAAAAGAGTAAACTTGCATGGAGGAAGCAAATCACAGAGCATGTATGTAAGATTGCAGCTATGCTTCAGCAGACACAGTACCTTGTCTTGCTACTATTAAGCTGGCCATGCAGTCTGGGACGCTTGTTCCTGCAGCTAGGAAAGTAATGCCCATGATCACATCTGGTATCCCAAGGGTGTATCCAATCACAGTCACCTGAACAGTGAGGAAAACAGATTAACCTATCATATTTGGAAAGTCTCCTTATTCCAACACAGTTGTGGCATACTCTTAACTTTGGTTTCTGGTGTGGATCCTAACAAGATTAGACTCAGGATACTTATCCATTTCTGCAAATTAAATAATTGTGGAATAACCAGCCTAAAACCAACTCTGTGAGAAGGAAAAGTACTTTGGGTCATATTATTCAACATTTTATGAGCAAACAAAAAGCTCAATTTTGTGTACTTCTAACAGGATGTACTGACCTTTTAAGGAGGAGCACAGACATAATCCAACCTGTGGGTTGTTTTTTTTTTTATTCCTAAGGATGGCAAAGTTCTTGCTGGTTCTATTCTCAAAAGCACAGCAACAAATTTACATTGTGTTATAGGGGCAGAGATATAAATAACTTATTTTATCCCAACACATAAAGAAGGAACCAGTTTCTTGCATGACTTCTGATATAATCCCAAGGTGAGCAAATCTGGTTATACTGTCTGCTGAGAGTCCAGATGCAGCTTTAAAAGAGCTCAGGGGAAGGCCGAAGCTTGTAGCAGAGCTCTTGGAGAGGACAGGGAAGTGTATTTAGCTGGAACATCCAAAGAAGGCTGAAAAAGCGTCAAGAAAAAAGGCTGAACAGGCAGCTGAAAAGGAAATAGCCTTGTGAGAGTGAGAAGACTGAATCAGGGACAGGCAGCTGCTTCCCTGCTGAGACTGCTAAGGGTGGAAATCTTTAAGGTTCTGTGTTGTTTCTTGAAATAGTTTGCCCGTCTCCTACATGAGGAACACCGGACCCTTCACCAAAGAAAAGGCATATTTTAGGAACCTGCTCACAAACCTTATTCTAAGGGGCAAGCTGTGGCTCAGAAAAAGAAGCAGGCATGATTCTCCTGCTGCAAGTGGCAACAGGGTATTAAAGTCTGGCTGCCTCTTAAAATAAGCTGCGTTGCAGTCTTCATGAGCACATCTCTCATTTGTAAAGGGGATATCTACAAATGGAACAAAGGTACAGAGCATGGTCTTGCAAAGGACATATGGTATGAAACGAATGTGTGGCTTTGGCACCATTATGCTGGGCAGAATGAGTGGCTGGCATATGAATTTTTCCAACGCAGTCTACATTAAGAGAAAAGAGGATTATTTTACAATGCAAAACTTGTATAGAAAGTTGCAAGAAGTATATAAAATACACAATCTTCCATGAGAGGAAACATAAATATAAAGCAGTTCGCAAATGCCTGACACATTTGAGGAAGGTAGCGATGTTCTCCACCCAAAAAAGATTTTGCAGGTAAGATGCTCATGAACAAAAATTCTTCCATATGCATGACTAGAAAAGTGTGTGTATATATATATATATGTATGACTACGAGTGTATGTATGTGAGATTATATATATTCCAGTATGAAACCAGCTGAAGGTTTCTTCACTGTATTTTCCTTTAAAAGGAAAAAACAGGCACATAAATTCTTCAGCTGCACATCCTACCAGTATTCCAGTTATAGGTATATACAACTTTTGGGTTTTCCATCTTTTAGTGTAGAAAAAGTTACCTTTCCATATTTCAAATGTATGGCTAATTTTTCCATCACAGAAACTATTTGAGGAGCTTTCCTATTCATGCCTCTTCTCTGACTGAAAACGTAAACTTGAGAAACTGAAAAAGGGTAAGAAAGAAAAAATAGGAACTTATTCAAATCTTCCGGTGAGTGTGCTCCTGAACTGACAACAATTTACAGATCTACACCCGATACACTGCTTCTCACAGATCTAAGGCAAATGGAAACATACCAGCAATCATAAAACTCTTCACTAAGAAGGATTTTCTTGCATTATTCCTGTCTACTTGAGGTGTTTTGCACCACATCTGAATCTTTAAATTTTGCCATCCATCTGCCTTTTATGCATGTTTCAGTATCAGACCTTGTAAAGTTCTAAAGATGGCTCAGCTGCTGAGAGTTAAACATTTTCATTTATACTCCCTTTACTAGTAGGATGCGGATGTCCGCATTCTCTTGAAAATCATGATGGCACTTTCCTTTACTGTATTGGGCCCTATACAATAAAGGTCCAATTATTTGTGCAGAAAAGAGCAGCAGAAAGCTAAGATTATAATAATTAGAGTATGAGCTGAAGAGACTGCACTACAATTACATGTCTTTCTTTAACAAATACACAAAAGATCTATTATCTGTTTTGAGATGCACATTTCACTCAGTACGAGGAGTCTTGATACATGTACTTACCATCCACACCATGAAGTAGGAGAACAAGGCAATCCAGAGCGTGGATAAGACAAATGTCACCATAAAACACCTCTCCCACCGTGGTTTGCTGCAGTTTGGAATGGTGCAAAAGAGCACGAATATCAACGGCCATGTCAAAATCCATTTAATTTTGTTCATTTTTCCATCTGCAGGACAAAGAAATGAAAGAACAAGTTTAGCTTTCCCATCACTATCCCAGGCACAGTTACACCTCTTTGAACACAGCAGATGATCCCAGAAGGATGTTTACAACTGTGCATGTCAGCTCATTTTCCAGTGTACCTTTCATCTGTACTTGGTCTTGTCACTCTCAGCCAAGTTCTGCATGTACATCCAGAATCTTAAAGTTAAGCCTGCCAAGGTCTATGTAAATCCATGAAAGAATTACAATGATTTTAAAATATGGCTGACTTTAAAACCAAAATTAACAGTCAGGTTTGTTGCTCTTTCAAATACCTGTATTACTATTACTCCAAAATTAAAAAAAAACCAAAACCAAACAACCAAAAAACCCCATCCCCTTCACCTTTTAATAAGGAAGATGGAAATCCTTGTAGTGAAAATAATTTGTACCTTCTGTGCAGCAACAGAAAATACTTTCACAGAAAACAGAAGCAGAGATCCAACCTATGAACATGACAAACTTGTTTCACGTGCCTCACAGTGGTCACCTGGGAAGAACTTTAAAATGGTACTTAGGAGATTTAGACTTGTTAACTCTCCCCAGCTGCACATAGACCTTGAGATGGTCTCTTATCCTCTATAAAAGGAAACTGAGGATGACCTCCCTCATACAGCTCTCCAAAATCAACCAGTGAGAAATACCAGAGAACTGTCATTACTGAAGACAAGTATACACCTTCTCATTTTTTAAAAATGTAAAATATTGTAAATGTGCACAGAAATCTCAGTACATAAAAGAGGATTATTTTATAATTGGGCCATAAATAAATGGAGCACTTACATTTATATGTTTCATGAAGTATCCTGTAGGTAGGCTAATAAATTTGTTTATCAGGCTAAACCACAGTATCACAGCCAACAGCATGGTGCTTCTTGTTTGGGTTTTCTTTACATTGTTTTAGAACTATGCTAGTAAGGATTTCCATCATTAACTGATAACAATATGCATGAGATCTAAAAAAATACATTATTTTGAATAAAACAGTTGATCACATTGAATGATATTATCAGATACAGCTTCCAGTGAAGTTATTTAGCTAAGTTACAAAGGGCAAATAATAATCAGCAAAATCTTGTATCAGTTTCACCAGGAATTTTCTTTCAGCAAAGACTTGTTTAATGGGAGTTTTTGTCAGTGAATTCAATTAGATTGAAATCTGTCCTCTAGACCAATGTACACCACATGCAATGAAATTAAATATTAAACATTTAAAATTTAGTAATACTTTTGTAATTTATGAGGCTACTTACCAGTCTAATTTAAATTGGTGAGTCCAAATGCAAGTCTTTATTCATTTACTTTGGTATATATTCTAGTACTAAAATGTCTTGCTTAAGTTATGAATCAGTTCCTTAACTTGGGATTTTCTTGTGAATTCTGAGATGCCATCAACCCACCAGGAAATCTTAGACTAAGCTTGGCTCTTTATTCCCATTTAGCCTGTGGCTGTAGAACTTCTAACACATAAAACTACTGAAGTCTCCCAGGGTCAATTTTAATTCTAGAGTTTTACGTGTCTCTGCGGATCTATTACAGACTTTACAGGAAAGTCCTTTTTCCCTCTGGTTACATATACTGCTATGTAGATATTTAAACCAGTTATTTTTTATCTGTTCTGTCCAGAAAATGACACTCCTTAGATCCCATTTCACTTTAATTCTGTTAAAAAGGCTGTAAATATCCTATGGTAATTTATATCTGCCCCTGTTTAATTTGTTAGTTTGGATCATTAAAAGACTCCTGCTAGTTAATTTGTACTCTTTGTCTACCCAAGTTGCTAAGTTTGGTTCACAGTCGAACAAGTCAGCATGGCCTAGGCCAGTAATTTCCTCAGTGAGTAATTCCAAATGCAGGGTGAGTAGGTGACTGTTTGGCAGGAAAAAATTATGGATCTGATTCTGATCTGATGTGGGTGTAATCTGACTAACTTCAGTGCTGTTACACATAGGAAATTCAGTCCCATTTCTCTTTTCAATAACATGAATAAAAGAAAATTGCCTGGAGAACAAATAGAGAATAAATAGATGTGCTCAGCCTCTGCTGAGGTATATGCATCTTGTCAGTGATCCAGTCTAGTGCCCTGAATTACTTAAACAAATGCTGAACTGTGAGAATTCACAGGGCTTTACCACTGGCATTGCTATGCTTGCTCAGATCCAGGAAAACCAAAATATTAGTGGAGGAGGACTGGCCTTTCCCTTATCTTTGCTCAGTTTGAATGGATGTGCGTCAGATTAAAATTGCTGGCTCTATTAGTGGTGATGCTTTACCCACACAACGTCATGAGTCAGAACTGCTTTTTACAGCTAGATGGTTTGTGGAAGTGACATTTGCATTCATTACATGGCACCCAGGCTTGAGACTTTGGGGAACAACTGCATGTAATTCTGGGTTTTGCTGGGTTAACAGAGAAGCTGACTGGCCATCTGCAGTTAGCTTGGAATAGTTCTGAACCACCACAGTCAAAGCAGCGTACTTGACACACTTTACATTGGCTTCTCTTTTGCATCAAGGTTTGCTAGCTTTTATAAACTTTTCTATAAAGCCTAAGTGCATCTGGCCTTGGTTTTGCCTCAGGCCCTTTTCTTCAGCTCCTGCTATGCTGGGTCATGGAAATTGTGTGGTACCCAGTGCTAAAAAAGTCTCCTCTTATGCTGTAACTCGGTAGTTTTGTAAGAATTTAGTAAATAAGTTTATTGAGGTTGCTGCTAAAGTGAGACTTTATTTCCTGAGGAAGCAGATGACTTCATTCATTTCACCTGGCTTAGATGAATGCACAAACAACATACAGCTTGAAAATTTTAATTTTTTTTTAAGTTCTTTGAAAATTGCTTCTTGTGCTGCTCTGTTGTTTTGGTTTTGACCACCCACGTTAAAATAATCACTAAAATTAGTGATAAATTTGTTAAATTGGAGTATGCTTTTAGTTCATGACAAATTGTTTTATGATTGTTGCTTAGCTTCCTAGTACATCTGCAAGGAAGAAAATGATCATCCTCATCAAGGCTATTATTCAATACATAGATATTCTGCTAAAACCAACAAACAGTCCCATTACAAGACCTTAGGTCAGTTGTTTTAATAGCAGTACCAGCCACTCCTGTGAGTCCTGGGTCTGAAAACTCCTGCAGCAACCCACATAGCTGAGGAAAGTTGTATTTTGTTTGCTGCACCTCTCACAACAATAATGAAAGAATATTGCTCTATTACAGAAAGCAACACTGGTCTACATTCTGGTCACTTCACTCTACTGTAAACCAGAAAGATGAGGTTTTTTGCATGAAGTTGTTTTTCCTAATTTATACATCCATTTTCTGTTTATTCAGATATTTGGAAGCCAGGCATACCAAGTATTTCAGAGAAGTATCATTACAGAAGAGCTCTGAAAATGAAGCAGCAGACCTACAACAAAGAGCCTTTTGCTAATTTCCAATATATTTCTGGACTTGTCATCATTCCAGATGTTATGCTCACAATAATTACTTTCACATACAGATAGTGTCCTGGTGAGTGAAGTTGACTCCACACATCACAGCACTGAGAGGAAACTAATATTTCCTTAAGGCACTAAAGAAAGTGCTTTTTACAGGAAAAATACTGTCCTATTTGCAACATTCACACAGAGTTGAGAGGAGCTCAGTATGAAAGTGTGAAACTACATTTGTGTTTTCATTCAGATCAGGAGTGTACCCTTGAAGTAAATCTCAAGATTGTTCCCATTTACTGTATTTTGGTTTGCAATTTACTGTATTTTAGTTTGTAATACAGAGCAGCCTTGCATCACACCAATGAGATTCCCTTGGTATAAAGCTGAACCAGAGGCACAAACTCAAAATTGCTCCATATAATAATGGGTGTTTAGTCCATGGGACCAAGCTAGAGCCAGTCTGAAACACAACTTCCAAACATATAGTGCGGACAGCCTACGTGTCCTAATCAATAAGCTGCATAGAAAACACTTTTTTTGAGTTTAGACAGACTGGAGTCTGCAGCTACACCGTAAGGAGTCAGACCTAACTTACTGCAGTTAGTTAAATTTGATAGCTTTTCCAGTTAGTCTTCCCTTTAAAAGTGTGGCAGTCAGGCATAGACCACAACTCTACACATGAGCTACTTCAGAACATGCCTGAACCTTCATAAGGTGCATCTCCTTGCACAAAGCAATTAGTAGCTGACTGATCTAAAAAAATTATAATATCCCTGAAAACCATGAATTTTCATAACTGTATTGTTATGGATTCACACAAATCTCTAATTTAAGGTAACTTGAAAAATGGGAAATGCTTTCTCTAATTGAAGTCTATCTGTGAAATAAGAAAGGCTTCCTGGAGTTTACTACTGATTTCTATTTATCTGGATTTTTTTTGCTTTTGACAATGGTAAACTTAGAAGAAAAATAAGGCATGTCCAGGTTGGCCTAGGAAGATTATTGCTGAAGATTTTTTTGGTGCTCCACTTCAAAATTTTAAAATTCTTTTTTTTATCTTTTTAAATCTCTACCATTTTTCATTTAAAAAAACCAAAACCAAACCAACTGGCTATCCCCAATGAAAAGTGATTTTTAAATCACTTGTCCCCTTGGTCCTAATTAGGCTTTATATTTACAAAGATGTATTTACATGCACCTATCATTACCAGTATGAATTCAAATCTTGACGTCAAAACATGTAACAGTAACACACTTCCACACTGGGAGCTTTGTAATAACCCAAACAGCAAGTAAATTTCTGCTAGAAGGTGCTGCTATTTATTAGAGTTGAGACTGTCTGGAAAAATTTAATATATGTAAATTAGCCAGTCTGAAAGTCTAATTCATTTCTGAGCATATGCAGTATCCAAAACACAACAGAGGAATATAAATCTTTGTCCCAAGTATGGGATTCAACATAGAAACAACTGAAATAGATACAACAACCTAGATCCATTGTGAATTTTGCATCAGAATTATCTTCCACTGTAAAATGCCTTTGTTGCAAAATAAAAAATTTTTGAGAAAATGGTTTTCAATTTGCTGTTAGGAAAATTAACGCAGCAGCTGCCTCTTCACCTTCTTGGAAAATCCTTATTGATTTCGGCTCTGCAACTTTCCCTAGGAACTGTGGAAGCAAGATACTCTCTGTGTTACCACACCAGACAGGCTAGTACTGTGTAAAAGGGTATCCAAGAAGCCCAACCTTTGTCAGCCTTCCAAGTGGGCAGTTGACATATTAAAACATTTTTATTGCAATTTTCCTGCAACAGAGCTTTGGAAACAATTCTTTTTTTTTTTTTTTTTAATGTGGAAAATACCGAGGTTTTACTTCATCCTCATTCAAAACATACTCTTTTCCAAACTACTGACACTCTTCTCAGAAGTTCCATTTTCCAGAATACAAGTTCCAAATTCCAGACCAGGAGATCTGTCCAAAACAACTCAGATTTCTATTTTCAGCCTGTGCCTTTACCGCACTTTGCATATTTGAATTTATGTCAGTAAGTTTCTCTTAAAGACACATTTTTGGTACAGTGGGAACTGGTTTGGAAAAAAGAATTTGCTCCAGTATGCAAAAACAAGCTTTATTCTCAGAGTTACTGTACGCTTACACAGGACAATATTCAACAAAAATAAAATGTAATTGAGCAGAGGTAGTTCCCATCTCTTGTTTGACTTGGTTGGATTCTGGCATGGTTTATTTTATGTTTTAACCTTGCTGTCTACTTTATCAAATTTTTTTAGGAAGAACTAGGATTTATAGACTTCCTCAAGTCCCTCTTTGCCCATCAGAATGAAGTGATGAGTTACTAAATTAAATCCTTGCCCACTTCTCTTCCAATTTATCCTGTGTATACTCCCCTCCAAGGTAGAGCACACTCACTGCTCTTTCCAGTTTATTCTTCTACAAAAGGAGTCCAGTTCATGAGCTCCACAAGAACACTATGCAAATCAAAGTGCAGTAACATGAGGACAACAGTGAGATGTGCCTTAGAAGCACACTCGTGTTCTGAAATAAAATTCTAAGGTCGATGCGCCATTACATAGGTAGTAGCAAGAGGAAGCTCTTCCAAAAAAGCATTTCAGAATATTACAGTTAGGTCCTGCTCTGAACTACCTTCTTGGAAGAACTTTTCTCTTGCAACATCACAGAAGCTAAGGAAACTAGCTCTCTTCCTAACTCAGGCACATAAGTCATGCTTCAAACTTTGGCAAAAGCACCATAAAGCAGGCCAAAAAGAGAGTCTGATGAACAACTACAAAGAGGAATCAAAATTCACAATAAATCTTACTTACATTAGGAGCAGGAAGTCTGCTGGGTCCTCTAGTGATCAAAGTATAGAGGAGCACTGAGAGAAGACAAGGGCATTGCAGAGAAGCTAAAAGAACTCTGCATCAGTGTTCAGAGACAGAAATTTTAGAGGTTTCTATATGGAACTCTTTTCCATCTCCAGCTCAGCCTTGAGGACATACAACTCCATAGGGGACATAACAAAGAGCTACAGCATCCTGAGTGTTCAAGTGAGGTACATAGGATTTTGCTTTGTTCACTGTGTTTTCCAAAAGAAGACAACATCAAATGAAACTAGTAGGAGCGAGATTCAAAGCAATTAAAAGGAGATGGTTCTTCACACAACCATGGGATGTTGTGGGACCTAAATGTTTACAAAGATTCTATGAGAATTAGACAGATTAATGAAAAAGAAATGCATTAAGGATTTTTAAATATTTGGACATTACACCCAGTCCAGGAAGTTTCTTGAGCTAAAAATAGCTGAAGGCCAATTTATCCTGTCTTATTCTTCCCCAGGCTTCTTCATAAAGTCATCGTTGGAGACAAACATTTGGTTTGACCAAATACAAACATTTTTTATGTTTTTAGTAGATACTGTTAATTCCTTTTTGCTTCTATCCTACATGTTATCTTTGTATTTTGTATCCCTACAAAAATGGGCAGGATTGCTAATCTCCTTTATTGCCATCTCATTTTAGCTCTGGGAATTATAATTCCTATTTTAGCTAACAGCATCACAACTTATATAAAGCATGCATGGTCCAATCCTGTAAGGGAAGGAGTTCATTTCTGTGAAACCAGAAGGAGTTGAGAACACTGAGTATTTTAAAGGATCCTGTACATGTGACAGTGAATGGGATTTAAGCATCCATTAAGAGCTGCACAGAAGTGCTTTTTCGAGTCTGGGCTCTAAAAAAACTACTTGAGCTATGCAAGGGCTTTTACACATCATTTTGTTGTCAACATATGCCTGCTCAGTTTCATCCTGCTTTATTCTGATCTGTGGGGTTTTTTTAAAGTTTAAGACCTGTTTCCAAACAACTGCAGAGTAATCGAACTGTAAAGCATCAAATGAGCCTTTCTCTTGGAAGATAATTATCATGGCCTAAAGGTTAGGTCAAGAAAGAAATTACTCTTAAAAAGAATGTTCCTTTCCCCACAGAAACCAAAGGCAAAGGCTGGTTAGTATGATACCATATGTAGTTTCCATAAAAACTGTGTTGTCTCCTGTTTCAAGATGGGCCTGAACCACACCCTGGGGGCTGAATTTCTCTAGATGTCTGACATATGGGATCTAGGCTGGATGCTGTGGTTTGAGACTGTTTTCATGTAACAATTTTATTCTCTATGTGCTAAACCCCTACATTTATTGCTAAGCACTGCTGCTCATAGACGATAAAAGAGAACAATAAGCAAAACTTACAGATGGCAAATGATTGCTGAGAATCACTCAGAGATAATGTAGTGCTTTAAACTTCATTTACATTTATTTATGTTTCAGAAAAAACTTGTTCTTGCAACAGGATCTAGAATACACGATTTGAAGGAGGAAAGTCAAACCCCAAACTAGGCTGAAAAAGGTGACTACAGAACAGCAGAAAAAAGGGTTTGGGCCAATTCATAGCCACTTCCATTGCAGCTCTTAAAATACTGGAGTGAATTTTCAACTTAGCACACTGCAAGTAGTTGACTTGGAAAGTCCTATTGGAAAGTGAAAGCCTATTCTTCATAGAGGTCTTTGTAGTACTGAAAGAATACATGAACTACTGATCTTTAGAAAATGTATGTATGTGCCTTATTCCTGGCCTGAAAATATATCAAAAGAAGAACAGGAGATTCTGGGAAACTGTCTGCAAACTACTTTTTCCCTAAAGCCAGTTTTAAATGTCAGGGTTTTTTTAGGCTACCGATTGTACCACAGTACTTAAATAACAACAAAGCATGATGACGGTTCTTTACATTTTCTCCAAAGTTATTAAAGTGGTACTTCTGAAAGCAAACATAAAAAAATTCTCCATCAGAATATATGAGTTGAGCAATGAGAATACAACCAATAGATAATAATCTCCAAACAACAGGAGTAACAAAACCTGAAGATAACGATCAGAATTTTAAACAATCACTTTAGCACTTTTGCACAACTCCTTGACTTCGTGTTGAACTTTTGCTCCATGCCAGTATGAACTGTATCATCAGTGGTTCCACTTTGGCCTGTTACACCTCAATTATCTTTAAAGACTTTCTCAAAATGCAGAAAAACTGCATTTGAAAAAGGCCAACAGCATAACTAATAACTCCCTCCTTAGTTCAATGCATTTTGTCTACTGTGAATGTCACACATTTAGGAAGCTCTATTGCGAAATCTATTTTTTATTCATAAAGAAGCTGAGTCTTGAACAAATCCAAATATGGTCACCAGGTAATGTTTGACACATGTTAAGATTTCTACATTGTCCTGGAATGTAAGAAGAAATGCATGACTGCACTGCCCTAATAAAAACTTGAATCCAAAAACTTGTTAAAAACAACTCAGTTAAAAAAAAAATCTTCTTTGTCAACATGTGCATTGAATCCTGCATTTTAAAGATGGTTTAGGGAGACATTTTTGGTTTTTAGAAGGTGTTTATTACTGTTACTGTTATTATTGTTGCTGTTGTTACTATTAACAACATGTTCATGCACACAAGCATATTGCTGACTTGGGTCCACTTATTTCACCATACAACAAAAACAGGTTTTCATTATCTCATTGATTATCAGGAGCCCATCTAATGGGCCTATCTTCAGTGAATCAGTGTTTCCATTCTTCACCCTTGATGAAAGTCCGTAACTGCTGACTGCAAGAAGCTCCTGTAAGAGCACGTAGTACAGTAACATGAAAACACCCTGTTTTAACCAGTCTTCACATAGTATGGTCCGATGTATGTTCACTCACAAACATCTTTTCTAAGATGATAGCAACTGAAGCAATGAGATCTCTAAGAAATTAGAATCATATACAACATGGAAAATTCTTCCTTCCTTTTCACTGCAGGTGATATTCATTTATGCCAAGTAATATTTGTGTTCAACAGTAACTGTGTGACAGACAACTACTGACTACATGTCTGTGAGGGGTGATCTCACCTCTGCTGTCTAACCTCCAAAGCATTTGGGAGACAGTCAACCTGCAATGTGCTATGGGCACCAACCTAATAAGGTTGGTTATATATAGCCCTTCACACCAGAGTTTCCAAAAAATTTCAAAAGGTGAATATTACTACATACTGCTAGTCTAAGAATTTTAAACACTCTCAAAGATATTAAACACAGTTTCTTCCCCTAAACCTTTCTTTCTCTTCATCCAGGAAGCCTCTCCTACAGTCACTAAACCAAGTTATATATTTAGACACCTAGCTGCCTCTGGCCTAGCCATCTTCAGTGGGCCATTATTAACTATTGACTTCAAAATTACTAGCAGTGCAGTGCTCATTGGGTTGGTCTGACACTTTTTTTAATATAAACCTGCCTTACCTGTTTTCCCTTTCCCTCTGGCAAATCAGCACTTCTACCCTTATCGTTCATGATGGCTGGAAAACACTTTACTAAGATCTGCTTTTAGCCACGTAGCCTCCAGCCAGCCAAATCAATCCCCTTCCTCCTCTCCCCCCACGTATATTGTCGTTTCTTACAACCCAGTGTTTGGCATTTTAATTATCTTTTGTTTCCTTACTATAAACACTTGGAAAGTAAAGCCTTACCTGGCAATGAAAAGGGAGATAGATTGTCCTGTTCATTTTCCTCCTCTTGGTTCACCACAGGTATGTTCCCATTTTCAATATTCTCATGTCTCCCATTCTGAAGTGGTTTGCTTGAGCCATTGGCAGATTGGATTAACCGCTGACGCTGCACAGTGTCAAAGACAAAACTGCCACAGTTTGGAAAATATTGACTTTGTTAAATCTGGGTTTTTATCTCTGTCCAGCCCCAGTCATGTGAGCTATGATGTTTCTCCACAAAGCCTTCCTTCCAGTCAGCAACAAACAAATCTGTCTGTGGCCTACCTGTCTTCATCAGGCCAGTGTTGACAATCCACCTCAAAATTACTGGCAGAAGTCTTTCAAGCCATGATGGAGGAAGTGGTCATATCTGTTCTTCTGTGTCATGTTTTAATAAGCGTGGTTATTCTGAAGCACTTCTCACTCAACAGTTTCCACTCAAACCAGCAATAGCACCATAATCTAGTGGTAACACTCAAGACATTTCCGCACTATTAGAGTTTGCTTATGAATGACTCATTAACCAATATCTCTCCTACTCTGGTCCAACTCTCCTTCCTCCTTTTCATCCCCATTCCTTGAGGTACATGTAAAGGTCCTACTTAAAATTTCAAAAGCAATACTAATCCCTGTTGTACTTGTCCGATTATATACTTCCACAAAGCCCATAACTGGCCCTGCAGACATGTGTAAGGCTGCTACAGTTCCAATACATAGTACAACAATTACAGGAATGGATTTTAAACATCAGTATATATACCCAATAATACACTGCAGAATATGAGATGTAGCAGTAATTTCCTACTTTCATAAAAAAATAAATATTTTTAGTTAATTAGTTGAGATAACGCAGGGTTGATAAGTTTTCTCTCTTTCATGACAAATTGTTGCAACTTCCTAAAAATTGCTCTGAAATGCCTTGAAAAAATAAAATAACTGCACAACATGCGAAAAAATTACGAAACTAGTATTAACACTGCAATTAAAAATAGAAAAAACTCACATCTGAATACTTTGCAAAACTTTGGCAGTGAGAATACATAAGAACATAGATCCAAAATTCTTTGGTTTAGAGAATGTTTTTTTGCAGATGTTGAACTAGCAAGTATCTGTGCACATATCCATTAAGAATTTTTTTCTGATCAATGAATTGCCTTCAAAGCAGAACTTCTACAGAGTCAACTGCTGCTGTGTGCCCTATCTGCTCTTCTGCTCTTGACTGTATGCCACCAAATTGACTTGCTAATAAACATTTCACTATTTTACTGTTAAATTGTACTTTTTTTACAAATGTATTAGTGCTGCTTTCTTTTATTGGGGTATTCACAATGCTGGGTAGACACATGAACTGTGTTATGATGTTCAAAGTGGAACTTGCTAAAGCTTGCATTTCCTAAACTACTGAAATAATTTATTTGCCAGAGTAAAAACTTCTCATATTTGACATTGGAGGGAGCAAAGAATAAAAACCTGCCTTCATAGAAGCCAGGGTTGGCAGGCTGAAGATTTCACCCCAAGTACTTCCTACAAGCACAGAACAGTGTCACTTGGCCAGCCTTATCACTTCAGCTGCAGGGTATGAAACAAGTAATATATTATATGGTGGTGACAAAGTAACAGTGAACTGAAACTGTCCAGGACAAATTCCCCTTGTGAAAAGATTTTGGTTCGTTTTTATTTTGAGCTGAGGACTACACTGAAGACTAAAGAGGGCAAACATCTGATGTGATCCTGATGTGCTGCTAATATAAAAGCAGTTCTAACAGATCTTTGGTGCCCTGTCCATTATCATTTCTTAGCCTGACAACTTTTGCAGTGATCAAAACCAATTCTGCTGCAGATAAAATCCAAATGTGCACACATACACACACTGAAATGATCATCTTCAGGCAGGGAGATGAGGGAGTCCTGCCTTGATGACTGCCCTCCCATTAAGACAGGCAGCATCACCAACTGGGAATCCATCTTCAAATCTGCTGTGACATAGCTGCTAGAGAAAGACATAGTTCTAGCCCATCCCTAGCATCATGGGAGAACCTGAACTCCAGAGTCACTATGAGCATGGCTCTTTGGCAATGCCTCTGCCTCACAGTCATTTATTGTTTTCTTAATGTACCTACCTCATTAATGATGAGTCGGCTTGCCATCCGCATTCTGGTGCGTGGTCCAAATTTATTTGTAATCATAATTCGTAATCCAGCTTCAGGGAACCGGTATTTAGGGGGACTGGAGCAGATGATCTCATCCACCATCACAACACTGTTTTTGCCATACTGCTGCATCCCCTTCACTAGTGATCACAATGGACAGAGTTAGTTGCAGAACTGATCTTACCATCCTTCCCATTACCCAGAGTCATTCTTTTCAGGCTCAGGTTGGGATAATATTCATCTGAATGCTTGAATTTACGAATGACTTTCCTGTAGTAGTTCTGCAGCCTAGTTAATCTGCTCATCAGCTGTGCACTTCGTTTAGATCACATGCTGAAAAGGGATTTCACTCTGCTAAGGTAGCCACCAATCCACTCTCAGATGAGTGGGAGCAGTTCTTACCAAGCCGTTCATGCTGTAATACCAGTTTTCTTTGCTTATGTCCCACTATGGTTTTGTAAGCCTTCACTGTGGCAATGTAGACAGTGCTCCTGAAACCTCTAAAGCTATCCCATTGGATCAATGTGCTGCACATCCAGAAGTCCCTAAAGTTCTGCTCACTCCTTCTGGAAATCTTCACTTTACTCTTACAGAATATTATCAGTATCTCCAACATGGTAAGATTTGGAATGATGAAAAACAATTGTCAAGAACAAATGTATGTTATAAGTAAGCCTTTGTTAACATAAAGGAACTTGTACCAAGGTTAAGAGTTTTGTTCTACCATGTTAAGAACACAGAGAGACAAAATTATATTGGGAATCAACACAAGTACAGGCAAGGACTTTCAGAGCTCAACAACAAACCAATATTCTCACAAATGCCACAGACTACACATAGCAAGCAGAGCAAGGCTCAGCAGACAGGAGACATACCCATGTGGTGTTAGAAAGCAGGGCAGGAAATATGCATATGACTGTAATAAATATTAATTATTACATGTAATAATATCTATGGAGGGAAAAAAACCAATACAATTCTTTGCTGCTTGTTTTCTGCTTTGCTTAGCTTGGCTTCACCCTCCCACTCCCCTTTTGCATTAAATTACTTACTTTAAGAAGAGGAAGAGAATTTAGGAGGTAGAAGTGAAAGATAATTATTAGTGCATGGTTCCAGTCAGGAAGCAAAGGAAATCTAAGAAAACATTCAACTCAAACAAAGGAATTAAAATGGACTTGTTCTAAACACACAGAAATCTATATTGGGGTTTTTTTGCATTATTAGAGCACTGAAATATTTTTGTTTTTCAGGAGGAAGACTGGATCCACGCATGCATGTAAATCACATCATGCAATAAAGGCTTTGCTGTCTCGAGCATCTTCTAACATATTTGAATTTGAAGAAATAAATCTTTCCATTATCATTCAACAAGAAAAATCTAGCAAGCCTGTAAATCACCAGTAAATAGCTATATCTTTTACCCTTTAGCATTTGAGTATCTTGCTTTGTTTCACTAAAATGAGTTTTCAGTGAGTACACTGGGGTCACCTGAAGTGTCATAAAGAGACCTTTGGTTTCACAAATAAATATGCCCAACTCAAAGAATCCACTCTGTAGTCTTGTCTTACAGCTTAATATTGCTAATGGAGAATAGAACCAGTAGTAATTTTGCATTTGGTAAACATAAAGGAGCAATTATCGTCCTACTGCCCGGATATCTAAACCAAATTAACCTTGCTGAGTACTGCAGCTGATGATGCAAATAAGGAGCACATCCATTCCAATGACTCTTAAAATTAGAGTGTAGCAGCTTTTCTGCAAAGGAATATATAGCCAGCAAGCTCCCTTGGAACCAATCCTCACAGAAGAGGCTACCTAGGAACCAGTCCTCACAGAAGAGAACTCAACCACAGTAGCTTAACTTTTGCTTTAGTTAGACAAAAATAAATGTTTGACAGCAATCCTGGTAAGGTAAAAAGGCGACATATCTTTTTAATAGTCTCATCAGATTAACTGCTCTCAAGTAAGTTTCTCCAGTGAAGTCTACGAAGTGCTTCTTTATTTTACCGTGTCATGAAAAACATGGAAGCACTGCAGTTACTCTGGAACTGTTTCTTAGTGCTCTAAGGAGACAGTGACCAAACATACTCAGCTTTGATGAAATACCATGATAAAAAACCTCAGCACTGATGTAGAATACATCACTATATATACTGCAACTGTTTTGACTTATTGCAGCACATTGTTCTTATATTTTCATAACAGCTCTTCAGTCTCACTCCCTATGCCCAGAAACATACTCACCTTGGTCCCACATGGTACAAACAGGCTCCACCTAAGACTTGTAAAAGTGATTTTCACAAATGTGAGACAGAGAAAATCCTTTTTCACTTCTCCTTTGTGATATTCCTTAGAAAAATATCTTCTGAGAACAGCTTTTCCTTTTAACAAACTACCTAAACTTCCTTCTCATCACAAAGGGTCATCACCAACAACCTTGTCACAATAAACAGAAAGCTTCTCGCTGGCTTTAGTTAACTCCTGATCAGGCCCTCAGAAACCCACTTTTTTCCAAATTTCTGTTTTTAGGCAGGAATCGAACCATGCCACCTGGTGAAAATCTGGGTCGACATAATAAAAACCAAGGGCAGTGAGCCACATGTTTGTACTTTTAAAACAGAAGAATTATTCACAAAGTACAAATATTTCACCTTTACCCATGGTGTGTAGAACTTGCCCTTGAAACTGAATTTATCTTATGGTGAGAAGCTCTCCTTTTTCTCTCTGAAACGTGAGTAATGGAAGCTTTCATATTGCACCATTGGAAGCTCTTGAAAGTAATAAAACTTACAGGTGTAAAAGAGAGCTGTGCAGCATGTGAACCCCCCTTCTATCTGCACCTTGAGCAACAGACTAACCATCCTTGGTAGGAAGAAAGTTCCTCACCCAAAGCAACTATTCTTTTTTTGGGAAGTAATCAGACTTTCCTCCAGTGGAAAATGGAATTAAGGTTAGACCTACACCTTGGTGAAACCAAGGGAGGTTTTTCAGTGGATCCTGAAACTTGCTAACCACTGGCTGGAGGTAAGGCAGAGGCCAGCTCTAGTTCTCTACCTGCTACTATCTGTGCTCCTGTTTCTGCAAGCTGCTGCTGGGGAAGGTGCATCTCAGCTTGTGAAGCCAGCCAAGTGTCAACAGTGAGTCACTAATAGGTCATGGCATATTTTGACTCAACAGGAGGGAGATGCAACAGGCAGCCACGTGATGATTTTCTAGGACAGCTTCTTGACACATAAAGCACCCATCTACAAAGCAGCTAGGCTAACACTGCTATCCTCCTCTCCCACTGCTCACTCCAAACCCTCCTTAATCTCTTCTTGGTGTCCTCCCTCTTGCTAGGTAGGTTTGCCTGTGATATCTACTACACTCTCACGCTTTGAACAATGGTCCCTCCACCGCAGCAAGTATTTGTGTAATGGGTGCTGTAGAAGGCAAAGGGAATCTGACTGAAACTGCAGTCTCAGTACATCTTTGAGGGAAACTGGAGAAGAATCTGCTGTGGACAGTTGCTAGCGGAGACACCATTCTCACGAGTTCAGGTTTTTATTAGCTTTCTTGCTCCTTTTCCTAAAAGTTCTGCGTGTTCTTCAAAAGCATCAAATAGTCTTCACATTTCCTGAAAAGGAAATAGGTGGACAGGCAAGCACTCTGTGCCATCATCTCTTTACCACACAGTGCCTACAGAGGAGAACATGCGGGGAGATGCCATCAAAACCCAACAAATACCTCAGAAGTAAAAACCACTAATATCTGTTTCTTTCACCGGATCACCCTTTTCCTGTGTCCCCACTTGAATACATCAGTAACAACTGCCCTAGAAGGTATACTCTGAACCTTGTATGTACATAGCTCCCCACACAAGTGACAGACTTCACTATACCATAGTCAATACTCACAAAAATTCATTGCAAAATGAGATCAAAGTATTTCAAAGGCATCTTCGTTTAATTATGCTACAAAGTCCTATGAGAAGTAATTTTAAATCTCTATTAAACTATTGTCTAAACACCGTATCTGAGACCAGAGTATCAGTGTCATTGCATAAACCTGTAGTAAGTGACAGTACCTACCTTGAAGATATCCCAGCCTAACCACTAAAAGCAGAAAAGAGGGAAATTCTCTGAGGCTGCTCTAAATTCCCGTTTGCCGCAATTTGTTATTACATTAGGACCTTTCCAAATGCTACCTACATTGCTGCTGAGCTCAGTCTTCTAGAATGAGAGATATTTTCAAAGAACAAAGCAAGGAGACCTCACTTGTTAAGAGTAGCCCAAGGCTCACCAAATTATATGGTTTGTGCTTTGAAGGTAGGAATGATTTTGCTCTGCAGAGAACAGAGGGAGTGGAAGAGAAGAGGGATAAGACAATGATAAAAACAGGCTTACAAAAAAGCCTAAAATACCCAGGTATGTTTGCTTACCTTCAGTACCAGAAGCTGGGTATCATCTTCTTCCCCTTTATGATAAAGACACAGAAAGCAAAGAACCTGCATTTCTCAATTTTACATATATGATTGGCAATGTATGCAGAGCTATTTAGGCAAGTGAAAGCTAGTCTTCTGAGGATCTGAACTCAACACATAATCCCTCTTGCCCACTAATCTGCCACTGTCCTTTCCTTCAATACCCAAGTCTCAGCTTCTAGTTCCAAACTAATTTTTGAAGTGTAAATCACCTT
The DNA here is from genome assembly GCF_031877795.1 of Strix aluco. Classification (NCBI taxonomy): domain Eukaryota; kingdom Metazoa; phylum Chordata; class Aves; order Strigiformes; family Strigidae; genus Strix; species Strix aluco. The sequence goes on along the minus strand of NC_133934.1, from coordinate 114,000,785 downwards.
CTTCCTGGAAAAAAAAAAATATATATTTCTTTCACGGTGTTGTAGCTCATCACTGAACAGGAGATAAAAAGGGAGAAAAATTGCCAATGTGCAAAGCAGCTTGTTTTCAGAATATCAAACAGATTTTTGATTGGGGTTTTTTCATCTGGCAGTCTGACTGCTGAATTGTCAAGTTAACTCAATAAAAATTCCTGCTTATGATTGAATAGCAACACTCTTTTGATCCACATTAAAGAAATAAAAAGGATATCCTGTGAACTACTCTTTTTCCAAGTCCTGTCTGCTCAGCCTTACCTTTCCATAGTAATGGAATGGATGGGTCATCACAACTAGAGGCATAACATTTATTACCATCTTCCAGCTCATTGTTGACTGTGTCACCATTTCCAACATTCTTGCTTTTAAGGGTGAAGAAATTTTGTATCCTCATATTGTACCTGAAAATGCAAAGGAAAGATCTGAAAAGGTTGTACTATTGCATTTCCTCATCAAACTTTTAAGTGCCTAACTTATGCAGGCAAGCAGTAAAGCCTAGATGCATGTTCTCTGACAAGAGGAAGTTAAAAGAAAAGACTATCCAATTCAGTGGCCAGCTGATAAGAAAGCAAGGGCTGCACCTATCTCTCATGAGATATGGAAAACTGAAAAAAGACACTAGGGCAGATCTACTGAAGGCAAACCACTGAAGCTGTGGATTTTGGAGCCAGGACATTCACTATACAACAGCTTCTTTCCTCCTGCATCAGCTCGCAATTCACTTCACTGTTTCTCTCAGTACTGTGTTCCCCAATCTAGAGTACCTAGTGGACTATTTCCATATATCTCTGCATAAATGACATTTTCTCTCAACTTTTTCTGAAAGCTACTCTACACTGCACTGTGAAAAGGATGCATGAAAATATTTGCGGTTGACTGAGCACAAATCTAGAGTGAAACTGATTAAGCATGAAAAAGCAAGGAATCTTACACAGAAACGTAACTGGGTGTATTGTCCTCAGCAGGAAGGCCAAGGACAAAACCACACCAAAAGAATGATGGTCAATTAACACCTAAAGGGCATACAGAGGAAGAAAAGCACTTACTTCATTATAAGTATGTAGAAGGCATACATAATGATGAGTACAAGGCTTTCCCACCTCAAAAAGACAAAAAGAAAAAGTGTTAAAAGGTCATTCAAACAGCTGTATGCTTTACAAGTTTTATGTAGGAGTGTGCATTAAACATCTAGTACAAGTCACATCTGTGTACACAGGATTCACATCATTAAGATTAGATGGCGTCTCAGCAGAATGAAGGGAAAGCAGACTCTCAAGTTCCAATAAATATGCAAATATAATATTTCAGAAATGTGCTATGCAGACTGAAACCATAGCTACCTTCTGACGATCATAACGCCAAGGCCTTTTGTCATTTCAGTGCTGAAGCACAGGCCAGGCACTCTGAGAGGAGTCTTTTAGAGGTTGCTTATGATCTTCCACAAGGATCCCACCTCGGACTGTTCAGCGGGACACCTAGCACTCCCATAAATGTTAGCAGCCAGAATCAGAGCAGCAGAACTTTGGTTACCCTCTCTGCACGTGTGAGTCTTCAGGCCTTACATATAGCCTATTTACTTCGTTAATGTTTCCAGGTTCATAAGTTTTCTTTTAGTTTTCCCTGATCATCATAAAAAATATAACCAAAGAAAATACATAGGATTTCCTAGTTGTCAAATCCAGCTGATACTCCAAGCATGTATGAATGAAAGCTAATTACACTTCAACTCTATTTACTGATCAGTCTCATGGCAAATACGGGACTGCAGGGAATAATTTACACAACTTACCATTCTATTTCCTCATCATATATGAACTAGAAGGAGGAAAAAAAAAGAAAACATATAAATCAATCATTTCTCTGATCTATCTTGAAAAACAGTCAAATTTATTTAATAAATATATAATATCATATATAATGTAATATAATAAATATCAGCCATATCTAGCCAGAAGCTACTTGAGTTTTGTCCCTTTCTAAACAGAACTTTCACTGTATGGTTTGTGCCCCTCACAAAAGCACAAACCTTGTGAACGAGGCTTGGATCTCTCTCAGTGACTGTTATAAATACTATTTAGTAAAACAGTGTGAGCATGTGACAGACAGACAGATATGCACACATGTATATACAACATGCTGTGCTGTGTAAATGACAGCAGAGTCATGTATTCTGAAGAGGCCTAGCTCTGAGTCCTTTTAACAGCTAGACTAGGTTTAGCAGAAAAGGCAGCTGCTCTTAGGCCAAGTGGTTATACACATTTTCCTCCACCCTATGTAACTCCTATAACTGAATGGGTAGCTAGTGATCCATATTTATTACAAAACAAAGTGGATTCTTCTCCTTGACACCAGATATAGTAAATGTGTACGTTCTAGAGCACACACTTCTCTACATGAACAAAGTGGTATCTCACCTATGCTCTACTTAGAAAAATTTACCCAGAATCTGTGAAACAAAATTACTGTGCAGAAGCAAGAAACAGCCGCCTTCCCTATTTAAAATATAAGCGCAGCTCAAAATTTTTCATCTCCACAACAAGCAGTCCCCTAGGTCAGAAGAGAGTGCTAACTGCACTGTGTAACAGTAGCCTGCTAGCCTGCAGAACTTTACAGGCTGTAGGTAGAAAATGAATGGACATTGATGGACTTGATGGACACATATTCTGTGGGACTGTATGAAGTTTTCTATTTGGACCATATTGTGGAGCTGAGCCCTCACTTCCAGATGTCACTAGAACTAGCTATGAAAACAATCTTTTACCAGTGTATATCAAGGGTTAGCAGGTTGGTCCTCCAAAAATTCAAGCAATGAAACACATTAATTGGTAAGAGAACTACTTACAACAATAAGTACAATCACAGATATCGTGTAGTACACAGAGTCCCGGAACACAGCCCACTGGGTGAGACAAACCACCTGAAAAATATCACACCTTCAGCCAACAAAAATATGCGATTTTAAAGACAAAACAAAAGCCTCTATCTTGCAATCACTTAGGTGTGTGAGCAGAATTATTATTAGCAATGATTCTGGAACCAATCACAGTTTTATGCTAAAAGGAAGACATATCAGTCTGTTAGACAATGGATCTATAATAACCACCATAATAAAAAAATCATATAGAAATTTCCATTAATGAAATACATTTCTTATTAATGATATTTTAATTGGTCATAATTTCAATTGTAAAGTACAATTCATTGTACTGCAGCAAATCAATGGTTCCCACTTCATTATGTTTGTGGATATATCCGACTTAATACTTCAAAAAATATAATACACAGTCTAACCATCTACTGAGTAGATGGAGCAAATCTGATGCTTGTGTCCTAGATTCTTTGATCACCATCAGTATGAGAAGGATTAGCAGATGCCACTGAGCAGCTGACTGTGAACACAGTATTGTATGAAGAGGAACCGGAACCAGTTTCCTCTGTATGTTACATGTTCAGAGCGCTGAAACTACAGCTGAACTTTTTGGAAACATTTGGTATTTGTAAAGCATTTGTAAATTCTTTCCAACATTCGACATTTTTCACAATGCTAGCTCATTTTTTGTTTTTGACTAATACTCCTTTTTTTTTAATTTTTACATTTGCTCACAGAAACCCCTAAATTGTAAGCAATTAAACGCCATAAAGATAAGTATCTTACTAACCTGTCCTGCAAACATTCCACAGACACCAACAATGCAGAGGATGTTGAACACTGCTGAACCAACAATGGTCCCTACTCCTACATCTCCATGAGTGATAAATACACCTGCAGAGGGAGCAGAACACGCATTATTACCTCTGTCATTTCATTGTAGGTCACAGACAACTACTTAGAACATGTACTACCTGAGAACAACAGGTTGTTTGAAAGTTTAACCAAAAGATGTTTCAAAATAAACATTCATGTCTCTGTGGAATATTTTGTGCTTTTAGTCTAGCTAGCAGCTCCCCATTTTTGGCTTAACATCTCTACATATATATTTTTATTGGAAGTAAGTGATTTCTTAGCTAGCTAGTTCTACAGTAAGTCCTGTATTTCACAGCTTGGTTTTTAGTCGTGCAGTAATCCATTAAAATGAGTATAAAATATCTCATCACATCAGGATCATGGAATTCATTTCAAACAGTATAATAAAGCACAGAAACCTTAATATTTAGTGTGTTCTTCCTTGCAATGTCTCACGGGAGCAAGAGATTCTTCCCTTAAAAAACTGGTAGCCACTTTGGGTGCAGTAATGTGTGCCTTCTGACTCAAACAGAGAACCAGCGTTCAAGACTTAACCTGTTTTAGTACCAACTTTCAGATTTCCCTTAGTACTGAACCCCTCTGTGCCTCAGGTATCTATCTGTAACATAATTGTATCAGAATGACAAAAATTAATGGCTGGAGTGGACCTCCAGGGATTATCTAATGTAACCTTCAGCACTGAGACAGAACGAAAGATAACATGAATGCACTACAGAGCTGTATCTACTTGTACTGTATATCTTCTGCTAAAGTGAGCCTTAAAGGCTTACACTTGCTGCTTTTTAATAGGTTGGACATGAGGTTATAGTGCATTCCTTTAGACTGTATTTCCCTAAAGTTTGTAAAAATGTCAGGATAGTAGTAGAAAGCCTACTAAGGCTTTACTAAAGACAGATTCATCAAATTTAAGCCACAGTGCTAGAAACTTGTGATCTAGTTGACATTACTGAAACTTGGTGGGACAAATCCCATGGTTGGAATGTGGCTATCAATGGCTACAGACTGTTCAGAAGGGACAGGTGAGGAAAGAGGGGTGGGGGGGTTGCCCTCTACATTAAGAAATGGATAGATTATGAAGAGCTGTCTCTGAAGAATACCTACGAGCAGGTTGAAAGCTTATGGGTAAGAATTAGAGGCTGAGGCAACAAAGGAAACCTTGTGGTTGGTGTCTACTACGGGCCGCCCGATCAAGGGGAGCCTATTGACGAGGCTTTCTTACTCCAGCTACGGAAGGCATCATGCTCACAGGTTCTCATCCTGCTGGGGGACTTCAACCATCCGACATCTGCTGGAAAAGTAGCAAGCTGTAGGCAATCCAGGAGACTCCTGAAGTGCATTGAGGATAACTTCTTAAGCCAGGTAACAGACAGCTCTACCAGAGGGAATGCGATACTGGACCTGTTGGTCACCAACACAAGTGAGCTAATTGGTGACATGAAGACTGGAGGCAGCTTGGGCTGCAGTGATCATGCACTGGTGGAGTTCGCAGTCCTGAGGGATATGGGTCAGGTGAAAAGTCAAGTCAGGACCCTGGATTTTAGGAAAGCACACTTCCAGTTGTTCAAGGAGTGGGTCATTAGGGCCCCTGGGAAACTGCCCTCAGGGATGGGAGCAGAACAGAGCTGGCAGATCTTTAAGGTCGCTTTCCACAGAGCACAAGAGCTCTTGATCCCCAGGTATAGGAAATCAGGAATGGAAGGCAAGAGACAGGCATGGATGAGTCAAGACCTACTGGTCAAACTAAAGGGCAAGAAGGAAATGCACAGGCAGTGGAAGAAGGGACAGGTATCCTGGGAATAGTGTAGGGATGCTGCCTGGCTGGCAGGGATGGGGTCAGGAAGGCCAAGGAGTGGCTGGAGATGAACTTGGCACACAACACAAAGAACAATAAGAAGGGCTTCTACAGGTATGCCAGCCAGAAAAGGAAGGTCAAAGAAAGTGTACCCCTTCGATGAGCAAGACTGGCAAAATAGTTACAATGGACAAGGAGAAGGCTGAGGTACTCAACAACTTTTTTGCCTCAGTCTCCACTGGCATCCTCTCTTCCCACACCTCTCAAGTGGATGGACTGCAAGACAGGGACTGGAGGAGCAAAGTCCCTCCCACTGTAAGAGAAGATCAGGTTTGTGACCACCTGAGGAACCTGAACATACTAAGACTATGCGACCTGACGAGATGCATCCCAGAGTCCTGAGGGAACTGGCTGATGTAGTTGCCAAGCCACTCTTCTCCATGATATTTGAAAAGTGATGGCAGTCAGGGGAAGTCCCTGGTGACTGGAAAAAGGGAAACATTGCACCCGTTTTTAAAGAGGGGTAGAAATGAGGACCCTTGGAACTACTGACCTGTCAGCCTCACCTCTGAGCCTGGGAAGATCATGGAACAGATCCTAGAAGCTATGCTAAAGCACATGGAGGACAGGGAAGTGATTTAAAACAGCCAGCATGGCTTCATCATGGGCAAGTCTTGCCTGACCAACCTAGTGACCTTCTGTGATGGAGTGACTACATCAGTGGACAAGGGAAGAGCTATGGATGTCATCTGTCTGGACTTCTGTAAGGCTTTTGACATGGCCCTCCACAACATCCCTCTCTCTAAATTGGAGAGATATGGATTTGATGGGTGGACTGTTCAGTGGATGAGGAATTGGTTAGATGGTTACGTTCAGAGGGTAGTAGTCAACAGCTCAATGTTCACATGGAGATTGGCGATGAGTGGTGACCCTCAAGGGTCCATACTGGGAGAACTACTGTTTAGTATCTTCATCAGCGACATAGACAGTGGGATTGAGTGCACCCTCAGCAAGTTTGCAGATGACACCAAGCTGAGCGGCATGGTTGACATGCCTTAGAGACAGGATGTCATCCAGAGGTACCCGGACAAACTCGAGAATGGGCCCATGTGAACCTCCTGAAGTTCAACAAGGCCAAGTGCGGGGTCCTGGACATGGGTCAGGGCTACCCTCAGTATCAACACAGGCTGGGGGATAAAGGGATTGAAAGCAGCTCTGTGGAGAAGGACTTGCAGGTACTGGTGGATGAAAAGCTGGACATGAGCCGGCAATGTGCACTCACAGCCCAAAAAGCCAACCATATTCTGCATCAAAAGAAGTGTGGCCAGCAGGTCGAGGGAGGTGATTCTGCCCCTCTACTCCGCTCTTGTGAGACCTCACCTGAAGTACTGTGTCCAGCTCTGGAGCCCTCAGCACAGGAAAGACATGGACCTGTCGGAGCACATCCAGAAGAGGACCACAAAAATTATCAGAGGGTTGGAGTACCTCTCCTATGAGGACAGGCTGAGAGAGTTGGGGTTGTTCAGCCTGGAGAACAGAAGGCTCCAGGGAGACCTTTTTGAGGCTTTTCAATACTTAAAGTGGGCTTACAAGAAAGATGGAGACAAACTTTTTAGTAGGGCCTGTTGCGATAGGACAAGGGGTAATGGTTTTAAACTAAAAGAGGGTAGATTTAGACTAGATATAAAGAAGAAATTTTTTAGAATGAGGGTGGTGAAAAACTGGAACAGGTTGCCCAGAGAGGTGATAGATACCCCATTCCTGGAAACATTCAAGGTCAGGCTGGATGGGGCTCTGAGCAATCTGATCGAGTTGAAAATGTCTCTGCTCATTGCAGAGGGCTGGGACTATATGATCTTTAAAGGTCCCTTCCAACACAAACTATTCTATGTATCTATGACATTTGCTGCTTTCCCCCTTCTCTATCAGTAATCCTGTGTCCTTCCTTCTCTTAACAGGTACTGCTTTTGCCATTTAGACCTCCTCTCTATATCAATAATTTTTAATATTTTAGAGATTACTTCAAATAATTCTGTAAGTAATGTACACCATGTCCTTCTGTCTTTAACAGGTCTGACTTAGCTATACATTAATTTGTTCTTTTCCCCATGTTCCCTGTTCTCCTACTTCCTTGCTAAAATTAATTCCCTTTATTCGCAAAGAAAGAAGCCGAAGAGGCATCAAATATCTCAAATTCTCTCTCAGGGGACTACAATAAATCTCTTCTTTTACTTTTACTTCCTATGTTCAGAATCAGCCACTCCCCTCTATGTTTTCAGAGGAGATTCACAGTTTCATGAGATATTTTGAGTAGTTAATTATACCATGAACCAAGACTAGCTGACAGATGCCATTGCTGATTATAAATTGACAGAAGAATGGTAACACTTTTGGATACCTCTGCTTCATCTGATGATTTTTTAACAGCAGATCTCACAAAAGCTAGTCTGTGAGCTCCATACCTATAACAGATGCAAACAGTTCTGGAGTGGAGCTCCCTGCTGCCATGAATGTGGCTCCAGCAACATCTTCACTCAAATGTAGCTTCTGGAAGAAAAGCATCGGTAATTTCAGCACCGCTACTGTATTTACATTGCACAGTTCTACAGTTGCAAAGATAGAAGCTCTTAATTTTCTGGCCACATTGCTGTTAAAGGATGAACAGTCACTATGACAAGAAATCAGACACTGCTTTTTGAGAAGGCATATAAACTTTGGGCAAGTAAAGTGTTTGTACCCTAACCGAGTGAAGTGTAAGATAAAATTATATTCATATTATATTATATACTTATATATAACTGAATAGCCAATAGTGTAGCTGATTAGAGAAAAGCATCTCTGCAGATTCAAAAAGATTGTAAACATCTCAAATTGTTTTCATTAATTTACTTTTGGAACTCTAAACACAATCATTCAAGAATTAAGGGCAATTCTTGGGGCTTCTAAAATTTGAAAATAAAAATCTGTAAGAGAAAAATACAACCTCTGTGAATAAAACTTACAACTGGCAGGCCTGATTCTGGCTTCACTTTACAATTGTGTTAATCAAAAGCAAGTCTGCTGACACAGACAAAATTAGTCCAATTAGACACAGAGAGGCCTGTGAACTGTAGACAGATCTATTTTTATGACAGTGTCTCTAAAGCTCTAATAGGATATAGATAACTTAAGAGTTATCAGACCAGCAGAAACATGTGTAGCTCCACAAGTGGGCTGCATCAATTTAATACTCTGAAGAGCTTTCCTTTGAACTAGAAAGGAGGTTTTATGGAGGAGCTTTTTCCTTTTTGAGTCTGTAGACTCATCTTTAGCGACTTATCTTTCTTCCAAGGATAGAAAAGTGATTAGTGACAGAAGGACCGGTACAGAAATCAAGTATTTTTCGGGCAGTATGCAACATTTTGAACTGATAAAATTGGCATCCTACAGAACTTGACAAAACATAAACACAAGCCCTTACTGTACCATTTGAACTATTACCAGTCATACTGTTGCAGGAGCTCAAACGTAAGTGTGCTGACTTCTTTTTAGCTGTTTGAATGTTCAGCAGAACATGAGACAAGCAGCAAAGATTTTATGAAGGATCAGTGACAATATAATTAGTGCAACCCAACACATACAACTTAAATATTGTGTATAAGGTGCATGCTGAAGACAGAACACCTGAAAAGGGAAACAAAATATCCCTATTGAGTATTTTACTATTATGGGCAGCCTCCCTTATTCTTCTATTTGTTCTTCTATTGATAAGCGTAAGTACATAGCTCTAACACTAACAGGAATTCAGTATGTATATCCATTGGAAAACAGACTTTTTAGCTACAGGAGTTTTTCAGAAAATGGTCATATGCATTTTTGTTAAAAAGCAAAGGAGATGAGATTTTCATTTTGCCTTCAATAAAGAATTAAAATCTGGTTTTGTATTTTGTATTAATTTTGTAGTTGTTCACCAAAACCTTACCTAACACAACATTTACATGCCAAGTATAAATTCTACACTGTCCCAACCAACTCACTTAATTAGAATCCTATGTGTAATTCTGCAAAATCTTCTCAACAATTATATAAAGGAATTACTTTTTTTTGGCATATAAAATATGTATTTTCATTCCATATCAAACTAACGTACATACTTTTCTCATGCATTGTCTCTTTTTTCACTTTTCTCCACTTTATGCTAAGACCGCATACACTTGCTTTCTACTTGCTGATACAGTGACAGATGTACAATAAAATTTGCAAAGCCAACACATTAATTTGGCTATGTATGATTTCTTTTCATAAGTGACTTTTAAAACTAGGAGTACAGTAATAAACCCGATTTATCCATATGTCATATCCATCCTAGCTACATGCTTCAGGTATTCAAGAGTGGGTTTTCCCATCTGATCTCATTAAATCTTTAACTTTTTCTCCTTGAGTGTGGCCAGGGGGACCAATGTGCCCAGACCACAGGTTTGGTTTTTGATAGAAAGTTCAAATCATTTGAAAAGGACCGAGGCCAAAAAGTTGACAGGAATGAACTCCAAACAATGACAGCACAAAATGTTTGATTCTATAATATTCTCTAAATAAACTTCCAAAAGAGAATAAAATTCTTTAACATACCTCACAAATTTTCTCTAAGGATGGAACAAAGAAGTCATCACATACTATAGCCAAAGCATAGAACATATAAAGAGCCTGTAAAGAAAATAAATTCAGGAAATACTTCAGATTTTTCCTGTACATGAAAAAAGGAAAGAAGGCAATGCTATATTTATCCAGGCTAGTAGAAATATATAGCCTCATTTTTTATTCCATTCCAAATAAAAATCCCTCTGCTGATCAATTTATGGCATAAAAGCAAATTCTTGAATGAAAGACTAAGTTTAGACCAAGAACGTTTGCCAGACCCTAGAATATGAAAGGTACCACAGTTTGACAGAATAGGGTGCCACAACAGACTTTATATAAAGAAAAGTAATGGGTAAGGCTTACAAAGTTACATAGTCATCATCTATATTTTCAATTAATTATCAGACCAAGTAATTAAATAGGAAGTAACACCATGTTGATTAACAATACTCAAGAAATAATCACACTTGAAAATAATCAGACACTGACCATGGCTCACTGCACCAAACCTCTCAGGAATGATCTTGGTTCCCTGCATACATGTGATTCTCCCACTGCCTCATGTGGCTTTATGTGCTGGGCTCATGCAGTAAGCCTAATCCTGCTGTTGTCCATCAAACAACTCCTTTTTACTTTACATTCCCCAAGCTGGGAATGGAAAACTGGAGCCTGCAGGCCCTACTTGTTTTGTTTTTTCCACAATAAAATATAAAACTCCATATGACATTTTCTATATTTCTTCAGAGTTGTTTGGGGTTTTTTTTAATAACAATTGCATCCTTTGCATAGAGGCACAATAGGAAAGAAAGAGAATCAAGAATCTTCCACATCATGTTTGATGTCATCAACAAAGGAATCCCAAACTCTGTTTATACAAGATGAAATACAAACAAACACAAGTCTGTGATCCATGCAGTCAGGATTTTATCTCCAAGAGGATGAATGCACAGGCACTGCAAATTCAGACTTGCATCATTTTCTTAAATAAATCATAGAATCACTTAGGTTGGAAAAGACCCTTAAGATCATTGAGTTGAACCATTAACCTAACACCACCAAGTCCACCTTTAAACCACGTCTCTAAGATGTTACCTTTTGAGCATTTGTACCCATATAGACATATTAGAAATACTGAAATCACAGTATTAGAAAGATGCTGATACATACAGAGCACTATTTAGTAAGGCCACTAAGATGATTAACATCTTACAGATAAATAAAAGAAAAACAAAAATGAAGCACAGTAGGAGAAAAAACTTACAGCAATGATATGAAGCAGAACTCCTCCTTGCTGCCGTTCTTTATTTGTAAACACATCTTCAGGAAATTCATTAATGGCTGAAAAAGAAATATACTTTTTTTTTTTTTTAAAATTTTACAACATCTATAGAAGGAAGACTGAAAAGTAAGGATGCATCTGTATAAATATATGACCAAATGTGAAAGCATCTTCGAATTTATTACACTACAGTTTGTCACCTCAGAATCTCTTTTCTGCTCTGTAGAAAAAAGAGAACTGATACTTAGGTGTTATTAATTATCATCATTCCAGTGGCTTAAACCAACCTCCACTGTACTAAGAGTTTCACATTCTTATTTTTACTATCATCTCCTCTGTGTGTCCTCTAAATATAGTTCCAAAGTGATAGGCACAGGCACAAAAATTCATCCTGAAATTTAAGTGTGCCTTGCCTGAAAAATTATGCAATAGTTGTAACCTTCTATCAGGTTCTTAACTACAAACTTTTATAGGGCTCCACAGTCTTGCAAATCATTTCAGAAAGATTAAAGGGATTCCAAGTACTTTCTCCAGAAAGTCTAAATCTGGTAAAGGAAGGAATGAAACAGGAATGGTAGGTGTATGATAGGAATGTGCAAAGGTATGAGTTTTGGGATTATTTCTGGGTGACAGTGAAGCTGTTTGGAGCTCAGTTAAAGGATCTATGTTCCACACAAAGGCAACGGAGTGAAAAAAAGATTCCAGATGCTGGAGACAAAGACAGCAACTAAATCAAAAACCTGAAGAAATATATGAGATAAAACACATCTAGACTGACAAGGCAGGCAGAGATAGAGATCTACAGTGCCTCAGACAGAAGGCACTGTATTTCAGCCACAGGAATCCAAAAGCACTGAAGTTATTAAATTATTATTCAGAAATAGGTGTTCCTGACTGCAAGGAGTTGTAGGTGTAGGTTGACAACAAGATAAGATGCAGAAGGTTCTTATGAATTTACCATAATATACTGAATATCAGGGAAGAAAACAGAGGGAATATATGATCATCTTCCCCATATTCAAGACTGCCAGTAAAATATTATATTTTTGCTGTTCTATTTTCAACTTCAATGGTATATTTTCTCAATTTCTCAATATAATTCTGCAAACAGTAACCATGAACCTAGAAACTAAGAATTTGAGGTATAGTTTATGTTTTTAGCTACTAAAATTTAAATACTCTAAACCAGCCTTATTTTCAGAAAATGTTGCGCTGCAACTCTTTGAAGATTGCACTTTCTAGAGTTATCTTAAATTTGAGTTACCTGTAGTCACCAAACACAGTTGAAAATCTTCACTGCAGTGAGAGGATAATCTAGTTTCAAAGACCTTAATGACTTCTTATCTCCTCAATCTGAGTTTTATATATAGAAATGCCTCTTTGCAGCTGTACTACACACACCTACATATGTTGCATATGTCTAGCTTGACAAAGACTTGACAAAGAGTGTCTCTGCAAAGCTGAAGATCCCATACCTCTGTCTTTTCCTTAGACTGCCATAAATGTATTATTTTTGAATTAATACACTGGCAGCAGGCAGTGATTAAAACTTTATATACATAAATCATACCTACTTTCCTTCCAAAGTCAAAGTTACCATTTTATAAAATCTCTCTAAATCCTCCAACCTACTATTTGAAAGCCACTGTAGTTTTGTTTAAAACTACTGATGGTCTATAAAATAAAAATTAATCAACAATGACTAACTGCAATTCCTTTACTGATTTTCATTAGGCTTTTCTATAAGACCTATTCTTACGGTTGTATTCTGACTGGAACCTGTATCAGCACTTGATATGTTGAATAGTGCTTTCCCAAGATATAGGTGCATCTTTTCTTTTAAATCTCAGACAACAAAAACAATATAAATCTATACTAAATTTTGCTTAGGTGCTCTTGAATGTGATTTCCTGTTGCTAGGTAAATGTTCTATTCCTGGTCCTCCTTCTGTAATCACCAGGAAAAATGAAAGCAATAGAGGATATAAATATAAAATGCATCAGCACAATAGCACAATAATACCCAATCACTCATTGAATTATGGAATACCATTCAAGGGTATGCAGAGTACTTCAGTGCCTAAAGACCATCAGCACACCAGTGTTTAGCAGGACCAGCTTCACTAAAGTGGGTCTGGGTTACTACAGAACTCCACAGTCTTCAAGGGCCATGATTTGCACCGTAAAGAGGTCTGTGACCAAACGAAACAGTCTGAGGACATAGTATTGCTATACAAATGCAAACCACACTGTAAAAAAAAGACATCTGACTGTTGAGCCAAACAAATTCAAGTACTTCTAAAATCGAAATATGTGAATAAAACATCTTCCTTTCTATTTGGTTTTCATCACTGTTACCCTCAAACAAGGAAAAGTATAGAGGAAATGCACATAAACTGTGAGAAAACTGGTTGCATTCTAGTTTTGAGACAATGTGTATTTACAGTTGACATTCTAACTCTCTTACTGAAAGACAGTGAAGGCTAATCCACAAACTATTGATCAAGATGCATCAATCTGCAAGGCTTTTATCTACAGATAAACCTTTTAAGATGCCAAAAGAACCTTACATGCATGTAACAGTCAAGCACGTTCTCTATAGTAATATACTGCTATATATAGTAATATGTAATATAATAAAATACAGTAATATTGTTCCCCCCATGTAGCAATCAGAAAGGAATACCATTCTGGAATAATATCGGAATATCATAAAATCTAAGAACTTCCTGTCAGCTACACTAGCTGCCAAAAGCAAAATTCTCAGAGGAGTTATTCGCTACCACATGAAATAAAGTATGGCAAAAAATTAATCAGAACTCAAAGCATGTGGTTTTAAATAAATTCTGCCCATTAACAATTAATATTAACTAAAATGACTAATAACCAAAAAAGCATCAAGGAGACTTCTCCTTTGGGAGAAAAGACCCAGAGGTACAGCTGCTGGCATCTTACACAGTATGGTTGCTCTTGCATCACTGGCTAAAATACCATCCTCACATGGATGTATTCATGACATACATACTATTTGTCTTATTGCATTTGTCCTCTGTCTCCTTCATTCAAGCCGTGGCTGTGAGAATACACATGTTCTAGCAATGCACTAGGATAGCAGAGACCAGAGCCCTGGCCTGAGTCTCTAGCAATGATAATGTGACCCTGCGCATTGCGTGCATCCTTTCACGTAATCTGACGCAAAGGTTTGCAGCTCCCTTCACAGGTGCTTGTGTCAGGAACACCATCCCCCCTTACTGCCACCATAGACCAGAGGGAATATTTCCTTGTCCCATAACCTGACAAAACGGATGTTTCATCTGGGAAGCTATTACCTACCTGGTAATCTCATTCAGTTGACTGTAAAATATTTCACAGTATAACATTAAAAATGGTTATGTCAGTATAAACTGAAGTTCCAAGAAGCATGAATAAAAATAACTACCTTTCTAATCTTTCTAATGTGACTTTACTTATTTGAAGTTAATACTAAATAGGAAATCAGAAGACCAGAAGATATCAAAGAGCCAGAAGACAGAAATGAGCCCAGGCATCTGATCACCAAGCAAAAGTAAACCAGCTTCACTGCAAACCATCCTGCTTCATATATAGTCTGGAAATGTAGTATTTGTAATAAATAACTACTTGTAATAAATATCTGCTTGCCTCACAGAGGTAATTTAAAATGAATTAATGTGAAGACAGCTTTTCTCAAAGATAATGCTCCTCTCTACACAGAACTCATGGCATGCAATTGTTCTCACACAGAGACACTACAAAATCTTCTTTAAAAGCCAAAGAAATGAAGCAAGGCTCTGGAGCTTGGTAAGCAAGATTTCTTCCTTATGAAAAGGCCACCTGCTACAGAGTTCCAAGGTGAAGTCTGGAGTTTTTCAGTGAAAGCATTTGCTGTCTTTATAGCTTTATTATCTAGATAATCATAGGTTTTGTATAATTGTCATCTATAAATTCTGTATACCTTATCTACATGCACTGTTCTTTATTTACTCACCGTATCACGGCTTTAATATTTTAAACAAAGGTTTGTTTTTCTTACCTACTGCTATGATAACCTGGTTGCTCAAGAAAAGGCTCTTTGGATTCCTTTGGCTCCTAGCTTAGGCCTGGGAATTAACATCACATAACTGAGGGGGGCAGTGGTATTCTGTCATCTGTATGAGCTGACAGAGGGGATGTGACATTATCATGGAGTGTGAGAGAGCACTGTCTGCCCTCATGGTACCATCTGATGTGTATGCGCAGCAGGGCACCGGTCTACTTCACACAGAGATATTTTCTCATATATTGGAGACAGAGCTATCTGGCAACCTGAGTGGGAGCTACATCTCCACAGTTTCTACTGAAAAGAGACAGAACAGATGGGAGAAAGAGATGAAATGAAGAGCAGTACATCTAATGGGGCTAACCTTTGCCAAAAAAAAAAGGAGGGGAACATACACCAATCGTCTGAAAATCAGCTAGAAATACAGAAATATTTATCCTGCTGGTACTGTTGCAAACCCATGGCTCCTGCAGATCATCTTATCAAGCACAGATTTATTGAGGGGGAAGGGAGGGCACCAAAAGAGCCAAGTCTATATGGGAACTGTCATCATTCTGCAGCTTGTTCCCGCTCCCCAATCATGAAATGAGCGGGGAAACAAAAGCAGCTTATCCAGCCATGACTTGGAGGGGACACCACCACCTTTTTCTCTGAGTCATGGAAACAAAAAATCCTTGATAATGCCACGACAGAAAGGATGATTCAGCTTTGATAAAAAGCTCTGGCTGAGCTGTCTGTGGCTAAAAAGCTACCCAAGGCATGCAAATAGCATGCCTTGGAACAGAATATAACAGCAGCTGCACAGCTTAAGCTGTCTGCATGGCCCTGGAGTGAGATGTGATATGCAGCAGCCAGGGTAACCCAGGCATGCCAGTGACACCTGCCCTGATTTAGGCTGTTACCGGATTACTGCTGGGTGCCATCAGAGCATTGTTCCCATATGCCCTATCCATACTGTGACAGGCAGTCTGCCAATGAAGATAAGTTTCAAAATCTCCTAAGCCTGACAGAACATCTCAACAACTACGTGGATCTGTGGTTTTATAACCTACCTCAACATGTGATTTCTTCACCTTATCAACAGTTGATTTACTCACAGAGGCAACAAACATGACAACTCTTAATACCTGCTAAGCATTCAAGCCTGTTACAACGCTTAAATTTCTCCTCATAGGGAGAAGGCAGCTGTAGCTGATTGAAAGGACACATGCAATTGGCTCCACTCCGCCTTTGCAGGAAGCCGGTTAGGCAAACGAGGTACACAGAAGCCCACTTCCACTTCTAATGCCTGCATCTTGTTCCTCTGCCTATGTTCTTCTGTCCCTTCGGGACATGTTACAACTACAGATTGCAATACCTACCCCCTTTGCCCTGGCATTCAGGGGTTGTTGATCATCAGACTCACCCAGGGCAGAGGTATAAGGGGAAGACAGAATTACATACTTCCACTTTTACCCCCTCTATAATCACATTCACAAGCCAGCCTGAATATTTCAAATTTGTGTCATTTGTTCAAGCACTTCAAGCAGCTTTAAGCACCTCTGCATTTAGTGTATTTCTGCTTATGTGCAATTCCCTTTTCATGTTGCAGAGCCTCATCTTCCCAAGGCCTGGTGCTGCTTTCATGCACATGTATTTGTGCCTCAGTGACAGCAAAACAAACTCTTCACTGTGTGCAGAAATGAGGTTCTTCATACCTGTCAAGCAAATGCATACATCCTTACCTGATGTCAGCAGTAAAATGTCAACAGTTTGTGCACCAAGAGTTGAACTTGCAACAGCTGTCATGGCATTGCAGCTTGCACTAATTTACAATTCTGTACTAATATAATCTGTTAGAAGATTTGAGGGAAAGCCAAAAAATCATCACTTCTTTCAACCACATCTCCCTGAATGCAGGGGTTCTATATGAGCTGAGTTGCAATGAATGGGCTAGGTATGTCTTAGAATTACCCTTGTTTTCAAAACATTTGTGGCTTTGACCCATACCATTCTTCAAAATCAGTGCACTGGGAAGATTTTTACAGAAAGAAGGTTAGCCACTTTGAAAGCATCCTGATATGAGAAATTCCTCTAATATTCTCTTCACCACCAATGTCAAGAGGGTCAGTCCCCTGTCATGTTTCACATATTAGCTCAGGTGCTGAAGTGGTGACAGTCCCAGAGATGACTGTGGTGAGCTCAGTACAGCCAAACATGTGTAGGTAGTCTTGGGGAACAGCATAATACACTCATCTGATCTTCTTGCATAACCTGTGCACTGTCAATATTGTGACAGCAATTGTGTACTTCAGAAAAGAAGAGCAGGGTTGCTTTTGCTCATAGGGAAGTATTGACTTATTTTAGTTATGTATTCCGGTGTTAGCACTGGAAACAAAGTCAACCCGAAGATCATATTATCACAGTGAAAATAGTTTACTCATATATAATACGTGTCATATGAAAGTCCTCCTTTTTAATACTACTTCCCAAATCAGGTATAATAAATTTTAACAGTCATTAGAAAATCATAAATGTGCCACAGTACATTAAAGCTATATTTTTTACAGAATTACAGAAAACCTGAATTCATTAAAAAACCAAAAATCACTTAAATCTCAAATTTTAAAATAACCCTTTCTAACACCACAATCTAACGTGCCCTTAACTCTGAATTGCCAGTGGAGAAAAATGGTATACTCAGCAAATGCTTT
This sequence comes from Strix aluco, assembly GCF_031877795.1. Lineage (NCBI taxonomy): Eukaryota > Metazoa > Chordata > Aves > Strigiformes > Strigidae > Strix > Strix aluco. The sequence continues at coordinate 113,982,567 of NC_133934.1, read as the reverse complement.
TATACATGAAAGCTGGTAACTTAAAACATCATACAAGGACCAAAGAAGGAAAAAGAAGACCAGTTCAGTGATAATCCTGGATACCATCTGGAAAAAATAAGAATTACCAAGCTTCAAGATTAGATTCCCATTAGAGAGCTGTTTCTAGTTTTCTGTAGCAGGATGATGTGGATTTTCCTTCAAATACTCAGCTTCAGCTTCTGCTGGATGCTAATCTAGGCACCAGTGTTAAAGCAAATCAGGAACAGGCAATTCAAAGAAACGCACACGTTTACTTGAGAAATTCTGCAAGGAAATTCCTTTAGAGATAACTCTTTAGTAAACTGGTTTCATGGATTATACCAGCTGGACAGCAACAGAGCATCCAAATGAAGTGCACTGAACTGATATGAAATACCACCCAACTTCTGAGAGACATTTGTGCATCAGTGTAATGCCGTGTGATGCCAAAGATCAAGCTTTCTATTTGCCGGCAAAGTACCATACAGCAGGAGGCACAGTGAGCATCCTCCTCCATAGCCCTCACCTCAAACCCAGTAGAATTATAAGCAAATTTTATCTCTGTTGTATATTAATTCAATTTGCATTGCTCATCCAAATGATGACTGCCAAATGCGATTACCTGTGCAATGGTAAGAGACAAGTTATGAAGCAAAAAACTGACTCAACACTAAACTATTAAATTGATTTAATATATGTATTGCAAAGAATGGTGTATTAATGAAATAGCCTTCAAAACTCTCCTTCCATCAGTATGAAATTATGAAAATTTCTATACAAGACTGGATTAGCCACAATAAAAATAACATTAATACCTTACTAAACCCTGGACTTACATTTAATTTCTTTTCTCTTTTATAAAAAAAAGAAGCGTCTGCACTCATTACAGCAAAGTCAAACAATCAAATAAAAATACATTAACAATTATCTGCCAACAAAAAGAAAATTGAAAGGAATGATGAAAGCTCATCTCCTGATCTAGGGAGTCAGTGATGACACATGGATTGCACAAGTACTGCAACATAGGGACACATCAGCATATCAAGAGTGCAGTGTTTCATGCATACTGGGCTTTGTGTTAACGGTTTTAATGTCCTCAAGATAACTCTAAAAGGACCCTAAGGTTTGGAATCACAGATTTATTTTCATCCCTGGCCTCCAGATGATATACTCTCTAGAAACTGTCTTTAAAGAGCTAGAGATGAAGAATCTCATTATTATTTTCTTTTCTTTCTGACAACAGTTAGTTATTTCACATTATTTTCTCATATGGATAGCTCTTGCCTGATGCCTTCATACAGCTGTATCTCAACCTTATCACTGCAAAGTAGCAGTTCTATAGAAGATGGTTGGAACCCCTGGAACACCTCTACCACGATCCCGGATTTCAGTACAGCTATCAAACTGTGAAGTCCACTCAAATTAACTAAGGAGGAGGACATGAACATTTCTAAATCAGTGCTGAACAGACGTGAAATTACCAACACCCAGGTTTTTTACAGTCTAAGAACAACTTACATTAAAAGATTAAATTCAGTGTAGTGCAGTGCCCTAAGTCTGTCTCTGTTTGACACCTCTGTTGGTCTCAGTGACCAGTCACAGAATTTCTGAACTCTGCTCACATCTTCTGTGATTATGGTACTGGTTTTCCACAAAGCACATGTGTATTCTTCAAAATCCCACCCAAGGACACCAACCCTTTTATTTTACACCTCAAATTCCTAAACCAGGATACTAAAATGTTTTTCACCTTCTCCCCTTTCTTACTGTCTCATACCGCCTCAGCTGTGTTTACATTACTCTGAGCCAAGGTTGCCAAAGCAATTCAAACATTAGCAGGGTCCAGCACTGGTGTGGCTTATTCAGACATGTCACTTTCCAGCTTAAGGGGGAAATAACATGGTTCATCCTCCACTCAGGACTGAATAATTATTGTGGAATAATGTGAACAGGTTTAAATTGTACTAGTTTATGATTGTTTTGTGAATTAACCACAGATATCAGTCACCAGCAAAAACTGGTGTCTTCTACATGGAATTTCCCTCTGGTTTCTCACTCTGAGCTTCATACATTTGACCTCCACCCTTCCCTTCACCTTTCCCTCATTTTTTGCTTCCTGAAAGTTGATAGTTTCTATGGTCCACAGCCTCTTGTTTCATTTAAGGGAGGGAGCCCTCTGCCTATGCAGGGTTTTGGACTCAGTTTAGTTGTCTCCTTTTTAAATACAGGTAGAAAGAGATGTCCCTGGCAAGATCACTACCTGATAGGAAAAAAGTTTTGAAAAAGGGATAATGATTGAATTAACTATCAATACTGTAACTCACATAAGAAAGGACAGTTATTAAAAGGTCAGGCAATTTTTCATCCCAACAGAAAAAGAATAATTCCTTATGTTTTTCCCAGGCAAGCCTTCCAGCGGCAGACAGGCTGGAGAATCAAACAACACTTGCTTTCTGTGAGTTTTTGGTATTATCACCTCAAGCTCAATGAGGTCTTGATTTGGGGGATTTTGCTGCCAGTCAGACTTTAAAATGTCTTCCAGAACTAAGAGATGGAAAGCATTTATGCTAGTTGTTCAGCCTATCCATTCATAAACTCCATTTGTTCACCTCTATGCAAAAAGGCCAGAAGTCTGCTGCCAAGGACAGGCTGCATTTTCTGCAATGTTAATGACATCTGCAAGGGGATTTCACTACAAATCTATTAGGAAGCTGTAGAGCCAAGGAAAATGACAGTTTGGTTTCAATACCAGAGGGCTTTAAAAATCAACAAGCAAGCTGTAGCACTTCACTGAAAAGATTATGAAAAGTGTAACATAATTTTAAGACACTGTGGACTAGTAAACCTCTTTGAAACAACATGATATTTGGCACAAAAGAAGGGCATTTTTACAGAAGGTGGGTTATAATTCCCCAATTTTGTTACTGAATATACATTGGAGCTGCTTTTATATATAGTGTTGTTGTATTATGTCTAATGAACAGCTCAACAATCAGAGTAGACCACTACCTCCCGTTTTGTTCCCAAAATGACTCTTTCAGCAGGTATACAAGGAACAACTACCACAGAAGTTGTCCTTGACGGATTTTCCTATGCTACAGAATCTCATAGCTGGAAGAATCTCTTTTCTGTGCTGCCTGAATATGCAAGCAAGACAGATCAGTAAAGTGAATTTGGCCCAAGGTTGAAGTCTCCTTCCTCTCTGAACATCTGCTGTGGTTTAACCCCAGCCACCAACTAAGCCCCACACAGCCACTTGTTCACTCCTCTGCCGGTGGGATGGGGAAGAGAAGTGGAAGAGTAAAAGTGAGAAAACTCGTGGGTTGAGGTAAAGACAGTTTAATAGGTAAAGCAAAAGCTGCACACACCAGCAAAGCAAAACAGGGAATTCATTCACCGCTTCCCACAGGCAGGCAGGTGCTCAGCCATCTCCAGGAAAGCAGGGATCCATCACAAGTAACAGTTACTTGGGAAGACAAATGCCATCACTCTGAACGTCTCCCCCTTCCTTCTTCTTTGTTCAGATTTATATGCTGAGCATGATGTAATATGGTCTGGGATATCCCTTTGGTCAGTTGGGGTCAGCTGTCCCAGCTTTGTCCCCTCCCAACCTCTTGTGCACCCCCAGCCTCCTCGATGGTGGGGTGGGGTGAAGAGCAGAAAAAGCCTTGACTCTGTGTCAGCACTGCTCAGCAGTAACTAAAACATCCCTCTGTTATCAGCACTGGTTTCAGCACAAATCCAAAACATAACCCCATACTAGCTACTGTGAAGAAAATTAACTCTATCCCAGCCCAAACCAGCACAACATCTGAAGAGCTCATTTGGCAGATGTCACCCATTTCAAAACTGGGATGCATTGTTATTCCATTGATGCCACATAACAATGGTATCAAAACTGCCCTTCAAAGACAAAAAGAAAACCTGGCTACCAGTGACAGAGCTGATATGAAAGATGATCACATTTATGAATGGATATAGACGGTCATGGCAGGAAATAACAGTTTTCCTTACAAAATATAACTGATACTGTTTAATGAACATCTCTGCTTACAAACTGACTATAAAAGTATTTGTCTATACAACCAAGTTCTTTCTTCCCAGCTTTCTTCTGTGAATAAAATAGGGTGTTACTACCTTCTTATACCTGCTGGAGATAGACCTCAAATAACACAGAATACGAGGCTATTTCCTACCTGGTACATACTCAGTAGAAGTGACAACCACATTCAAACTGCAAAATGACTGGCAAAATTTGACTCAATCGAAGTCAGACCACAGATTAAGTTTGAACTGCTGGAAGCTAGAAAAGTTACCAGGTTACTTGAAAACTGAACAGATTACATGTAGAAAACACTAAGAAGGAAGAAACAAGCAACCACAAGAGCTGCCAGAGCAGCTATCCTTCAGAATAGAAGTGCACTTTAAATGAAACTGTGCTATCGCGCCTTCAGGACAGTTAATGCATAATAATAGGCTTTTGAATCCCTTTCTACTTCAGCAAAAGCTGCAGTATGGCTCATTTAAAAGCAGCTGTATTGCCACACACCATTTTTTTCCCCAAATGCATGGAAAAGAAAATGAAATTCAATTTTTAAAATATATGTATTTTTACTGTTTTTCTGATACCAAATCCAAGTAGTTACAATCCAGGAAAATTTTGTTAATCTCCAAGTTGAAACAGCACAAAAAACATAGATGATATCTTCTACCAGGCTAAGATTAAGTTAAATAAACTGGTTTTCTAGAAACATTTTCCAGAAACAAATGGGCTCAAGGTAGCAGAGCAACAGCAGGCCTACAGAGACAAAACAGAGAAAGGCATAAAATAAAGTCAAGCATGGGTATTGTTTGAACTTTCTTTACTTAGAAGGCTTTCTTTCTGGATATAGAAGGAAAATGCTGGTAGGCAGCAGTAGAAAGACCTACTTGAACATTTATTCCACCCCCTGCCAATTCAGGATTGTTTCCAACAGTGAGTTTTCTTGTGCTTTGTCCAAAAAGCTCCATCAATCAAGAGGGAACAGGTAAAATACACAGATACAATAATAAGGCAGAGGAAGTCCCTTAAGTCTGTTCATTAGGTGATCTTTCTGGGGCAAGAATTCCCAAAAGGGTTCAGCACAGGCAAGACAAGATTTTCAAGGAACTCAGCTCACCACAGTCACCATGCCCAGCCCTTACAAAAATCAGGTTGTTGATACCACAAGATGAGATCAGCTGATTAATTCTCTTAATTTTGCCTTCATTTTGGAAGGAAGCTGCATGTTGAAAAAATGTTTCAAGTTGCACATATTAAGCTCTCAAAAAAAATGTTAAAAAATACTGTATCTGTAATGAAGTCAGGTTTTGGAGTCGAGTACTTAGGATAATTTTTTGTTCCATGTACCCCTTGGTGCTTTGAAAAACTCATTTTCATATGGACAAACAGAAGCACAACACTTTCTCCCTGTGAGCCACGCACATGTGGTGTAGCCAATTCTCATTACTTCATTGTAAACCATGTTATATTTGTTTTTTACTTTTCCTGAAGCCATGGTCCTGGAATCATGCAATTATGTAAGAACATCAGCTTTCACTTAAAACAAAAAATCTGCTTCTGGCCTTTGTGTTTGTGGAAGAGGGCAAGCTCAAAAATCTAAAAGACTGACAAAACCCAGAAGACAAACAAGAAAAGAGACCCAGACTTGTTGTTTATCTTTTAAACAAACATCACAATTCTGCAGGGCTAGGTTTACACTTTCTGAGCACACAGGATTACTAGCATTACTCCTCATTTCATATGCTGTAGCTCAAAGTCACAAATACATGCACATTTCAGCATGTGGTTTCTGCCCAATGATGTAAAGTTATGCCAACATGTTTCTTATACCATAGGCTAAAGCCTACTTCACCTTTTGCACACAAGTAATCCCACCTAAGGCAACCAAGATTTAACCCTCCAGTTCCTATGTCATGATTCATTTACTATGTAAATAATTTTTCAAATGGCAGATTTGCACAGTTGTCTGCTATTTTTCCCCAGACAATATCCCTCAGGGCATTTTCTCCTTACTCTAGAAATTCAAAAAGGAGCTGTAAACACTACTGGAGTACTTCAAGAATGATCTCTTTTCAGTCCTAGCTCTACTATATGATTCAGCAGCCTCACATTTGATATGAAATCTGGTAAGTAAAAACCAGCTTTTTAAAAGATTTGGAGACTTCCACATGTTTAGCAGCATATTAAGCGGCATTTAAGATCTGAGGGAGGGAAAGTGATTTGTTTCTTAAATGCATAGTAATTATTCCAGAATAAAAGCAATCTTAATCCAGAATAGAGCCATTTAGCAGAAGAGTCCACTGCTAGAAGGTAAAAAGATAAACATTACAATAATTCCACAATCCAAATTTATAGTCCGTCTCACACTATCTTTGTCCACGTGAAATCCTATTCCATGATTATTTAGTATCTATAAATGAATGGCGGCCGGTCACGAGTGGTGTCCCCCAGGGCTCAGTTTTGGAGCTACTCCTGTTTAACATCTTTATTGATGACCTAGACGAGGGGATCGAGTGCACCCTCAGTAAATTTGCAGATGACACCAAGTTGGGTGGGAGTGTTGATCTGCTCGAGGGTAGGGAGGCTCTGCAGAGAGACCTGGACAGGCTGGAGCAATGGGCCAAGGCCAACTGTAGGAGTTTCAATAAGGCCAAATGCCGGGTGCTGCACTTGGGCCACAACAACCCCCAGCAGCGCTACAGGCTTGGGGAGGAGTGGCTGGAGAGCTGCCAGTCAGAGAGGGGCCTGGGGGTGTTGACAGACAGCCGGCTGAACATGAGCCAGCAGTGTGCCCAGGTGGCCAAGAAGGCCAATGGCATCCTGGCTTGTATCAGAAATAGCGTGGCCAGGAGGGACAGGGAAGTGATCTTACCCCTGTACTTGGCACTGGTGAGGCCGCACCTTGATTACTGTGTTCAGTTTTGGGCCCCTCACTACAAAAAGGACATTGAATTACTCAAGCGTGTCCAGAGAAGGGCAACGAAGCTGGTGAAGGGTCTGGAGCACATGTCATACGAGGAGCAGCTGAGGGAACTGGGGGTTGTTTAGTCTGGAGAAGAGGAGGCTGAGGGGAGACCTCATCACCCTCTACAACTACCTGAAAGGAGGTTGCAGAGAGCTGGGGATGAGTCTCTTTAACCAAGTAATAAGCAATAGGACAAGAGGTAATGGCCTCAAGTTGCACCAGGGAAGGTTTAGACTAGATATTAGGAAGCATTTCTTTACAGAACGGGTTGTTAGGCGTTGGAATGGGCTGCCCAGGGAGGTGGTGGAGTCCCCATCCCTGGAGGTGTTTAAGAGTCAGGTCGATATAGCGCTGAGGGATGTGGTGTAGTTGGGAACTGTCAATGTTAGGTTAATGGTTGGACTGGATGATCTTCAAGGTCTTTTCCAACCTAGACGATTCTGTGATTCTGTGATTCTGTAAATGTTGCAATGAAGCTCATACCTATTCACATGAAGGAGAGACATAACCTTCACTTCAAGCAGTGCATAAACAAAGCTGAGTACAAGGCCAAAGGCCACAGAAGTGAAATTGCAAAAGGAAAGAAAGAGGGGAAAAAGGGTACATTGATTTAGTGACATCACAGCCCAATCGTGAAAGATTAGTACAGAGTTTTTTTAGATTTTAGAAGTGTAGAAGAATGTATAGTTTAATACAACACATCTCTTTAATCTAGCCAGGTCAGCTACCAATAATAGAGGAACTACTGTCACACAAGCTTCAGCACATATGGTACAAGCCCAGCTGGAAGCCTGGATATATAGGTCATAGCTGGAGCTTCTGCTTCACTGCTGCTGGTACCACAGCTAGCTCACTTAAACTCAGGTATTTCTCCATTACTGCAAAAATACTCTGTAAATTTGGAGTGATGCTTTCTAAAAACAAGCATCACACTGTCACAATCCTGCATGCACATCCCCTGTCTGAAATCAAGTCAGAAAACAGCACTTCATGTGCCAAAGCAGCCATCAGCAGTGCACACAATTTAAAGAGTGCTAGCAGATTTTATTTTAATTTATTTCCAAACTTCACTGTTAACAGCAAATTGATGAAAGTGGTACCTAGAGTTCTCTCCAGCCTACTCTGCACTGGTTTACTACACAGCATGCATGCATACTATGGGGAAACCCTCAGCAGAAAATCCCAAATCAGCACATCAGAAATGTATTTGTACTCAATGGACATTTGCACTTGGCTCAACAGGCACCAAACTATGTTGTCTGGCCCTGAGAGGCAAGAAAGAGACATTTACTTGGAGTCTCAGAAAGACACCCACGGAAAACAATCACTATCTATAAATATCACTGGGGTAACCATATAAATGAAGAGAAAGAATTCTGGAGAGTCTTGGAACATGGTAGGAAAAGAATCAATGTCTGAAAGCTAAGGAAGGAAAACAAAAATCAGTTAAATATATGCATTAAGTTCTTAACAAGAGAAGAAATTGGAAAATGACATACTCATCTAATCATACCAAACAGTAGCAGGTATTTAAGACAGATATATTATAAAGCACTTTCTGATACCATATACAGCAAATTAAAAAAATCTCTAGGAGCTCCTTCTAAAATATTCCCAAGAAGCATCACACCAAGATGGTGCCCAGCAAAATACATGTAGTTAGAAACAACTGATTCAAGGGACCTTTTTTAGTCTGGTCTGAATGAGGCTAGACTCCAGTGTTACCCACATCATACTTTACAGTGCCACTCAGTGCAGTAGGACCACACAAGATACAACCACCTGCAAAACATACAAAATGCTTTCACATCTGCCCATATAGGAATAATACTGCTTTACCCTTCTTTCTTAAAATAAGCTTGTATCATCTTCATCTCATTGCGTCTGGTGGTTCAGAAACTGTTTTTGCTCTCCTACCACTTGTTTAGATGAATTGAAGAGGAAAACCCACTTTCCTAATATATATTAGAAATACACAGAAAAAAAGAACATATTCTGTTTATATTCTCTCTACATATATCTATTTAGGTCTGCCTCAAAATGTTAGGCAAAAAAAACCTGCCATGCAGAATTAAGGTGGTTGCTTGTATTCCTGTTGTGCAGGAAAACAGAGCCAGAATCATAATATGGCTGCAGGAGCAGAAGGGTGCTAAAAGACCAGTGTGGTCACAAAACCAAGAAATGTGGATTAGGACAGCAAGTACTCAAAGACAGCAGAGCCTCACCACAAAATTCATTGCTTTCAGCTGATGTAAGGAGAGCAGAGCAGGAGTCTTGGCTTTAAACGGCTGATCTGATCAATCATCTCTCACCCGCCCAGAGAGGGCATTTCAAAAGATATTTATATGCCCATTTTGGATTACTAAATCTATGAACTTAATTTATAGTGTCAGTGTCATTTAATACCAATCTCTTTCACAGTCAGACGGAAGACTAAATGTATGAAAATGCCTCATATTGTTTGTACCTCCCTTCAACAGCCTGGTTGAATGCAGCAAGCTGAGCTGTCTGTGTGTTTCGATATATTTGGATTTAAGAATTTGCAAACCAGTTACAAACTCCAAGGGACATTACCAGATGAGTAGCATTTTCCCAGGCTTTTGTTCTGTGAAAATGCTTTTCTGTTACCTTGCAATCACCAAATACTGGGCATAAAATGTTGTACCTGGTTTGTGAAACAGTAAGGCCTGGTAAACCTTTCCTGCTTAATAATGGATTACACCTTTTAAAATCCTTAACTTGAGCGTGACAGTGCTTTGATTCAAGTTGGCTAGCCTGTCAGAAAGCACTAGTTACAACTTACATTAGCATATCTCATCAGCCACTCTGCAGTTGCTCTCATCTGTGTTAAACTACTCTGAGATAGATCATTCAAGTTAATTTTGCACAAACTGAATGAGAGAACATGATTTTCCCAACTGCATGGCCTATTTAATGCCACAGTTGGGAATGACATGTACCAGTTTGATTTCCAACAGTTGTTCCATCCACTAGACAAACCTCTTCCCATTCTTACCGTGAAAGCATAGATTGTGGTTTAATAGAAGACCGGGCAGTTGACCAAGTAACAGCTTGGTTTTTTCAGTTTGTGTTTTTTTTCCTAAATTTAACAGCTGGGAGATTCTGAAATGCGTCTGCAGATGAATCAACTGCTTAAATGGTTCAGTGAGCAAAATAATTGTATGGATTTTTTTTTTGTCAACATGGGGATTTTAACATATTTGCACTTGGCAGACATAACAAATTCGAGTAAAACTCATTTCAGTTCAATTTCTGTTCTCTTTAACTCTCATTTCTTCACCATATTTCTGCTGAAAGGCTAATACTGAAATTAAGGAGCATAGCTCTACAACAGTTAATGGAGCTTTGCTGATTTACATCAGCTTGAGATTCCAGCCCACATATTTTTCTTTAATTAGAAAGGTTCAGAGGCATAAACAGTGCAAACACTGTAAGTGCATGATGTTGTTCTCAAGTATGAGTTTAGAATTAGACAAAAGAATTCTGAAGTAGAAAAAAATGTGTGGATGGTGCATTTCAACAAAGACAGAAACAAAGTTTTTGCAGCTTTTCATAACAACTACAAGGCACGGGGCTATGAGTGCTGTGTCTCTGTAAGGTCATCAGCACAAATACTTGTTTTCTGAGCCAGGCATCTATCTATTTAAGTACTCTGATAAAGCTCCTGTGATGATCTTATCTAAAAAAAAGTCACCATGCAAAGACATATTTGGCTTTGCAGTTCATTTCACTGAAGACAGTCCAAGCTGTAACTACACTGCAAACCCACATTCTACTACAATACAGTACTATTTACACTAAGGAATAATTATGAGGAATTATCACTGGTAGGCAAAACAAAATTCTACATTCTGAGAAACATATGTTGACATTTTAGCCATTAATTATAGTCAACGGCACTGATGCCCTTTTCTAATGGCTTCACACAAGTAAGGTTAACCATAAAAACAGCACAGACAAAATAAAGCTGAGCTAGCACACAGGGTCTGCTAAATGTTCAGAACCACTGGGTACTGCTTTCTACACAACTGATAGGGAAAAGTACTGAGACATCTATGTCAGGCCAGGCTCCTTATTCCAGTTTGTAATCTAGGCATTGTGGACACTGCTCCGCTAACTGTATGGTGAACCAGAGGTAGCCCTGGATAGACAGAATCTGAATTACTTAGGCACTCTCTTAAAATGTGATGCTAAAAGAGATGCCACACCTAAGACAAATTCCTTGTAGAAAGAAATCAGAATATAATCCCTTAAGGAAGCAAGGATAATGTCCAAGTATTAGAGAATTCCAGCCATATACAGTAACATACACTGTTAACATCCCAAGCTAAACCTTACCCCTACTACTCGAGGGATGCTGGGGCAGGGCGATTAGGAATGTGATTGCCAGACTGAAATAAACTCAATTATTTGTGGAAATATTTGGAACACAGGAGATCATCAGAGGACTCAAAGACACAAGTGGTGTTTCACACTGGAAGAGGCCTGCCCTGGTTTTTGGATGAGGCACACCACACCTAAGACTGGGCTGTGAATGGTGAAAATGTAAGGAAATGACAGATTCTGACACATACAGTAATAACTGTAGAACTTAAAAAATACCAGCAAAATATAGTAATAACAGAAAGGCTGCAGCCAAGTAGGAGTGAGGAGGTACTGTCCACAGGGCTCCTCTGCCACCACATCAAGTGGGAAGAAATTTGTTTGATAACCAAAAGCAGGCGCAGCTTCCAACAAAAGGAGGATGGCACAGCTGTGCCAGCAGGCTGAGGAGGTGTCAGTGGCATCTGGAAGAAGCTGAGGACAGGGTGGTAATTGTCTAAAATTAACATTACAGAAGGAACAGTGTACCCATGAATAACTGACATGAACAATCACAAGCCGAGTTGAATCTTTTCCTGCTAGTAAGTGCATCCGCATAAAGGCATCAGAATGTTGACTAACCTTCAGTGAATAAAGCACTGAAAAATAGCAACAGCAAGTGCACTGTAGGAAAGCTAGATATAGGACACAGATTAATGTCAATGCCTACAGAAATAAAATACATACACAGATTTTACCAAATGACATTCCTTCACACATTTGATATGCAATCAAATACTTCATTTTCCATCAAAAAAACCCAACTCCAGCTGGCATAGCTCTGGGTTAAGGGATACAGACTGCAGAAGGGACATGTTTGGAGGAGATTTCACAAAACCAGTTTACATGCATTTGTCTTAAATGCCAGCTGCACTTCTAGTAAGCCTTTAAATGCTATCATAGTGACATCCTAGAGACATGAAAGTGAGATCACAGGACTGTATATGCTAAAAATAATCAAAGTAATAGCCTAATTTTACAAGCAATTTCCTACAGTTCAAATTCAATGAAGTATTGCTGCAAATCAGTTCACACAAAAGTCATGCCATCATTATGGCATGTTCTCCTTCTTAGGAGAAGCTGAAGTAGTATATTATATTCATAATATTATTAAAATTCATTATTACATATACAATATTTGTAAAAGGTATGTCTATAATAATACAATTAAGCACAAAAGTTAATGTTATAAAAACAAAAAGAAATCATAGACAACAGTATACAGGATGAAGAGATTACTGATAAATTGCTATAGGAGTAAAAGGTTTTAAGGAAAAAAGAGCATGTAACAGGGAAGAAATCAAAGACTTTTTATGAAAAAACAAAGAGCTATGAAAGAGAGGACTGAAACAAGTGCAGTGCATATGGAGAGAAGTACAGAAAATAAAATGAGGAGTGGGAAATTACACAAAACATGCACAGTAAGAAGTAACTACTGAGAGGCAAAATGATGTACCATTTCTGACTAAACATTCAGGGATGTGCTAATGAGATGCAAGGACATCCAGGAAGAAATGCCTGAAGGTTCAAGATCTGACAACAGAAAAATGTGCGAGAAGCAGGCACAGATACACATACCTGGAAACTACCATCAGAGAAGTTATGATTGAACCCATCAGAGCAGAGCTGAAGGTGTTATAAAGAAGAGAAAGCAATAGAAGGAAGAAACATGAATTATGTCAAAAGAAAAATAAAAAGGAAGCCAAAGGAACTATGAGCAAAGCAGAAGATATCCAATAGAGCACAACACCAAAGACAACAAGAGCAGGGAAAAAACAGAGGTAGTGACAGTAGTACAAGAGGAAGCGTGCAGACAGATCAAGAAGTGTCCCAGTGATCTCCCTAAGAGATGGACACATAAACAAATGGCAATTGCCCCACATATTTCATTAGGAGTGAACCTGTGGGAACCACAGATGTTCAAATCAGTCACAGTCAAACTGTAATTGCCATCAAAGAACTCACAATAATAAATAACATATAAAGAGCCTGATCGAACACCTTCACAGAATCACAGAATTGTCTGGGTTGGAAAAGACCTTGAAGATCATCCAGTCCAACCATCAACCCAACATTAACAGTTCCCAACTACACCATATCCCTCAGCACTATGTCAACCTGACTCTTAAACACCTCCAGGGATGGGGACTCCACCACCTCCCTGGGCAGCCCATTCCAACGCCTAACAACCCGTTCTGTAAAGAAATGCTTCCTAATATCCAGTCTAAACCTTCCCTGGCGCAACTTGAGGCCATTACCTCTTGTCCTATTGCTTATTACTTGGTTAAAGAGACTCATCCCCAGCTCTCTGCAACCTCCTTTCAGGTAGTTGTAGAGGGTGATGAGGTCTCCCCTCAGCCTCCTCTTCTCCAGACTAAACAACCCCCAGTTCCCTCAGCTGCTCCTCGTATGACATGTGCTCCAGACCCTTCACCAGCTTCGTTGCCCTTCTCTGGACACGCTCGAGTAATTCAATGTCGGTTTTGTAGTGAGGGGCCCAAAACTGAACACAGTAATCAAGGTGCGGCCTCATCAGTGCCAAGTACAGGGGCAGGATCATTTCCCTGTCCCTGCTGGCCACGCTATTTCTGATACAAGCCAGGATACCATTGGCCTTCTTGGCCACCTGGGCACACTGCTGGCTCATGTTCAGCCGGCTGTCTGTCAACACCCCCAGGCCCCTCTCTGACTGGCAGCTCTCCAGCCACTCCTCCCCAAGCCTGTAGCGCTGCTGGGGGTTGTTGTGGCCCAAGTGCAGCACCCAGCATTTGGCCTTATTGAAACTCCTACAGTTGGCCTTGGCCCATCGCTCCAGCCTGTCCAGGTCTCTCTGCAGAGCCTCCCTACCATCGAGCAGATCAACACTCCCACCCAACTTGGTGTCATCTGCAAATTTACTGAGGGTGCACTCGATCCCCTCGTCTAGGTCATCAATAAAGATGTTACACAGGAGTGGCCCCAAAACCAAGCCCTGGGGAACACCACTCGTGACCGGCTGCCAACCGGATTTAACTCCGTTCACCACAACTCTTTGGGCCCGGACATCCAGCCAGTTTTTTACCCAGCAAAGCGTGTGCCCTTCCAAGCTGCGAGCAGCCAGACTCGCCAGGACAATGCTGGGGGAAACGGTGTCAAAGGCCTTACTAAAGTCAAGGTAGACAACATCCACAGCCTTTCCCTCATCCAATAAGCAGGTCACCCTGTCATAGAAGGAGATCAGGTTTGTCAAGCAGGACCTGCCTTTCATAAACCCATGCTGACTGGGCCTGATCACATCTGGTTGTCCCACACATGTTGTATGATGCTACTCAGGATGAGCTGCTCCACCACCTTCCCGGGCACCAAAGTCAAGCTGACAGACCTGTAGTTTCCCGGATCATCCTTCCAACCCTTCTTATAGATGGGCGTCACATTGGCCAGTTTCCAATCTGTCGGGACCTCCCCGGTCAGCCAGGACTGCTGGTAAATGATGGAAAGCGGCTTGGCGAGCACCCCAGCCAGCTCCTGCAGCACCCTCGGGTGTATCCCATCCGGTCCCATAGACTTGTGTGTGTCTATGTGATGCAGTAGGTCACTGACTATCTCCTCCTGGAATGTGGGGGGGTCGTTCTCCCAGTCTGTCTTCTGGCTGAGGAGGCTGGATTTCCTCAATACAGCTAGTCTTGATATTAAAGACTGAGGCAAAGAAGGCATTAAGCACCTCAGCCTTTTCCTCATCACTTGTTACCATGTTTCCTCCTGCGTCTAGCAGGGGATGGAAAGTCAGATAACACTTGCAGTTCAGGGCAAGTCATCTGCAAGACTTCAATAACTTTCAATACTGAATTCTAAACCACAGTAAAATAAATGCAGCAGTGATTACTTGTCCAATTATTTTCATGGTAGCTTTCCCCTGAAAAATGACTGCACATTTTGGCCCACTCAACATCATTTTTCTTTACATTTAAGAATCTTTTCTACGCCAAAATCTAAATTACTTTTTGGCTGACATTTGATCAGTATTAATTAATAAACTATAACACTTGGGCTACTATTCTATTCTCAGCTCAGGCAGTGCTGTGACTTATGACCTTGAATAAATCACTTGGGTTCAGATCATCTGTTTTCCTTCTCACCATTTTGCTTCTTCTGACAATTGGGATACAAAGAGGTTTTGCAACTGAGGATTTGGTAAATAATAGTATCTACATTAAACGTCAAGCTAACAAAGTACTTACGTTGTTATCAGATGTAAACATACCAGTAAGAACAAAGAATACAATTTCAAGACATCTACTGAGATATAGGAGACCTGGATTATTTTGCTATTTGATAGCTGGACTTGCTATTACTTCAATCTTCGTATCTGTAAAAGCTTTGCTAACAATATTAAACAGACATGAGCTAGCTGTGTTTTTCTGCTTTTGATATATGTGTCTATATATGCTTATGTGTGTGTGTTATTTTGAAGTATTTCCAGAAAAATCACCAAACTTTAGTGATATCAAACATAATGGTCTCAAGATTTTGCCTCTTTCTTAAGCAGTTCAGCAAAGGAAAAAAATACACTGTAATGTGAGCACATGCTGTGTAGAGGTACAAAATAGCCATTGCTGTCTCAGAGAAAACAATTTTAGACAATGCTACGTTTCACGCTTTGAATTGTTAAACTCTACAAACTCTGAGAGTATCTGATCCTGTTAGCATCTGCCTTCCCACTAGCAAAAAGAACCTCTGAACTGCAGCAGCAAAAACAGTATCGCTTTTTACCAGGTGAGTTGAAGCAGACTCTGACCACACAGAGCAAAAAATGGAATTGAATGAACTGGAAGCATCATCTTCTGCTTGGACTTCCCTAAATTGCATAACCAGGTAAAACAGCATCTTAGCTCAAGTTTGAAACACCTGTGCTACCATGTACAAGTAAATCCCCACTTAACTCAATCCACTAATACATCTTCCCTCTATCATTCAACCATATAAATTATAAAAACCTCCTGCAGCAGGGAAAATAGAAAAGAATTTCATCAGCTGAGATCAAATTGAATTCAATGTAAGATGACTTGTCCCGTTTAGCTTTTATTAAAACATAAAGCAAGCAATATAATGGGTTGCCACAGACATACTAGAAGACAATGCTGTGCTGAACAGCCATACTTAAAAGCATCCTTCTTCCAGCCCTATGTTTCTCTGACTGGAGGTGCAGAAGCTTCATCTGGTTGATCTATTCAAGTGCAGGTGCCCCAAACAAAGTCTGAGCACTGTAATCATAGATGCCTATTTCTAAGTAGTAACCCAGCCTGACCATTTGCTGTCACTTCTCCACCTCTCAGTTTCACATTTCCACCTTGCCACCCATGCTTACCTCAGCCTCCAACTCTCTTTGTACCTAACTTGCTCTCAGCCCTTTTTAAATTGCACTTTCTAATCCATAGCCTTCCTGTCTCAGGTCCAGCACTCGCAGGAACTTCTTGCATCTCAGTCACTTTCCTACATTTTATTTTAGGTCCTAATCTAGAGGAGGACCTTAAAGCATGGGTAGATATGCTTTCTTGAATAAGGATAGACATTAACACATGCTATACTAAGTCAAAGTCTGGGGCTGTACTTCCTATTGAAAGCTAGGAGGTTTTTTTCAGTTGGGATCAATATCTTTCTATGTATCCTGTTTGGCACCTTGTAAATTTACAGACACATAGAATAAGAAAAATACAGGAGGGAACAATGTTTCAGGTTACTTTTCATTTACTGAATTAGAACATATTAAAAACTGGTAATAAAGCACAGCTGTAAGAAAACAATAAAAACTATATTGAGTTTTGGTTTGGGGCTTTTTATTTTAAGAGACTGTTGGCCAGAGCAAGGGTATATATAGTTTTCCTATATGTTCTTCCTAGTCTTTTCAATATACAGCTCTCTTCCGTATTACAATATAGTCGTAAATAACTAATAATTCCCCCTTTTCCTTCTATTCCCATCCTTTAAAAGGTCTCAAAACCAATTATTTTAAGGTAACTCTGGTCACAACAGGACACAGAAGAACTAAGATAAACAGCTTTTATCCACTACAATGAAAGGAAGCAATTAAGAAGCCAGGAGCATCATTCTTGGTCTTACAATACTTAGTAGCAAAAGAATGAAGATGCAAGTTTTCAAAGATGACTGGAGGATTTAGTCCTACTTTGATTTTATTGAAATTATGTATCCAGATCCCTTAACCAGCTGTGAAATTTTCAGCTAGGAAGTTCAGATTCCACGATGCTAGAGGAAAAATGTCTAAAATTCTGGTTTCCATGTGCAGTGTAATATAAGAGATACTACACTCAGTAGATCTAACAAGAAATTCCATTAAGACTCTACTTTGAACGTTTTCAAGTAAAATAACCAACTTAAACATTTCTAACATGCCAATTACCTTAGAATCCAATTGCAAATGTTATGTAAAACAGAATAACTATCTACAGCTGAAAAGCTGACATATTGACAGTCTAGAAGTTTGGCTCCTAGCACTGTATGAAAAGAATCAAAGAGACTACCAAAACTTTTGCAGGTTGATCCGTATCTTCCTCAAAAAAAGGAACAAAGGAAAAAGAAAGTATATAAAATATGAGAAGAAGGTGATAAAGAAGAAGAAAGAAAGAAAGGAAATTAAGATACAGTAAACAGAACCCTGGAAAACTTTTCCAGTCATAAAGGGTGTGATTAGTACTACCTGGCTGTATACGATGCACTCTTTTCTGAGGTTTCTATGGCTATCTGATACAAGGCCAAAGGCAGACCTTCCCGCACTTTCTAGGTGCTTAGAAGAGGAGAAGAAATAGTTTCTATTAATAGCTAATACATGCTAAATTTAAAATATATATTCAAACCAAATATACCGCTTGCAAAATGAGGTAGTCAAACTGAATGTTCAGAAATCTATTCTTTCAGAAATTTCAGCCCAATAACTACACTTCAAGAATAATCTCTAATATAAGATCAAGGCTCAAGATGAGTCCCTTTCTCTTTGTACTATTTCCTTTTGAGAGAATCTGGAATAAAAAAAAAAAAGTGCCAATACACAGTTTATCTTCCCAAGAAAGCATTAACTTGCTCGGAATAAGAATTGCAAAGCTTATGTATTACAGCACCACCTGGTGTGGCTTGCCATGGATAGAAATTTTAATTGGACAAAACCTACCAGGTCATCTAATTTACCTGTGAACCAGTGCAGAATTGATCACTATAACATACCTTTGGTGCGTTTCATTTTAAATTATTTGTTTTGGAAGACATAGTTCATATCTAATCAGATATCTGCACAACATTTGATGCAGAAGTGGCTCATAAAATTCCAGTTACAAGACTGATAGTTCAGTTTTAATTAACAAATACGCTGTTGGTAAACCCCATGACTTCCCACATCACAATGACTGTCAAGCAAGTAAGAAAACATGCCACTATCTTCTTAGAAATTTAATTTTACTAAGTGTTTCAAGCAGAAAAATGGGAAATCTCAATATGAAAACATAAAGCAGATTAGCAAAAATCAAGTTACAAAGCAGGATGACCCCTCAAATTCTGTGAGAGAAGGTCTTTCTATCAGGTGATGAAGGGGCATTCTGATGAGATTACATAGAGGACTACACAGCACACTTAATTGCATTGGGTTTAGCTGTTTCTATGCTTAGCTGCTTGGCAAATTATAAATCAGAAATTACTTCTTTCATTATTCTATCAATATTAGGATAGACAGCCGTAGCAAAGCATGTCTGGAATACTCTAAAACATCTATGTATCTGGGTTACAGGCACCCTATGCATTGTTTAATAAAGTGTTCCATTTCCCCCTTACCTTTCTCTGCCTACAAAAAAAAAAAGTTATTTTATGACACACATAATCCAAAAAGCAAAAGGCCTTGTTTACCTCTTATGCTGTCATAAATTAAGAATAATGCATGAAATCCAGTAGAATGTGAACTGGTGTAGATTAGCAGAAAATCTGCCCCAAAAGCCTCTACTACTCCATCAGCCAGAATTTTCTCTTGCCAGAGAAAAGAAATGAGTTGCTGTGCTCAGCTACACCGACTCTCTTTAACACACAGATATTAGAGCATTTGTGCTCATTTTTTGTCCCAGGCTACGGGTAGGGAGGTGCATTTCTGGCTGGGTACAGAACAAGCTAGCACCTGTCTAGTCACACAAAGTGCTAAGATTTAGAACATCACATAGAAATCTTATTTAATCCTGCCAAATTCTGTTGTCTAAATATTCTGTAAAACTGACTTCTGTGTACATGGTAATCCACTGTCCTCCATTCGGCAAAGAGAAGAGCATTCTTGACAACTAATCAACATACAACTTTAATGAATAAGCTGGCATATCTCACTATAAATTGGCATATCTCATTGTAAATGTGTACAAAAGAAAAGGTGAAACTAACACTGAAAGATGGATGCAGCTGCTTTCTAAAATACTCAACAGTAATATTATCTACATTCTTGCTATGTCTTTGTCACGAGTTTGGATAAAGGCCAAGCAACTTGCAGGCAGGCCTTTCTTTACAATTAAAAGCTTGCTATGTTTCTAATTACCTCTCAAAGTCTGCCAGACATATTTGACAATTTTTAAATAGTTTTTTTGTAATTGTAATGCCATTACAAAAAGGAATCTGGTAAGCTAAATCACTTCCCTAAGTTCTGAGTCTGTATGCAAAAAGCTAGTGCACACATATCACCCATTGTCCCATAAGATAACACTCTAAAAACAGACTGAGTATTAACACTGTCAGTCAAGCTGAAACAGCCTAAAGGAACCAGAAAATTTCCTTTATTAAATTTTTAATTTTGAAGTTCTGTTACCCAAAAGAAACCACCTGCCAAGTTCTTCTGAAATACAGAGGGGTATGTTTCAATGGAAGAAAAAGCATGAATGTTAGTCACAAATACACCCAATGCTCAAGTGGTAATTGAAAATTCATTTTGCTGTTTGCTTATCCCCTTCATTTCTCATTTTATGTGTATATAAGTCATCAAAGTTCCCCTTAGGACCAGTCTATGCTTCTGTTCTTTGAGGTTGAAAGTATGAATCACCAGAACATCATCAATTGCCAGCAATTAAATCAGGTAAAACAGTATCAGGCAATTTTGGAAATAATTTTCGAAGAAACTCTGCAAGAAAATTAAGTGAACAAAATATCTGTAACCCCTTGTCAGCATGCTGAAAAACTAATTAGGTCTGTGCTTTTGATAAAGTAAGCTGACAAGAACCTTTCACCTCTTCAGTAAGATCCAATTTGCCTTGAAAATTTCTAATTTCTCTTTTGGTGTGTCATATGTGATTCATCCAAATACAAAGCAAAAAAGGAAAAAAAAGAAAAGGAAAGATCAAGTGCTTTTGGACTTGTACTAATGAATAATGTATACCATTATTCCAACCATAGTATAAATTTTCTAAATCTAAACTTTCATGCCTAACAGTTTATCAAGCATACCTTCAAAGTTACCATAAAAATAACTCGAGGGTGCTTTTTTACCAAAAATAGTACAAACTGCCAGAAAAACAGTTTAAATTACCTCCATTCTACTTAGCTATTGCCAGAATCTAAACATTTACCTAATAACACCAAATATGTACAAAAATAAATTGGGAACTGCTTGGGAACTGCTGAACCTAGAAGGCGTCCAGCTTGCTGTGGTATAACGTTTTGCCTACTCATTTAAGCTGGTCTATATGAAACACCCTGGTGACTCTTAGCACATGGGGATTTTGGAAAAACACCTTCCAGCTTATGCACCACTACCTTTGATGTTAGAAGGGAGAAAGCAAACCATTTAGTCTATTACAGATTTACATTCTTCATTTGTGGGCAGTCCTGCTTCAGGAAGGCTGAAATCTTTAAACAAAAAGACTCAACTGGGCCTGGTCGTATGTCCAAGAATCTGAACATCCACAGTCCCCAAAAATGAAGAGGCAGAGTGTCCCATTTTCTCAGTTACTCTTAAATTTAGTTTCAGTGTCTTTTCCCATTTCCTAAGAATCAAGTCAAAACTAAAAAAAAAAGACAAAATACCAAGTAGTGATCATCTTTCATATGTTGGGCAATAATTTTTTAAACATCCAGTTTCTAAATGCTAACTACTATTCTTCCAAAGAACAATCGGTGTGGTTTCTTTTAAATGGCCCCCTTGATAGGGGATAATTTCTTCAGTGCTCTCCCAATGTTCAAATCAGAAATGCAATACTGCTTGTCCTCTGAATATTTCATATCAAGTTCTCAAACACATGCAAAAATCAGTGAGATGATACCCTAGCATAGCTTTCTATTATAGGAAATACTTTTTCCTCTTTTCCAATCAGTTTTCATAGATTTTCACATTCTGAAGCTAGAAAGGACCTTTCTGATCAGGTATCTTAATCTTCTATTTAACCTACTGCAGGATAGGTTATGCCAAGAAACACCTCCTCCCATCTCAGGAGTGATGCATCCCAACAAAGAGGAAGCCAGATAAGACCACCAGGAGGCCTGCATAGATGAACAAGGAGCTCCTGGACAAGCTCAAACACAGAAAGGAAGCCTACAGAGGGTGGAAGCAAGGACAGGTGGCCTGGGAGGAATACAGAAAAACTGTCCAGGTAGCCAAGGATCGGGTTAGGGAGGCCAAAGCCCTGATAGAATTAAATCTGGCCAGGGACATCAAGGGCAACAAAAAAAGCTTTTACAGGTACGTTGGTGATAAAACGAAGACAGGGGAAAATGTGGACCCTCTCTGGAAGGAAAAGGGAGACTTGGTCACCTGGGATATGGAGAAGGCAGAGGTACTCAATAACTTTTTTGCCTCAGTCTTCACCGGCAAGGGCTCCAGCCACACCACGCAAAACGCAGAAGGCAAAGGCAGGGACTGGGAGAAGGAAGAACCACCCACTGTAGGAGAAGATCAGGTTCAAGACCATCTAAGGAACCTGAAGGTGCACAAGTCTGTGGGACCTGATGAGATGCATCTGAGGGTCCTGAGGGAACTGGCGGATGAAGTGGCTAAGCCACTATCCATCGTATTTCAGAAGTTGTGGCAGTCTGGTGAAGTTCCTGCTGACTGGAAAAGGGGAAACATAACCCCCATTTTTAAAAAGGGAAATAAAGAGGACCCAGGGAACTACAGGCCAGTCAGTTTCAACTCTATGCCCGGCAAGATCATGGAGCAGATCCTCCTGGAAACTATTCTAGGGTACATGGAAAATAAGGAGATGATTGGTGACAGCCAACATGGCTTCACTAAGGGAAGATCGTGCCTGACAAATTTGGTGGCCTTCTATGATGGGGTTACAGTGCTGGTGGATAAGGGAAGAGCAACTGACATCATCTACCTGGACTTGTGCAAAGCATTTTACCTGTCCTGCAGAACATCCTTGTCTCTAAATTGGAGACACATGGATTTGATGGATGGATGGACCACTCAGTGGATAAGGAACTGGTTGGATGGTCACACTCAAAGAGTTGCCGTCAACGGCTCATTGTCCAAGTGGAGAGCAGTGACGAGTGGTGTTCCTCAGGGGTTGGTATTGGGGCCAGCGCTGTTTAACATCTTTGTTGGTGACATGGACAGTGGGATTGAGTGCACCCTCAGCAAGTTTGCCGGCAACACCAAGCTGTGTGGTGCTGTCAATATGCTGGAAGGAAGGGATGCCATCCAGAGGGACCTGGACAGGCTTGAGAGGTGGGTCCATGCAAACCTTATGAAATTCAACAATGTCAAGTGCAAGTTTCCGCACAAGGGTCAAGGCAATCCCAAACACAAATACAGGCTGGGTGATGAGTGGATTGAGAGCAGCCATGAAGAGAAGGACTTGAGGGTACCAGTGGATGGAAAACTGAATATGAGCCAGCAATGTGTGCCCGCAGCCCAGAAAGCCAACTGTATGCTGGGCTGCATCAAGAGAAGTGTGGCCAGCAGGTCGAGGGAGGGGATTCTCTCCCTCTACTCCGCTCTCATGAGACCCCATCTGGAATACTGTGTCCAGCTCTGAGGCCCCCGGTGTAAGAAGGATATAGACCTGCCAGAGGAAGCCACGAAGGTGATCAGAAGGCTGGAGCACCTTCCTTATGAGAACAGGCTGAGAGAGTTGGGATTGTTCAGCCTGGAGAAGGTGGCTCCAGGGCGACCTTATAGTGGCCTTCCAGTACTTAAAGGGGGCCTCCAGAAAAGATGAGGAGGGACTCTTTGCCAGGGAGTGTAGGATGAGGGGTAATGGTTTTAAACTGAAAGAGGGTAGGTTTAGATCAGATGTAAGGAAGAAATTCTTTACTGTGAGGGTGGTGAGACAGTGGAACAGAGAAGTTGTGGCTGTCCCCTCCCTGGAAGTGTTCCAGGCCAGGTTGGATTGGGTTTTAAGCAACATGATCTAGTGAAAGATGTCCCTGCCCATGGCAGGAGAGTTGGAACTGGATGATCTTTAAGGTCCCTTCCAACTCAAACCATTCTATGGTTCTGTGATAACCATTTGTTCATTAATCCATTCTGGATTTAAAGACAATACATTATGTCGCTAAGTAATCTTTTTTGAAGCTGGATTATGCTCATTTTTAAAACATTCATTTGTTTTTTACTGTGAAATTATCATAGACTTGCTTGTGATTTCCATTTCCTGCTGGATGAAAGTGCTAGTTTTTCAAAGACTTCAGGACAGTTATACTCATTTATATCAAAGTAAGGATCTCATATCCCAGGGTACAGTTCTGAATCATTACTGCTTAAAACATGGTGAGATATAAAACTGCAAGATTTTGAACAACTTATCTAATAAATTAGTTCAAATTGTTGATAAGCATATGGACATTGAGACATTCAGTTCTGCAACAAGAAAAAGATGATGGGCTATTTTGTGAGGAACTGTGTACCTGAGTCACAGAGAAGACACAAGCTTATCTCTATAATGTTTGTAAAAAGCAGGTTCTATTCCTGACAGGGGTTCTTGGTGGCTAATGTAGCATATCTACATATTATAGACACAAACAGTATTATATTTTAGTGCTGTAAAGTCCTATTACACTACGCTATCTTAGTTGCAGACCCGCACTTAAATATCACTGTACAAACATAAAGCAATTACCAAATGCAGCAAATTAATTCACTTCTTATTTAGGCAAAATAACAGTTACCCAGGTCTTATACACATGAAGCACGTAACTTTATCTGCATTTTCCTTCACTGTTTCACAAGGGAAATTGTTAGGCTTATGCCCACACCAGTACTATTAAAGCACAAAGTGATCATGAGCAAGACTGACACTATTCCTTGGTATTCTACCCAGAGGTAAACACCTGCTGCAACCTTTTTAGTGAAAGCAACATCCCACACCACATCTTTTCAGAAAACCCTCTCTCAACTGGACAACTGTCTCTGATTTGCAGTTTATTTATGAAGGCTAACCACACTAAAATGGTTGCAGTGACTAACGCTGGAAAGAGTCTACGGCTTGCAGCTTCCCTTGAAATGAATGGCTGATGCTTACCACATGATCCCTGTCAGGCTTCTGGTGAGGTGTTGAACCCCAGCTGCACCATTCAAGTTTCAGAACTGCAAAACAGCTTATACTGCTGTTAAACCATATTGTGAGAAATGAAGAAAACAGCTGTATCCAAAGAACTCCTATGTGTACTCAGAGTCATCTCAGGCTGGTGTGAAAATGGCACATTTTAAAAGATCTTATTTTTAACAAAAGGTCAAATTCTGCCATCAAACACATACACGTGAATAATTCTAATAAGGAAAATGAAGCCATAGGCTACATTATACATCATTAGCAAACTTCTATATATCAAGAACAACATTTCAAAAGTGAGGATTTCAGTGTCAAGAGAAAAAAACCTATATCTGAATTAGCATTTACTTATTACTAATACGCATCAAATCAAAAACACGCACATGCAACAGGTGACTCTTGTGTTTACACATTTAAGCTGTTTTCCATATCTGAAAATAACAGTAGTGAAGTTGCACGCATGTACGGTATCAGACCCAGGAGAAGTACAGGAGGAATGCATACTGACAATGAAAGTAAGGATAAAATTTAGAGATAACAGGGAAATGGTCAAATTCAGCAACTCAGAACTACTATCTACATTAGAGGGGAAGAGTGAAGAAAAGACTGGGAGAGTGGGAAAAAAGAACCAGAGATCTGCTGAGGTACAGACCTTTCCAAACAGACATTTCCAAACACGTTTGTTGGCATGTGTACCCACGTACACATTCCTTATTGTTACCTAATAATAATGTTAAAAAAGAAAATCTGTTTGGCTACAAGCCATATGAGATGAAGCCATAAGCTGTCTCTCTCCTGAGATCTCACCAAAGCTGACAGCCTGAGTTAACAAAAGGAAAATTTCCAATGTATTTGGAGAAAAGACAGTTTAGGAGCAGCTTGGTTTTGGTGACAGTCAGAGGACAACTCAGAAAGATATGAGAGTCACTGCCACAAAGATGGCAGTGAAAAGTGAAGAGAAAAAAGAATACCAGTGACAGACACCTGAGGGATCCCAAAGGATGACAGCAGTGACAAATGACTTTCAAAAAAAACCTGGAATAAATAGTACTTCAAAATGAAAAAGAAAAAAAAAAAAAGTCTTATTTACATGTTGTGAGAAGGTCCTTTAAATAAGTGCTTTTAAAAGAGTGATAGGTGCAGAGATCCTGCTCTTCACTCCTCATGCACTGACACTCTTTCCAGTCTCTTCAGCTGGATGTACAGGAATTCTTAATCAATTCCTAAGAGTTCAGTGAGAATTAGGCACTACTGTGAAGAGACCACACTGAGAAGTACTTATGGGCTAGAGAGAAATACGCAGGCTTGAATAGCTACTAGAACACCTAAACAAGATACTCATAGATTTAAACATGAATTAAGCTTTTTAGTAAGAGTTGAGCGTACCTACAGCACCGAAGTCAAGGTTATTCTAGAGATTAAAAATACTTTTAAGTGCAAAGAAAACATGTATCAAATAGATCAGCATTACTCCTTATCACTGTTAGAATACTGGCATTTTACTAACAATAAAAATCATGCTGTTTCCTCCTACAAAATTCTTAGGAACCTCAATTATTACATGTGACCAAATAAGTGAGAGCCACAGTGTGGCGAACAGTGGTAAAGCTAGTAATAAGACAACAAAATACGTCAGTAATGTTCCTTAGCTACAAAGTGAGTTTCATCTTAAAACCTCAACAGTGCCACCACCTTTGGCCTGAAATAAAAATCCACACTAAATCCTGGCTGACTGTAGCCGAATACAGCTTTGATTCAATATAAAATAGACCAAATTTCATAGACAATGAACTCCAAGTTCTTTCTAATAGGCATGAGAGAAACAACTGCAGTCAGATACCATCTAATGCTGAAGCCACTGTATATAATTGTAACCCCCAGACATGTAGAGAGCAGCAAGAGTTCTGTCTCAGCTTTAATTCTTTGGTTCCAGTGGTTTTGGTATGCTGGATGCCAAGGGAAGTTTGATTCACGAGTAGATTTTAAAAATTCTGCTTAGATGGAGAAATCCTTGACCACTGTGATGCAAGAGCCAACACATTACACATAATCTGGTCAATAAAAGAAAGGAAACTAAGTGGTCCTAAGATATAGTATAGTGATTTTAGCATTTTCTGAAAGAGTCTCTGAAATGCATTGTCATTCCCCAGAAGACAAACATGTTATACTCAGTGTACCAACCTACAGCAAAATGAAGAGTTGCATTTGACTGACTTTGTTACAACCTATGTAGTATTTGGAGCTGAACTGACAGAAGGGACTAATAACCTAATGGTAGTTTTCCACGATAAAAAGTTGAGTATAAACAGCTGTGCATAATTTTTATGCTTGCATTTCTTTCTTACACCATTTCAACAAAGCACTTAAATTTGCACATACCAGTAGCTTAAATAGTATCTAGAAGCTTTTTTGAATTAGGCCCTAAGGTAGTCCCGATGAGTAGAGAAGGCCCATATCTAGAATCAAAAGACAATTACATAGTAGACTACTTCCCAGACCAACATAATTCTTAAGCTCATTTTCAAAATAGCAACAATGGCCTCAACTAAATCACACACCTGCCTGTTACACATCTACAAACTTTTTGCTGTTTAATATTCAGTTTCCTCATATTGTCATGGAGCTATTTCAACTGGAAAATTTTAATGCCCACATCATCAGAAAGAAATTATCTGCAAGACTACTATTTTTTTTTAATGTGGCACAGAAAGTAACAAGTTGGTATTATTTATGCCTTTAAAAATTGCTAATTTATGAAAGACAAAAACAATCTTTCAAAGTTCTAGATACTACACAACAGTAAATAGTGTTTGCAAACTCTATTCACTAAGTAGAAGAAAAAAAGAGAGAAGAAAATATCATAGTAACAAGGGACACAGAAACAGCTCTGTTCTACTACCTACCTAGACACTTGATATACCTGCACTGTTGTGTTTATCACAGCTGTTGAAAGAATGTTTAACTTTAAAAAATACATCCCAGGTAAGGAATAGTTCATATTTGCATTGCCTAGGATTAGGGTAGGAATCAGAGGCTCATGACCGTTGCTCAGATTTGAAAATACAATATTTACCAGATCTACACTCAGTACCTACTCTCCTTGCCCAAAGCTGAAGTCATTCTATTTTTTTCAATGTCTCCAGATTTACATCTCAGAGCAGAAAGTGTCCCTCAGTCTCTGGTTTATCTGGGGCAGGGGGAGAAAGTACTTTCTTGCTACAAGAAGAATCACTTATAAGATCAGAAGTTTTTGGAAGTCCCCGAATCAGCAAAGCACTTTTATGGACATGCTACTGGCATTTCAGTATTGCACAATACAGAGCTGCGCAGGCCCAGGAAGCAGATTAGCCTTCTTAGGTGGTGCTGCACCAAGGCTGTAACTCCACATATAATTAAAAAAAACCCAAGTCTCAGGTGGTGGCAAAGCTAGAGTAAGAAGTTCCTGTCTTGTATCTGCCCTGCCACACAATTTTTTCCCACTTTTGTCCTCCTCACCATCTAAGCTGTGCATGTACATCTATTCTGAGACGGCTTCAAATGAGGCCAGTTCTTTACCTAGAGCTTTACCTGATCTGCTTTACAGCACAACAACAGTAACAGTAAATGGGAGTAATGAGTCAGAAACAAGAGGTCAAAGTTCAGGTCTCCTTAAGTCAGTTTTATCACCATAGCCAGCATCTCACAGAAGGACCTTTAACATTTCACATAATTCCAGACAATTCCTAGCCAGCTGCACAGCGCCAGAAGTAGCAGCCTAGCACTAGTCCTCTTGCCTAAGTCCAGGTTCTGACAGATTGCCTGTACTGGAACAGGGCAAGATGTACACATCCCCTTACTCACCCCTACAGCCACTAATACTACAAAAATTAAAAGTAGGGTCTGCTACAGATCCCCCTATCTTCCTTTACGAGGTTAGCTGGAATTTCTTCTCTCATTTAATTGTGTCATATGTGTAGGGCATAATAGTGTAATGGATGTGTGACATCCATGCCTGTGTATGCAATAAATGCATAGTTCAGTAATTGTATGTATCTTGCACTCCATTTTCTTATGCTATCAGCATGTCTCATGCATATATGACCAGAAAGCACTGCATGAACAGAATCAAAATACCCCCTTTATCAGCTGAAAAATATTATGTTGGGAACAAAATTTCAGCTAGATGCTTTAACACTGTAAGATAGCACATCTAGTAATCGTAGTAGCAACAAACAGCAGGCATTATCTTCCTTACAGTACAGTACGTATGTTGTTTCAAGAGACATTTGGAAAAGCTTTTGATGGTTCACAATTACAATGCTTTTTAGATCAAAACGTACTCTGCAATTTCTTCTCTTTTAGCATGTGTTCACAGATGACTCGATTTTCTGACAAATACTTATTTAATACTTTTACTTAATAGAAAAATCAGTGAGAAAAACAGAAAAATACTGATGGGAGATCCATAATAAGAGTAAGGTGCATACTCCTTCAACTCTTTGCTTTCTGCTAGCTCCAAATTTTTGATTTATTGGCTGTCCATTTTGTATCATGGATGTTTTGGGTAGGTGTAATTTCTACCTATTTTTAATACTCTAAGAATATAAGAGATGTATTTAAAAGGGTTACACACCTACAGAAATAATGTCTTAGCAAAAAACTGCTTCTGGCTTTGCCAAGTGGAATATTTTGAAGACACTTCAAAAAGAAGTCAGGGTAAAACTTTAGTAGTTCCTCCTTCTGTATTTGAACCACCCATAAAGCACATGAAATTATTTCACAGTGCTTAAAATATAAGAAAAGACTTGATAAGCTTTAATTATGGCCAAAGAATAGACCTAGGCTACGAGCTTATGACCTAGATGAAGAAGATTCAGTTACTTAAACTAACAGTTGGAAAGATGCTTAGCTTGTAAGACAACAAACATCAGCCTGCTCTGTTAGGGATCAGCCCTAGGAACAGGAATAGCGAAGTAATGGTATGCTAAAGGGGATCAGTAAAATAATCACCCCTCTTTCTTGAGTTTTATAGTCTGTCTTTGTTCTAGATGCAGATGTTGAAAAATAGCTGGCAGTGATAGCAGCTAGGATACCTGCAAATAATTCCCTTTATACTATCCCATCCAACTTTCTGGCTGAATCAAGAGGCCACAGAGTAAGGCACCCCTCTTTCTTGATCAAAGATTAATCTGTCAGTTGCAGGAAAGACACGAAGTGGTAAACTCTGCATTATGCTAAGTAGAAATTAATAAACTCCTTTTACGTACGTTTACCGTTAGGCACACTAGTGCCACTTCCCTGGCTGCACAGTCATCCAGTTTCAGTCAGAAGGGTGGACCATACTCTCAGCCAGACTACTTGACAGTCTTGTCATTACGGCATGCTCCTGGGAAACGTGGCTTTGAATCCACTTAGGCTGTGAAGGAAACAATGCGACTCACTATGAATTCCCCATGCAAGCCTCTCAACTCCTAGACTGCTACACAAAATGCAAGCACAGTTGTCTCTCCTTCAGCCACAGATTTGAGAGAAAACAGCCATAGTTTCCCTATTTTGGGCTAAAATCAGTGAAATTATATGCTCTGAGCATACCATTATGCCACTCCTGCAGGGGAAGCTCAGGTTTGCAAATAGTGTTAGCACCTGGATACTGAACATGGGCAATACCCATGGTTGCACACCAGAACTCTGAGGTAAATTTCAGTGCTTCTTATTGCACTTTGTGGAGATCATGGTAAAATTCAGGCTGGAAGGGACCTCCAGGGGTCTTCCGTCCAACCTTGTGCTCAAACCAGGGTGAGCTATGATATCAGAACAGATTGCTCAGTGCTTCTACAATCACATCTTTAGAAATCTTCAAGGATGGACGCTGCATGAGCTCTCTGGGCAATCTGGTCCAATGCCTGGCTTTCCTCATGGTGAAAAACCTTTGCCTCATATCCTGTCTGAATCTTTCTGGTTTCAACTTGTGCATAGCCTCAGTCCTTCATGTGCTTAAATTTACTCCTGAGCTCAGTTCTCTGTCTGTAAAATGGGTCCAATAATCAGTCTCTGCCTCTAGGGAGAGAAGACGCTGTAAGAATAAATTACTTAATATTACTCATTATTGTTCAATCTGTTAAGTGAGGAGCTCACATATGAGAATGCTGTAGGCCACCTATGTAGAAAAGGTACTTTAACACAGCATATATTTCACTGAATTCTCAGTCTGGAGCAATGTCTGCTAACCAGTTCTGCTGACATGATCTGTAGAGGGACTTAGGGGGGGAGAATAGTTGGAATGCGATCAATAGTTCATGCAAGAAGAAACCTTTGGTTGTGAACTCAGAACAGAAGAAATGAAGTGGTGACATGATGTTCACTCCTTAAGATTCAAAGCACTTCTCTGTGTTAATCTTGAGTGTAATCCAATGTATGCATGGAACAGCTAATAATTAGAACATAGATCTTGTTTCTTTTTATACAAGCAATCTTTCTTTCCAATAGTACTGTTTCTGTTTGTGAAAGGGCATCCCTCTCCCACTATAGTATCAGTTCAAAAATAAGAAATTAAATTTTCTTCGAGGTCTCTGTTTAAGAGAACTCCAAATTCTACCTTCAGCACAGCCTGTAAACAACATGCTTAAATGCTCTCCTGAATTAGGGCCATAATTTGATTACGTATTGCATGAGATCAAGCTGGTAGTTGATTTAAAAATATTTCCTTAAAACATCTACAGATGCAGAATTATATAATTAAGCTATTTTAGACCATTTAATGAGGCTGCAAAAATGCACTAATACTGATTTGCCACTTGGAAGCTTGTGATGTTGGACTTACGGTTACTAAGGCAGCCTGCCTTAGTAGAGCAGGAGGACAGGAAAAAACATCTTTGTGAAAAAAATACAACCTTCTACACATTTTACTTAAGAGCAGTTTTGCTTTAATATCTAAAGTAAACAGAAACAGAGTAGGATATGGTATACTATAGGTTTTATTAGCATTCACTTGAGATGACCTCTATTGCTCACTAGCATATTCAAACATTGGAAACACTAACAAAATGTTCACAAGACAAAACACAACTGTGTATTCTGCTCCTGCTTTGGTCACTCGTCACATGTGTACACATCAGTGACAGTAGGTATGTAACACACATCACAGGATCTCTCAGTTTGGCATCTTAGCCCTAGGGTTTTTTAGATAATTATGCCAGGGTAACATGACTTGCTCTTCCAATCTTGTCTTTCAGAGTTTAAAATTCAGAGTTCTTTCCTGAAGAAAATTATATTCAACAAGTGCTCTAGGGCATACAATTTACATACAAGTGTCTGGAATCATAAAATAATGCTGACCACTGAGTGCCTGAAAAGGACAGGCTTGGTTGCTGTTCCAAAGGTAACAGGACAGAGGAACAGCTATGAGCACTGCTCTTGAGTGTATCTACTCAAATACTGTATGTTTCCATTTATTTTTATGAGTTTGGCTGGTCAGTCAAATTTCTATTCCTGAGCTACACTGCACCCATCTGACTGATAGGAAGTGGACTTGCTTCTCCCAAAGAGGAGAAAACACAGAACATGGTAGGAGTATAAAGAAAGGGTACAAAATATTTCAGCTTTGATGTTTCAGCAAACATGCATACTTACCTACAGGAAAAAATATAATCTTTGTTTTCTGGTCAAATACACTCAATCAGAACATACATATTACTGAACAGCCAGAACCATGTCGGTATTCATACACAGCACTGTGAGGTTATGGACATTCCCCCAGAAACGGACAAAATAAATAATAAGTGAACACGAGGGGGAGCTGTACGTGCAGAAGGAGAGAGGCACAAACGGCACCACATCAAACTCGTGATGGCCCAATTTCCTCACGATTTCCATAAAATATACTCTCTCACTAACTTCTCTAGTTAAAAACAGATCCACACCACAATAAGTGCCCCGAGTTTATTACAGTTTGTGTTCTTTGGATGGAAGAAGCATTGCTATGCATGTCCCAAAATTATGAAGTCTAATTACTACCTTAGCTACTCGGCTGTAACATAACTCTGCAAGTGAGACTAATAAACAGTGAGACATGCAGAAAGCCTACCACATTTTAGTGGCATTCCACACAGGATCTAGCAATTACGTAACAGTGAGGCTATAAAGACTGGGAATTGTTTAAATACAGAATTTAAAAATATATAATATATATATTATATATATATAATACGTAATATAAAAATATACTGATAATATAAATATTCTACTGATAGATCATGTGTGCATGCTCAGTAGATGAATTTGTCAAAAAATCCGTTAAAAAAGCCCTCAAAGCTACACTGTAGAAGATAACAACCAGTAAGATGATGCATGATACAGTGTCTAAGGAACAGTCTTGGCTTCTGTAGACTCGGGCTTCTGAAGAATTGAATCCTCCAGTGAAGGTTTCAGTCATAAGACTGAGCTGCTGCCTGGGGCAGTAAGTGACAGCAGCAGAGGCAGCTGACTGCCTGACTGAAGGAACCTGTGTGACAGATTTGGCGATGAACAGCATTTGAGGAGTGAGTCAGCAATGCCTAGTTGGTGGGAAAAGTAGATTTGGAGCACTCTATATAAACAACACTTAGGGGGTAAATTGCTAGTCCTGGAAGAGCAAGGAGAGAACAAGGGTCCTAAAATACACCTTGTGTCCAATATGAGAGCTAGACCCTGGGAGAAAGAATCAGCTAGTGTTTTGAAATCACATTCTCCATATGCAGATAGTGACAGTAAGCACAGCATCGTAATTTTTACATTCTAAACTCCTTTCCTCTACTACATGTAACCAGTAAGAAATTAATAATGGAAAGGTCCAGTTACACTATACATCTCTTGTCACTTATTCTATGAGACAGAGCAGTAATGCCTTCAGCAACACAAATGAGACAACTAAACGTCCTCAGAAGTCACACATACACAAGTTCTTCCAAAATAATATTTGCAGTAGAAGGGTCTCTTAACGAAAGCAATTCACAAAAGCCTAAGACAAATCAAAGCAAAATGAAAAGTCATGGGCAAAATGTAAAGAACTACAATGCAATAGCAAATTAAGAAAGAAGTTAGTCATGATTCTACCAACTTAGCTGAGCCTTTACCAAAACATACTTAGAATTGTGTCTCTGGAGACTGAATCTCTCTCATATAACACTATGAAGGATGCTTGTTTTAGAACAGAAAAGTAAGACACACCAAATTCATCCGACCCTCAGTGTGCAAGGTATTTTGAATGCCTGTCTCCACTGAGGATAAACATGGTCTACATGACTAACAGTCTGAATTTTAAATGGCTAATGTCACATGGAATTTACTCTCATCATAAACAACCAACATGATATGCATTACAGGGAACCAAACTTTTAACGATGTGTTCACTACTGTCTACAGAGCCAAATACTCAACAGTTTAAAAAAACCAAAACACTGCCATTACTGGTTTTGAATGGGTGAATATTACTTTAAATTTGCAGATACAACAGCTATAGCATAAGATTTGGCATGTCATTTGAAAGGTCTGTAATTTTGTCAATAAATATTTTCAGGGAGGAGTTATTTCAAATGCAATGTTCAATTTGAGAAATAATTTAAGTGTATCTTGTCTATACATAACTGCCTAGTGTCAAGTATTCGGTGGTTATGACTGTCTGTTTGTAGTATTCTACAGCTTCCATTACTGTAGCATAGCACCTCAGTCTGACGCATGCAACTTCATTGTACTTTTGTGAGACAGAAAAGTACTTTTAGTCTAACTCTGTAAATGAGGCCTGCAACATGGAGGATTAGATCAGAACTACGGAATTTAGGGCTAAAACAGGACTAATACAGAACTTGAGTAAGTAAGTCTAAAGAAACAACCCAGAAAGTCTGCACCAGCAGTTACCTATTCCTGGAAGAAGCAGGAATTCAGCACCTCCCTGTTTATCTTGCAGGTTCCCTAGGCAATTTCACCCACGCAGAGCTACCTTCATCTGAGGAAAGAGGCAACTAGCTTTTACCTGAGCAACGCTACTCTCCAGTAATAGGGTAAAGCAGCATTAAAATTTGCCAAAGCCCCTAGAGAGACTTGATCAATTAGGTGTGCTCCAAGTACTCCCTTCATATCTCAGTAAGACTGAATTCAGCACAAAACACAGTTACTATGGCCATTTTCAACACAGAAGTTAAACATAAATCCTTCAATTCCCAGGCTAGCACGCTCACATCTCACTGGTTGCTAATTCAAGACAGTACCACCTCTCCCTCAAAAAAAAAGATACAGATTATAACTATCTCACCTACAGACCTAACATTGATTCATACAGTATAACAGTTTTGCATCTTTGCACATTTACTAGTAAACGTAAACGTCCAAAACAAGTTCCAAACAGTTCCCAACCTGCTCCACAAGAACTAACTTTTGAACATGAGTTTTCTCCCACAGTCAAAGACCTTTGCCCTCTGATGCTTCACTGTCCCCCACCTCAAAAGCTCCTTGCGTTTAGTGTGAAAGATTCCATAGTGAGGGGCAACTCATCCAATCCTACCTGACATACTTGTCAAAAACCCATTTTGTGTTCAGAACTCCTGACCAACTTCACTGGGAGTGCTGCAGGTATGATTTGGGGTTAGAGACCCACAGCACTGCAGAGAGAAAATACAGTTCTTCTAAAACATGGCAGAAAGTTTTGAGTTTTCCCCTGCTGTTGAAGTGACACGATGTCCAGGTACATAAGGATGCACTTAGTGAGACTGCCAAAGACATCTAACTCCAACTGAGATCCAGAGAACTGAGAAACTTTACTCCAAAGATTTCACAGAGTATTTAGGTACTGAAGCCCTTAAAATTCCATTCTACACCCCATTTCCCTCTCCTGTTCAAGCGAATTTTCCTTACTGACTTTAATGAGAATCAGTTAGTTTTTAGTAACATATTCACTGTCAGAGAAATAATTTCTATGGACAGGGGTACAACTCACACTAGAATAATATGTTGCTTTATTAAGCTGACAGTATCAGTTCCATAGCTTTGGATGCTCAGAAATAGGTAAAGTAATTAATTTTTAAGGGGGACGCAGTACTTTTGGACCACGCACAACATTTGCTAACGTCATCTGGTGCTTTTCCACAGGCCAAGGACAACAAACAGTCTCAAGCATGGAGATTTACAGTTTCTGCTTTACCACCCAAAGTCATCTACCATGATTCAAAGTGCTTCTATGCAAAAGATAGCACAAGAAGATTGCCTGGAAGTAATTAATTTTCATTGTCTCCCTCTCTGAGAGGGAAACCACTTCAAGCAGTGGCTACTTTGCTTCTCACCAGACAAATTAGTTTCACTGTGATCTTTTTCAGATGTATAACCCATGAAATTTAAGTTGGTTGTAAAAGTCTACAGAAACCCAGTTTATCATCTTCCATCTGTACTGATTTAAACACTCTTCTTGAACAGCAACAATAACAGTTTTGAAATGTCCTTTCCCTTGGCTCCTCTCCTTCCTCCTACTTATATATATGCTCTCTAATAATTTTGATGGCACAGGGATATTTCAGTACTTTAACAATAAAATTGAGCATGTCAATGTTTTTGCTGTGTAATTAGCAGAGGAAATACAAACATCTGACAGCAAACTCTGTGATTTTTTTGATTTAGTATCAGAACAGATTTTCGCTGTTTAAAATGACAAATAAGCTTCACAGACTGCTACGTAATCCTGCTGTGAAAGAAAAAGTTTCACAATAAATTAAGAGAAAACTTCAAATTTTTTCTCTTGTATAAGGTGGATTAGTAACACAAATTAAGAATAGTGTCTCTGAGTACCAAAATAAAGGATACATCTCTTGTTGGAATTAAGATTTTAATACTTCGCCTTTGATCTGAATTACAGAGTATTCTTTAAATCCAAGAGCACAGAATTCCAGACTTCAGTAAATAACCTGGAGCTTGCTAGCACAAATCTGTCAGCTAACAAATCACTCTTTATCTCTCCTAAGGCTGCATTTTTAAAAGTCATTAGATGGTCATCTCACACACTAGCTTTACAGATCATGTAAATATCACAGAATCATCTAGGTTGGAAAAGACCTTGAAGATCATCCAGTCCAACCATCAACCCAACATTAACAGTTCCCAACTACACCATATCCCTCAGCACTATGTCAACCTGACTCTTAAAACACCTCCAGGGATGGGGACTCCACCACCTCCCTGGGCAGCCCATTCCAACGCCTAACAACCCGTTCTGTAAAGAAATGCTTCCTAATATCCAGTCTAAACCTTCCCTGGCGCAACTTGAGGCCATTACCTCTCATTCTATTGCTTATTACTTGGTTAAAGAGACTCATCCCCAGTTCTCTGCAACCTCCTTGCAGGTAGTTGTAGAGGGCGATGAGGTCTCCCCTCAGCCTCCTCTTCTCCAGACTAAACAACCCCAGTTCCCTCAGCCGCTCCCCGTACGACATGTGCTCCAGACCCTGCACCAGCTTCGCTGCCCTTCTCTGGACATGCTCGAGTAATTCAATGTCCTTTTTGTAGTGAGGGGCCCAAAACTGAACACAGTAATCAAGGTGAGGCCTCACCAGTGCCGAGTACAGGGGTAAGATCCCTTCCCTGTCCCTGCTGGCCACGCTATTTCTGATACAAGCCAGGATGCCATTGGCCTTCTTGGCCACCTGGGCACACTGCTGGCTCATGTTCAGCCGGCTGTCAATCAACACCCCCAGGTCCCTCTCTGACTGGCAGCTCTCCAGCCACTCCTCCCCAAGCCTGTAGCGCTGCTGCTGGGGGTTGTTGTGGCCCAAGTGCAGCACCCAGCATTTGGCCTTATTGAAACTCATCCAGTTGGCCTTAGCCCATCGCTCCAGCCTGTCCAGGTCTCTCTGCAGAGCCTCCTTACCCTTGAGCTGATCAACACTCCCACCCAGCTTGGTGTCATCTGCAAATTTACTGAGGGTGCACTCGATCCCCTCGTCTAGGTCATCAATAAAGATGTTACACAGGAGTGGCCCCAAAACCGAGCCCTGGGGGACACCACTCGTGACCGGCCGCCAACCGGATTTAACTCCGTTCACCACAACTCTTTGGGCCCGGACATCCAGCCAGTTTTTTACCCAGCAAAGCGTGTGCCCTTCCAAGCTGCGAGCAGCCAGACTCGCCAGGACAATGCTGGGGGAAACGGTGTCAAAGGCCTTACTAAAGTCAAGGTAGACAACATCCACAGCCTTTCCCTCATCCAATAAGCAGGTCACCCTGTCATAGAAGGAGATCAGGTTTGTCAAGCAGGACCTGCCTTTCATAAACCCATGCTGACTGGGCCTGATCACATCTGGTTGTCCCACACATGTTGTATGATGCTACTCAGGATGAGCTGCTCCATCACCTTCCCGGGCACCGAAGTCAAGCTGACAGGCCTGTAATTTCCCGGATCATCCTTCCGACCCCTCTTATAGATGGGTGTCACATTGGCCAGTTTCCAATCTGTCGGGACCTCCCCGGTCAGCCAGGACTGCTGGTAAATGATGGAAAGCAGCTTGGCGAGCACCCCAGCCAGCTCCTGCAGCACCCTCGGGTGTATCCCATCCGGTCCCATAGACTTGTGTGTGTCTATGTGATGCAGTAGGTCACTATCTCCTCCTGGAATGTGGGGGGGTCATTCTCCCAGTCTCTGTCTTCTGGCTGAGGAGGCTAGATTTCCTCAATACAACTAGTCTTGCTATTAAAGACTGAGGCAAAGAAGCCATTAAGCACCGCAGCCTTTTCCTCATCACTTGTTACCATGTTTCCTCCTGCATCTAGCAGGGGATGGAGGCTCTCCCTGGTCTTTCTTTTGCTGCTCACATGCTTATAGAAACATTTCTTGTTGTCCTTGATTGCTGAAGCCAGATTAATTTCCAGCTGGGCTTTAGACCTCCTGATTTCCGCCCTGCATAGCCTCACAGCATCTTTGTAATCATTGTGAGTAGCTAGCCCCTTCTTCCAAAGGCCGTAAACTCTCCGTTTCTCCCTGAGTTGCAGCCAAAGCTCCCTGTTTATCCAGGGTGGTCTTCTCTGTCGCCGGCTTCTCTTACAGCACCTGGGGACCGCCTGCTCCTGAGCCATTAAGACTTTCTTCTTAAAGAGTGCCCAGCCTTCCAGGACCCCTATACCCTTCAGGCCCGTCTCCCAAGGGATCCTGTCAAGCAGGTGCCCAAACAAGACAAAGTCAGCCCTTTAGAAGTCAGTTCTGCTTCCCCCTCTCCTGGCCTCCCTAAGAATAGAGAACTCTATTATTTCATGATTGCTGTGCCCTAGTTGGCCTCCAACTGCCACACCATCCACCAGTCCTTCTCTGTTCACAAAGAAGAGATCCAGCAGGGCACCTTCTCTGGTCGGTTCACTCACCAGCTGCATCAGGAAGTTATCTGCCACACATTCCAGGAACCTCCGGGACTGGTCCTCCTCTGCTGTGTTGTATTCCCAGCAGATGTCTGGGAAGTTAAAGTCTCCCACAAGAACAAGGGGAAGCGATCGTGAGATTTCACCTAGATGCCTATAGAATATTTCATCCACCTCTCTGTCCTGGTTGGGTGTCCTCTAGTAGACTCCTACCACAACAACTACCCTGTTGGCCTTCCCCCTGATGCTAACACAAAGACACTCCACCCTGTCTTCACTATACTTGTACTCAAAGCAATCAATATAACAGTCCCTAACATACAGCGCCACCCCACCACCTCTCCTTCCTCGTCTATCCCTCCTAAAGAGCTTGTAGGCATCAACTGGCACACTCCAGTCATGGGAGACATCCCACCATGTTTCTGTAATAGCCACTACATCATAATTTTCCTGTTTCATCATGGCTTCAAGCTCCTCCTGTTTGTTACCCATCCTGTGTGCATTGGTATACATGCACTTCAGATGGGCTGATGTTTTGCCCCCTTCCCCCTTCAAATCTAGTTTAAAGCTCTGTCAATGAGCCCAGCTAACTCCTGCCCCAAGATCCTTTTTCTCCTCTGGGACAGGTGCTTCCTATCCAATGCCAAAACGTCTGGCATCTTGTATACCAACCCATGATTGAAAAATCCAAATCCCTGCCGGTAACACCACTCTTGGAGCCACAAGTTCATCTGTTGAGTTCTCCGGTATTCTTCTTCACCCATCCCCCCAACTGAAGGGATGGAGGAGAACACAATTTGTGTCCCCGACCCCTTAATCAGTTTCCCCTGATATATTATAATAGATAAAGACATATAAAATCTCCATTCCCCATTTCAAGTAGCAGTGCTTCTCAAGAATGTATCATCCCTGATGTAAATAAATCAGAGAACCTGCATGCAGGCAATATCTGCAGGTAATAATAGCAAGATCCTAGTTTCCACTAGATACAGCAGTTCAATGCTGCATTTTCTGTGCATGGAGAAGTCCTACTGATGTAAAGTGGCTTAGGAAGGGCCAGTAAAATATTCCTTTGAAGAAAAAAAAAACACCACCTCAAAAACCCTGATTTCTGCATGAGTCTAAGTCCCCATTTTGCCTTAACACAAGCTAAAACATGAATGATCCTTCCTGAGGAATGCTCAATGTGTTGGAAATGTCTCAGTTTGAGAAAGGATCAACAACTTCAGGTTAACTATATGCTTAATTTTAAAGTTGTGCATAAATGCTGTACTAAATCAGAATGTTTGCTCAAGTGAACCAAGTAAAATAATGGATTAGATCCACTGTGAGTATACTTAAAAATCTGCCCTTCAAACTGAAGTGAAGGCACTGTAGTATGGGGTATTGTATCAAACTTCCAGTTCTAGACAGCTTTGTCCTGAGGCAAAAATGGTCTCCCCCAGGGACTGCTGTTTGTGTGCTAGTACCTCAACAGCAAAACTCCATTTCATAGTCTCCATTTCCAAAAAGTGAACAAAAAAATGTCAATTAAATGAAAAATTAATCCAAACACCAGAAGTAAATAAATGCAAACCTCTTAAGTCTAGCCATACATTTAGACTAACTTTGAGAGATAGAACTATTTCTGTAATACTGAATTGCAACAATGTTTGTGGAGGTCATTTCACTTTAGCTGAGATGTCACTCCAGCCTGTCCTCAACACTATGTGGGAGGTTTACATTAATCAGCTTTTTCTGAAGTTAAATTCTAGCATCACATCAATAGCTGTTACACAACATCAAGAAATAGGAGTTGTGCTGATTTATGAAAGCCAACCTGGTCCTATTTTCAAGCAACTGAATTATCAGATATGTTCCCCCCTAAAAATATTTTACATCGTAAATCTAAATGTTTTAATTAAGAACAAATAAATACAATGATGCATCGTGCTCTAAAAAAGCCAGAGCTATTTTACAGCTAGCATTTACTTTTGCTAAACTGGGGGGGGGGGGGGGGGGGGAAGAAAAAATTAAAAAAAAAAAAAAAAGATTTTTAGAGATTTTTATCATCAATAAGTACCTCATAATGGTACGATTTTTCTCACAACTTTAATTATGTGTTTCTATCTTCATATATTGGAGAGTGAACATTTTCCCAGAAGGGGGAAAAAAGCACACTCATTTCCCGAGTTTGTTTCAAATAAAATCAAATTATCTGAATTATATTCTCATAAAACAGACCATACAGCTCAATAGACAGTAAAGCCAAATTTCTATTCTTAGTTTTTGTTATTTTGCAGTGGTAAAGCTGCCTGATACTCATAGCAGCATCTGAAGGAACACCCATGGAATTTAAGCCTTTTAAACTCTTCGAAAATCTTTCAGCTAACAGAATTTTTCTCTAAAGGAAAAAGGAAAAAAAAAAAAGTGGGTGGGGTGGGGAAGAGAGAGAATAAAGTCAAACACATGTCCAGTCAAAGCACACATGTATTCATATATCAGACTTCAGGAAGAATTAAAGCACAGTGTAACTCTGGTTAATCTCATAATTACAAGAGGCTTTTATCTATGGCTATTAAATAATACGATTCAAGTTGCCTCTCCAAGTGTATAAAGTCACTGTGCAACTAAAATAGCAAGTCACTGAAGGGTATGCTACACCATTTACATAAAGAAGAGAAAGTTCATTTTTAGTAATTATCCTTGTAAAAGAACTACTGTTGTTTCCTTAACACACAAATAATATTTACTAGTAGAATACAAATGCATTCATTGGGAACATAATGACTGTAAAACTTTGAATTTTTACTTCTGTAAATGCCTAATCTGATACACTATTTTAAAACAAGCAATCCATTTGTTTTTCCCATATTAAAGATAAATTTTACAGGCAGAAAAGGAGGAAAGGTGTTTTTGCAGAGGAAAAAAATAAATAATCAGAGCAATGAACTCAATAATCTGAGGATAAGAAACACATGCCTCACTGACAAGCTACACTACATTTACACTCACTCTAAATCAGAATTTATACTGTGGCACATAAGTAGGTGCAAATCTACCACTGAGAAAGCCAGGATCATCTTCATTCTCTATGGAGAACAAGGCTTACTATTATAGAGATGCTTTTCATGTTCAGACCCCAATCTAACCGGATAATATTTGTAGAAGGGATAAAAGGATCTAGGTTCCCCACTAGTGTTCAATTAATTTTTTGCTCCCTGGGGGGAAAAAAAAAAAAATCCTAAACTTTCTGTGAAGTGAAGGAATATAGGGGAAAATCATAAAGGGCAGTCACTGCTGCAGCCCAGCTAGAACTGAGGATTTCCTGGTCCCCATGCCATGCTGAAACACTGGATCTGGGTCTCTTGCAGTAAAGATCAGTGTATAAGGTTATTATGCAGCCCTGTACATTTCATGTCAAGGCACAGAACTACTGAACATAAACTTCAGCTACTACACTAAAATAGCCATTAAAACAAAGACAAACCTATCTATAACTTACAAAAAGAGAAGCAAGATTTTATTGTAAAAACTCTAAACAACATGAACAAAGATCTCTTCACTTAGTACAG
The DNA here is from genome assembly GCF_031877795.1 of Strix aluco. NCBI lineage: Eukaryota > Metazoa > Chordata > Aves > Strigiformes > Strigidae > Strix > Strix aluco. The sequence goes on along the minus strand of NC_133934.1, from coordinate 113,939,787 downwards.
TGACTGAATTTAGTTTTCTGTACAAAACAGATGATATTTACAGTATCAATCAAGATGTCAGTTTGGGGTCATGTCTGTAGGCACTCCAGAATCATGAGATATCACTCCCTACTACAGCCTGAGCACAGTGAGATGTCACAGGGCTAAATGCATTACCACAGACAGGTACACAGACAATATTGTCCAACATAGCCATTTTCCACCCTACACTTTGGATACAGGAGGTCCTCATCTCTTCCACAAGTTATCAGATATGCTGCTGTTCACAGTTGAAAACCGTTTGGAGAAGGACAAAACTGACTCACAGACCACAGCTTGGCCCCTATCAAAAAGTATCTGGCAGAGGTGCAATCTCTCCTCCTCAGAGCTGCATAGCTCAACTCTAAGAGTCCACAACGGAGTCAGCGATGTGGTAGGACCAATTAGAATCAGCTACTGGATGGAAGGGAAGAATTTTGGTTGTGAAGATGATCATTTTATTCATTGAGTAGCATATTGTATACACATCACTACTCCCATCCCATCTGCAATCTCATCACAGAATAGTAATGCTAGTGGCATTTGTATTAGCATTCAACCCTGCAGGGGCTGGAATGGGGGAGAAAATATCAAATTTTGAAAGTGTCAGCAAAATCAAAAGATTCTGCAAATAATTTAATGCATTCCACCAAATCTGACCAATTTCAAAAGCCACTGAGCTAATAGAAGCAAAGTACTTTTTAAGACACTCAAATGCTTGTATGATCAGGGCAACTGTTATTTTTCCAATGTAACATCTATTATATGTGCAAATTGGTCTTGTACCTACATCTATGTGTACAAACTGGTGAAACAGTTACTAAGTAAAGAGAATTTCACAAGTAATTATTTAGCAGAGATGTAATTATTCTTTAGTCCACATTTTTTCTTTAAAACAAATTTGAATCCAGAGTGCAAAATGGGTATCATGATTGTTTCATAAAGAGTTATAAATACACCTTTCAATGTAAGCAATTTGTGCTAGTTTTGCTACCTCCAACACTACAATGAAGAGTAACATTATTTCTACTGTCACAACCCCATAACAGATGAGACAAACTCTGAGTTGGGTAGGTCCAGACTCTGTGCTCTACAGAAGATAACACTGAATGAAGTTGACTAATTTCCATTTACCAGTCTGTTGTCTCGCAGAGAAAGCAGCCCAGCTCCAACCTTTAATTACCTAAGTAGTACTTACTAAACTTAGTTGCCCTGAATATCCACAGATTAAAGCAGTTCTGGAGATGATCCGAGATAGTCTTTCCAAGTAAGAACTCTCCCATCAGGTGCTGTTACTAATCAATCCTGGACAACCAAATAACTATAGTAAACCCATACCAAATTAAAAAACATGATTAAATTCAGATCTGAAGTACTTGTTCCACACTCAAAAGACAGTTACAGTCAAGACAAAGCCTCCCCGCCCCCCAATCAAATAAAAAAACCCAAAATATTCAAAAACCTTTGAGTAAGGCATAAGCACAGGTTTGCTCACATATCAGAAAATATTGCTCAACTCTTTCTTTCTTTCTTTCCTCTTTCAGCCTGCAAGCAACAAGAGATGCTCATTTTATCCCTCATATGGCAAAGGAGTGTTGGTATTTTATACAGTCCCTCTCACCCAGTGGTCCCAAGAAAATATTTTCCAGTGGTAGAACCATCACCACAGCAGAGACCTGCAACCTCCCTAGGCACAATTTTTCATCTCCATTCTCTGTGGATAGCAGCTGGCCCACAGATGGGCCGGCTAGGCATTTCCTCACCCTCTGGTTGGAGCAACCTGAAAAGACCTATACGTTCCAAGGTTCTTCCATTGGTCCTTCTCCCGCTAAGTGGAGGAGAAGGAGAAGTAATTGTTCTGTAATGTAGCATTCAGCTACCTGGTATAACTGGCATAGGTATAACCTTTAGGTATCACCATAAATCAAAAACATTCAGCATACTGAAGCAGTTCTGGGCATAGCCTTACCCCATTTATACTAGTAAATAGTCTTGGTGCCACATGTTAGGCTTTGTAAAAACATATAGCAGGCCAAAAAACATCTCTATTGTGAAAAGTTACATTTCTCATTAAAAAAGCACAATAAAAGAGTCAAATCATTATGAGCTGATCAGGAAGGACAGCAGAGAGCTGAAGGTGGTAGCAGCAACAGCTCCAGTCTCAGCGAACTTAGTATGGCTAGAATTTATGCTTAAGGGGGGGGGAAATGCAGCTTAGCTACTGACCCTCTCTGCAGACTTTGGGCAAGTCACTTTGCCTTTTTCAGTCATCTTTCCTTTTCCTTGTCCATTTCCATTAGGCACTCTTACAGACTGCCACTGCATCTCACAACAAACAACACTATACTTCTATAAGGACCCTCCCCTTCTCCCTCCACCCTCAATTAGCAAAGCCTCTGTGCACGACTGAAACGGGACTGATTAATATGCTAGCTTTAACTTCTCCCCTGTCTAACCAATCCTGGCTGTCCGATCTCCTGAGTGTACCATGAGATTCAAAAAAGGAGATAACTGTAATATTCCAGAGAGTTTCTTTCACATACTAATCTGCAAGGGGCTACATAAAAAATAACAAGAAAAGGCAAATGGACACTGGAAACTCATCTCAAAGTTTCAGTGCAGGTAAAGGAAGCAGACAAAGGCTAGCAGCAAAAGGGAGGGGGAAGGTTTGTGAAAGGCTTAAGAAGACAAGAGTCTTACAATTTTGGGCAATAGTAGCCAAAGATCCTGTGGAAGGACTTAAAGAAGCATGACATAATCAAGCAAAGAATGCAACCTCTATGAAAGCATGAGAAGTATTTAAAGAAAGAAGATTCTCACCAAAGAACTAAACCAGAAACAGCATCTAGCCATCCAGCAACAAATCTGTAGGGCAGAACCTCAGCTACTGTAAACTGTCACGGCTGTAATGACATAGTGGAGTTAAGGTAGTGTACACCAGCACAGGTATGCTCCCAGAAGCCCTAAAGAACAAATGCCTCTCTCTTTGAGAGTCTATGTTTTGGGTTAGGAATTCACAAAATTCAAAGCATATGCTGATTCGCAGTAAATTAAAAAAAAAAAAAAATCTGTTTTCCCCATTTCAGTCTCTTTGAGCTTCTAAACATGAGTTTCACCCATTTTAGTTTCACCATTCCCAAAGTTTAAATGTTTCCCACCATCTGTGAATATTTACCTCTTGCTATTCAAAGGTTTAAATACCTCTGTGCAATAGATCCAGTCATATTACCCCCAACCCACTGAACGAGTGAGTATATCATATGCAGGGGAAAAATAATTCATCAAGTTTTGGCAATCTCTGAGAATAGCCCAACAAGCAAGCATGTACAGAAACTGAACGGGTAGAGTCTAAATTATCTTCTTGTTCGCAGGAAGGCACATTCGTCACTGTTCCCCACTAAGGGTAGAGAATATCATCTCAAGAATGTTAATGCAGCACCTGTCATTAACATTAAAACCGTTAATTTAATGTTGCAAAAAAGAAAACAATTGAACGAGCACATATACATGTATAGCCTGTGTTCTACCTGAAGTGTCTGCTCTGCTGTACTTCAACTAATCAGTGGAGTCCCAGCAGGAATGAATTTGACTCAGTTTCTAAGGCTATTATATTTTCTACTATAATGTCTTCAATGTCTGTCAACTTTAAAGACTAAAGGAAACCATCACTCTTTATTGCCTGAAGGTCCTGCCTTCCTGTAGAACAGAAGTGAGCCAGTTTAATTGTCAGCAGGTTCATGGAATATTTTCAGCCTGCTAGGTGGATAACCACATCTATTCTGTAAAAGTCATTGGCGTTAACAAATACAGTAATAGATATGTATAATAAAATTTTGTAACTTCTGAAAAACCAATTATGAGCATTCTTATCAGAAATATTAGCAGAACAAAGCTTAAAATTAATTTACTGTAATGAAATTGCACACTGTGCCTAAGTGTATTTTTAAATCAGTCATTTTAACCCCCAAAACAAACACTGAGATTCAGAGACAGAGTTGAAGCTCAGGAGGGTCTGGTTTTGGTAAATTGTTCTCTATCTAGATGGTATCATTAGTACAAGCTCTGAAAATGTTATCTGTTGATACCAAATCCATGCTAAAAAAATAACATCTAAAAAATAAATCAAAGAATGGATATAAATTGTGAATGCTTCCACTTTTATGTGCCAAACACAAGGCTAAAAGGTAGCTCTTTTGTATCTTAAGTCCTTTTTAGAGACTCCCTTTGCTTTTCATTCTAGATTCCTTGCCCAACCAAAACCAAATCTCTCACCACATTTTGATTTTTCATACCTCTTTTCTCCCTTCTTCTGCTTACTACTTCTCAGGGCCTGTCTCTTTGCCCTGCTATTCTCAGGCTTCTCCCATAGTTCATTATTCAAATTCAGCCTCCCCTCACTCATATCTTTGTGTCCCTTTCACCTATCCTCCAACTCCAGGCTCCATGACTGGATAATCTTAGTCTTTCTACCACACAGTTCCAAACCACAAGTTTCTCTATCCCTCCTGCAGCTTCTGATGTCCATTTTCTACCTCCAGGTGCTTTTCACAATCTACTTTCCTGCAGCCCAGTTCTGTGCCTGTCTAGTTTTGCCTGAATCCTCCACAATGGTGGTCCAAGCTATGGACTGATGAGACACTGAGAGCACAGAGATGAAGTAACAAAAGCAGAAGTTTAACATTTATCAAACAATTCAGTACCTCGTAAAGACTCTTAGGCGGACCCCAAAAGTATGGATTAATGCTCACAGACTGATCTACAATGCCTTTTCCACCCACTTCCTACAACAGTAAAGTGAGGTGTGGTAACAATTGTGCATGATACAAAGCAAGACAGCAGCATTTTCTGTCTCAATTGCAGTACACAGTGACATGTCACAGACAATAAGGTAAAAATCAAGGACTGAAAATGAAATTGCCATGCATAAGGATGGGTAAATTTAAACACAGCTTTTATACCAACAGCACAATTTTCTGAGTGGAAAACAGAGCAGATTTCCACGCAAAAAGGTCTACCTGCATGGTCATACTAGCAAAGAACAGATCTAAATACACACACATTATTCCACATTAAGGATGAGACAGTCAGCAATACCATGGAGATCTGCATGCCCAAGTCACATTAACTTTGATTTTGAAATCCCCAATTCAGGATTTCAAAGATATCCTGAACGAAATGTCATTCATTTGGTTTCCGTACCAGATCACAGGAAACTCAGGTTGGATGGAACCTCAGGGAGGTCATATTAGTCCAAACCTTTGTTCAAACATCACCTTTGCAGAAGCCTAGATCAGGACTGAGGTATCTGGATTTGATTCTTTGTTCTACCACATATTTCCTCTTTGAGTTCAGGTCACTAATTTACACAACTGCTGTCTGCCTGAGTTGTCTGCAGTCACAGAAAAAGAGATGTTGCACTATTACTACATTATCATTTGAGAAATGCTTAGGTAATGTGGTTTGAAATACAGGCAGACATCTATATATTAGAGCTGGGCTAATATGGGAAACTTTAGATCTTAGTCTAGCACTCCAGAGCATTCAACCTGGGTGTTTTGTTTCATTGAAAGAAAGTAAGGGCCTGTATCCACAGACCTTAAATTTGGTTCTGAAGTTGCTACATTTTAGAAATTCTGATTTTTGTTACAAGCCTGTTTCTAGGTTTCAGAGCAAAGACTTAGCTTGGAAAAGTTGTTATCCACAGTGTGCTTCAACAGGACCAAACCCAACTGTAAATAAATCTGAGTCATATGAAATAAAGATTATATCAAGTAACATTTTTATTAGGTTTAGGAATATACAGTAATATATTACACAGTACTTATTTTTGTTTCATTTGCCCTTGTTTACTACATCTCTAAATGGCATTTAGTCAGACACAAACTACTTCCTGCAAACTTGGTGCCTAGACCTGGGGAAATGGATAAATTACCCTGGAGTTCATATTCTGTTCTCAGCTCTCCAGGGGATGCTGCTGGCAGGTTGAGCCGAAGCACGGAGAGATGTTTGTCTCCTTTCTTTCTACTATTTTGGATGCCAGTATTAATACACTGCTAGAAAATGAACAGCTCAGAGAGAAGGTTAGTTATTTGTTAAATTCTAGTTTCAAACAAAGCACATTTCCTAAACTGCTTCACAAAAAAATAAACAAAACACTTTTCCCAATTAACTTTAATGACATCTACCTGCCAACTGTTTTAATACCCACATCAATAAGCCAGGAAAAGTGTGTCAGAAGTTCAAGCTAAATCTAGGTGTGAATTCTGATTAAGAGACCTTGGGAACCACACAAGAAAAGTTTGCCATTAAACATTTGTTATTTGCTCTCAACTAGTCCACTAAAAGTGGTTTTAAATTGTCACACATCTATCTCCCTCTGGAAACAGAAACCATCCAACTGAGATCACAATCAATAAAGCTTACTGCTCAGCACCTACATGGACAAGAGCGAGTCCAGAGACAGCAGGGCCGGGGGGGTGGAGCCAGCAAGGAACAACCCAAACCCAACAAAACCCCACAAGCATATGACAAGTGGCTACAGAAGTAAGCTACATGCTAGATGGTTAGTAAGTCTTTCCACTACATAAATGGGTATCTGTGCCTATTCACTGGACACTGCACCTATACGTTATGCGCATACCATATGCATAAAGGAACTAAGAAATTTTTTCTTAAACTTTTCCTCATTTTCATTTCCTTTTAGACCAACGCAAGAACAGAATAAGGCTGGTAAATTTCCTGGTCTTTAAGGGCATAAGACATTGGAGTAAAGAAACACTTTAAATCAAAATGTATGCACTATCAATAAGTCTATCATACTACAACAGTTGCACATTTTCTATGCATCAAGGCATAGAGCAATCTGACTAAAAGGCTAGGGGGGAATACTTGTGAATAACATAACACAGTTATTATCTGCATTACTTCAACAAGACCATAGTCTTTCTGTGCTAGGTACTGTATGCATACATAGTAAGAGAACCTGCAGGTCATGCTGAGCTTACCAGTTTAGACTATTCATGAAACAAAGGGTTAGAGTGAAATTATTAATACCACCTCCTCAAAAGTGAGGGTCTAAGGCATTTATCCCTGTTACAAAATGGAAGTTTAATCTAGGGAAGATCACAAGCACATTGTTTAAAAGAAATACATATTATCACATTGTTTAAAGAGAATTTACATGAGCACAAAATGACATATTCCACCACCACCAAAAGTATGTTTAGATCAGCATCTATTACACAAAGTTTATGATCTTATATATTAAGGTGTCTATAAGAATTAAGAAAAAGAGGATACATCAATCCAGCATATTGAGAATGATGTATTTAACTAAGCACTGTGTTTGTTAAATAAAATTGATGGAAATCAATGCTTCCTATAGTGTCTTTACTACAAATGTACAAGAAATAGCTTTTTCTATTCCTTTGGAAAATTATTCTGAAGAGACAGTTCTGTCTCCTCTAGTCAGCGAGAACACCATCATTGATTTTCGTAGAAAAAGTAACAGGCTCTTGTACTCTCTATGGTATGTTAACAAAACTGTCTAAGACTGTAGTTTCTTTACAATGTATTACATCCTACATGAGTCCCCAACGTTATAACTAACAGTGTAAAATATACACAGACTTAATGACTTTTGATCCTGACTCAGAAGTCAGTTATACATATGCTGCTGGGAAACTCATTTTATTTCACTGTAGAAGACTGATTCTTTCTCTCTCAATCCAAGAACAAAAAGCATTGCTAGAATGTGCCTTTTAAGTCTAAAAGTAAAAAGGCAAAATGGCTCAGAAAGAAATACTAACCCCTGCCTTTCCCCCAACCCCCAATTTATCTTTACCCACTGATAACAGTGTGAGGGGCACACTTGAACCAAGTCCCCAGCTATTTAAAATCAGTGTAGCTCATGAACTGTCCATGACTGACAAACTGCTGGACAGAAAACCCCACCGACTCTTTCACTTTCAAGGCAGCTCGCTGACTAGCATCAGAAGACTAATGGAAATATATTCCAATACATTTCTAATTCACAGCAAATAGTTTAAATATTCTTTGTACTGTATACAGGGATTACTTGAAAATATTCGCAACAGAAGGGAGTCCAGATCAGTTGCTTTAACACAACCCAGTGGAGTCACACAGTTAGAAACATCGCACCACCCCGTCACCCCAGCTTGTAATTGCTCTGCAAACGTTACTCAGAGTTCTGGAGGACATAGAGACATGGAACATTTTGAAACAAGAGGCGAGCCATTGGAGCAGAGAAGCTATAAATCAGACTTGCTGGGCAGATGGCACTGCAAGCTAGCAAGCCGATGGCAGATGGAAGTAAGAGCTTGGATAAGGCAAAAAAATTGGTTTTGCAAACTAATGAGATCTGTTAAGATGCTAGAGACAACTACTCTCCCTTTCTAATAGTTCTGCTTTAAGTGAGGGTCAGATCAACCCCTCCTCCCACAGACGTTTACACAGGAAAAGTTTTCAGAGCCATGAAGAAAAGGTAGCTTGGTTTGCTTCAAAGAGAGATACCCACAGCAGCCATCCAGGAAGTTACTCAACATGAAATAACCATAAGATTCATAATTCAAAAATCCCATAATTCAAAAATCTCACAAAATTTTTGAAGTCCAGAGTCTTCTACATACAATTTGTAAGCCCTCCAGCCTGGCTTCAGGACTTGTATATTTTCATGGCAGAGGAGCTTCCAACAAAGGGGAAGTTTCCAGACAGGAAGGATCTTTAATGGAAAAATGCTACACGACCCACTAACTTTGGTGAGGATTTGGTCTTAGTCCAGACTAGAACTTCATTCTCACAAATGCTCCACCTCCTTCCTGCGGCTGACCGACAGCTCCTTTGCTGCTGTTATAGGATAGGTAGTATCCTGTAACTTCTTATGACTGCAGGATAGTTACTATCAGAAAAAATGTGTAGCACCTCTTAAGATATTCACGAATATCAGTCTCTCTAACCCCCAAATGTTAGAAAAACTTTTCTCCTCTACTTTTATATATATATATATACACACATACACACGCACTCACACATATATATTTTCCTTTCCTTTGCAAAGCCTCGGGGTTCTTTTTTAAAGCAGCATTGCCAAGACTTCAAAGTTTTTTCTGTTCTGATACAATGGCCCCAGAAGCATTAATAATGTTTCCAGAAGAACACAATACAAAAAAATCTACTTCAGTAAATTACAATCTCAGTGTAAACTATGTGAGCTTCTAGCAGATAGCAGCTTCCACAAGCTTCTAACATTACTTCTAGAAGCTTATGGAGGTTTTTCTCCCAAGATATATTACCAAGGGTGAGCCTTTCTTACCATTGTTGTAAACTGCAAGGATCTCATGGTCTTACAAACTTATATAGCTGCAATTTCTGACAACTTGGGATTTTTTTTTTTTATTTGCATGTAAGAAAAGGGGGTGAAGTGGTAAATAAATTAACTTTGTTGAAAGCCTTTGGGAAAAGGGAAGTAAAGCTGCAGACTTGTGTGGGAAGCTAATAAAGAGGGAGCACAGCAATAGCACTGCAATGACACAAAGGATTAACAGGCTCTCAGCAAGAACTTGCATTTCCCAAAGTATTATGAAGTTCTTGTATCCTAAACACACATAGAAAAACATCCACATAACATAAGAATACTGCTATATACCATATACACACCCATGCATTTGTAGGGCCCCTAGTGCTTACGGCAGATACAGAAATGACATGGGTATGAATAAGTATTTCTCATAAAGGAGCCTACAGAGAGCACTGTATTCATACAACATAGATCCATATTAACTATCTGTTCTTAAGATTTAAAAAACAAAACAAAAAAACAAAAAACCCAACCCAGAAATAAAGTCCAGCCATTTAAAGTGTTTGACAGCACATTCCTGAGATTTTCATTACATTGGGATAAGTACATGACTGAAAGCTTGCATATTCCAACTGAAAATCCACATTCTCTCACCAATTTTCTATGCAATCTTGATCAAGTCTCATGACCTTTCCTGGGACTACTTTTTCCAGATGTAGTCATGGGGTTACACAAGCTACATTCCCATGGAAATGAGCTATGCTACTTGCTCCTTTTTGATAGGTTTTAGGTCATTGTACCTTCTTCTCAATACGAGGCAAATCTCAATCTTTGGCTACTAAATAAGAATGGAGGAGAAAAACAAACAAAAAAACCACCAGGAAAAACCCCCAAAACCCAACCAAATCTACAGAAGCAGATTTTTACTGAGCAGTAACAACCATGGGTTCTTATAGACCCATTCCTGTCCAACAAACATAAATTTCAGATATTTTCAGCTCTCTTTATTTGCAGATATCTTACATCTAGCCACTCTTGCAGCATCTAAATCCCCCCTTCAGCTGCAGAAGATACACAGAGATAAGTTGTACATAACTGTAGCATAACAGGAAGTGACTAAAAAAAAAAGCTACAATTGCAATCCTGTGACACATTTGATCTGTAAATCTGTATTCTAACAGAAGAAACACCTTCAAAAAGAAAGGATAATTCCAGCACTGTGACTAGAAATCACTAATTTAATGCAAGTCTCATAATATTTTTCTTAAAACCTCAGCATCCTAAGGCATATTTGAGCCTTTCTTGTGTCCAGCTCTTGTGGTTACAGAGAAACGTACACTTCAACAACCCAAATTTCAGAAAACATATCAAAACAACCGGACTGTATTTTTTTATTCCAATTGTTCCTACAATTTTAAAGGAATGGAAGGAGCTGAGCTATTCATTCTAAACACCTGGAGAAGTGAGCACTGCTCCTGGTATTCCAATTTACACATAAGCATACGTTTTCCCTTGGCAGCTTTATCATATCACTGTAAAAAAGTTCTCATTTATACTAAATGGAAATCCCCATCAAGAACTTTGATGGGCATCTTTCTGATCCAGCTTCTATGATTTTGTTGGCTTGGCTCCAAATGTGCTGCCTAGTATGTGTTCAGACACGATCACATTGATGCATCCACATAAGTGGAGAAAAATGAAAGAGAAGTAGGAAAAATAGTATTTTCTGACTATTCATCAAGAATAATTATGTTTCCAAAGTGTCATTTTTGTCTTCTTTCTTGTCTGTGAACAACTTTGACAGACAAATCAATATTATCATAAGGTTACAGATGCAGACAACAGCAAACCACGAAGTTCTTAACAGAAGCACAGAGAAACTCTTGGACATCCACATGATACAGTTAAAGCTTTTGGACCACATACTTTGCACAATGTTCTTCCACTCCTCTGTCAAAAGTACGTAAGCACAGTACTGACCCTCAATCTACAAAACAGGGGCCTCAGCATTACAACAAACATGTAACAGGGCGGGGGGAGGAGGGGGGGAGGGGGTACTGCTCCAAACTCTTCTAATGCCTGGGGCTGACAGTATCCCAAAAGTCATGCTGTCATTGTTAGCAAGAAGGCACAGATTCTGCTGTCATCAAGGACTTGATCGGAGAATCATATTTAAAAAAAAAAAAAAAAAAAAATCTGAACTTTAAATTAATTTGGCTAGTGCCATTGGCAAAATGTCTCATCTCCCACACACTGTAAACCACAGAGAGGCAAGGAGAGAGAGAAAGGAAATACACACTGGAAAGACAGATGGGAAGATGAAAGCATTGTGGACTAACACTGATATTAAAATGCGTCATCTATCCCTGCCCTCAATCAATTATTATTGCCTGGCTAGGCTAGATATCCTGAAGTAAAATGAATTCCAGGGTTTCCATATTACTTACCTCATCATCCCCCTCCACACAATGTAAATTCCTACTCTGAATACATAGTTTATCATTAAACTAGCAAAACATGATTAAATATAATGGTAATGAACACAAATTACTGTGCTCAGATGGTATCTCAAACACTGCATGTTTAGCTCCCCATAGTTTCAAGAAGAGGACACCTCTCATTTAGCAGTGCAATATACACAGCATCAGCTAGATAGGAATAATCACCAAAAGAAATAAAATTAGAGAAACCAAATTGTCAGCACAAGTTTCATAATGACCCCAAAACATCCTTATATCTGAACATTAACTTTTACATTTGATAGATAAAGACATGGCATTATATGGCACAATAAACCTTATTTCTACACAGAACAGTCCTGCTTTTTTTTTTTTTTTTTTTTTTTGTGTTTGACACTTTTACATTTACCCTAACACATCACGGCAGCTTGGTCATGACAGCACTATGAAATACAGCTCAAGAGCTTGTAAGACATGACAAAGTCTTCCCATCTTACCTGGTTCTGTACAGTTCTTTTCTTCATGTGTCCCATTAGGTGATGCCATCAACCTTCTATTCCTCCACACTTCTGACAAAACATGTCTGTCTACAATAGTTGATTCTCGGCCTATATTAAATAGAAAGAGGTTATGCCCACTGTCACTTATTTTTTCATGCATCATCTTAACTGGACTATATCCCCCCACCAGCAAGGAGCATAGACAGACCATCAGTACGTGAATGCAGCAAAATCATCTATGACTGGGGCACGTGCCAACGTACATACAGTAGGTGCTCCTAGAGACATGAAACTAGCTACAAATGTGCAGTATCAGAGCTGTTCCATGTTCTGGCTATCAGAATACCTGGCTGTGACCCACAACGGGAAAATATTCTGCAGCAAGCAACTTCTGAAGCCTGCACCTGTGAAACTCAACACTTAACAGTTCCTGTAGATGAAACCAGCCCAGCTATGCTGACATGAGCAACAATCACACTTCCATTTAGTCATCTGCACTTGCACATACTACATTACTGATTTCTCAAAAAACAAAAATGCATATGGACATGTTCCAGTTACATTTTGGTTTATTCTGAGTCTAGGGGCTGATCTTTTCAGTGTTGGGTATACTTGATAATACCAATCCCTAAAATAACTTGTCAAAGAAAATGGAAAATAACTGCACTGTGAATTCCCACAAGCTTTAAGAAAAACAAACTTCTTTAGAAGTCAATGGAGCTTTTGCCTAAACTCGTATTCCAGAAGCATTCTCAATAGAATTTGCTGAATAGAGTACAGAAGGAGCACTTGTGATAATGCAGAGTATGCAATTATAATAATCAAAGGAAGAATAGAACCTCTTAATTAAATCACTTCCATCTCAACCTTATCCATTTCAAATGAACATATTATAATAACAAAACTTCTTCCACGGCTGATCTTAAGAGCTTATATTCAGTCATCACATAATGCTTGTGCTTTGTTACAGTGACTCTTGCAAAAAAAATCTAGCTTGGAAGTTAGTTTGGCTAGAGTATTTGCTAAAATATTCTGATGCCACAATTATAAGAAACATAGAGAACAGATGGTCAGTGTTTATGGATACAATATACTGTAAATTAGCCAGCTGAAAAAAAAATACCTGATGCAGCATACCGTCGAAAATTAGGTTATGAGAGATTTAGCTGATAACCCAGGAGATTAAAAACTTTCATTAGTCATGACATTTTTCATGTAAACCTAAAGAAGTTCTGGAAAACTGTTAATGTGCAGCAAAAAAAGACCCCTCAAACTACGTAAACATAATCATACCCCAATTACTTGCTTTCACAAACCAGTAACTTTATGAAAATAAATAGCTGGTATAAGGGGGAAAAAAAAAAAAAGCATAGGCATGACAAACAGTTCTAAATAAAGAAAGCAACAGTATACTCTAAAACCACAATTTTAAAAAAATTTAAAGTTCTAAGATGAGCAATATGCTAATACGGTCTAAGACACTGAATTCTTATATGGATGGCTTGTTGCCATCCTAGATATCTCTCAAACAACCCAGGCAATAATTTGAGCACAAGAGAGTTAGAAAGTATGACAAGTTCCACCAGATTTTTCTTCCCTAAAGCACACATTCTGCTGAAGTCTGATTTTCTTATATTAAATGTGGACCTGGGCTTAGTTTGATTTTGTTCTTAATTCCTCAAGGACTGTTGGCAGTCCTACCTAGCGACCCATGTGCTGCCCCAGCAACCTTAGACTTCGTATCCGAGGGATGCAAAGCATATTGCAGGAAGAGGGCCTGAAGCTGCACACTTGCAGCCCAAACTGTGCCAGCAGGCGGGAAAAAAAACCACGAATGGGAATGATGTAGTTGATTATAAATGCATCAGTTTACCAAGACGGCACTTGCACAGAGGATGCAACAGACTCTATAAAACCTGAGATTAGCACTGCTCCTTGCCTAAAATACAGAAATTTCTGTCAAATCCACACTGTAATTTAGGGGGGGGTGGGAGGGAAAAGATGGAGAAAAGAAGCAGTGGCAGCTGATGGAGGTTTACAACCTAGGGATAAAAATGAAAGGTGGCCCCAAGTTGCAGAGGGGACCACAAGCGGCTGGAGAGGAATCAGTCCTAAGGCAGCGGCGGGGGGAAACGACTTCAGGGCCGTTCCCAGGCACCTTGCTGCCCCGTGGCTCCCCGTCGATCCCCGACCTGAAGCCCCCCGAGAGGCGGGCGGGCTCGCAGCCGGGAAGCCCCTGGACGCCGCTGCCCCCTCTGCCCGGAGCTGCGGCCACGCACCCACCCGGCGCGGGGGCTTCTCCCGAGGGACCCGCGCTGCTCCCCGGCCTCGCCCGCCCGCTGGGGTATTTCCACTGAGAAACTCAAAACGGCAACAGCCGCGGACGCCAGACCCCGCCAACCCCCGGCTGCCCCCGGGGCGGCAGCCCCCGGGTCGCCCTCCCGGGGTCCGCCGGTTCCGCCGCCACAGCCACTCACCCAGTCGGGAGAGCAGGCTGGACATGCACCAGACGAAGAAGAGGATGGCGCAGATGAAGCCCAGCTGCTGCAGCAGCATCTCCCGCCTCTTGCGAACTTTCCTCAGCATCAGCAGCATGGTCTTCGGGGGGGCGAGCGGCGTCTCGTCCGGCTCCATCGGAGCAAGCGCGGGCGCCGAGGGGGCGGTCAGCAGGTCGCTCCGAAAGCGGGGATCAGTGCCGGCGGCTTCCCGCAGGCGGCTCCATGCCGGGTGGGCTGCAGCGCGGAGAGAAGCCGATGCCCAGCGCCTCGGGTCGGCGGCGGCGAAGCAGAGAGGCGGGGGAAGGCGGTCGGGGGCGCGGGGAGGACGGCGGCGGCAGACCGGCGAAGGGGGAGGGCGAGGCGCCGCTCTCAGGGGCCGGGCTGAGCCCCGCGCCCCACACGCACCATGGCCGGCGGCGGCGGCGGAGGAGGAAGCGCCGCGGCAGCGCCCCGCGCTCCCCTGGCAGCGGCCGCCCCACACCGTGCCGCGGGCCGCGAGTCAGCACCGAGGGACGGCGGCATCCACGCGGCTCCCCGCCCGCCCCGGCCAAGTTTAAAGTTTGTCCTTTACCCCCCTCCCGCCGCCGGCAGCCGCTGGCGGCAGGTGAGCTTAACAGCCGCCGCCGCGGGATCAGCCAGCCCCGGGGCTCCCGGCGCGGCGCCGAGCGGCCACTCAGCCCCGGCGGGCGGGGGCTCCCCGCACCGCCCGGCCCCTTTCTCCCCGCCTCTCTCCCGCAACTTTCTGGGTGCTCCTCCGGCGCCCATGGCAACGCGCAGGCACCCTCCCCCTACCGCTTTGCGGGGGGTGGAATTCACCGGCCAGATGAATCCTTTCCCCCACGGGGCGCGGGAATTCCCCGCTCTGGGTTCGGCGGGGGGGCGAGGAGGGGCCGGGCGGCGGCAGGTGCTGCGGGCCGGGGCCCGCGGGGCCGGCGGTAGGGCTGGGCTGGGCACGCGCTGCCTGAGGCGCGGAGCGAAGGCGCGGGCAGGGGCCGGCGGGCGCGCGGCTGAGGGGCCGGCGGGGAGGGGGCCGGGGGTGGCGGGGTGCTGGTGCCCTCTGGGCGCCTCCACCTGACTCTGGGAGACGCGTCTCAAGATGGACTTCCACGGGGGGAAAGGGCACTGCTGTGATCCGC
Organism: Strix aluco; assembly: GCF_031877795.1. Classification (NCBI taxonomy): domain Eukaryota; kingdom Metazoa; phylum Chordata; class Aves; order Strigiformes; family Strigidae; genus Strix; species Strix aluco. Next base: position 113,923,860 of record NC_133934.1, on the reverse strand, counting down.
GCTGTAACCAACGCGTGGTGTTAACGGCACAGAGTGAACGACCCGTTTTGTGAAACAGCGGCTAGTTCCAGACTGTCCCAAAGCAGACTTTTTTTTAACTAAAATTTGCTATTTACGTTAATTAAGTGGTTACTGATAGCCAACGAGAACAGTTCTGGGAACTTCCTACAACAGCACAGTCATGGGTTCTGTATTCCTTCCAGGTATCCAGAAATGCTGAGCGTGTCAGGGAGCACATGTAGACAAAACAGGATTAACTCATCGGATCTTCTTTTCAATACAGCCTTTGGTTTACAATGGAAGGCCTTTCAGGTGATTCCCTCTGGATCTCTGTCCTTGTACTTCAGAACAAATAACACATCATATCTGGCATTATTTCTAATGGTGTCGTGATTATAATACAAATATCCTAGCCTACAAAAGCAAATCTTCACAAATAAAACATCACTAATCCTCTGTGTTTTCCCATCTTCATGCAAATGTGTTTTTTTCTTATGTTTATGAATTATATCTGCTACAGCACAGTGATCAGGTACACATGTGAAATGGCTCTAGATTCATGCTGAAGGCTGCCCAGTTGTCTCAAGTGCAAAAGAGATTACAGGAGCTGGAGAACCGAAGACAAGCAGTTGTGTTAACCTTGTTGCTTGCCTGCACACCCATAGCTACAGAAATTTTGGGCTTTAACTGTTCAGGCTCCAGGGGCACCTAGGCTCTGATGGGCCTTTGACTTTCTGATTTATGTTAAAGCAGGAAAACAACTGCATGTTAGAAGAATGGCCCTAAGACATGCCCCAGTCCCCTCTCTTTCATTCCCTTTATAGCTGCTGAGAGAGGAAATGTAACTCTGAAAACTCTTGCCTACTACAAAAAAGGTAGTAGAGAAGATTACAAGTCAGTTTGTGTCCCTTTATTTTTCTCCATGGCCATGTAGAAAATCTCACAGGTGAACCCAGACTGATAAAAGCCATCCCTGACTGAAAGAACTAATAGGCTAATTAGATGCAGAGGCATGAGAAGGTGGATAAAGGTAAGTGAAGCTCTCCAGATCAGGGCTGTTATTTATAGTGGACTGGGGTTTTTGTTGAAGGCCTTTAAGCTCCAGTGAAGTTCTTGGCTGGCCATGTCAGTAGAGGTGCTATTGTGTAGTTAGATGCCACTGCATGCCCTGTCAGCTGTCATAATGCCTGTGAGCTAATTCTTCACGTGGCTTTTAATCACCTCTTTTCTGGGACTAAAGCCTCCCCTTCCACTCAGAGTGACAACATGAATATCAGTCTGCCATCCCCTTGTTCTGTGTTTAGTAAGAGTTGCGGTGCTGACAAGACTGTAGTTTTCTGTATGAAGATTTTATCTAGCAATAGAAGGATGGTGACACTGGAAGGGATTGCAAAGATTTGTTGTTTTTTCAGTATCCACTTGCCGTAAGTTTATAATCTTCTTCACTGATAAGACAGACCAGGGCCATGACTTCAGAGAGGCTGTCCTGATGGTTGAGTCTCTCCCCACAGCTGACAGAGGTGATTTTTATATTTACCAGGTTTATTCTCTTACTTGCTCTTTACACTGAAGACATTTTCAAAGCCATGGCACTCCTGATCTGAAGAGTTACTGATATTAAGATGTACAATGACAGGTGTGTCTGGAATTAAGGTAAATTTGTGTCTGGAGATGAGGCTGTGATTCACAGATACTCCATATTTGTGTCTATAGGTTGTTTACACAAAGATCATGGAATTGAACCATTGTTAGAGATCCTGAGTTTCACATGTGAGGGATTTTCATTAATTCTGTCAGGTCTTGTGAATATCACATGGATCAAACCGAAGCACATGGTTAGTTACAGGAATGCAAGTATAATATTGCCTTTTTTGACATAGAGTTTTTTCTGACTGTTAAAAAGTTGTCTGTTTTAGAGGTAACAGTTAGTGACTATAGAAACCCTGGGGCCACCCTTGTGAGGAACTGAAAGCAAGAAACAAAAAAACCAAAAAAGTGAAGAGATCTTTTGTGAAGAAATCTGCTACTCATGAAAGCAGTTCTCAGTGTGATTGTGTGTGTCTCTCCCTCTCTGTGTCCACAATTGAGACAGCTCAAAGTTCAGACAGTACTAATCTCCTAATCATACAAGCTTCTGATTAGCATTTTTAATCAGTTTGGTGATCACAGGGCAGCTTCAAGATTGTTCTTGAATACTAAACTTTCAGACCAGAATTCCAAATCACTTTTTATTTTGGTGTGTCCTGTGAAAATATGCCAGATACTTGTGTAGGATGTCTCAAAGGGAAGTGGTGTGCTGCAGAATTCAGCTCCAGTTACCTCAGCCCCAACAGTGAGCAGGACCCGCACCTGGAGGGTCTGTTTGAGTACATTCAAGCCATTCACACGGAGGTCATTACTGGAATGATGTCCCAACACTTTTTTCTGATTTGAGACATTCATGCTGTGTATGAGAGAGTGGTGATACAATGTCAGAGGCAAAAAAGAAGCAAATGCTTTCTGTATAAGGTGGCATTAGAGAAATTTACATTCATTTTTTAAGTCTTAAATTATTGCTATCTCTTAGTGCAACCAGAACAACTGTATATAAATTCAATGGCGTCTTTCCATTAATAGTCTCCAAAAAAAAAAAAAAAAGAAGACGACATACATGGTTTTCTGAGTGATGCCTTCACAGCGAGTGGTTTGGTGATACTCTGGATATTCTCTGTTTCCATTATAATCAGAACAAAATGTTTTCCAGACTAAATCTAGGAATTTTCGTGAAATAATTACATTTTGGAAATTAGAGATATTTGGGAAATATCATTAAAACAAAGTGTAGAGGAAGAAAATATTAAATACACTTGTCCTAAACTAACCCAGACACAAGAAACAATCTTTCTTTCTTATTACTGTGTTTATGATTGTGATCATTTAACTATCGTGTGTGTCCCATGCTAAAATGTCTCACTAGAAGCACAGACTAATCTAGCATTGCCAAATTTGGTTGTTTTTCATCTCAAGCACAATTAGTATCTTGAACTGACTAACAGCCAAAAGGCTTTGAATTAGGGAAGCGTCTCACAGGAGATCCATGAAAGCAACTAATCTGAGAAAAAAATATTGATGCTGCTCAGAGTCAAAGGAGAAGTTTAATGTTTGGATTAATTCTCTATGGCACTTCCTAAAAGGAGCAGAAGAAGCAGCAGCAGCACACCAGGGTAACTGGCAACTGAGACCCTGTTAGTTGGCCATGAAGACTGTTCCAGCACAGAAGAGCTGAGAGTGCATCAGCTGAGAAGCCTGGAAGATTAAGAGGTGCCAGCACCCCAGTATCATTTCCCCTGTCTGCAAGGTCAGGAGGTAGTATCAAAGAAAAGTCAACAATGGTCCCTCAAAAAAGACCAGAAAATCTTCCTTAAGCTATGAAAACTCAACTGAGAGGAAAGGCATTGTTGAGGGAGGAGACTTGGATCCTATGAAGGTGGTTCATATGAGGGAGCCATGGAGAGAAACTTGGTGCTTTCCGTAGTCACCTGCCTGTCAAGAAGGGGGCAATCCTGTGCTTATTTAGGACCCGGTCCCTGGAAGAGGAGCACACACAAATATGACTTGACAATACAAGCTTGCAGAAAGCAATATTTAAATGTTGAACTGTAACTCAGGTCACCATACATCCTTAGGTATATAGCCAGGTGTTGAAAGCCCCTTTGCTGAACTATACTTGAAATTTAGAAAGCAGATCCATTGTTGATATCAGCACTGAGGGTTCCACCAGTTTCTGTGGTGGGTAAACCTTGAATTGGGACCACTGGATTTATGGGGAAACTCCAATTGTAGGACCCTTCAGAGGACTCAACTTTGTGCTAAGATCCTCAACATCTTTCTACTCATTCTCAAATTTTTATCTCCTATCCATTTTCCAGTTCTGGTGGTCAGTTGCCAGCTGTGTTATATTGCGCTTTTACATGCTTCAAAGGCAGAAGTTTTCCTTAATACAGAGTTATTTTTGTAGTTTAACTCAGACCTTTGTTTTGCTTCCAAGGCTATAAATAACTCAGCCCTGAACTGGAATTTAAATGTTATGAAGAAGAAGTCAGTCTCACACTGTAATATGGAACTACATCTTCCTTTAACTTACTCAACTCTTCCCTTGTGTTTTATATCTTGCAGTCTTCCTAATGCTGATATCTCTTTAATAATCTTGGGTAATGCTGCTTTCTATTTCTGATGAGCATTTGTGGTTACAACCCACATTGAACACTTACCTAGCAGCCTCGTACTCGCCCAGACCTTATTTGGGAGTTTAACAATCAGTAGTCACATAACAATAACGGGACTCTCCCACAGCATGCAGGAATGCTACAAGCAAGAGTTCCTCATATCCTACATGCCATAAACAACCTCACATGAGCCCAGGAAGGAGGCCAGGCTGCTAATTATAATCTTCTTGCTATACAATAAGAATAAAAGGTACCAACCAGATCTAGGCTCTTGAAGTGATCTACTTTAAGCTACAAGAAAACAAGATCAGTCGACTTGTGATGTCCCACATGTGCTGTTAACACATTTTAATTTAGGTGCATTGGCTCTATTCATTTCTCTAAGCCCACCAAAATGTCTTCCTGCAGAACGGAATGAGAGACATTATGTATATCCATAGGAATCAATGTGTTCCTCTGCCGATAAGGTTTCAATCAATATCTACCTAAAAAAGGGAGTTTCCTAGAAAAACCTCAATATTTGTCTCCTTAAATCAGTATTGTCTAAGCCCTCCAAATTCATTACAGCATCTATGTTTAACGCCCACTAGATTTCTCAGGGATATAGGCATCTGCTTAAATGCTTGCCAGATTTGAAGAACTCATGCACATGCATAAAGCCATACTGAAATGGGGGTTAAATTACAGGGACTCTGTTACACAGCATATCTTCCCCTACACACATACCATTTCTGTCTTTCTCAGTTTCTCCAGCTTGCTACCTCCACTGAATCCCAGCCTCAATTGTATTTTACTGGTTTTACATTTTGCCCATGATTTTCTATTCCTCTCTGCCCTCACAGTCTTTTCTGCCCACTTCTCTGCTTCCCCTCTGTTTGCTCTGTATGACTTTGTTCCCCACCTCTTGATCTTCTAGGCCTGGTGTAAATTTTTCATTTGTTCCACTTTCTGTAAACAGAATTCCTTCCTTCTCTTCAAATTTTCCCTTAAATCTACACATGGGTTTGAGCTTAGTATTGACTCTAAGCCCTGTTCCCAGAGGCTTGGGGAAACGTGAGTGTGCTTACCCATAACTGAGGAATGAGGTTAGCTGACGTGAGGGACTCTGTCTGGTCAAAGCTCTGCAGGTTTACTGCAGCACTCTCTTCCATCACTATACACCACCTTTGTTTGCGCTCCATAATCTTGTTCCTCCCCCAGATAAGGAAATAAAATTCAGTTCTGTAAAATACTTTTAATTTGTTTTCTTTCTGGAAAGTTTTTGTATGTCTGTGAAATAAGTGAAATTCAAAACAACTACTGAGGAGACAACTTCACACACCTCAATTAACCACATTTTTGTTCAGCTTTCATACCTACTGGGATCTGTTTCCAAAACCCTTTGCTAGTCCCTCAGAATGAGAAGGATCATTAACTAAGCAAAAATTGATTCATTACAGTGAGAAAAATTTTCAACAGCTATGTGTTGTTAGCCCAAACCACAGAGTGCTGTGATCTTATGAATACACAGGAGGAAGCTGTGGAGAATTCTCACACACAAAAAGCCTCAGATGATGTCAGTGCTTGAAAGCCTGGAGGCCGAAGAGGTTCAATGAAAGTCCTGTTGGGGTAGCTGAGAGAGATTCAACAGGGCAGCTCCTTTCCTTCATTAGATTAGTCCATCAGAATAATTAAGAAAAGAAGAACAAGCACTCATCCTTAGTGACTGTGGAAAAAACAAACTACAGACTCAAAACGCTATATAAGCAAGTGCAGCAATGTATGTCCTGGCAACCGATGTCCTTGAAACAACAATATTGAAAAGGTGAGAACTGTCTTTATTCAGAGACTTGTAGAACATATGCTCGACAGAACCCGGGGAGGTCATCCTGCTTACTCCCTTTTTCTAAGGCAATATTAACTCTCCCTAACGTTGAGTGGGCTTGCTCTGAAATTTAATATCCATCTTGATACTGAAATTGCTGTTTGACTGCCTATCAAAGCTTTTAAAATAAAATGATGGTGAATAACGTTAAGAAAATTTACACCTCCTACTTTGGCTGGCATCTTTTTTTAACAGTGTTAGTGAGCAGAGCTTGGAGAGTTCTGGGAATTTTCCCCCTCATCTGACCACAGATTTTCAAAAAAGAAAATTTATTCTATTGAAAACCTATAATGTTAAAGCTAAGCAGAATCATAGCTGTCAATCAGGGAAGGTGAAGAATATTCTTACCATTTATTTCTGTAAAGCTAGTAGAAATCATGTTCCTCTACAGACAGTAGGCAGAAAACAACCTTGCCCTGGGAAGATAAATGCAGTGTATAAAATCATGTAAAATGATAGTCTAGAGGGAATGGCAATCAGAGAAATCAAGTGAGCAGGAACAGTGCTCAATGGAGTGTTTTGTATGAGGAATTCAGGTCATTTATTTCATTGCTGTTTCATGTTGTCTCCTGTGGAAGGGATAAGAAAGAAGGGTTAATTTGCTCCCCATTATGATCAGACAAGAGAGGGGAGAACAGAGAAGGCTGGTTCAGAGTCCAGGTTCAGAACAGCAAGGGCAAAGGTGTTTGTCTAAGGAGGCATTTAAGGGAAGGAAGGGAGAGCTTTGGTACACAAGAACAGGGAGATGGTTCTAAGCAAGTGGGATAGGCACAGCCATCTGTGGGAGCAGACAAAGGAAACCTTAATCAAAGTGGATCGGAAGGGCAAGTGAAACGAGCTAAAACGGGGAAACGAGCACCACTACATCCACTTTGAAGACCGAGTCTTGTACTGCGGATTTGAAAAGGGTCGATGTAGCAGGAGAAAGAAACATTGCTGTAGCTGCAGTACTTTAAGAAGAATGTCCTCTATAAAAGCTCCCTTTAAGTTTTCAAAAACTGCCACATCTGTAGCACAGCCTCCTCCAAACCCAGATAACCGATGTTCATTACTGTTAATGAAAAGTCATGGTCAAAGCACACAGTGTATTTTCAAGCATTGGCAGGAACACCTTTTACAGTATTTCCATGTTAACTTCCTAACAGACTTCACAATAAAATACTAAGACAATTAGTAGTTATTGTTGATTTTAACAAGAAATGTTTATCACTGGCAAATAATAAATACAGCACTCTTGCAAATTAATTTCTTTGATGTTTCTAACTCCCTGTAGAGGTTAGCAGCAGGCTATTTCGGCTAACCTTCATCATAAGTATGCTCAGCTGCCACTCACCACCAGGATAGCCCAGGTTCAGCACAGCTTCTCTGAGCTGGCAGCTCTTTTCAGCTTTTAGTAGGAGAACAGAAAAGGTAGCGCCACCCCATAGTCCAATAATTTAATAGCAGCTGTTGTGGGTTTCACCTACCTGTCATGTCTGACTCACTCCACCATCTTTTTGTTGTTTTCATTTAAATATTTAAACACTCAAATATTCCAGCCACTTTACATTTCACCTCCTTGGAAAGAAGCAATGTTTCAGAGGTGTTACCATGGAAACAATGGAGTGAGGAGGCAGCTAAACATGAAAGAAAGTCATCCAACAGTAAATCCAGAGACATGCTTTGGGGTAACTTGAAATTAAAAAATGTATAATTAATTGGGCTGCTGCTGAGCATGTGTTTGTACTTACTGCTTTCTTGTAAGTGACAAGAGGCCACCTTTTTGCCTGTGACAAGAAAATAAAGTTTCCCTGTGCAGAATTTTCAGTACCTAAAGTCCTTTTTGAGACAAGAGATAATACCACTCTTTTGAGATGACCACCAGAGTTAGTTATCAGCAAGGTCAGGTATTAAGGGTCTGCAACACCAGCTTCCTCAACAAATCAATCCTTATTGATAGCAGTGGGCTGTGAGCATTGGAGAGTTGTGATCCAAGATATTTGAAAAGTTTAATCAGACTACGGGAAAAAGAAGATTAGCATTAGTCGAAGCAAAAATGCAACTAGATATGGCAAGCCCTTTCCAATTATGCAAATTAATACACAGAGCCATTCTGCTTAAAAGAGGGTATTAAATTATCCTTGTGGATAAATATAAAAACGTACCTTTGTCAATCTGTCACCATATATCCTGAAATACCATAATTACCTCTCTTAAGCATGGGAAGGAACAACTCTTGGCTATTGTCTGTGTTCACATCATAAAACAATTTTCTGCAACTTTACACAGCCTTGGTTTTACTGAACTATATGTTGTCTGTAGTGAAGGTGACAAAGGAAAATCCAGTGTTTCAACTATGTGTTAGGCAAGAAAAGCTCAAAAAAAACCCTGTAATGAAGATCATATTCCCTTCACGCATTGGCAAATTGACCACAGAAATGATACATTTAAATACGCCACACAAAATGTTCAGAACCGATTCAGAAACAGAACATTAGAGACTTAAGCTTTAGTTGCTCTTCATAACCCTTTAGATCATGCCTAAAACCATTTCACTTGTGGGCAAAGGAAGGGTCCTGGGAGACATCTAAAACCTCTCCCTAGGGCTGGAACTTCCCTTGATAATTAAAAGAAGAATCATTCCTACCATCCATCAGTGGCTGCTACAAAAATTCTATCATTGTAGACTGGCAGCGTGGGATACATCTCAGAGACAGCTCTGGTTTGATTTGTACACTGAGCACCTGGCTGTTGCTGCCTAGGGTGGCCTATAGTATCCACTCCACAGCTGCCCTCCTCAGAAAGAGTGCCCAGCACCTGCCCAAAGGGTCACCCTTGGGACCAACTGAGGTTTTTTACTGACTTTCAGTTTGTCAAAGGTCTTTCTCCTTGGAACAACGGTTTTCTTCTTCACATGAATCCACAAAGAGATGGAAACATTACTGGTGGAGCTTCTTGTTCAGAGACTTCACAGTCTGCTCTGTGCAAGTAAACAGCTGTCACTGCACATTAGGAGCATCTTGAGGAGCAAGAGGGCAAACCAGATCCTACGAGCCTGAACCATTGATTTAACCATGCACTATTGAGAGTGTCTCGCTTCTGGAGTGTTGGGTCAGATGGTAAATGAGATATCCACATAGCCCACAACTTAAGTAAACTATGAGGGAGCATGAAGGAGCATGGTCTACTGAGTCTTGGGACAGTGGTGGGACCTTGCTACCATCAAACCCAGAGGACTAGATCCTACCCCATACTCAGCTGGCTTGGGTGCACATGGAAGTGAACAGTCAGGCCAATTCACAACAGGCTGGCAGAGCATCAGGGCATCAGACAGGTTGTAATGGTCATCATAAAATATATCCACTCCACAGCTTTTGATAAAAGATAGCTTATACAATTCTCTACATTAAAAAAAAAAAAAATCAAATCTCTTTGAACTACCATAACAGCACAGCTAAATAAACGTTTATGTGGAGAAAACTGATCCACTGTCCATTTCACAATAATTTAAACAAGGCATTGAGTTGCATTTAGCCTTGTGACTGATGGAGTCTCACAGAATTAGTTATGCTGTTGGCACTGGCTGTGCAAAGGAAAAGAAGAGATGGGCTGTGTTTTATGCAATTTGTTTTTCTCACTGTTGGAAATCTATCACACGTTTCCTGCCCAAATTATCAAGGTAGTTGATAAGCTGGAAAAAAAAAAACCATATCATTGAGGTGAATGTTACATAGCAAGCTATTGTGTAACTGAATTGTATTTCCGATCTTAGCCTTCCAAAGTCTAACAAATTAATTTAAAAAAAAAAAAAAAAAGGCAAGTATTCTGGAAGATTTAACTAGCCTTAAAATTTGTCTTTCAGTTTTTAAATTAATGCTAATTAATGAATTTTTAATTATATGCCAAGCAAAACCAGAAAATCTCTAGAGGCTTAGCTGTGACTTTGCCATGAAAATCAAGTGAAAGGACACAGCTTTGTTTTTGTTGTTTTTGTCCCCCCAGAGCAGATCAGAAGTTTCCAGAGTGAGGCTGCCTCCTGCTTTCCTTCTGCTCAGTGCCTGGCACAGCCTACCCTGCCGTGTGCCGCAGCTGCATTAGCTGCTATGGCAGACGTCCTGTCATGCCCACTTGCTTGAGGTGGGAATGCAGCAACCGCCAGCCTTCAGGATTTGCACTGCTCCATGGTTTGTGGTGGTTAGGAAGCTAATAAGCACATACACCGCTACTCTTTCTTGAACGTTTACATCAAGCACCCTTCCTGAACGAAGATCCATTTCATCTCTTGTCTGAAAAATTTCTTTACCCTTCTGCTTTCCTCAGAGTTTCTGTGTGAGTTGCTGTTCACTGACTCTGATGGACCCTGGACCAAGACTGGAGAGAAGAAAAATCTTTCAGCAAATTGTCAAGTCTCTGAGCAAGTCAGTCACCCAGAAAAAAACCACTTAAAGTCACTCACAGAATAATAATCATTCCCAGGGACTGATACTTTTTTCCATGTTTCAACAGGCAGATGAATCAATTAATGTGAGTAGAGTTACATGAAACCCAGATTGGGTTTTGCTGCCACTGACACAGTGCCCCTGGCTCAGAGCTTTGTGGAGGGAACTACACTGAGTTACTTGTGTCTAATAGACACCGAGCATTGGCACACTCACCAGTGATTTTCAAATGCTAATGTACAACTAGTAAGTATCCTAGCTGCTATTTCTCTTACTTACAGGCTGTTAAAACATCTGTAACAAAAAAAAATCATTACCACAGAATCCAAAACAGTGAAAATCTTTTCTTTGCCTTGATAAAATATCTGGCTAGTACGAATACTCATGATTTCTCTGGTGAACTCAAAAGTACTAAGGCATCATCACACTTTTAAAAATCTAATGCTATTTAGCAAGTAAAAGATTTGAGAGTCTCAGACTTTACTAAGAAGCAGTCTTAGAGGGGAGGGAGATAAAATATTTTAGCTCTAGCTCAGCTGTACTTTTAAATTTCCCAGTCATATCTGTTTTGCTACCTGAGGAATTTTAAGGAAGTGAAATCAAATGTCTATCTGATTTTAGGTGATGTGCAATATTTATTCTGAAGGCTCATGCAGCTTCTTTCACTCTTAAATTATTTACAACATGCACACACTGTCATGTCTCAATAGATCATTCTATAACTCCATCAAGTAAAATGAAAGTAATTCGCACATTGTAAATATATATGTGTGTGTATGTGTGCGTGTAGAAGCTTAGTAAGAATCAGTATTAATGATCATCCATCCATGTAAAGGACTGAAGAATGTAATTTATTAAAGACAGGGAGAGGCTTTGCAGGTGGAAACAAATACAAAATCCAGCTAGTCCAGCATCTATCTTGAGCACCAGTTAGTACTGGAGGTTGCAAAAGAAGGTGAAGAAATTGAGTGTCATCAGGAAGGCTTGTTTTTAATACCAGGCAGCTGGAGATTAGTTTAAATCCTGACCCTTGGAGGAGTTTGATCCTTCAGTAGTTTTTTTTGTTTGTTTATGAAAACAAAGGTATGAAGAAACCATTTATGTTTTCTAACATCTTATTTCCCTTTGCTGGGGTAGGCCAGCTGTGCTAAAAAAAAGAAAAACAAAGAACAGCCTCAAGGCAGATGCATTAGTCTCTGCATCAGTATCAGTTTCTCTGCTTCTCCAAAAGTGATTTCACAGTAGAAATTCCAGGAGGAATTAAAATACTTTCCTACAAAAGACACATAGAGAGCAAGAGTTGCGTGCTGCAGAATACAGATGGGACTCAAGAATCACTAACAAAGCTGGTATTTTCCTTAGTCCATACCATCACATATGCACCATATAGCCATAGAAGTCTCTCATTAGCCAGCAAAACAATGAAACTTTGAATGGCTCCCAGCCTTATATTACAAAATTTTTGAAGAACATAAAAACTGAGGATTCATTTGTCAGTTCAGCAACTGTTCCAGCTCTCAGCATTTGAAGGTTATTTGTATTGTTCAATGCAGCAACTACTGTGATTGGGACCCTGACAAGGTTATGACTAAAATGGGTCACAGAACCTGAATCAGCACCTAGAGAAATCAATGGGATTTTTTTTTTTTTTTTTTTTCGCTTAATAGGAATCAGATCTTTTCCTTACACCATAGCAAGCCATAGAAAAGAGATGACAATGCAGAAAAGAGTGAGAGTAATAAATGAATTCTGCCCAATCATCATTATCCAACTATTCCTTATAGTCATTCCAGGAAGAATAGCTGCTTTGTATCAATTTGGAAACTGCTCTCTGTGGACAAGCTGAGAGAGATGAAAGGAAAGACTCAGCAAACCTCAGCTGATGTTAGTAACTGTGATGGATCCAGGCTTCTGAAATCACCATCTGATTAGATAAACTTGTACACAGGGCAACAAAAAATCAAAGATAATATGCCTCACCAAGTCTTCCCAGTGCTCTGTTTGAGTGTTTTTGAGGCTTGTATAACAAGACTATTTGAGAGAAGTGGGAAAAACTTTTCTGTACAGCCTTGGCAACATATTTCTAGATAATAACCCAGTATTAAAATTTGATTTTTTTTTTATTTGGAGAAACCCCAGCAAAACCAATAGAGTGTGTGTGGAGAGAAACTGCAGAATTTCATTCCCTTAATATATCTGAGGAATTCTCTAAACAAAGAGTTTTTTCATATCTGCAGAAAAAGATACTGCATGTTTATACAATAGATTTCCCTATGCACCTCTGCAATGCTTGTTTCATATTTTAGCTAAGAAAGCAAAAGTTTAATAAAGGTAACATTTCAGAAATAAAGAAATAGAAATCACATTGAGATAAACTTTGCTACAGAAAAGGGACCAAAACAACTGCTACAGAGCTTACACAGTTGGGATAGAAAGTCATATAATCCTGGGAAAGTTAAATGGAAAAAGGTGCTTAAACCAAACAGTGATATCACTGCAGCCCCTATTGAAAACGACTTACAAAACAGATTGAATTTTTTAATGCAAAAAAAGAATTAGAAAGAACAAACTAGGACACTTACAACATGAGTCTCTGTGTGAGAAGGAGCCTCAAAGGAAATACAACAATTCCCCTGAAAACTGGACCTCATTTATAGGATATGCCACTAATTAAGTCAGCAACTACAATGCATGAGGGGAACACGACTTTCCAAGTTGCATATATATAAACAGTAAGGGAGAAGGAAGTCTCTTTTGAGTGCACATCAGTTTCTGTTACATTTCTCCATCCCAGCAAGAATTATTAAAAGAACAGAAAGATACGTTTAAAAAACCCTAGAATATCATCAGCATGCACCAATGTGCTCAGCAGTGCAGAAAACACTTGACAATTCTCTAATTACCAGGGCACACCTAGCAAGTTAAGTTTTTGTATTCACATGCTGACTACCAGGCAGTAGGTGATACGTGTTTGTCTACGTAGGTCCATGGAAATATGGGTTGTATGATTACAAAGTGAGAACAGTGTACCATCTGTCTAATACTATCCATGCGGCAAGCACATCACTATTTTAAGCCTCAAACTCCTTGGTACCAAGGAGGCAGAGGACAAGTGTTGCCATTACTTTGTAGTTATATTTGTGATGTGTGTACATTTTGCCTGGGAGTGAAAATCCAAGACTAGTAGCCAAAAATATTCAGAGTTATCACAGTACTGATGCTTTGGACTTTTCACTACACCAGATAATACTTCATTATCCCAGGAAGAGCTAAATTGTTACCTAAAACGGGCATATTTGCAAAATGTAAAATGCAGAAGAAGAATTCTTGTCTATCTCTATGAAGATTGAGTTAAAGGGACATCAGTAAGAAGACCAGCCCAGTGGCTAGATGTCACATACATAAGAAGCCAGGTAAATACCCAGATCAGCTGACACAATATGCTGAGTTGCTAAGAGTATCCAGTGCCCAAAGGAACATCTCTACTCACTTTAGTCCAGAATGGCAGTTACTAGCCTGTAAATAGCAAAACTAAACATGAAGATCATGTCTACGAAAGGAGTTATATATGAAAGGAGTTAATAAATTCATATAGCGATCATTCCATAGTGTGTATCATGAGGCATATTCTGTATCCATATATATGTGTATCCGCTATGAAAAAAGTGATGTTAACTAAGTCCTGACTTGCCTTAGCAACAGAGAATATTTTCCTCTCAGTTTAGAACAGTAGCTCTTTCATGCTTTATTACCATATAGTTTTCCAAAGAAGTTACTTGTGGCGAGAGTGCATGTCTCCAGGAACTGCAGGAAATCCCTGGCACTTGGTCCTGCCTCTGCAGTTCTGGTTTGAGTGCTACCTCCACCAGCTGTTGTTTGGCCTATGTCTTTTCTAAGAGCTGATGCTCAAATCTCAAGACAATGAATATTTCACCATCTTCCACCATCATGTTTTTGACTCGTGTTTGTAGTGACTATGCATATTCATGTTCCCACGAAATGTAAATCTACCCTTTTTCCCCAAAACAGTTAGATCCTTACATGACCCCACAGTTCTCAGAGTGCTTTAGTTTACTGATCAGCGTGTCTCTTTCATCTGCAAGCTGGAGCAGTGCTGGTACTGTAGTCCCAGCTACAGTACCAGCCATTGTGCAGAGTTATTTTTACCAAGAACTATTCAAAACATTCCTCTCTCTGTGAACAGCTTATTGCAAATTTTCTTTGCTTTTGCAGCACTCTTTAAAAATCTTAGCAATTTTATCTGCCTGTTCAGCTTTGCCCATTTTTGAGTCAACATCATTGCTTTGGAAATGTGGGGTATTTTTGCTACTTAACCTTTTGCATTTAAAAACACTTTAATATTTTGCCAGATATCCATACCCTAGATCATTAGATCTCTGCTATCTTTGCTCATCTTGCTTCAGGAAAGAACTTTTCTCATTTTCCAGGTACCAATATACCAATGTACCTGGAAAATTGATAGCTCATTTTCCACATATCAATGTTTAAGTGATTTGGAGGTATACTTGAAAGAATGACCTGGTTACGTAGAGTCAGTTGGGTTTGTAGAGATATTGTGTTTATCTCACTGGTTCATTGATGTTTCACAGGAAAGTGGTATCTGTATTTGCAGTTTATTTTCTGTTGCTGTCTTTTCATACTAGAAGGCTGCTCTAGATAAGACAACACTTGTCTGTCTGCCCCTGTCATTCCTGTCACTGTAATGTCGAGCAGAGTTGCAGTTCGAATTGCATTCACCAAAAATATTTAGGGTTCCTCGTGGCAACACTGAAGTGCTTTTGGATTGCTTCCTGTCCTTAGATTTCTGAGTCTAAGTCCTAACATGGAAATACACTATTGCAGGATACCCTCCATTGTCTCAAGGGTAGTTTTAGTCTGTTGGCAATACAGAACCTGATGTCTACAGTTCTCTGCTGAGTTCACGTAAGTTTTCTGAGCATTCCTAATAGTTTTTACTTGACTTTGATGTGAAAGCTACCCAACCTCTCTGTGGTCCAAAATCTATCTCACACTGTTCTCTCCATTACATAACTCATTTTTGCTGTGTGACAATTCCAGTTTCTCCTCTTGATCTTAAGGAAACTGTTTACTCTCTTTTGATGTTGCGCTACTTTTGCTTGTGTGTCACTGCCTGACCTCTGCAGTTAAGATCAGTCAGACGATTAAAAATTATTTACCTTCCATCATGTCATATACATATCAAATATCACATTGGAGTTTCTGCTTTTTGTCTTAGTATAGTGCTTTTTTATTTTTCACTTTACTTATTTGTTCAATTGAAATTGAACAATTACTGCAGATGATCCAACATGCACTAACATTTTTCACTCTCCATCATATCTTCATGTTTTCCTTTATATTCAGTTTGTTTTCTCTACCTTTTGCATTTGCACAAATATTGGTATATTTTCCTTGTTTTTCATGAGCAAACTAATTACCTCGGTCTCTTCACTGCTTATGCTCTGCATTTGCAGATGAATGTGTTCACGTGTACATGTCTATGGCTCTTAGTAAAGTTAATGTGAGCTCCCTGAACAGTCTTAGTCAAGCACATTCATCTTGTCTCTATCATTTCTGACACATTCACCTTTTTAGAAGTGACAATCCAGGAGCTGACTGTTTTGTGATATGCTGGTCTATTGTTTCTTCAGATCTTTTCTCACAAAGAAACCTTTTATTTATGATACCTTTTGAAAGGCTAAATGGTTTTTAAAGCATCATTAGGATTTTACACAGTTTGTCTTGTTTCAATTCTCCTGCAAAAACATGTAGCAGTTTTTACCAATTGCAGCTGATGGTGTGGCTGAGCTTACTCTGATCTGCATTATATCTACATACTAGTGCTACTAAACCGATCTTCCCTTAAGTCCAGCCCTGCAGGGGTAGAAAATCTATGGTGTTGCTATAATCAGGTTTCTTTTTTTGCTTCTTTTCCTTTGTGCTATTCAGAATTAAGAAAGACAGATATCCCAGGCCACGAAACAGGCTAGTCCTTTTTCCAAATAGTCTGTCCACTCATCTTGCACTCCCTGAAAGTAGAATTCCTTGAACTCTGAGGTATAAATCATTCAACAACGTCTCCTATATGAAATAGTGCCTATTGAAAACCACAGGTCAGTGCCCCACTCAGCTCTATACTTCCTGCATGACCTTTGATGAGTCACTCATCCTTTCTGTACCAAGATGAATAAATATTTAATTTAATTAAACAGCATCAATTGGTATTTATGCCAAAAAGGACTGCTCTATAGTGATACAGATGCACAGGGACCATTGGATGAAGTCCCTGTGTATACATATATAAGAATGGTCCATACAGATGGGATTGTGTGGACACATTCTGTGCCCTTACCTGGCTGAAGTTGCTAACAGAAGCATTGCAGCCCTTCTCTTCCAGTAAAAACACTTTTTCCTTTAACTGTAACCACTGTGAAGTAATTACATGAAAATAACCTCTCTGTGAACAAGGTATGGGCTCCTGTCTTAACAAGATCAATGAAGAATGAGCAAGAGAAGCGACACTGTGAAGGTTTGATCCAGAATGCAGGTCTACACATGAACTGCCCTCCCAAAACAGAATGAGGAGGATGCTCATAGGGTCACCTATGGCCTCAAGTACCAGACAGTTTTTGTGGGATGAGCCAGTTTTCTCTATGGTAGGCTTAGTTTTATGTGGAAGAGCTTGACTGGCTACATTCAAGGCATTTTTCCTAGCTGGTAAGCATTTTCAGGGTTTAACCCTGAGCAACACACAGACAACTTGAGTAAAACCATGCACCAATTTGTCTTTGCGAGTCATTTCAAGTACCAGCAGGGATAAACAATGTACAAGAACTTCCCAAGCAACCAAATGAACAAGGAGCTCCCTTTCCCCTGGCAGCTTTACATGTCTTTAAGCTAACTTAAATATAATGATAAAACTCAGAGTTTAGGGACTTTCATGGGATTTGTAGCAATCTCAGAAGAATCACAGCCTGATGGGATGAGGAACAGCTCATAGCCAGCCAGCCAGATAATCATGTCCCACATGAAAAGTCATTTCATCAACCAGCCAAGTAGAACTCAGCAGAAATTATGATTTTTTTCTTGGAAGGAAAAACAATTCTGTTTTATATAACATTTTCTTAAATGTGCAAGAGAGGAAAAAAGGAACTGAAAATGTAGTAGCTTTTGGTGACACCTAGCTTGTATGTCACATTTCTTCTAAACTGAGTAGCAAACACAATCCCATCTGAAGATGATTTTAACACTGTTAACCAGACCTACATTTCTCTATCCTGTTAGTTCGCCTGAATTGAAGCAGGATTTATGAGCTAATGCATGCTCCCATCCAGTCTGATTTACCAGATAGTAGTTAAGGTACCTCGAAGTCCATGTCCAAGAATTTGCTGACCCTTATCCATTTAGAGAGATAAAGCTACCACCCAAATGAAAGCTCATGTGAGCAACACTGTACAGAAGTACCTTGCACAGGTGAAGGGCACATGACACTTGTTTGCTCAGTGACACACAATTGCATTAAGGTTGCTTAAAATGCTGGCATTACGTCTGGGTGTTTGGCTCAGGGATCATATGAGTCATGCCACAGTTAAATTGGACTGAGAAGAGTCGAGGAGTTTTTAGACAGAAGAAAAAGTCTCAGGTGCAGGTAAACAGGACTCTGCCAGAACTGCAGAATGATGAGATGTTAAACTGTACAGATGCCCACCAAGAAGCCAAATGGGTGATCAGGGAGATACTGCACATGGACCATAGGGCCACTATTGGAATAAGAGCCACAAAATAAAGAGCCTGTCACCTTTTCTGAGAGATTTATATTCATTTGGTTCTCTGTAATGGTAATTTGCTACTGACAATAGCTTTCTCATATCTTCCAGACAGTTGTTGCACTGAGACCATCAGCAGTAAAGAATCTTTGTCCTTCATTAACTTCTTATGCAAGCATTAATTAGCCCACAGATTCTAGTAATAATAGTCTCAGGAAACTGATGTCTGATTGTACCAATAACCTCTGCAGTGAGCTGTACCATCCATCAGCAAATCCAGGAAAGTAAACTGGTTTAGAAGTTTCTACCAAGATCCCTTTTCCTCCTTCACAAGACAGTTGGAAAAGGGATTGAGGAAGCCTGTTTTCATTTTCCAGGCTCATCTTTTCCTTCACTAGCTTTTAATCACTATGAAACTTAGTTATTAATGTCTTTGAAGTCAGACTCCAGCTATTTAGTTCTTTCGAGACAGCATCAAGCAGAAAAGATGCACTGTCCCCTCCTGCCTGTTTACTCTGTGGTAATACTGTGCTGGAACCTGTGGAGTTGAGCACTATTAAACACTGACCATCAGAGCTGCATGCCCGTAGCAGCTAGACAGCTAGACAGCCGGTGAGATACACCCAGAGAGCAGAGTACAGGGACCAAGGAAGCAGCACTACTCAGTATGACAAGCACTGATTCTAGCAGATGAGCAGTCCCAACTCCTAGACTGATTACTCATAGCCCTGGTCCTTGGAAGATGCTTTGCGTGCCTGGATCACTGCATCTGCAAGTTGGCCACTGAGGCTGCTGGAGCCCTATGCAGATGCTGTGCTCTTCCCACAGGAAGCACATCTGAAGATCAGGTCTTCTGAATGCACAAAAATGCAGAAAATCTCCCCAATCTCCCCATGACCTTTAAATGGCACATTGTTCGTCAGGTAGCTGAAGGAGATGTTTCCTTGGAGTGGGGTGGAGAGAGTGCTAAGGGTGTTTATTTTCTGTAACCACACACTTGGGTAGGTGTCTTAGCCCACAGTGCCAGTTTTCCAGCAGTCCGCCAGGCATCCCTCCTGTAGTCAGAAAACCTGCCAGCATGCAGGTTCTAGAAAAGGAGTCCAGCAGAGTGTTCAGCAAACTAATCCTCCCCACCTGCAGGTATCATTTATATTATAGTGGCTGTTAGATGTCATAAGCTTGGAAGAGCACCACCTTATGCTCTGAACTGTGGATGTACGTGTGATCCTTTATGCCAGCTCTCCTATTTCTAAAACTCTCATCACATCACAAGTTAAAAATACTTGAAGTACCATGGCCTATCTAATCGTCTGTATGAGAAGCAAGTTCTCTGTTAGCACCACACAACAATGAAATCTGCAGTGTCCTTATTTTAGTGTGCTTCCTGGTTCTCTGTAATACAGACACTAATGAACTGTAACCTGGGTAACCACTGAAAGTCTGTTGGCTTAGTGCATGTGAGAAGTTTAGCTAGATTAAGGTGTCTTTCAGAAAGGAAACTGAAGACATCTTTATCCCCCACAACCTCATGGTCTTCAGACTGTTCTTTTAGACTAACAAAGTTTCTTGAAATTCATGGAGTTAGGTTTGGTTTGTTGGGGTTTTTTTCTACCTGCAATGAAACAACAACAAGTGTCTGGGAGTGAAAGAATCTCTACTTACCAAAATAACTTATGAAAAGTGGGAAAAATGTATTTGCAAGACTGGGGTAAATAATATTTTGCACTTTGAGAATGGGATCATCATACAGAGATTTCTAAGCACTGCATATGTATCAGTTAAACCTCATACTATCCAATTAACGCTACCCTTGCCTTATACAGGTAGCTGAATGACAGGGAGGGTAGAGGAGGGTAGGACATTCACTCAAACTCACACCATGAACTGGACTTGGACTAAAACTAAAAGTCCCTGACCTCTCCTTCTGGCCCTCTGTCCATAAAAATGCTGCCCTCCTTCTGTAGCACTTCAGTAGCACTTCTCCACAAACACTTCTGCCCACTCAGCTCTCTCTCACCTTGGTCCTACTCAATACAGGTACTTTCTGTAGAAAAACTTGCCAGGAAGCCTCTCTGTTTTGGACAAACTCTGCCTTTGATCCCTCTCCTCTTCCACTGTCTCCTTCCAGCAATCAGCTGGAGAAGAAAAGAAAGGGATAACAGGTGATGGTGGTGGCAGGAAAGTGCAAGGGCTTTGCTGTGACAACTCCCACAAAACATCTGCTGTCTACTGTGGCTGGCTGAGCTCATGCCCTTAGGACAGCACCCCCTCTCTGCATGGAAAAAGACTTCACCAGATGCCGGTTCCTGCTAAAACACACCCAGCAGAACCTGGTGTGCCAGGAAAAAGAGGGTGACAGAGGAAAAAAGTATGGCAGCACTGTACTCACTGGGATGTATGGTTTATAGCACAGGTCAAGAAGTAGCTCTGAACCAGTCTTCTCCACTGCAACCTGCCAGTTCCTGCTGACCACTTCTCTTCATAGCTTTGCTTCAGTGACTTCTGATTCTCCCCTCCCTCCCTAATTGTTCCTCCTTTGCATCCTCTGCAGCAGCAGTCACCTGAGCACCCTTCCCAGAGCTGCATCCTTCATTGTCTACTCTCCATCAATACCTGTTCCCTGGTAATCTCACCAGTTACTAGCCAACTTGCTGTCTGTGTATAGGTATTTGACAGATCTATGGCTCTACTCCATCTGGGCCTGTCTTTCACTTACATGCAAATCTGTCTCTCTGGTATTTCCTTATACATATGTGATCTCTAACACAAAGTCAACAGGGCTACAGTCTGTCCCACCACAGAATCACAGAATCACAGAATCAACCAGGTTGGAAAGGACCCTGAAGATCATCTAGTCCAACCATTAACCTAGCACTGCCAGTTCCCATCTACACCATATCTCTCAACGCTATGTCGACCCTACTCTTAAACACCTCCAGGGATGGGGACTCTACCACCTCCCTGGGCAATCCATTCCACTGCCTAATAACCCATTCTGTAAAGAAATACTTCCTGACATCTAGTCTAAACCTTCCCTGGTGCAACTTGAGGCCATTCCCTCTTGTCCTATCACTTGTTACTTGGTTAAAGAGACTCATCCCCAGCTCTCTGCAACCTCCTTGCAGGTAGCTGTAGAGGGTGATGAGGTCTCCCTTCAGCCTCTTCTTCTCCAGACTAAACAACCCCAGTTCCCTCAGCCGCTCCTTGTACGACACGTGCTCCAGACCCTTCACCAGCTCCGTTGCCCTTCTCTGGACACGCTCGAGTAATTCAATGTCCTTTTTGTAGTGAGGGGCCCAAAACTGAACACAGTAATCAAGGTGCGGCCTCACCAGTGCTGAGTACAGGGGTAAGATCACTTCCCTGTCCCTGCTGGCCACGCTATTTCTGATACAGGCCAGGATGCCATTGGCCTTCTTGGCCACCTGGGCACACTGCTGGCTCATGTTCAGCCAGCTGTCAATCAACACCCCCAGGTCCCTCTCTGACTGGCAGCTCTCCAGCCACTCCTCCCCAAGCCTGTAGCGCTGCTGGGGGTTGTTGTGACCCAAGTGCAGCACCCGGCATTTGGCCTTATTGAACTTCATACAGTTGGCCTTGGCCCATCGCTCCAGCCTGTCCAGGTCTCTCTGCAGAGCCTCCCTACCCTCGAGCAGATCAACACTCCCACCCAGCTTGGTGTCGTCTGCAAACTTACTGAGGGTGCATTCGATCCCCTCGTCTAGATCATCAATAAAGATATTAAAGAGGAGTGGCCCCAAAACCAAGCCCTGGGGGACACCACTCGTGACCGGCCTCCAACCAGATTTAACTCCATTCACCACATGTCGCCTTCCTCTTCTCTAGCTCAGTTGGGATAACACTGCCATCCTCTCACACCTGCCACTCTCTGTGTCTCATCTTCTGTCCCCATATCCAGGCAACATCTCAGCCAGACAGGTTGTTTTTACCAGTATCCCTGCTATCTACTTGTCTCATTCAAAATCCTTCTATAAAATAATTTTCCTGTGCTGCTGCCTGGATCCTTCACTTTCTCCTTCTCTCGTATTGCATATATGTTTTTTCTTTCTCATTTTTCACTCCCAGCTCTTCAACCCTCCAACCCATCCTAGCTCTTGTCTTGTAGCCATTCTCCCAGGGATCCAAACATGCTTCTAATCAGGCTGTGTGTCAGGACTCACTGATTTGGAGCCCTAACAGGCATCATCTTTCTTTATCTTGTCCCTCACACAAGATAGGTGCTCTATGAAGTTCCACAGACATGCTTATTTGCAGTTTCAAATGTTCCTTAAATTCCCTTTTACCAAAATGCTACCAGACAGCTAGGCAACTGTTAGCTGGAGCCCCCTATCTCTGATACTAAGCATTATGTCTCAAATAGATCCCACATATTGCCATTTAGCTGTCTACATCCTGCTGGATTGTATCTTATTCTTAGATAGCAAGCTTGAGGTGAGAGGCAGAATTTGCCTTTTTGTTCCGTGTTTGCAGCATACCTACCACAGCGGGAACCAAGTCTGTCATTCCTGAGTCTTTGGCGTTAAAGTGGAAATTACAGTAGCAGAATTGCCATAGGGAGAGCAAGCAGCAGGACTGACAACAGAGCAGTGGCATCCTGCCTTCCCTTCTTGGTGTTCATCCCTCACTATTCATTTCAGTACCTCCATGATTCTGCACCTGCACATGTGCAGCCAGTGGAGCAGTATGAATTGTCAACATCTAGAAGTCTCCTTCTAATTATAAGAGAAACATCACATGGCTTTCTGCCAGCCAAATAGTTGTAAGCTCTTCATATACAAGGAGCTTTCACTTGAACTTAGCTGCCACAATCCAATTTGCTCAATTTCAGTAAGGTTTAACTTGTTCTTCCTGCTCTTTCTACACTAACAGTATGTTAGGAAGATGTAGGAAAAGTGTCTGAGAGAGACTTTCAATTGGATGTGTTAAAATCTTCCCCTCTTTGCCCCTAAGAACGTCCTGCCAAGAGAAAATTACTAGTTGTAGACATGTGTTTCTGTCATATCTATCAGCAACCAAGCTTAGCTGATTTGCAGCCTTGGACACTAACCATCACTTTACTTTCAGGTTGCTGAGGACTTGATATATAAACATGCTGAAAGCTAGGATGCTCCCAAAATAGAATATGCTTTAGGATTCAGCATAGTTAAAGCAGAACATTAAGGTGAGAAAGCAAAGAGTTGATACCATATTTACAGCGGGGTGTAACAGCACGCTCCAAAGAAAGTCACCTGAATGTTGTATAAGAGAAGATCTCTTGTATTTATTGAAGATGAGGGCGCGGAGGGAGAGACAGAACTGAGACTTAACTGGTTGTGCAAAGGATAGGAAAAAGAAGTGCATTTTCCTCAGCTTGAAAGCTGTGCTATAGATATTAAATGGCCTCCTGAGCCTAAGCAGGCTTTATGTGTAATGAATATTTGCCTTTGATGTTTCTTCAGAACAACTAGTCAAGGCGGTGACCACTGTAAACCTCTTAAATTTCAAGTGCTATTTTTATGGCCTCTTTATGTTTGGAGTAACCTCACTTAAAGGATTACAGGGGTTACTTCATGTCTTTGTAGCCAAATGCATTCTGGTAAAGATCAGATTGATCTGAAGTCATTACCTTTAGCTTTCGTTGTTAATCATTCCCAAGACCTTTGTTCTTTGATTGTCACTAGGGAATCTTAAATGCAGGGTATGTTAATTAGAACCTGGTTTATCATCAAGATGTTCATTATCAAATACAAGAAACATATCCCTGATATTATTAGGAAAAGTACCTGAAAGTAAATTTAAAACAATAGTATTCACCTGATGATTCCCACAATGTTTTGCTGGTTTGGCTTTAGTGTTTGCAACTGTTTGATAGTAGAGGTATTTAAAAGGGAAGGCAAGTAGGGGGCTCTATTTTAGAAGGGATGAATGCTCCCTAAGTAAAAGAATTCACAGTCTAGATTGAAGCATTTAGACAAACTAAAGTCAAATGAACAGGTTAATATATTTGCCAGATTACTCAGTGTCAATCTGTAGTAGAAATGATGCAGACGCTGCTTTCATATTAAATAGCATATCACAGCTGATCACTAGCAAACAAAACACAGTAGTGATTGATTACACTCTTGTACTAAAGCTCTATACAGCTTTTCAATGTAAAATGTAAAATTATGCAGAGTGTACTTTGAAAAGCACAGTCCAAGTGCCATGTCATGAGACTTTTAATAGTAGTTAGTGTCTGTGTACAGTTCTGCCCTCTGTGAGACTGTGCCACAGCACCCTATTGTACCTGGGCCTGCTCAATCATCAGCTGTCTGATATTCACCTTTTGCTGAATGCCTCACACCTTTTACTTTTGAAGAAGAAGGATGCAAGATACCCAGTGCTGTTCTCATGTTGCCCAAGCCAAGGTGTGCGTCCAGAGGAAGACGTGGGTGGCAAAGGATGAGCATGATTATATAACATGTAATCTGGCACCCAGAAATGCTCATGTTCATCTGCCAAATCTATTTTTAGGCATTTTTCTTCCTGTGGGTGCTTTCTTCCGTCCTAAAGGTCTCAGGTAAATGATTCCTTTAATACACTCCAGTTCAAACTGTTTGATCTGGGAAAAGAATTACACCAAGAAATTGCTCTCATATCTTAAGTTATCTAGAGCAAAGATGCTCAATATTAAATTTGAATCAAATGATAAGTTCATCCTCTGCCTTCACATCCTATTACAGGAAAAGGTCACAGAATTACAGAATCACAGAATGGTTCAGGTTGGAAGGGACCTCTGGAGATCATCTGGTCTAACCCTCCTCTCAAGCAAGGCCACCTAGAGCTGGTTGCCCAGGACCATGTCTAGATGGCTTTTGAGTATCTCCAAGGATGAAGACTCCACAACTCTGTGGGCAACCTGTGCCAGTGCTCAGTCACCCTCACAGCAAAAAAGTGTTTCCTGATGTTCAGAGGGAACCTCCTGTGTTTCAGTTTGTGTCCGTTGCCTCTGGTCCTGCCACTCGGCACCACTGGGAAGAGCCTGGTTCCCTCTTCTTTACATCATCCCTTCAGGTGTTTATACACATCGAGAAGATCTCCCCCGAGCCTTGCCTTCTCGAGGCTAAACAGTCCCTGCACTCTCAGCCTCTCCTCATGGGAGAGATGCCCTAGTCCCTTAGTCATCTTAGTGGCCCTTCATTAGACTCTCTCCAGTACGTGCATGCCTGTCTTTTACTGGGAACCCAACAACTGGGCACAGCACTACATGTGTGGCCTCACCAGTGCTGGGCAGAGGGGAAGGATCACTTCCCTGGACCTGCTGGCAATACTTTGCCTAATGCAGCCCAGGATACCGTCAGCCCTTCTTTGCTGCAAGAGCACATTGCTGGCTCCTGTTCAACTTGGTGTCCCCCAGGACCCCCAGGTCCTTTTCTCCCAAGCTGCTTTTCAGCTGGGTGGCCCCCAGCATATATTGGTGCATGGGGTTGTTCCTCCCCAGGTGCAGGACCTTGCACTTCTCCTTGTTGAACTGGATGAGGTTCCTGTCAGCTGCCTTCTCCAGCCTGTCAAGGTCCCTCTGGATGACAGCATGACCCTCAGGTATATTAGCCACTCTTCCCAGTTTTGTTGAGGGTATACTCTGCCCCATCAGCCTCATTAATGAGGATGTTAAATGGGATTGGACTCAATGCTGACCTCTTGGGTAAACCACTAGTTACTGGTCTCCAACTTTGTTCCACTGGTCACCACACTCTGGGCCTGGCCATTCAGCCAATTTTCAATCCACCTCACTGTCTACTTATTCAGGCCATAGTTCATCAACTTTTCTATGTTCATCTTCTGGGAGACAGTGTCAACAGCTGAAGTCAAGGTAGACAATATCCACTGCTCCTGACAATCATCTACCAATGGTGAAGCCATGCTGACTGCTCCCGATGACCTTCTTGTCAGAGCAGCCTATCTATGGGATTAAAAGCTATAACAGCAGTATCAAAATCCATCAGCATCTTCTCAAATCTTGTCCAAGCTCAATTCAATTTTCTTTCAAAAGTATCGATAAAGCACCTTCCTTCACTAAGTATAGCTGGATCAGGCCCTTTATCAAAGATGTTTCCTTTTCTTGCATTCAGTTCTGTTACGTCTTCCATGCCATTGCTGTGTTTTCCACAAGACCCCTGTGAGCTATTCTAGTCTCAATGGCAAATATTCAATCAGAAAATTTCTAAGCAGTCTTTCATTTACTTAAGAGACTGTATCTTGGGTCAGTATGTATTTAGGTCAGTATGGGTTTATCACCCAAGATATGGAAGGGTTCCAGACTCACAGTTAAATATGTAATTAGGCAACTCTTAAAGCATACTTATCCTCAATTCACCTTGGGGGTGAGGGATAGTTCTTAAATCAGAAGTGTTTTGAAGTCTGTAGCATTAACATCAAGAGGTAGAAATAGGATCTTTACAACCTATACCTTCAATGGGATTGAATTCTGTGGGTTATTTATATACTTTTTTTGAAAGATGATCTCTATGTAATGAACAAAAATCTCATTTTACAAGGCACTTGCTTCTTGTGGGGGTCTGAGATCTGTTTGTGCAATGGAAACATATACAGGTCATGACAAGCTTTTCAGAAATCCCTGCTGGTAACATGAAGCAGTTGGGACTTCTACCTCACTGGCAAAGCAATCCACAGACTCAACATTAACATTCACTTTCCGAGAGCTAACCTTACTGGCAGCTCACCACAGAAATCAAATAAGTCCAGGCGAATGTAAACTCTTAACAATTTACTTCTGAGAAATGGACTTAGTCTGTCCTTGACCCAGCTACAGCTATTACAGTGGTAGCTATTACTACCACTCTGATTTGTGGTTTTATCTTGCTGCTCATCACTTTAGTAGTATCTGAATGTCTTACAAAATATGCAAACACTAACAAAGTCCTGAGTGAATTTAAAACTCCCACTGACAGCATTTAGAACACTTCTCTGGCCTCCTTCGAGGACACAATGCTGGCTGATCACTGCTCAAGAACCAAAATAATTTACTGCCTTTAAGTTTGAGTACAAGCTCCATAGATCATTATAATCAGTCTCAAGTGTCCTCCCAAGACCATGTGAGAACACATAATAAGGACATTTTCTACCAGGTTTTTGTCAGATTTTATAATTGTTAAACTACTGAAATAGTGCCTTTGCACCAAAGATATCTGAGGCCTAATAAACACCGTTCTAATTTTAAAAAGACCAAAATAAAAGTTTTCTTCTTGTCTTTTACTGAGGTCAGTAATTAGTCAGATCTGAGACCTGAAGGAGTTTTGAGAGTGCTTTTCTGTAGGGGATTCTGAGCCCATGCAATAAAAATGCTTGTAATTTTTACATAAATTTTTACCTATGTAACCAGGATATATACATTAGTGCAATACTTGCATTGGCTGTGGCAAAGAGCGAATCTCTTTGCAGCGCTGCCCGTGTCCTGCATGACTGGCCTATCTGAATTGTGGCTACAGCAGATGATGGTCTTCTGATGCTTCAGCTTTGTCTTGTGTATTTATTTTGTTCTTCCCTCCTCTTCTACCCTGCTCCTCTTTGCAGGCTTGTGCATGTCAGAAATAGCCTTTGGGAGAGAATAGGCAGAAGCAGTCAGCAAAGGCTGCTTCCCATGTTGAAGCTAATGCTAATGCAAGTGCCAGTCATTGCCTTTTTGCCTGGCATTCCAGATCGGCTGCACAATTTGAACAGTAAATTAAGTTGTTGAACTGTGGTCTACCTTCCTCACAGCAGCCTCCTCTGGAGGAGCAATATCTTGTCCTAACTGGTCTGCAAAAAGGTAAAGTTTGATGCCTGGAACGTAGTAACAACAGAAGCTTGGAGATAACTGGAGTTCTATGTTTTAAAGAATAGGAGGTATTCCAGAAATGTGGCCCTGGTATGTGAAACCCCAGGAAGTAAATGACCTGAGCACATGAACCAACTGACTGCTTGATTTTGGACTGGGCAGTGGTAAGTGAAAATCGTAATAAACGGAAATGTTCCACAATGGATACCAAGAACTGGGTAACATCTGCTTAGATTAGAAGTGAATAAAATTCCGCTTAGTCTGCTGTTTACCCTCAGCTCCAGGAAAGTCTCTAGGGTGTAATTATTCAGGCCTTTCTTGTGTGAGCTGAATAGACTAAAGCTGCTCACACTCCCAGAGTGGGAAAAGCATGAAGATACCTGCAGCTCTGCAGGGCAGGCCCTGTACTGCCCAGAGACTGAATGGGGCAGGGACCAGGGGAAGCTGAGTCACACAGCACAGAGTAGGGCCAGCAAGCACAGTCTGATAGCCACAGACACTTGGCTAAACACTTTTTATTTAGTCAAAGCAATGCCTTTGCTGCTTATTAAATTGGTTAGAATTGATTGCTTTTACACAAAGTTATTGCTTTGATCTTAGGCTCAATACAAAGGAAATGAAAGAGGGAAACTGTTACTGTGAGACAAAATGAAACATTGGGCTCAATGAAAATGTGAAGGCTTCTTTTTTCTTGCTGTTTGATTAGGGGTAATGTTTCAAACGGAGGTTCACACATAAACAGTTCATTGAGATTCAGTAAGATAGCCACTGTATCTCTTTAAATAATGAATTTAAATCATGCTAGCTCTGTACTAACCAGGTCCTCAAGCTGTGCTTACAAGGTGGCACTGAATAGCAGAGAGTGAGGGTCCCTGATTTCCTCTACTGTAAGCAGTATGAGAACCAATGATTTCCCCCTACCTCAATTCAAAACCCGTTAGCTCTGCTTAGGTAGATGGGACTGCAGTACAGCCATACACCCACATGGCCTTCCTCTGCCTCTTATTCACCAAGTCCTCCCTATTGGCAGCCACATAGGAGTTCTCTGCAGCAGGTTTCCCATGTGTACTTTGGGGTAAAAGCATTTCCTTGTGTGGTGAGAATTAAATTACTGACATCCAAAAACAGCATTTAAGAGCTAATGCTTAAATCAGAGCAAGATTTAATACAAATGATCTTTTTAACATATGAATAAAATTAGGGAGAAGTTTATGTATACATATGTCATTAGTACATGGTTAGAAGGTGGACAGCATTGTCACAGGCTTCATATTATAGAGGCAGTTCCAGTCTCTAGAGGCCTCACTGTGCCATCTGATGCATAATTACTGTTACAGCCTGAGGAGCAGTAAACATCATCCACAAGCTTCATGTGGATGTGCCAAAGAAATTTTCCATCAACCGACATATGCAGACCAATAACAGAAGCTTTCAACCAAACAAGAGATGGAGAAGATGGAAGAGAAATATTACTAGCATATGAATCAAATCTGTGTTTCCGCAAGATAGCTGTAACTAACACTCTGAGTATCAACTAAAGATGCAGTGGGTCTAAGTTACCTTCAGGTAAGGTACAGACCAACAAAATAGATATAATCGAAGTATTTCAGCTGTGAAGTTTCAGTTCCAGCCTACTTCTGCCTTTCAGGATAATTCAACTTAAACAAAAGTATTCACCAAGTTAATGTCACAAAGGTTTCATTTTTCTACCAAATTAGAAGAGAACAGGACACCCGTCTGAGCCACCGGTCCAGAAGGGGTGTGTTTGCTGATCCTTATGTAGCAGCACATGTGCCTGATCAGAGTCAAGCAAAAGGGCATGATGACCCCAGAACAGGTACTTATGCCATCAGGACAGGTTAGGGTGTAGGAAATATGACTGGATTAATTGGAAAAAATTAGCGGCATTACTGAGCACTGCACATTTCCAGAGGGAGGGACTCAAGTCATACACAAAATCCGAGAACAAAGTTTTTAGTTAGATACATTGCTGCTGAGAAAGTGATAGCAGAGATGGACCAACTGGTTGTGCTCATCTGATCAGCCACCAGTGGCTGAAAAGTAATGTTGTTTGCACTGGTTTTCACGCAATCTGTTTGGGTTTTCATGTAGAGAGAGACATTGCTGCTGAAAGAACAGAAAACTCAATACTTTAAAATATATTTTATGGCTTTTGTGAGTACCTGAATAATTGATGATTGCTAAAAAGACAACTTCAAAAATTAATCTGAATAGGCTATAAGTAGCACCTGGGACTCTGGTTATTTATTCCAGTGATAGCTGCTTTACTGTCCAGCTCTTCATGACTCAGAGGAAACTCACAGAAAACATACACTTACTACTTCAACAAATGGTCTACAGTCGACAACTAAACTAGACTTAGGAACTTTGAACTAAGACATGAAGAAGTTAAAAAATCACCCAAAAAACCAAAACAAGCCTGCAAGCAGCACAGGACCATATCCTCACCAGACTTGGCTTCACAGCTGATCAAAGAAAGATGAAACTGGGATGATACGAGCCCACACTGCTGAGTTTCACAGAAAGTCTTCACAGTGATTTATATCCTCATAGTGCTACTGCCGGGCTTGCCTACCTGGAGAGGAAAACAACCACATCTGGCTACTCTGCAGGAAGAACTGATTCAGTTTAACCCTTCCACATACAATATGCCTTTTCCTGAGCCCAAGTGCACCTCTATGTGTGATTGTGAGTAAATGTTATAAACCATTGAGCTAATTAAGTAGATATTTCCTAGTACAGCCATGGCAAAAGTAGTTTATTAGCATACCTTGTCTCCAGGGGAGGTTTAGACTAGACATTAGGAAGCATTTCTTTACCAAGAGGGCAGTCAAACACTGGAACAGGCTTCCAGAGAGGTGGTCGATGTCCCAAGCCTGTCAGTATTTAAGAGGCAATTGGACAGAACCCTTAACAACATGCTTTAACTTGGTCAGCCCTGAATTGGTCAGGCGGTTGGACTAGATGATCATTGTAGGTCTCTTCCAACTGAAACAGTCTAGTCTAGTCTAGTCTAGTCCATTTGCTTTATTTTCCAGGAGTGATGGTAATAGAAGAAACTTGCCTTTTCTCTATGAGAAGACAGTTGATCAGGTAGTGCCCTGAGTATTGAAATGCAGCATGGTTAGCAGAGTATTGCTGGGATTAAGAGGAGCACAAGCCTCCTGAGTTTTTAAAAAGACTGTGTTTGGATTAGCACAGGAAGAGAGGACTCAGGAGCGAACTCTGAGAAGGCTCTTAGGTCTCTGCAAAAGTTTGTGTCAGATTTGTTTAGCTCAGAGGCTGCAGTCTCCAACCTGCCCCTGCATAATGTGCAAAGTTAGATACAACACACTGTTTCACCTTTCTAGAGACCTGGTTTTAAAACTAGGATCAATCACCAGGAAGACAAATTTGATACTTTGACATGAGGGTTAAATCCAAAGGAGAACTGAATTAGTCAGATCTGGAGAGACCTCACAGTCCTGGGTGGGGTGTTTGGGGCTCTCCAGGTCATGTCATGGAGCCGTAGAAAGTGGCTGGCTTCACTGGAAATGGGCCAACCAAGCAAAGGGCTGTCTGAGCCTAGCCAACAGGGAAGGCCACCAAGAAGAACATGTAGTTGTGTCCACTTGGAAATGTCAGCTGTGAGTCCACTTCTGAGATTGGCTGTTTAAAGCCAGAGAGAAACAAGTCCAGCTGATGGTTAGATAATTTCAAATCACCACTTTTGTCTGATTTGGAGCAAGGACTTGAACTCTGTGATGCAAGCCTGCATGATCTCTTTGAGATCTGTAGATTTGCTGCATGCCAAAGACACTTTAGGAAATTCTAGTCCCTGGAAGACAGAGTCTTTTTTCTCCAAATAATTCCCCTGCATTAGTAGCTCTCAAACCAAAGACTGACATAATTGAATCCCCTGAGAGATAAAAAGGGAGTACAGCTCTTTGGCCTGCTGATCAGATCCATTAGGGTTAGGGTTAGGTGGATGAGGGGATCCCCCAGATCCTGATCCCTGCTCCATGGACTGTTTATACGTTTCCTTCAATGACTTGTCCACATGAAACAGTTGGTCAGGACAGTAGCGAGCATCAACCTGTCAAGTCAGTGCACCACTTACTCTTCCCTACTGTCTCTGGTTGAGCCAACATTTGAGCCTAGTGCATAGCCAGCAGGGCAGGGTGGTAAGAATTTGACTCCTTTTAAGCAGAAGAAGGGACTGAACGTATACCATGGGCAAACAGTCCACTCACAAGAGGAGCCAGTTTGGCAGAAACCTGTTCTACGGTTGTATTTTAAATGTGCTCCAAGGATGCTACCTCTAGTGGATTAGCCTTGGCCAGTGGTGACACTCCCACCCAGCTGCTCACTCTCCAGCCTCATGCCTTCAATGGGATGGGGCAGACAATAGGAAAAAAAAAAATCTAACAAGAAAACTCATATGTTGAGATAAAGACAGGAAAATCACTTAGTAGTTACTGTCATGGGCAAACCAGATTTGAATTGGGGTAAGAAAGGGAAAATGGGCACAAAAATGGTCAGCAGGATGGAACACTCTCCAATTAATAAAGGCTGAGAGAGTTGGGATTGTTCAGCCTGGAGAAGAGAAGGCTCCAGGGAGACCTTATTGCAGCCTTTCAATATATAAAAGGGGCTTATAAGAAAGATGGAGAAAGGCTTTTTACCAGGGCCTATAGTGACAGGGCAAGGGGCAACTAGACTATCTTTAAAGGTCCTTTCCAATCCAAACCATTCTGTGATTCTATGATTCTGTGATTCTAAATTAACTTAATTTGTTGCCAGTTAAAATAGATATTTAATTACTGATTTAGGTAGTGAGAAACAAGGAGACAGACATTAAACCAACACCCTTTTTGCCCCCTTTCCCAGGCTCAACTTTACTCCTCCACTCCAGACTCTTCCTCTCACCCCAAGTGGAACAGAGGAGTTTCTCTCTGCTGCTTCTTCCTTGTCACACTTTCCTCTCCCCAGCTTGGGTCCTTCCTGGGCTGCAGTGGTGGATATCTGCTCCAGCACCATGGACCACCTCCTCCCCCTCCTTCTCTGACTTTGGTGTTCCATTTGCTGCTCCTCACACTTTTTGTTCCCTCCTCTCTGGCATTTTTTGCCCTTTCTTAAATATGCTTTCACAGAGGTGCTACCAGCCTGGCTGATGGGCTCGGCTGGGTTCTGCTGTGGGTCCATTTCGGAGCTGACTGGAACCAGCTGTGTCTAGCACAGGCACAACCTCAGATTCTGCTCACAGAGGCCACTCCTGCACCCACCACCTAACCCCTAGTATAAAAGCCTTGCTATCTACACCCAATACACTACCAGAACAAGCCTCTGAGCAATCTGGTTTTCACAGCAGCACCATACATGCTGCTATGAAGAACATTAGCTCCATCCCAGCCAGACCCAGTACAGTCTGTCACATAAGCAAAGCAGTTTTCCTGCTTGGACCTACCAAAAGTAACTTTTGAAGGTATCTATCTGAAGAACATCTTAGTAACAGATGTAGAAACCCATGGAGGTTAGAAACCTCCAAGGTTAAGAAGGAATTGTCAGGGAGAGGGAACAGAGATGAATCCCACCCCTGCAGATTGGGAACTGGGCAACAAATTGGTTTTGGTCCTTTCTGGGTCTTGTTCCTACATCAGTCTGTATATGGAGTACTAGTCATTACTGGATCTTTGTATAAATGGAATAAAACATCGGCCAATGGCATTTGCTAGTCCGGCACAAGTTAGGGCTGAGGCTCTTGCAGGTAAGGCTCAAAAATGGTGGCAGAACCGAGCAGGGAAAATAGATGAGTTTTGCTCAGCCTCATCCGGTGCATGCTGCACTGGTGGAAGGTAACCGCCTAAACCCCCTGGTCGTCCCTAGGCCTCCGTGCTGGCAGGCTGCACTGCTGAAGCAGGTGGCTCTGGTACAATATTTGATCTACAGATGGGCTGTGTCTGTGTTACATAGGTAGCCCTGATGTCCTATGAAAACGTCTGTTTGTTACAGTCCTTTCTGGCTTCTTTCTGGGAGCTTGGAAAACTTTGTAGCAATTAGTAAAACAAGTTCCCTAGAGAGGAAGGATGTGAATGTGCAAAATTCTAACTAGAAATGAATTTTAATTTTTCTTTGCAGGTGAAATGGATGGCTATCACTTTCTGTACTCCTGGAGGATGCATTTCTGAAAAGAAGATAATTTTCTGAATTGTCTTAAAGGTTTGAAATAAATTGCTCAGTTTCAGGGTTTATTATAGTCTTGAGGCTCAGTAGGAAGTTGCTAAAACATTTGAGCAATTCTGATTAAACATTTGAGTGAGCCTAGTGGAATTCAGATTCCAAATAAAAGTCACATAAACATTACTCTCACTCAGCTTTTACGAAACAAGCAAAATAAGGGCATTGGCTTTTGCTTTGACATTACAGACTGCATTCAGAGGGAATGAACTGCTGCTGTATCTAGGCAATGAAGAGAGCAAGGCACATCCAAAGAGCGATTTGCTGAGCCTATCACTGGGCTGAGCGGAAACCCTTCTAGAGTCAGCTAAAAGATAATACTCAGCACAGAAATACAGGTGCGATCAAGGCTGTCTCATATGGCCCTTCCCACTTGGTTCCCTTTAGAGGAATGCTACATGCAAGGGAAGGAAAGGACAAGCCAGCCAGTACAAAACAAGAACAAAGAAAAGGCTTGCTCAGCATGTGGGCAAACAACCATATCCTCAAGTTGTAATCTAGTTCTTCTCATCAGTGGTTCTCTTCTGCAAGCATGATCACCCACTGTTCTATTTTGCAGACAAGGAAATGGAGTTACAAAGGTTAAACCAGTTAAAGAAGGACCTTCACCACTGCCCAGCATTGCAAGGGCAAAGCCAGGAGCAAAGCATTAGCATTCAGTGACCTGTTGACAGGGTCTAACTCTGCATTCATTAGTTGGTCAGTCTCCGTAATTTTCAGCTGTTAGAGCCTAAGGCTAGTGGCTTACTACTGAAAATTTCAGACTTACGCCTCCTAGTGAGCCTGATGAAATACAGCCACTGGGTTTTCATACAGGTTGTGATCTACGGAGGTCATGTCTGGTTTATCTGCAAGATCTGCCACCTGAATTTCCTGTTAACTCCCTACACTGCAGACATATATACCCAACTCCTGCCAGTATTACCAGCTATACCAGAGCTTAGCGCATGAGCCTCTGACTTCGCTAGCTGGTTTCAAAACACTGCAAATCTGAAGCAGTACATTATTTTTTCCCCTCTACTTTTATTGCACCACTTATATCTAGGTTCTAAAAATAACAATAGAAAACAGTAACCACTTGTTGCTAACTACAGTTGTAAGGAGCACAAACCACAGAATTTACAGAGTACATGTCTGACCAAAAAGTACTTCCCATTTTCTATTTCTATTTCTGTGGGAAAAAAGCCTTGCAGAGTTGCATGAAGGAAAATTATCAGAAATAACTGCCACCTTCTTTTTGCTATTCTGAGAGGCAGATATTCACACCTGTGATCAAGTTCATTCATCCTAGCTTTGTTCTAGCTGTCAGTGCCAGAGCTTGGAGAAGTGTCAAATGTGCAGAAGTTCCCACTGGGCACAAATTCTGCTGCATTTAACTCTGGTACCAAATAGTGTCGGGGAAAAAAAAAAAGCCAAAACAGGCTCAGGCTGCCAACTTTCCCCAGAAGACCCAGCACAAAGGGGAGAGACATTCATCCAAGTGCAGTTGTCTACCTGATTTCAGAGTGTGTTTTGCTTCACTAAGATCTAAAGATCTTTTAGACACCTAAAATAGGACATATGAATCATGTGACTTTTGCCCTAGACTATGGGCTGGAGACCTGGACAACTAGCACAGATAAATCCCAACAGGCAACGGCTGTTTCAGCTTTCCCTTCACAGCATCACTTTTTGTCTGCACCATCAGCTTGCATAAATCCCAAAATGACATTACTGTTGGCCCAAAGAAGAGCTTTTGGCCAGTCCCTCTGTGCTGCAGATGGCTCTTCCCTATTTGTCTTAAACACCAGGAGCTTCCTCAGCTCCAGGTCTTACAGTCGGCACCCCCATCACCTGCCCTTTCCCCACAGAAGTACCTGACTCCAGACCTCCAGCCTCCCTGCCTATATCTGTACTGCTAAATAACAACAGGACCAAGACTGAGGCCAAGTGACCCACAGTGGATCACATCCACGCTGTATAGACTTGGCCCTGCATGTCCTCTGGGGCCCATGTAATGCTTTGAGGCCTTAAGACATTAGTGGGACAGGGGACGGTGTTTAATTCAAAATGCCTGAAATCATGGGACTTAAACACACCATGTGATTTCAGCAGAGTGATAATTTTATAGCAAGTGCATGTGGAACATGCATGCCATGTGGCATGGCATAAGGGCAAACAGGAGTGTTTAGGGAAGCAAGGCTTGCTGGAGTGTGTCAGGGGACTGAGGAGGGAGTCAGATGCTGCACAGTGTCTTCCATCCTGCCTGTGAGGGATGGCCTCGGGAGCATCATCTCCCCTTAGCCACACAGACTGTCAACTGACACAGCCCAGCCACGGCAGGGAGTAACCTGCCAACTAAGTGATACGGATAATTACTGTCCAGTGCTTAAGCTCACTACTGGATGTTGTTTTATTTAGCTACATGGACACATAGTCTTATACCCAAACACTTTCCTGGAAAAGGGCTGTATCTCAGCAAGAGAGGGACTAGCCCTAAAAGTGCAGATAACCTTGCTATCTAAGAGCCCAAATCTCATGGATATTTTTTCCATTACTTTCTCCCTCCCTCAATTTCCTATCAGCAAAAAGTGGACTGTAGCAAACCAGGGATGGGACAATTGATTCACTGCAGTCCATAGAGCATGGAGAGGGCAATAAGAGTCAGGAAAAAGCCTGTCCAGAAAACACTACTTCTGCTTTCAGAGGGGGCCCAAAGAGCACACAGGAAATACTGCTCCAAACTCTACTGTGAATAACAAGAGCAGCCTCCAACACACAAGACTGGGTCCTGTGCTCTGTGATTCTGTTTTTAACTCCACTACAGATGCACAAAGGGCATGAGGCAGTAACCTGGATTCATCCCATCACACTTCAGACATGTAACTTGAATCAAACAAGTTAGGAGCTCAGTAACCCCTGTCTTCTACTGCTAATGAAGAGAAATGAGGCACAACTTTGTAAGACCCACCCAAAACCTCAATTAGATTAGTCATCTACAGTGGAGAATGATAAATCTAGAAGTGCAGGGCTGATTCTGCAATTGAAATTATCTTTTCAGGTTGTTTTTCTGAGAAGGGTCATAGCTGAGTGATGCAGAGGCAGCAGCATGCTGTATATGAATGTGCCAGTGTATATGGCCCTACAAAGGAAAGAGGCAGCAGCGAGGCTATTTAAAAAAATTAAAGAAATTTATTAGATTTTTTCCAGGCAAAATGTAAAAGGCGACCACAGAAAAGCAAGTGAAAGTGTCTTACACAATCCCTTTTTCCACAATCTGAAAAACTATTAGCAATTGCAGGCAAGGAAGGCATTTACAAAACCCAACACTGTCTCTGATAAAAAAAAGCAGAAGTTACTGAATAGCGTTTGCAGAAAGTTTTGAGCCGTTCTTTATTTAAGAACAGGCCCACCTCAAAGCAGGGCTAAGTAGGTTGCTCTGTTGCAGGTCGTCACAGATTTCTTCACCTGGTGTCACTTATAAAAAGACCAAAAGAGGGTATTGGTATTAACTGAATAATATATGTGGATGTTCCCTGTCATCTTTTTGATACTGTTCTTACAAAAAGGTTTCTAGAAAACAACAGAAATCTTTTCAGAGGCCATCTCCACTCAACTGGGGCATTGAGTAGCTCATGGCTGTGAGAACTATTAGTGACACACAGTGTTTTGGGTGTGATGGCTTTTTAGGTTTTTCTTTTTCTCTGAATGCTCTCAACAGATTTGTGATGGATTAAAGAAATTATTTAAAAGATGATGGGGAAGAAGAATAAAACAATTACTTTAATTATCATAAATAATCTATCATTTGTTAGAAAAAATATCAAGCTACTAAATTTGTTTCAGAATATATGGAAATGTCTTCAGGGTGTCTGTTAAAGGATCTGTTCATCTATTCAAAGATTAGCTGCAGAAAATGTCCTTGTTTGAGATCAGCGATGCAAGACCTTCATCAACAGTGACGTCACACCTCAAGAAAGACAGGATTGTGTTTCTAGACAGCATAAGCTAAATGTGTCCTTTCACTCTAAATCACGTATTTGATGAAAATACAAACATTAATATAAATTCCTCACTAAAGAGAGAAGCTGACCTCATGGCTCTCTTACTGAGTTCCCCTAGACTGGATCCTGGCTGCCAGTACCTGTGCACAGCTCCAGGAACACAAACAAGTTGTAAACTTGTTTCAGGAAGCAGGTACACATTGTCTCTGCATGGAGAAACCTTCAGGTAGTGTTGAGAAGACAAAATAAACTCTGTGTGCTGTTAATGCCCAAGGCATGCGCCCTGTAGGGAGAAAGTGCTTGCAGAAGGGCCCTGGGGAGATCTAAGCAGCGTAAGCATGCTGCTGGGAGTCATCATGAGCCAGGCCAAGTCAGAGCAGCACTAAGGCTGCTGTAACATTTTCTGTGAGAACA
Organism: Strix aluco; assembly: GCF_031877795.1. Taxonomy (NCBI): domain Eukaryota; kingdom Metazoa; phylum Chordata; class Aves; order Strigiformes; family Strigidae; genus Strix; species Strix aluco. The sequence continues at coordinate 113,885,135 of NC_133934.1, read as the reverse complement.
GCAACACCCTGGGAATCACAAAAGCTGTGCTGGGCTCTCTTTATGCATGCTAGATTCCTCTATCAAGTATAACTCAGCCTGATGCCCAGGCCTTAGGTTTTTATTCTCTTAGGAAGCCTGCTTTCTTACCTTTAGAGACACAGCACTTGCAGTGCTAGCTATATACAGCACAGGAGAGATGCTTTGGTAACATGCAAAGCTGCCACATGCCAGCAACTATCAAGACAAAAATATTCAGTGAAAAACCAACAACCTTCAGAAATGCTGAAGGAAGGTCATTTGCAGCATCACTGCAATTTATGCTCAGTCCGATCTGAGGCCTCAGACCAGCTGCAGTACTGAGTACAAAGATTGAGGCTGGACAGAAATTTTGTTTCAAAACTTTTTTTAAACAGCCAGTATACAATTTATATGAAAGATTTATATGATCTGAAGAGAAACTAGAGCATGTTTCAGCCAAATACTTTTCTGAGTAAAGCTCTTTTTAAAAAATATATTTTTCTTTGGAAAGCCAAAATAGAGATAACTAGTTAAAAACTGACAGTTTTCTGGAGATCAGTTGCTCAGAATGAAAAACCCCATTGATTTTTATGAATTTTATTTTTAATTAGCATTTTCCACAGAGGGAAAAGAAATTCTCACTATGTCTAAGTTGGCATTTTACCTAGCAGCCTTCTGGTCCTGTTCTCCCCCACTATAGCCCCTCTTTCTCTTCTCCTTCCACAGCTAAGATTGTCACATAAACTTGTAGAGAGTAGAGACCAGTAAGAGACTTAAGTGAGGGCTTTCCTCTGAGAAGCCATGTGTGATCAAAAGTAATACTGAAAATAGCAATAATAATGGGAAAAGAAAGAAAAGTACTTGCTTTGGTCCACAGTTCTTACATGCCTCTCTTACCAGCAGTCACCACGCTAAACTTTCCTAGGCCATGTATCTATTTGCAGCTATAAACATTGCAGCTCCCCAGGTTCCTGGTGCATATATGTAGCTTCCATTTCTGTAATTACCATTTGCAGGATCTGTGAAGGCATTCTGGCACAGCTTCATCACTCAAAAGTGTAAGTACAGGGAACTTCAAGTACTTTTCAAGGATTCAAACAGTGAAAGCTATAGGAAATAGGAAGGATTTAAAAATCTGCAGCAGTCTAAAATATGCAGAAAGTTAAAGTGCCAATGGGGCTAAATGTTGTTCAGATGACAAAACACATGTAGAGCAACTTAACATAGTTTGGAAAGCTACACTGATTTTGGAAGAGCAATATAATAAAATATAACATGATCTTTTTACTTATGTTTCACGTGGATGAACAAGCAGATGGCTTATGAAACACCACACAAATCTCATGATCTTTCAAGTGGTCAGTCTCTCTTTCAGCAGCATCTGCAGTATTACATCCTGACTGATGTCAGGTCCCCAGGGGCATGCCATTCCTTGCTCTTTCTTTAGTAAAGCATCTTCCATCTGATACCAAACTGTAAAAGAAATGTGAACACTTTCCCAGTGAAGAGAAAAAATATTTGCTCATGACCTGGGTCTTGAAAAATTAAACCAGATCAATCCACCAAGCCAAGCCTCCTCCCTCAGGAAAAGGGTAAAAGACATGCAGGGTTAAAGACTTTCTGTTGAAAGCAGTATGAGTTAGATCCATGGTATTGGAGACTACCCCCAAACAGTGATATTGAGGAGCGATAAAACTCTAAAGCACAGCATCAGAGCAGTAACATTTGGTGCTACCTTCCCCACAGAATTCATTACCCAAGGTCCAAGACAAAGCTTAGCCATGAACATATTAATGATAATTTTTTCAAGAAGATTTTATCACCCTCATTTTCCAAAGTCTTCATTCTTTTTCAATTGTCACTTTCTCTATCAAGGAGTGGATCAAAAAACAAAACTATCCTTTTCTGTCACTTAGAAGATAACTATATCTTTGAATGTACTTTTATTTAATTTTCATATATAGCACTACTAGAAGAATTACCTAGCTTAGTATTGGGAAGGTGCTGTATTAAACTGCAAAGTGTTATTAAATCCACCCAATAGCAACAGTGGGATGAAATTCAGCAGTTCCCATTTCCAGTGGCAGAATGTCAAATGAAAACAAGCCAGCAAAGATCAAAGTTCATTTATGGTGATGAGGTTCCAGTTAAAGGATGTTGATGCTCAGCAATGATATGGCCTGGAAAGGTTTATGCAGCCACTCAGAACATAACTGAAAAAGACAGATTGCAAGCAGGGACTAGCACAGGCTTTGGGGCACTAAAATTAATTTCCTTTACTTGATCATATGAGAATCAGGAGACCATCCTGTGACTTGTGAGCCAGATACACCACCCGTCACTGAAAAATACCAAACAATAATTCAGATCAACAAAAAACTGACTGAATCCATATGTTTGAAAGTAATTGCTCACATGTTAGAGGGAACACACACACAAAGGACAGACTTGGAATAGCAGAGGTGAAAAAACAAAATTGCAAATTGCTGATTAGCCCCTAGACTAAACACTTCTCAGTTACCAATATTATTGATAAATATTTTGACAGCTCTTCAGTACAATAGATTTCAAAGGGGAGACAGCAAACCCCTGTCATCAGATCAGCCAGAGCTCACAAATAAAGTAGCAGAGTCAGTAAGTGGTACTATAGGAAGCTCATGGACCAATTTCCGCGCTTTGTGACAGCAATGGCAGAGCTGAGAGATTCCAACAACTGATTTTCATGGGCACAAGAGGAGAGGTCCCTTGGGAGATCTGTACTGGAAAAACTGCTCTAACCCTCCTTCCCCTTCTCTGTTTTCCTAGTGGAGGGAAAAAGGTGCAAAAGATTAAAAAAAAAAAAAGTCAGGCAGATATAACTGGATCCAGAGTGGAGGCTGGTGATGAGAACCTGCCGACAGAGAAGAGTTTTAAGACATCTATTAAAAAGGAGAGGAGGAGGCTAACAGAGAAGTAAAAGGAAGTTTGAAGTGTGAAAATTTGCATGTCTGTGTATTTATGTAGATTATATTAGCAGGATCTAAAAGGAAAGAGTGGAAGCTGGAAATTCCTGCACACATTTCAGAATATCACACATTCCCAAACATTATACTGCGTGTGAGGTTTTGACACCTTTAGCATCTCCAGCAGGAAAGAAGTTTGCCATAAGTATTGGAATCTGCTGAAGATCCAGTCAACTGACTAAGAGCAAATGACAGCTGGTTTTCTTATTAAACATTATGTAAAACATGAACACACAGGCCTGCCATGTTAAATCCTCCCTCGGGGTACTTGGCCTCACGTGTAAACCTAAAGCAGCTTTTGCCGGAAGTAAATGAAGTTAGCAAATCTATCCTGCAACTATGTCCAGAAGCTAAAATACTAATGAGGCTCTAGCAGACACTGCAATCAGCTACAGCAATCATCTGGCTGCTTGGCCCCTCTTCCATTCAGGATATGTTTTGGCTGTAATAAATTTATGTGACTGGGAAAAAGGTGGCAGGGAAAGCTGAAGGGACTTGTCTGCAGCAGCATAAGTTTTCTGAAGGAAGAGTCCTCCTGCACTGGTGACACAGCAAGGAGGGTAGTATTGGGACACCTCCCATCACTCACAGGTCTCAAGCTGGCAGAGGAGGAGAGGGAAAGGGATAGCAATTCTAGGTGCTCAGAGGGTGAAAACAGCACTAGGAAACCTACCACACTGGAGAGAAAGAAAGTAGGAGGAACTATCCCAGCTCATTCTTCAGAGTAGAGAAAAATACAGAGAGGTTAAAGCCAGGCATCAAGGGAGAGAACAGCAACTGAGTTTCCACACATGCATAAGGAAACTGTGATCCCAGTCACCTACGGAGGCACTGGGGAGGAAGGCACAGGCCCCTTCTGGGGAACACCCATAAAGGGTCAGGACGACCTGCCACAGACAACTTAGCAGAAGCCTGTGAGGTCTCCAGTCATTCCTTTGACAAGTGGGGGAATCTTACCCCTATTCCTCCTTTGTTGCAACAGTGTTTATGTGGGGTCACAAACACTGGCAGCAGCGGTGGAACAGAGGCTCACTCTCCCCATCTGAAATCCCCATCTTAAACCATAACAGTAAGAATATTAACTTGTGTATTTTTCATCAACAGATCTCAAAACTTTTTATGGAAGGAAAACAACCACCTATTCTCAGTTCACAGATACAGGCATGAATTGGTAAGAGACTTTCCTAAAGCCAGACAGCAAGTGAGGAGACAGTAGGAGAGCCCTGTTTGGGGACTGCCAGGCCTCCTTCCTCTTCAACCAGGGAGGAGGCCACAACTCAAGAAAAGACTCCCTCCTCTTCCACTTCTGCTCGCATGACAGTTTGCATATTGGAAGTGACCAAATGTGGCAACAGCAGAGCCAAAGTAAGCACAAATTGGTTTTGATATCAAGGATACACCTTTTGCAGAGAACTCATACTACCGCTTCGCTGAGCAAATATTTGAATGGAGTGGAACCAATTGGCAATTGTCATGTGTTATTTGCAAGTGAATACACCAGATCTTTTACTGCACTGAGAAAACAAATAATCAGACCCCCAAATTCATGTACTTTCCCTTTAGAAAGAGCCACATTGTGTTGTTACATCAGCAATTGAAATATGACAGGGTGCTTGTGTTTATACTCAGAGAAGTCATATACAGATTCCATCTGTTCAACATTTGGAGCAAATTTGCAGTGATTACTCAGGCTGAAAATTGCTTTGGAGTTTTGTCTGCTGTTGTTTTATTTGAAATAAATCACTGATGTGGTGCCTCACTTCTGAACACAGACACACGTGTCAAAGCAAGAGGACAGCAGCTGAACTTTGGCTGTTCTGATTTGCAAGACATTCAGGTGTTGTTGACACTCACAGGGTGGTTTTCTCACAGGCTATGGAGAGCTACTGCTGAGGTGAGGAATTAATTTCCTGGAGTTTTGTCTCTGTAAACTAAAACTCATTCCGCTTTGGACAAAGTCCATCCCATGCCATGGACTCTGGGACAGAGCAGTCATCAGTGAATGTCACATCAGAGTTGCAGCTGCATTGCTAAAAGTGGTTGCCCAGTAGCATGATAGAGGTATCAGTTAAACTGAGGTGCAGATGATCCCCAGCCACTCAAGCTCATTGGGTCCAGATTTACATCCAAGCTTTGAAGCAGCAACCTCTTTCTGATCAGGACTAGACTCTGAACAGCCAACACTCTGGAGCTCAACAATATCAAGGAGAATTAAGAATCTTTGGAGTTTCCTCTAGCTTTGCTGATTGGGGTCTAGATCAGAGCAATAGAGACATGAATTTCAAACTTGATCCTTAATATGGCCAAAGGGGAAACCACAAAGGAGAAAAACTAATTTCAGTCATTCAAATGTAGTTGAATATGCTCAGCTGCAACTTCAGGGAAAAATTAGAGAGAGGAAGAATTGAGATGATTGGATTTTGAGACAGAAACAACTCCTATTAAAGTGCCAGATGTTCTACAGTAGTCACAAATAATAAGGGTTAAGCCCTATATCACCATTATCCAAACCTCCAAAATCATTGACTGATGGGAGGCTTTTTATGTGAAGGTAGGCTATTCTTCCAACTAAGCCTAGCTTGTGAGATTGAGTGGAGTAAAGCAAGATGACTCGCTACCCCAGCTAACAAATTAGTAGGATGAGAGAGCGAAAGCATGTGTTGCTCTAAGAATCAGGCTAACTATGTAGGTGGCAAAGAGATGGGAAATGGGTTGGAGGGAGTCAGTATGCATTACAGCCCCTGCTCCTCTACAAAACTTGTTGACAATGGTACTGCAGCTAGGCAGCTTTGGAAGATGAACAGCTTGGCTGGTGGAAAAACCTGTTCTCTGGCCACCCACGCCATGGAAACCAGCAAGCAGTTGGCTTCGGATGGATAAAAGGTTATTTTGATGGATGAAATACACTCAACAATTAAGGGTAAAGTGGCAAATTTAGACATCGACTGAGCCCTAGCTAACACCCAGTGACTGCAGCATGACTTGTGAGACACTGACACCATGACACCATCTGTTTATGATTTATGCTGAACAGACTGCATATAGAAACAGATGGGAGGTGTCAGCTTTGATCAGAATTGTTATGCCAGTGATTCCACAGCACATTATATAGCCAAGAGCCTTTCTTTCCCACATATTTCTATAAAGGGGAAGGTGTTTGTATTCATAGGAGCTCCATGTTACTCAGGGAATTAGTCTTACTGAATACCCACTGGACAGAGTCCTAAGGTTACACTGCTGGGACAGATCTTTGTTATTGTACCAGATATGTTCAAGACAGTCACTTTGTCAAGTCCAATGTTCCTAAAATAAGGTCCCAAAGTGTCTTTTTTGGGCTAGATCTCAAGGTCAAATCAGAAACTTTCTGAGACTGTGTTCAAGTTTGTTATGAATCTCAGGCACCACTCTCCTTTAGCACTGCCATGCTTGTTATTTCAATTCTCAACATTAGAAGGTTTCCTTTATGCTTTCATGACTTCATGTAATTGTAAAAGTTAATTTTAAGTTTTCATGACTGTGGAAAAAGCTGATAAATATAATTCAGATTCAAAACAAGAGAAATGCCCATTGGAAGATACCCCTGGACAGCTCTTGTCTAATCTCACTTGAAGTAGGATCATTTCCAACACTGAAACAGGTCAGCCATGGCTTTGTCTAGCTGGGGCTTGAAAGCCTCCAGATTTGGAGATTGCACAACCTCCCTGGGCAGCATGTTCAGAAGCCAAAATGCAGATATAAAAGAACCCAAATCGTGTATTTGCCAAGCCCGATTTATGATTTTTATCACAAACACCTGGCATGGATACCTTCAAGAAGAGTTTTCTAGCATAGATAATAGAACATAAGGCAAATTTTCTGTTATCACTGTCTATGGACTTTCCTGAGATCACACAGTTATTAGGAGACTCTAGTCAATAAATGTTTGATCAAAAAAGAATGCTACATATGAAGGCAACTGTTAAAAACTAAACCAATTAAAAATTTGAGTATCATTTTTGTAGGAGTACAGAGGCTTTCTAATATTTCCAGTTAGCTAAACTGGAAAGCCGCTGTTATGAGAGGCTTTCAGTCAGTTCTCAGAAGTCTGACAGACTTTTTTTACCTGATTTTTCAGAGGTGTTCTCCAGCAGCAGTGTGTTCAAAACTAATCTCACTTAAATAGCAGTTAACTATGTCCTGAAATGAACAGGGCATAAAATTACTGTGAAAAACCACACCAGTGGGCAGTACAGTGTAATAGCCTGCCATTGCTTTCCCAGTTTCTGATCAGGATTTTAATGGGTGAAAGTAAGGTACAAATGTCACCGAGCGCCATGGGGCAGAAGGGAAGCCCCCATGTCCGCTCACACACTTACAAATCTGGCGTAGTCCTACCACACCCAGTGGTGCTGAACTTAGGTAAAATGAGCACAAGAGTAGGACAAGCCCTCTCATCCTACTTCCACTGATCACTGAGAATGTAAAATGTCTGTGCCTGTGGCTATCAATATCTGAAACACTACACACTTTTTTGCCAGTCAGTGTAAACCAGCTTTCTGAAATGCCAAGGGACTCAGTTTTTCACAGATTTCCCCAGACCCTGGAGGAAAAAACCCACTATAATTCCCAAATGCTACTGGCTTCCCACAGTTTGCACTGCCTCACCTACCTGGTGAGGACTGATCCTGAAAATCACCTGCCAGATCAATCACATTAACTTGCCAGGGCAAGATTCAATTTTGCACAGTAAAGATGCAGAGCACAGGCTGGCCTCAAGGCACATGGATACAATGGGAGCTGGGTCTGGTGGGGAGGACACTCAGTGAAACTGGCTAGGAGCTGATTTCTCAGGAGTCAGCACAGTGAATGGTTTGCAACTAGGGACAGAGCTATGGGAAGTAGCTACCGACAGAGAAAGTTTCCCCATATGTTTAGGGCAGAGAAGGAAGGCTGTGGCCTTTGGAGACGTGCCCTCCCTTTCTGCTGCTTCTGTTCTCAGTGCTGCTGCTGGATTGCTTCCCCTCTGCTCAGCCACCGGGCTGGTTGTGCTGGCAGGCTTAGAAAAGAGTTACCATCCAATGATCTTGTGGACACTCTCGAGATAGCTGGGTGTGCACCCAGTTGATGAGCGGGAGCAAAGCACCCTCCCATTCCTCCAGCATCATCCAATTCCCTCAATTCAGCTTTACTGGGCCTATACTCACGCATATAGACATAGCACAGTCCCTGGACACCCAACACAAGGACGGCCAGAATTAGGCTGTGAGAACTTTTCCCAGCCTCATCTACACTTCACAGGCATCTTGCAGTGAGGTCAGCAGAGCGGGAACCCAACAGGGAGGGGTTTTAAACCTGGCCAAGTGTTCAAGTAGAGGGGAAACGCTTTCATTTCTTAACTTTCCCTTAAAATAATGCGCACGATCTGCTCTGGGAACACCCACCCAGTGAAAATCCCTCTGGAGGCTGCCTGCCAAAGCCTGTGAAAATCCCTTCTGGGAGCTGTGTCCGCTATTTCAGACACAGCCTGCTCACAGGAACATAAATCTGCTGTCCTCACTGTTGAAGATTATTCGAGCTGGATTTAATGTGCCTAGGCACATCGTTCTTAACTTGGCTCAGACAACCACCTGCTACTTCACGTGCATTTGTTGCTCAGTACAGATCTCTTAATAGAGTCATCCATCCTGCTGATAGCAGCTGCACACTTACCTTTTCCCCACTACCTAGCAGTCTATGCATATAACTGGTGCTAGTGAAGAAGCCATTGCTCTCTGCTCTGACAGAGTATTTTACCTTGGGATCCTCTCCAGTTGCAGTATTATTTCAACACATCAAATCTGGGGCAGAGAATACCTGACGTTTAGAAAAGAAAGTAATAGAGTATGGCACAACTACCTAAAAACATAATAGAGATGACACTTAAGGAAACTTAACAATATCTGCAGAAAGTTAGTTGAGTATCTCTACAGTTTACAAGAAAGTAGGTTTCTTTTACTCAACCTCTGTCTGGAAGTCCACACCAGAGACAAAGTGTCTCCTGTATTTCATTATGGGGTCAAAAACACCTGGAGGAGGATTCTGAATTCTATAGGATATCTCTCTCCATTACTGTAATTCTTACAGTAAAGCAGCGAGGTGGGGGGAGCAGAAATAAAACCCGTATTTTAGCACTTCTGCTGGCAACTTGTTGAATTGTTTAAAACCAAAGGAATCCCTACATTTTTTTGGGACGTCAGAACATTGGCACACACAGACCTTTGTAAGATTTGGCATAAGACGACACTGTTTTCACTGGTACCCAAAGAGTACTGCATGCTGCCAGCCACTCCAAGCACACTGCCATTTCAACATGCTGCTGGCACCAACTCCACCTGCTGGGAATAACCTAACCCAGCTAAATTCAAGTTTCCTGAATGCAATTAGAGAACTTGAGTCTGCTAACACCCTTGGCGATTCCTCAATATTATCTCCCAGAATCAACAAGTTCCTGGTGCTTTAAGGTTTCATATCTTTCTGAATGAACTGATCAGAAGTCAATCCTTGTTCTAATGCAACAGTTTATGTTCTTCATCCTTCACCCCTGTATCCATGTATATCAGAAAAATAAAAAAATATGTCAAAAATAGAAAGTTTATCCTATGCTCTCAGTTTTTAGATGATTTTAAAGACAGAATCAATTCAAACTCATTTAGTTTATCTAGTCTGATATAAAGTAGATTAAATAATCGCAACAAATGGTTATTTGTAGCTCTCAGCCAAGGCTCCAGGAACACATTACAAGCATTAGGCATAATAATTCACATTCACAATTCCCTGCTAAGGGATAATCAGGTACCCACATTACTATCATCTTCGGTACAAGTACTCAGCACAGAGGATTTCACATGATTGTTCCAGTTCCGAATCCACTATTTATAAGGCTCAGAACTCTTGAGTTGAAGCAAGCCTTCACAAGATATTTAGCTTCAGTTTGAAATTCTACCCAGTGGGAAAACTACCCTGTCAACTACTATTACACTCAATTGTTAATTACCTTCACTGTTAATGTTTTGCATCTTACCTCCAGTGTAATTTCATTTCCAAGAGATGATGGCCTATTATCATCCCTTCAGCTGCCAAGCAAAGCACACTCTATTAGTAGAAGTGTCACAATGTGGATGTTTATCAGCTGAATAAATTATCGCTTAACCTTCCCTTTAAGCTAGCCATGTTTTTATCACACTTGCACTCCTATTTTCCAGTTGATAAAGAGAAAAAAGGGATATGGCTGAAATCTAAAAAAGGCAATAGCAGAGTCAAGCATGCCCTACAGGATCTTGATACTCAAACCTCTGTCCCTGATACTAGTTTCTTCTAAGAACAAACTGACATATCTGCTTCTCTCCCAATACAGAATAGATACTTTAAAGTCTTTTCAAAACAGCAACAGAACAAGTTGGTACATGTTGGAAATTCTGAGCATACAGAGTGCAAGATGGTAGAAAAATACACCCATTATAAAAAAGAAAAGTTAAAAGCTAGGAAACTGTTCACTCAGATGAACTAACACAAAGGTATCTTGGGATTCAAAGGATAAGAAATAATCATTATGAGTTTTACTGCATATTATTGTCAAATCAAATTTAATTATTTGTAGAAACAATGGTTTGATTCATCTGAGAATCAGCAGTAACATCTGCTGACTTAAATCATCCAGTGTGCTGAATCCACCATTTTCTAGGTGTTCTACAACATATTTGCTGAAATCAAACGCATTCAATCATCAGGAGTGTCTGGAAAATACCGAATTTTATTTTTTGTTCTCAGCTTTTCAAAATACATTAAATGAACACCCAATGCTCAGTTAAAATCAGACACAGGGAAGTTCATATAATGCTGTGTTACTTAGTTCATGAAATCCCTGGCACTTTTCCTAATAATTTGGTGAATTTATTTTCCTAGTATACTTTTTTCTGCAATAGACAGATTAAAATCATACTCTGAAGATACCATCAAAACACCTTCATTAGCATTCTGTATGATTCAAAGTTTTTCTTGTGACTATATACCACTGCAGTAGCTATGATGGTCTAACAGCATCAGAGATAAAATTTGTTGGTAAAAGCAGAATTTTTTAATTAGAAAACATGATATATTTATAACAAAAAAGTTTATATTTTCAAAAGATATCACAATCTCATAAAAGAGCTGCTCTCTATCAAACTTTCAAAATGTCTTTAGTCAGTTTTTGATGATTCAAGTATCACAAAACTTCTTGCAAACATATTCCTCACAACATTTCTACCTTTGTTCACATCAAACTTTGCCTTCAAAATTATATGGAAGTTCCTCTAATCTTATACTATTCTCAATGTGTTATGTTTCCTAGAAGATATAGGCTGTAAGTTTGACTCAATATTAGGAACGTTTATCTGCAGTTGTAGTGCTCTTTCATCAACACTCAAGATGTCACCCATTTACTATGTGAGTGGAATGACTAGGGTTTTTTTTAATTTAAAAAAACCAAACAAGCAAGCATGAAGTCTCCAAGAGCAGCTTTAAAAATAAATTTCCTTTTGATTAGTCTGTCACTTTTGGAAAGGCATTTCAGCTTTATGAAGGTGTGTCAGGTGATAATCTCAGATGTGACAATCAACGGCAGGAACAACTTTGATCCAGCACCTCACATATGCAGCAAAAGGGCTTTTTGGATTTTGTTCCAACAATTAAAATCTTCAGCCTTTTGCAGGAGCTGAACTGCTGTGTGGGTGAGCTCAGGACACAAAAGACTCAACAGCTGAAGGTGCACTTGAGTGAGATCTTCAACAAGCTTCTACAGGTTTCATATCAAGTCAGGACTATCCAGTTTATGGTTTTGGTGAGACCACTGTAGCAACACCTGCCATATGAAGTCTGTTATTGCATCTCTTTCAGTGTGGGCATGAAATAATTATGTACACTGACTGCTGGGACTTCTGTCTCTGGAGTTTTATCAATACTGAGAAAATGTTGACAATTTGATAATGAACCATTATCATTTGGGAAAAATGAGAGAGAGATTGAAAGTAAACATCTGGCGAAAGGAATTAAACATATTCTCTTATCACACATTATATGTGCTCAAATCACACAGAGTATCTGCTGCAGATCTGCTGCTCAGCATACATGTTTCCATCATGGGTTAGAAAACTTTTTTCTCCTTTTATTCTGATGCAACTCTGATAACTCCTCTGAAATGATATGCTTACCAGCCACTGCAATACTGCATCACATGTATGTCAAAATCCTAACATCATGTGGCACTGGACATTTTTTTCCTCCATATTTTTAAGCTCAAAACCCTTTCCCCTCTCTGCAATGCTCACCTAGTGACTTCCTTTTACAACTCCAGCACCAACTCCTCCCCCTAGAAAAGGGCCAAGATCTCGAGCATAATAAGTCATACTTCATGTCTGTGGGAGTTTTGTCATATTATTCATACCATACCTACTAAAATCAGTCTGCAACAATGTATGAGGACATTAGAACAGGCATTCATTGAAAAGACTTTAAAGTATCTATTTTTGCACCTGAATATCAGATCAAATTCTTTCATACCATAAAGATAAAATTTTGCAGTCCTTCTCAAAGTTATGTTTATCAACATCTGCTAGTTAAGTAGGAAAGGTCTATGTAATTTTTTCAAACAGCTGCTTTTTGCCAAGCAACGTGCTCAGTGAGTTTTAAGTTAGTTTGTTCATGGAACTATCATGAAGTATCCACTCACTACTTTAAGTTCTTAAAATCCCTCAAAGAAACAATAAAGAACAGAAAGCAGCAGATTTACATTTTTTTCCCCTCCCATTTTTTGGAGGTAACCTACCTGATAATAAGCTTCCATTAAACGTTAAAAGGTTACGTAATTCACTAACCAGCAAGGACTAAGCAGGATAAAACCAGATACTAATGATGGTTTGTTTGGGATTAATGATAAGAATTAGATTAGTTGAGGGCTTCTTGGTATCTGCATGGTTTCCCATCTCTCAACAAAAACCCCAACTGCAAAAGACTAGTGCCACCTTTGGATGAAAATTAGTATTAGATCTCTCAGTCAATCTGATCTGTTCCCTACAGACTGTTTTTTAATTAGATATTTTGTCACACTTTCAGAAAGTTTAGTAAGATTTAATCTGAAAAGCCTTTTTCCCTTCTCTCCCTCACCTTCCTTCTTCCTTTTGCCTCCCATTCAACTTTAATTTTTAAGCAATAAAGAAAGAGTCCTTCCCTCTCCTCAGTGCTCACATGTTACCTCATCGCTTCGGAGTTTATCCTTGGAAAAGTATCAGAAAGTCTCCTATTCATCATCATGACATTTGATTAAGACCCATTTGTAAGCTATTTCTACAAATTGTTAAGCATTTGAGGGGAGAAGAGGGGGGAGAAAAATTAATGAAACTTTTTACCTAAGTTTAGCTAAAGGTTTACCTAAAAAACTTGGGGTAGGGAGGTGGAACATCTTCCAACGTAGCCATTGCTCAGAGACTGACTGGGCATCAGTCTGATCATGAGATGGTGAGTGCACTTTTGCAGCACTTTCCCCCTACCCTTTTCCTTCACTTTTAAACTGTTTTTACCTTGATCCAGGCATTTTCTTGATTTTGTTCTTGTTATTCTTTCCCCCACCCCACGGGGGGAGGTGGTGAATAAGCAGCTGTGTGGGTGCTTAACTGCTAGCAGGGGTCAACCCACCACACCAGGATTTTGAAAATTTCTGTCTCTGAGATAAGCACACAGAAACACGCAGTGTCTTATTTCTTAAGGCAAAATGGTATAGCATTACTGACAATCAAACCTACATTCATGTTTGGTATTAACAAAGAGTGGAGACTGTAAGCTAAAATCCTGGAAAGAGGCAAATGATACCCTTTGCTAATTGGCTTTGGTTTTCCATCTCCATGTGGGTTTTATAATTACATGTAAGCTTCATTTCATTTCAAGGGCTCTGCTTTTATTTCCAGCAGTAGCACTTTCATTTCTAACAGTAGCACTTTTCTGTTTTTATTGGATGATCCCCTGGAGACCTTACACTATGAAAAAAAAAAGTGATCAACCAAACGCTTCACTTCATATGTTCAGGCATACTTTTACAGCAAAATGAAACAGATGCCATTTAATCTACCACACACAGAGGCAAGTGACAACATGAGAAAGATAGTCTGGAGTAAGTCAAATCAAAAGAAGGGACTTTTCTTGATGATTTCCCAATGCAACCAATTAAGTTCACTCCCTGCATACTGCATGGCCTTGGTTTTCAATTTTTCATTTCTTTTTTCCTAACAATTTCCCTTATCCCCTTAGGGGTGAACAGACAAGTGTCTGCCTTCTGATGAGGAAATGCTCTGACTTCAATGCCCCTGTATGGCCATCCTAGTTTTAAAGCCTCTGATTGCAAAGCTGAGGAAAGTTTGGCCAGCTGACTTTCTTCGCTCTCTACAAGTATCTCCTACCACTTTAAGAGAAAATTCAGGCTCATCTGTAAAAAAATTGTTTCACAAAACACATAATTGAAGTGATATCACTGATACCATGTGAGCCACCACGTAACAATTTACTGGGGAAAGGGCTCATGTTCCCAGTTTAGTTCTTACTACTGTTCTTCATCTCATCTACGTGTTTGGCTCTAACACGAGTTGCAGCGAGATGTCTGCTTTGTCAGAGGCTATCCCTTTGAACTCATCAAACCTAACTTTAATTCCCTGCTATAACAAGAGGAATCAGGGACAACAGTTATAGTCTAACCTTACTGTAACTCATCCATGTGGGTCCCCAGTGAACAATTCGCTACACAGTCACTGTAATGAGGTTTGATAACTTGCTCCATCAGAATGAATACCTGATTTTAAAGTCTTGTGGAAAGAAAAGTAAGCAAAGGAATTAAGAGAGAAAACAATCCATTTACATGCTAAAAAATAAAAAACCCCACTTGTATCCCATCACTATAATCACTTTGATCAGGCTAATTTTCATCATTAATATTTTTTCTGTGATCATTATAAGCAGCTATATTTATGCTGCACTATCAATCTCCTGATCTGTGAAGGCCATTTACAAAGGCCATGGCTACACAATTTAATGCACTCTAAAAATCCAGTTTCTCCATATGCCCTACACTAATGCATGAGTGCCTATAACTCACTTACCACTTGTGTCCAGGTCAGGTGAATATTAGGACAGCCTATGTCAGAAGATTCCTGGAACTCCTGACACATGCGAAGATTTACAGAGTAGCTAGAAATCACATCATTATTTACGTTAAAGTCAGTCAAGGAAGTATATGTGCAACTCTCCTACTAACTCTTATTTCCCCCATTTCTATCCAAATAAATTTAGTACACATCCCAGAGGAACTTTGGAGCTGCATGTCTGTGTACATTGAATAAAATGAAAGAAAACCAAGGTAGATAAAAAAACACCAAAACAAACAAACAATGCTGCTCTCTCCTCAGTCCAAGCCCTGTTTCTCAGCCCATCTGACACGTAAAGCCACCTTTGCACTTCCACCAGCCCAACGCCATATGAGCCCAGATTATATCCCAAGATAAAAATGAAGGTGAACAGCTCGAGACTGTAAAGGCTAGATTAAACCATTTGACATGTACTTCATCCCTGTCCTGCCAACATAAATGCAGCAGCAAGCAGGCCCTTTCTGTCAATACAACCCATTTATTTTATCACTAACCCACCACAGGTCTGCAGTTCCTGTCCAGTTTGCTTACATTAAAGCTGACATTCACTCATACAATTTGATTACACCCAGCTTTAGTGTCATGGTGGGACATACTCAGTGACTGACACCTGAACACATTAGTATTCACAGCAGCATGGACCATGATTAGTTGTTACCTTTATAACTGCCGCCAACTAGTCTTAAAAGCAATTACCTTGTACCCAAGTCAGAATTTTGATGCTGAACACAAAACTCAGCAGAGGGTAGAAAATGCAGCCAAAAAGCTGAGTAAATATTTGGCCAGAGGATCCAGCCCTGGCCTCCCAGACTAGCTAGTTTAAAACATCAATTTCAGCAACAAACATCTGTAGATTCTCATCAGGTAATTCCTCAGAACATGTAGCTCACAACCCACAGACAATACTCTACTAGACTTACAATACCTCAAGCCTAAGCATACATGATACCAAAATCATGACCTTGTGACCATATCACAGTATCAAAATTTCTGTATTACCTTGCCCAAAAAGCTCAACACCATCCACCCTAGCTAGGATGCTAATATAGGCAGAAGATAGTAGGCTGACAGTGGGCCTTACCCACCTTTTCTCTCCCTGACCAGGTAGAATTCTTCCCTTTCTTCAGCAGACTGCTAGAACTGATGTGACTGCTCTGCTATGGGAAAAGGTAAAGAAGGAATTTTGTTCAGACCGGGGGTGGGGGGGACTCTGTCACAGCCAGCACCATCTCACCTTGCAGTCTCCCTGGGACAGGCCCTGGCTTTCCAGCAGCCAGATTAATACCTCCCACCCCACATAAACAAACTCTCTCCCCCATCCACCACCCCAGGAAACCATTAGGCCTTTGTCCAACAGGTTTAATAACAGCACAACTGCAAAGGGTACAATACCAAAGAGAAGCATCAGTATCATGAAAGAAGCAAGAGATGTGTAGCTAAATGTATTTGAATGTTTAACAATACATTAACAATGCAATTCTAAAAGTCAGTAAGATGCACTGTAATACAAATTTAGTCGCACAGAAAGACACCCTCATGTCTGAGGCTGTAAGCATCAGCTGAGAAAAAAAAGATCTTTCTCTTGCAACTCTATCAGAAATCCAATGTCTCCCAAAACTTCAGTGCTACTTCTCAACTCTTGATGTTTTCTTCTAACTGTTTACCCCAAACAGGATCACTCCATGTGCCTCCTCCAGAGCACATGGTGCACCACACCGCTCAGCTCAACAAGAGCAAAGAGAAAGTCACGACTGACACTGTAAAATGTTTGTTCCACATATGGTTGCAGCTCATACTTTGTTAGTCTCTGTTCCTAAATGACAAGTTTATCTGTTGCTTTGATGCCAGCTGTCTCATGCCTGCCTAACCATACCACAAGCAACACAACTAACCCATCAGCAGTTTGGTTCCAAAGAAATTCCACATTCCATGCAATTTACTTATTTGGTGAAAATACATACACTGCATAAGCCTTTTAAAGGTGTCCATAGCAAACAGGATGTTTGATGAGGTCTATAACATTGCTAATCAATCACTAATGGCTGACACCATTTTGAACATTTACACAAGACTGGAATTGACCCTCACACTCACCAGGTCAGTGGGTCTGAAGGGACCATCTCCGGGTGAGCAGTCATAGGCCTGTCACAGGCAGAACAGCCAGGGGACTCAGGGATGTTTTCTTAGTGTAATTTATTGCCAGTTGACACCAACTTCTCATCACTGATTGGGGGGGGGGGGGGGGGGGGGGCACGCAGGGGCGGGTAGTGGAAGAGCATAAACACCTCCATGAACAGCTCTCCTCCCCCTTTCTAGTCTCAACTTCTCCTGGGTCAACAGCCACCTATGGTCAGCCCATCCCAACTCCCTGTTGAGGCAACAGACAAGGTAGGTGGTCAGGGTGGTGTGGTAACAGCCTCACCTGCTGCTCTTTTCTTACTGGTTTTCCATTGCCACTGAACATCTTTGTGTCTCCAACCCAGTGGTGCATCCACAGCCACTGTCCCTCAGGGGGGTCCCCATCCTCCCATCCTGGTGTGGGGCACCCACAGCCAGTGTCCCTCGGGGGATGCCTCCTCTGGGGTGGGTTGCCTTCTTCCAAGAGCAGCCCTGCCCTCAGCATGGTGTCTCCGGTCCCTCATGGCTGCCGCTCTTGCTCAAACATGTCAGTGCTGATGGCCTGGGCTGCCCACACCAGTCGAAGCCGGCTGGCCCTGGCATGGAGCAGCTGATGGCTGCCTCCCCGCTAGGGCAGCCTGCAGCCCCTGCTGCCCAAACACTGCCCATTGCCATGCAGCAACAAGCTGCTCTGCATCACACAGCTTAAAAGGGTTAGAGCCAAACTATTAAAAAAAAAATAATCTCAGTCTACCCTTGCTCTTACACCACTGGATAAGTCAAAATATTGAAATAATACTAAAATAGAACAGCACTAATACTTCAGCAGTCTTTGACATGAAATTGTGGAAAATCCTCTTGTGATTCACTTTGGATTTGTTTATCTGTTCTAGATTTGGGATATTTTCCCCCCCTTGCAGATTTCCAATTGTTTTAGCATACCAAAGTATGCCAAAACTGGGCTGCTATTGCTATGCAAATTGTTTAATTCAGGTTTCTTTTTATAGCTGCTTTTGTTTCAGAGGCTTGCATAACTTGCTAAGGAACTCATGCTTTAAAAATATACATACTGAAAACAAATTAGCATTTTCTGCAGGACATTTCAAATACCTGTACAAAGGGGAGTTAAAAGGGTAATGATAATTTTTTCTTTAAGTGGGGTATCAGTAGAGGCTTTTTAAGTTACTTGAAGACTATAATGGAGGAGTTTGCTCAAACACAGCATGCAATTTCAAACACAAAAGTATCATTGGTTCTATTTATGTAGTTTCCCAAAAAAAGACTTTATTCTGAGCACAGACATGCATACATCCTGCTTCTCCAAAGAAGCTTCTTTATGACCACACTGAGCTGCACCATTGATGTCCTGCTTTGAACTTCAAAGCTCCAGCCTCAGACCACCACTGAGGCACAACATGTGTCCTGAGCCCACAAACACAGGCTTTGCATTACGGTGCTGTACGTACTGCAGCGCAGAACCTGAAACTGAGGAGATGAACGTGACAGGCAAGACATCACACCCAGACACAGCATACAGACAAATGAGTTGGGTTCATATGACAAAGGACTGGTCTTCACTAACATTAGCCGCACCAGTTTTTATTTCTGGCCAACTGTAGGATTGGTATCACAACTGCCTTTTTTTCTTTTTGAATTAAAATTACTTTCACTTGCAGTCATATATATTGGGATTTCTTTTCAAACACAGGAAAAGCACAGAGAAGGTGTTTGCACTGAAATTCTTCAGTTACTTTCACCTGACTGTAGCAAAAGAACGTACTTTTCATCTCTGAACTACAATGCCTTCTATCATATTCTTTAATGACATGGCTAGTAGTAACTAGCAAAGAGGATTCTGAAATTAGTTATTTCTACACCTACTGGATATGATGAAGAACACTCAAAAAATCTAGAACCTCCTTGATATTTTATCATTCAAGATGGCAAAAGAAGATTCCACATTGTCATTAGGAATGCTGTATTCTGAAAAGACAGTGTTGGTTTTAACCAGTTCTGCACATCAAATTTCACCAGAAGTCATGGAAAACAAGACGTGTTTTTTCCTCAGTTATGTTCTTCAAGGCATTAAAGACTTTATGGTCCAAACACTGCATGACAGTCTTTGTAACTTCTACAGATTTTATGACTAGATTAGTGGGATGTTTATTCCATGAATTGCACTGGTTTAATCAGACAGCAAGGTTAAAGAACAAGCAGCAGTGCAGAGGCAGACAACTTCCATTAGCCTAGTATCCTATTTCTTTACTGAAGAATTCAAATTGAGAACAGCCTTGCCCCATACAGGCATCCATACCTCCCTGAAGAACAGCAACTCCTCTCCCAATAAACAGTCAATACTCCACAAGTGTTACAAGATAACCCCCAAGCTTTCTGAGCTACTGAGACTCTACATCCTAATTTAGGCTTGATTTCAGAACTGCCACTTCCACAAGCTGAAAAGCTTAGAAAAGTGGAAACAGTAAAGGATTGTTGGTTGAGTAAAAGAGTTCACAGAAAACACAAAAAAAGCAGAGCTGCTGAGCATGCTAAAGGAACCAAAGAGATGTCTGAAAAAGCCAGAATGTATGGAACTGTAAACTGGAGTAAGAATTCAAGTGTGCTGCTTTAATGTACTCTTCTCTTGAGCTTAGTCCCCCTACTAAAAAAAAAAAAAAGCATTTAAGACAACCATCCATCCACTGTATACACAAATGAACAGAGACTTGCCCTAAGGGGAAAAAACGCACACTCAGGAGACCTGGTGCAGTTGATACCAAGGGAAAAATCTCAGATTCTCATCAGGTTCTCATGTTCTGAATTACATCCTCCAGTTTCCATAGGCAGCATGGGAACAGTGGGCTCCTATTCACCTAAACGACAAATCTGGTGTTAGTAAAAGTAACTGCTCTTCTCACACACTGTAGCAGATCAGAGAGTGGAAGACTTGTACAGATCCAATGTAGAAAAAAGAAAAAGACCCTGTGCTTAAGAAAACAGTTATGCTAAAGCACAGACTTACACACATAAATCACAAATAGCATGAAGCTGATGATCCAGAAAGTAATTCTTAGGCATATTCCACAGAAGTATAATTAGATGACCAAGTAGGAATCTGCCTGTCTTCACCACTTCCTTCTTTTCCCCCTTGTCTTTCCTGAAGCACACCATTTTGTCAGCATAGATATATGTCCAATCAGACTAGACATTAAAGGTGCCTTGCTAGCTAAATCTCAGCTGCTTGCATAGAGTCATAAGTTAGTTACCAACTTCAGGGCTACAAATTTGCTAGACAATGAAAAAAGAGACCCTGGAGTCAAAGCCAAGCAGGTGACTTGACAGTTTTCAAAATAATGTAAATAATTCTGTACTTCAGCAGTTGTCAGTCACACAAAGGAAGTCAAAGCTCTCTGCAATAAGAGGTGTGCTGGCAATGCTGACAGGAGAGAGACTTTATACTTGTACATACATCAGCAAGCAGCAGACTTCCAAAACGCAATACCCTGTTCAGAGACTTCCATGCATCTGCCCTTTTAGAACCACAATACACAGAAGATGTGGCAGAGCACTTGCAATAAGAAATCAAGGCTTATAGAATTATACATTTAGGAAATTAGTATTGTTTCAAACACAACTTTAGACAGCTCAAGGAATTTAAAAAAAGTCAATATCATAATGAAAAGTCATTGAATACTAGGAGCATTTAGGAGCCCAACTATAAAAGTTCCCTTTAATTCCAGATTTCATAGAATTATATAACATACCATTGAATTATCTAATGAATTATTAAGCAGCAGAACAGTATGATCAATACAATGAAACAATAAGCAGAAATAAATATTGTTCAGTTCAACAAGTTACACACAAAGCTGTGTATTCAAAACCTTACACACCAATGCTTTGATCAGTGGCAGTGAATGAAGTGCCGCATGTATTAAAAGCTTATAAATAGACAAGAAATAAGAGCCTTGTAACCTTGTTGTTGGTATCAACCCAGTATCAGCTGATAAGGCATAAGCTGCCAGGAATACTGTGCTGGTTTGGGCTGGGCTAGAGTTAATTTTCTTCACAGTAGCTAGTATGGGGCTATGTTTTGGATTTGTGCTGAAAACAGTGCTGATAACACAGTTCTTGCTGAGCAGTGCTGACACAGAGTCAAGGCCCTTTCTGCTTCTCACCCCACCAGTGAGGAGGCTGGGGGTGCACAGGAAGTTGAGAGGGGACACAGCTGGGACAGCTGACCCCAACTGACCAAAAGGATATCCCAGACCATATGATGTCATGCTCAGCATATAAAGCTGGGGGAAGAAGGAGGAAGGGGAGACATTCAAAGTTAAGGGGTTTGTCTTCCCAAGTAACTGTTACTTGTGATGGATCCCTGCTTTTCCAGAGACGGCTGAGCACCTGCCTGACCATGGGAAGTGGTGAATGAACCCCTTGTTTTGCTTTGCTTGCATGCACAGATTTTGCCTTACCTATTAAACTGTCTTTATCTCAACCCATGAGTTTTCTCGCTTTTACTCTTCCAATTCTAGTAAGCAGCTGTGTGGGGCTTAGTTGCTGGCTGGGGTTAAACCATGACAAATACCCATGATTTACCTTCAGAGCTCTATTCCATTCATACTATCAATACCAGGCCTCATTCTAGCTTCACCCACCACGAGACTGTACAAAATTTAGATTTTTAACTCTGGTGCCCCTAACCCTGTCCTTAGCCATAACCTAAACTATAAATCAAATAAGCCAAACCACCCAGCACAGAACATTCCACAGACCACGTGCAGACATGAAATCTAGACCTGCAAACCCTGCTGCATGATTCATAAATAAACTTAACTCCTTCTGATACCATTCATAATCCTAACCTAATCTTATACTGGAGAAAAACATACCATTCTTTTCTTCTGACATGATAGGTTTACAGACACCGCCAGTAAAACTCTCCAGTTCCCCTCCCAAATCTTAAACTCATGCCTAATTCTATTGGGAACAGTTGACATCTATAACCCTCTCAAGAAAAGCAGAACATCCCCTCCCTACAAAAGTCATTACAGTTCTGGTTCTTTCTTCTTACCTTCCACATTGCCTAAAGCTCTTGCTTCACTCCATCCATACCTTATTTCCAAACCAAGAATACCAAGGCAGATACCCTTCCCCTGTCTCAAGGAGATGGTTAGCTTCTTTAGGCAGCTCAACTTTAAAGAAGTATTCCCCCTGTAGCTAGAAAGGTTATTTTAGAACAATTTCAAAATTGTTAGATCACATGGTCTAACAAGCAAAGGAAAATTCCATTCACAGATCAAATAAATAACTGTATAATTTGGAAGCTATTTCTTTCTTACAAAACAATCAGATGAATAGTCCTGCAAATGTAGGAGTAGAATTACTGGAAGTGTGAAGCACTCAAGTTCTGTACTCTTAGGTAAATATATATTGACTAATGCATATACAGCTCACACAGTGCAGTCTCTAGCTGTTTTTGAGATCATGCACACAGGCATTAGAAAAATAACCTCCAATTTTATATTTTAAAAAAACTGCATAAATTACCCATTTCTGTACATCAGCTTAAAGGCATTCATTTTTATATAAAAAGAGCAGCTAGGCTACTAGTCAAACATTCAATCTTTCCAACCAGTTCCTTGAACACCAAGCTGATGACTTCCTTCACTATATTCTAATACCTCACTTACCAATGCAGTCTTTTTTAAAGCTGGCTTTTCACAACAAGCAATCAGTTATGACATAAAACTTATGCACATGTGAAATTAAGACCATGCGTCTCAACTGACCAAAGACAATGCACAATGGTGCAGGAAATAGTCATTAGTATATCATGGCATGACTTTATGGCTTTTTCACAATAAAGTTGTTAAAACAGTAAGAACAGGCTACACGGAATGAACAAACAGGTGCAGTTTTGCAGGATGAGGCTGTCATGCAGGTATTTTACATCTATTCCATTTGGAAGGTATGGACATGGCCTCAAGTTGTGCCAAGGAAGGTTTAGACTAGATATTAGGAAGCATTTCTTTACAGAACAGGTTGTTAGGCGTTGGAATGGGCTGCCCAGGGAGGTGGTGGAGTCCCCATCCCTGGAGGTGTTTAAGAGTAGGGTCGACATAGTGCTGAGGGATATGGTGTAGTTGGGAACTGTTAATGTTGGGTTGATGGTTGGACTGGATGATCTTCAAGGTCTTTTCCAACCTAGACGATTCTGTGATTCTGTGACTACATACATGATTTTTACTTTTTCCAGTTTAACATTTCTTTTTCTTTTTGCCTGTCCCTATAAGAACCAGAAGAATTTAACATAAGTTAAAATATTAACAGTCCCCTCCCTCCCAACCAATGGGAGCCATAGACTATGGGCTACTCAAACCACATTTTAAAAAGTCAAGAATTAATGAAAACAATGGCCAAAAGTAATTAAAATCTTATTTCACACAAGAACACTTCTGGAAATCAGAACTACGAACAGTTTCTACTGAATTTCTATGATTATAGATAGTACAGTCTTCTATGATAGATAACACGATGTTAACTATTCCAAGTCATCAATACACAGGAACACAAAAGTTGCACTGAAGAACTGTTGCCATCAACTCCAAGAGGAAGCAGATTAGGATCATGGTTTGCAATACCAGGGTGTTTTTTGACTGCAACAGAAACTAAATTTAGATCCAGTTACATAAAAAATACTAATAGCCTTAACGCTTTTAATCAGCATAAGAGGTTTAGAGATACACAAATGATTTAAAGTCTGTTGACTAGTTTTATACTGCATTTGCAATATTGTGCATTAGGAAAATCAGGGAGATTATGAAAGAAATACTGAAGCATAATAAAACATGAAAAGCAGTTTATACAGAGTGACTCTAAACTTGATATTAATAGAAATGTTACCAGACTACATCCAGAATATAATTTCTATATAAATTTCTGCAGCATGGGGACAAACCTACCCAGGTAATGCAACACTAGTACCTGGTAGGTTCAGAAAACAGGTTGAATTCTTTATAAACACAGTATTAACTCATGTGATCCTAGAAAGGGCAAAAAATAACACACTATCTTCATACTGTTGCACATCGCTGATCCATGGCTAGCACAACAGCACAAAGCAATCTGGCAGACTTTCAAATGCCAAGTCTGGCATGGTGATGGGCAATATGCTCTGCCAGCTGTGCAACTCCTTCAGGAGCTGCAAAATGGCAAAAAATAATTCCCTGATGATTTTTAAAGATAGTTCATTATTATGGCTTATAGAGCACCTGCCAATAATTCATGAAGTATTGATCACATCACGCTCAGGGCTTTTTCTCCATAGCAGCTAAACAAGTTCCCTGAAAACAATGGAAGACACAACAATATTGTCCTAATGCAATTAATTACTTGGATAAGCTACAACTGTTGCCCCAAGCATGTGGTAAAACTGCAAAATAGGTGGCAATGTTATCATATGTCCCACCTCCCACTTTGTGATATGTAATCTATACCATGAAAACATTTTCAGGTTCACATCTTGAAGCATATGCATCAGGTCAGCTAGCTAAATGTGGGTAATTTTTTTTTTCTTTTCTTGCACAATGTCATCAAAAAGTATTCCTTAAATGCCTGTTTCTATCACTGCGTACTAGCAGATACAGAAATTAAACAGCTGACCATTAGTCCTGCTGAGTTTTAGTGACAATTAAGTTCTATCCACATTCCCTTCTTTTCTTTTAAGGATCTTCCAAAATCCTCTTGTACAATTTTTCTGTACAATTGAGTACAATTACTACTGATAAAGTCATACTACCTACCCCCTTCAGAATTATTCCTGAGAAATACTGACAGTAACAGTTGAGATGAGCATACTATAAAACCTATTCAGAAGGATTTAAAAGAGGAAAAAAAAAAAGAGACTAACTTCGAAGCAATTACTGTAAAATATACCTTAAGGCAAGTATTATCACTGATACCTGGCCAGCCACTTCTGAAGCCAGTGTTCCAAGATCTAGAGAGGAAGCAAGAGTTTCTCCACATTAGATTAACTGCAATAGTTTTACATAGAACTACAACTTTTAAAAAACCCCAAACAGTAAAAGGCTAGCTTTCAACTTCTAAGCTATTAAACATTTTTTCTTCATATGAACTCATTCTCGGTGATCTAAGCTGGCTTGCTCTAGACTGGAGTTCTTGTTCTGATTTACATAGCTGTAAAGCAGTCTAGAAAATGACTGTGCTCCGTGTCACATTATGGTTTAGAACTGGTGAGACAACTAAACCAGACTCCTTGCAGACAAGGCAACTGAACTAAGCAACAACTCTAAGAAGGTATCAGTGAAGCCACCAGCTTGAGAAAGTAATCGCTCCAAATGTTGTTGCATAACAATTGTGTTGCTAAAAGTTCATTCTTCATAACTGACACCTAAATACACCTATAAACTGATTAGCCACAAAGGAAAAAACAATTTTGGTTGTATGCAAAAAAAATCCTTTAATACACTGGAGATGGAATAGTTACTTAGCTGCAAAAGTTCTGACATTGTTACTTTCATTTTCTACATATTTTCTACATTCTTAAATACCAGCAAGGGCACAATAGCCATTATCATATGATAAACACTTTCCATTGATTTCCCTGTGTAATTTTCCAAAATCGATTTTACAAAAACTGGTGCCAACCTTGGGCTGAGTTGGACAGAAAGTTTGTGGTTTGGGTTTTTTCTTTTTTAACCAAAATTACCATCATTGCAAATGCTTTAGAACTGTTTTTCCTAAGTACCTTTTAGAGAAGTTTTTAGCACTTCAGAAAAACTGCACTGAAAGTGAGAAATATTTAAGAAAAGCCTACACAACTGAAAGAATTTATTTGCTTATTATCAAAATTTGTGAATACCAGATTGCAGTAACAAACTATACTTTTTGGCAGATGCTTAGCGTGTTATCATTCAGCTGTTGAACCAAAGATCCAGCTTTCATCACCTAAGAGGATTATGCAACAACAGACAGGTTATTACTGCTTATAGCTCATAGAGTTGCTTCTTCATAATGTTTTGAGTTTCTATGTATCCTTCTTTTTCAGGGAAACAGCTACAGGCCTTATTGGAAGTTCTACTCAAAAATACAATTTTTTCCTTTTTTTTTTTTACTTCCTATCACAGTGGTAATATATAATCTATAATCTATCAAGACGACTAAAATTCAAAGTGCACTGCATGAAACAATCTAGCACTTACACATCTTCATATCTTCCCTATTTATCAAACTTCCACGCTCTCACTACGCATAAGAAAACACACTTGTCAGTTAATAGGTATTTTAAATAATACTACTACATTCCTCTTCTACCACTGTGAGCAAGCATTACTGAGCTGAAAGGAGTTATCAGTTCACTTACTACTGAACTGCAACCACTCTTCAGAATTTCTCTGCCAGAAACACTAAGACACCTTTGAGGACAAGAAATTAAGAATTTTACTAATGTAATTAAAGTAATTTAGGTTGATCCAAAACAACATGCTCTTTCATCCCTTGGTTAATACTGGTCAAGCAGTGTGATGTACACTAACAGTTCACAACATATACTGCTTATCATGTAGGGGACACACAATTTTAGATCATTCAAAACATTAAATGAAGTATTTGCCCTGCTGGCAAACTTCATAGATTATTTTCTACAAATGCTTGTGTTATTATAATGGAAGCTTTCAACTCCACTAGAAGGAATAAAAGTACTCTTTTTTAAGATGAATACTGCTCACATCAACTTGCTAACTACCCAGTTCTGTACTTGCAGGAAACAAGCCATGCAACAGAGTCCCATTTACAAAATAAAACCTAGTGATGCAAATTTTGATCTGTTTCATATCTCTTTTCCAATCAGAAAGTGTCTCAGAGAAGGTAAGACTTAAGACTGTTTAAAGTATTTTTAAAAATAAATTTCAACAGGCAATTTTAAAGATTCTTTTCATCTAGTTTCATTATCCCATTTTGAACTACCATCGGTTCCTCATAGTTTTCAGCTCAAGACCTAAAATTCTGTTTACTGGCTACATTTCTTTAACCTATTTGACTGCAAGGTCATCTTCCCCAGCACCTTTTTAAAACTATGAAAACATCTGTAAAAGCCATGAAACAGAACATTATCGAATGTTGAGATTCCCACGGTAAGGATTTCTTTAGCAAAAGTGTCCAAAAATTTTAGTGGTATATGTGTTTTCCCCAGACAGTACATTCCCCTTTCCCAACGGAAATGTATTAATACGTGTCATGCTTTATCAAAGAAATCTTGATTCACCACAGTGTAAATGGTTTAGGGTACAATATAACAATTATTTATATGGGGGGTGGTAGGGTGTCTCTTTGCTTGTTTATTCCAAATGAATAGTGTTTAACTGCAATTAAAAGCTAGTACAGACGCAGAATTCCTACCTTTCCAAGCAAGTTTTTTTACCAGCAAATAGACCTCTAATGCTCTCATGAGACTGAACATAGGGCATACTACCTTTCCATTAACAGTGTATTTTGAGAAGCGGATCTGGTTAAGTCTAAATATTGTTCAGGGAAGAGGAGGAAAGATTTCCAGCTTCACCTCACCTCCAATACATACTGTCAAAGTAAAACGATTAAAAATGAGACTCTCACCCACATAAAGTTATTTAACTTCAGGGTGAAGTGTTTAGACAATGGGACCAGCTTAATTCTAGAATTATTTATTAGTAAAGAGTTGTTCTTCTACATTCCCTTAATCTTTTGAAATATGTCTTCATATTCTACTACAGAGGCACAGGAAGTAGAGAATACAAAAGCTAGGATTCACCCACAAATACTTTGGGGATGGGAGAAGGCAGTTTCTGCCTTTCCTGTGTCTCCACACCCCCTTAGCTCTTCTTAGCTGAGGAATCTGAATTATCCAAGACCCTTAGAAGGAAATGTTTTTAAGTGGTCAGCAAGTACCAAAACTAGGTTTGACTTGAAGTTAATGTTCTTGCCTGCAAGAGCAATAAAGCAAAGAGTAAGAAACGGTACTCCTTATCAAATTTTTACTGCTAATGAAGAAAATGCAAAGTCAGAAAATAGTTTAGAGTCCATGGCAGCACTGACATTTTGTGGAGGTAAGGGGAAATGAATCTTTCATTTCAGATACAAACAAGAACTAGATTAGTAACTCTGAAAATTACACAGAGAAGTTCAATTGTTGTTTAAAGCAAACCACAGTTAAGAACAAAAAACCCAACCAACCCCACCCCCCTCCAAAAAAAACCAAATCAGAAAGAACAATAATCTATCAGAGAACTGATAGCAGACTAGGCAAAACTCATGGGGATTTGCTTCATTCCACACTGTTTACAGATAATGAATGCATAGCTGAGAAGCACACCTGCCCCACAGCGCATCTGCTACCTGGGATATGTTTACTACAGGTGTCCCACATTCCCCTTCATCCCTCTCACCACCAGAATTGATCACAAACCCAGCCTTCCCCCAGTCCCAGCACTCAAACGACTCCTATCACTTTGCACATCAGCTTTCTAGGTCTGATTTCAAGCCACAGTAATGCTGAACAGACTACAAAAGAACAGTTAGCTGTTTTGCTTATACTTGAGTCTTTTCCTTTGTGATGGCACTAATTTGGGGTTCTCTTCTTTATCAGAACACAGGAACTAAGTGATTAATTAGTGACACTAAACTTCTGTTAAATTTAGCTGAATTTGCATCAATAGGTTAAAAAAAACCCCAACAAATCTAATAGAAAGGTTTATGATCAGACTGTCTTTTCTTTATCCCTTTCTTAAAAACAATACTATTTTTAGTTTGACTTCCTATGGGATTTCGTCTTTATTTTTACATTCCATGCAGGCATGTGTGATCTCTGCCCACCGAAGGCCCTCAAGTTAAAAGTCCTAAGGCCAATATGATTATGTACAAAGTAACTCATTTTATAAAAGTTCATTAGTATCAGCAACAATAGTAATACAGTAGTATTCACTAACAAGCATCCAGTATCATATAGATTTACATAGCATCGCTACAAAACAGCTACAAAACCAGAGCATTTCTATGCAGCTCTGTCAATACAATGGAAAATAAACATTTTTCTATACTGTTAAAAAAACCCCAATGTGTTGAGCCATTCAGTCATTTCTAGCCAAGTTTTTCTTTGTGTAACAAAATACATTCTCACTTAGCATTAAATTTTCAAATTTTTTTTTACATTTTTAGTATATAGTTCTAGCAGGTTTTAGTTTTTAACGCGGTCTTCAGTTTTAAGTTACTATTTTAAACAGAATAAATAATCTGTAGATCAGATAGAAAACTATTTGTCAAGAATTAATTGCAAAGTAAATTATCTTTCCATTGATAGCCCACAGGGCTATTTTTTCCACTTTTTGAAAAGGTTTTATTTAAACATACAGACAGAGAGCACATATTACATTGCTGTTGTATGTAAAAAACAAGCAAGCAACCCCCCACTGCCAAAGCTGGTGGTTCACATGTGGACAGGGAAAAAAAGGATTAAATAAACTCTCAAGAGGCCCTTTGTTTGCATAAATTAATTTCTGAGAAATTAAGATGTCCAAAACTGTGCTAATCTTCATCTAAAAAGTAAAGTCAATTCCTAGCATCAGCAGCTACAGTAAGTCCCACTGTCAAGTAGAATGAAAAATGGCACAAAACATGCAACTAGAATGAAAGATGGCACAAAAGCACAAAATACATCACACGAACTCAAATTTCAAGACAAGATCTTCCTGAACTTGGCTCATGGCACTCTGGACAAACAGGAATGCATGGATAAAGGCTTTGGACTTTGAAAAATATTAAAATCAGAACTCAGAATGGATTTTTATAGTTGGCATAATTTTGCAAAAGCGAAGTTACAAATTCTGTAAATTTGTACAGAAGTTACTCTGAAGCACACAATTACTGGATTTTAAACTGCCTGTCAATATTATCCAGTCTTCTTAGAGTACCTTTCCAAAGTAATTTTTTGATCCTGCAGATTAATACTTTATATAGAATATGAAATGCTGTTCTGGAACAAATCAGTAAGATGGAGCAGATATAACGTTAACATGCAGCCAGATTAACACTGGGGGAAAGTTTAGGTAGTCTAGCTTTAAGTGCACTATTAAAAACGTACTTTAACTAACTTCCATTGCAAAAAAAAAAAAAAAGGGCTCAATACCGTTCCCTAAATAGAAGTTATTTTAAAAAAAAACCAAAACAACCCAAACCAAAACCAATCACCCCAAACCCAAAAAGAACAAAACCAAAGAAGCCCACAGTTCTCTATCTAATCTTATTTTAGAACAGAAGAATGACTTTTATATACTTGTACTCTTTGGCAGGGAATCTATGAAACCAAAACATGTCCTGACAAATTGAGCCTTTCCTGAGAAGGGTTCATAGCCACTAGTTCATTTATAAGGTATTACGTGGGAGACAGCAAGTCATAACAGTTTGAAAGTCAACAACATGGAATGTACCAACATATTTATGAAGAATGACAGTAGCAGTTATTTACATTTCAGGGTAGTTAATTGTTCTTTATGAATTAGGTTTCCCCTGTATAAATTAGAAAACTACAAAAAGTCAAAACTGGGAGGAATCCCCATTGTCTTTAAAAGTTCAAGTAAATCCATCTTTGCAGCACTCTCCTTAGACAATAGCATATTGCTCGTATAAAAGGTCTCTTATCCTATAGAAGTCCTGACAGAGACAGCCTTCCAATCCAATGCGCCCTGTTTCAGTCTGAAACAAAAGACATGTTTCAATTTGTTATCTTTACACAAATGAGAAACTTAATTTACAATATTATTTACCAAAGAGTTTAAGACACAGAACACCTACCCTGCGAACAGCCACCAGATTGTTGCACACAAGCACTCCTCCTACAAATTCAGCTTGTATACCTTCTCGCAAGAGAACTTGCTTGAAGTCAGACAGTCTTGGCTCATTCATAAACACAGACTGATGTCCAAGAACCTTCAAACAATACAGATAATTTGAGCACTTCTGCTACTTAATACATACCACTTTTCCAAAGATCTCCACTGTGTTGGCAGCAGTGTGGCCTAAACTACAGGACTATAAATGAGAAGATTGGTTCTATTTCTGTTCACCTGCACCAAGACATTTCCAGGATAGGAAGGCCTTAGAAGTTATCTGTCAAGTAATGGACAAGTTTCCTTCTTTGCTCACATATTGAAGATAAATGGAAAGCTGCCACTGGAGATCCCTCTTCCAGGCCATGTTATGCCAGGGACAGAGCTGCAGTAAGCTGTACTGCTGATTAGTACATAGTTCTGTAACAACTGTCATGAACCTGAACAGACTTTAGAGTTGTCTCCACATTTATCTAGCTCCTAGAACAGACTACATTTAGGACTGTGCAACAGTATTTTAAAAAGCAATTCTGGGATTGGAAGGCATTGTAATCATTCAATGAAAAGATAAAATAATATCTACTCACATGCAAAGTATTTTAAGAGTAAAGATAAATTTACAGAAAAAGATTAATGAACTCTCAAATCACTACTATAGAAGCAGAGATGTATGAATTTTGAAGATCTATATCTCAAGTATATAAAGTATTTTCCATAGCATCAACAAAACAACAAAATCCAAGAGTGACTAAACACCAACTAATTTCCAAACCTGCAAGTACTAACTACAAATATGAAACATGCTAATTAAAATCTTATCTTCATACATAGATGGTACTGTATGTAGGCACTGTTAGTGGGTACAAGATCATCCTTGCTAAAAGCATAAAATCTGAACAAAGAACAGTACCAGATTTAACAAAGAGAAAACCAAATCTGAAAATCGGTTTCAGTTAGGCTTTCATTGGGAGTAAGATCAGAGTATCAACCTCTAAGCACTAGAAAAAGACAAATGAGTAGAGAGCTCTTCAAAAATGAAGTCCAGATCAGCATAATTTCTGTACCTCATGAGGTGGCAGAGGTTCCAAGGTAGGAATGATCTCACTCTCCTCACACATCTCCTTGTCGTCATCACCAAAGAGGCTTTTCATGGCCTTCTGTTGTGCAATGACACTAGAGTCTGAAGAAGGCACATCCACTTGCATCTCTAAGTCTTCATCTTCCCTCAGCTCTCCCTCTTCCAAAATAACTCCAGTATCCACTTTTGAAACCCGCATGTCCAGAACGCCATCTATCCAAGCCAACTCAGCATCCTTGGCTTTACAGAATTGAAGGGAGCTGACAAGAGAATCTTTTAACCTGACCTGGGTTGCACAAAAATAAAAGCACTATTGATTTGATGGAAACCATAGAGAGAGATCTTACTTCAAGCTTTAAAAATTATCCGTTTTCCTTTCACTGTCTCTCCACACAGGTTTGAATCCTACTCTTTTGGGGAGGGCAAGGAGGGAATTGCTATCAGCAAGGCAAGATGTTCTATACTTTCAAAACATAATTTGTATAACCCTCATGTCACTACTCAACCTAAAAAGCAGCAGAAATCAATATTTTTTTTTGCCTTGCTAAAAATAATAAAAAAAGAACCTATACGACTGCAAACTTGAGTTAAACCTACAGCCAGAGCAATCAATTCCTTTTAAAACATCAGAAACCTTTTCTGCAGCCAAGGAGTTCCTTAGTCGGCCTTAGTAAATTTAAGGCAAGTTTTTAGAGACACATTTAGGTTACTGAACAGCAGTTCCAAATTTCAACCCTCCACAAAAATTGTAACTAATATTTTACCGTAAGAAGGGAGTTGTAAACATAGTTTTGAAAGTGGCCATAACATTACCTTATCCTGATTCCTCTGGTGCATTCCAGGACTTTAACCCATTAAATAAAGCCCTATTCTGAAAGACTGTTATCCACATGAGATTGTACAGGGTCCCCATAGCAGAATCAAGGCTGCAACTGTATGAAGGATACTGCAGCTAAGTATCCACTTGCAGCACCCTCCACTCAGAAGACACTGGGATTCTAAAGCCCCACTCACATCTATTATTTTCTAATTCAATGTCTCCAGTGTACTTCACCTGTTCAGAAAGTTTCAAACATAAAAACAAACTAAAGCGATGCAGTAGACTGAATTTCCCTCTTGTATTAAAAAAAAAAAAATTGAAATTCAATACAGTTACAATTCTATTCAGATATTTTGTGAAAAATCACAATTGTGTCATTTCTTAAACACTAACAATCCTCATATCTTTAAAAAAACCAAGAACAAAAATCCCAACAGCCAACAAACTAAACACAGAAAACACTGCTGCTTTAAGACTGTCAGAACATTATAATTTTGAATAGCAAGAACTTTCCACTTCCTACAGGGTAGCAGATTTTTCTCCGGAAAGAAGCAAAAGTACCTCTTTCAACAATTCTACTGATGTTTTTCTATTAGCTTTAAAAGGACAGAAGGAATAAAGGACTAATGCCTAAAGTGCATGTGAGAGACTTTCCTCTGAACAACTTGAAAAGTTGAATCAGGACCATACACAATTTTCACATACTTCACACAAGTTATTCAAGTTTTCTTATTTAGAGCTTAACCATGAAATTACATGCAATACGTTAGCACAGTGCAACACATCATAACCCCACTTTCCAAGAGCCATCACATTAACTTTTTTGGGGGGGTAGGGGTGTATTATTTATTTATTTTTAATATTAACTTGCTCCTAACTTTACATGTTCATTCTCAGGTACTACTTAGGTACAAAGGATTTTTTTTTGGTTGTTGTTTCCTCTGTGCTCTCTAAGGCTCCCTTTTAGATTCCAAAAAGAATCCCAAATCGCAAGTAGCGTACAGTGGTATTCTAAATATAGGCATTATAAATCTGTTAAGACTTGAGTAAAGCAAACTGATGCTCCCATGGACACGAACGTCACCTTTTGTACTACAGGTAAACATACACTGATCTCATGTTTAAGCTTTAAATACTTCTTATGAATAACCATAAGAAGAATGCTTACCTAGAAGACAGAAAAACGCTACTGTCTTTATCACACAAAACCAGTGTACGCATAGGTAATATTATCTCTCCTCTCCCAAAGAATTGAAGGCCAAATTAGAGTGCCAACACAGCTCTACTACAGTTCACAGCAGTTACGTTCCAGTACTTTACCTGGTAAATGTGAGTTTCACTTGTTGCATCTACAGTTTCATGCAGTTTCGGCATGTAAACTTTAATATCTTTTCCACCAAAAGCTCTGCAACATTCTGCAAGGTCCTGACTGGCCTCAGGTGGTCCATGGACAATGATCAGTTGTCTTGGCTTCATTTGGTTAATAATTTTTTTAATTGAGTCCCCATCTGAGCGTCCTTCATAGTCAATGTATGTAACTCTGGCTCTAGTTTGAATTAAAAAAAACAAGAATAACTTTTTTTTAGTTTAAAATATTAAACTTTTGAGTGCTTCATTTAAAAATTGAAAATATTTTGAAATTATTCTACATCAGCAAAAGCTGTCAGCACAAGCTGTCAGCACAACGTATATTGTGGTTCAGTAAAATACAGAACTGTCAAATATCAGCATATATATGCAACACTATAAATTCCCAAAATTCACTTAGTTATCTAGAACACGAGTTAAGCATATCTGAATAAGTTCTTCTTTTAACAAAATACATATACATTTGAGTATCTATGCTAACATACTATTGCACTGTTTGTTCTTCCTCTTTCACTTGTCTCCACCAGATAGGGAACAAATTATGAATTTCTTAAGAGTAGGGAACCATAAGATTCTGTACTGTGCTCCCAGAAAGGCTAGTAAAACACTAACTTAGATAGGCTGGCAGAAAAAAACCACAAAAATCAAGCCCTTTCCCACTTTCTTAATTCCAAGCTAGCCCTTTACCCAATTTGCACCATACCTATACCACCATTCTAGCAGAACTGACAAGAACAATGCCACTCACTTAATTTCCATGGATTCTGTTGCAGAAATACATTTGGTAGGAACATCTGATAAATCCTGGTCCATAGGCTCTTCTCCATTTGTCAAACCAGATTCTAATTTGCTTTTTTCTTCTTCTGTTGCTTGAAGCTCTGGAACTAGAAAATCCTCAGGTCTAAAGAATGAAAGGCATTTTGCTTTTAATAGTCTTACTGAAAAACCAAAGCACTACACAACATAAAAACAGGCAATGCTGACTATTACTGAGATGTTTTATAATTGTTATCGCCAACAATTTTATTACACTTGCCTTCAACGTTTCCATATTTGAACAGAGCTCATTTAGAAAATATCACCTTCCTACCTTAAAAAAGGACTTTGATATCTTGGGAAATACTAGCAAATTAAGGTTTTCTAGCAACTATTCCTTATGCAAATAGGACAAATATTGCTAGATTTTTCTAGGATGAACAATATTCTTTCCTCTCATTATAAATTTATCAAAATTATGTGTAATTTAAAGCAGAAAGAAGTCAGGTTAAAAAAAAATGCCTGGCATGAAACCACATCGTAAAAGGTGGGAACACAGGCCAAGGATCAGCATTCTGCATCTTCAATCCTATCATAAGCTTCCTGTGAGCCTTAGTGCGAACTGTCCTAACTGTTCAGAAGTTACTGCAGTTGGAAGAGTATATAACAGTGCTGCAAAAGAGACAAAATGATTATTTTTATTTTTTCTATTCTTGAATTATTTCACAGCTACTACATGCTAATATGCATTACCACCACATACTTGATAATCTCGCCATATTCATCCCATTTAATTCTTTCTTCAGGGGCTGGAAACATTGGATAAGATTTCTTTGCCTGTTTGAAGAAGCTTCCTTTCCGGCTTCCTTCACCTTTCATCATCAAATCATGTTTGGTCTTATGTACAGTTGGCTGATCAATATCCTCTTCAGCATCACTCTCATCACTGGAATCAATATCTGCCCTGAAATGACATTCCAAAAAATCTAGCACTTCCTTTTTTCCTTCAGGTTTAATGTTACGTAAACACACTGACTGGAAAATAACAGTTGACATAACACTAATCAACAACAAGGGCAGTTTATGTATCTGAGAAAGAGCTCACAGTCAAATAGCAGATGAAACAGGTCTATCATAACCACAGATTAAAAGACAAACATTCCCGACTCCTCAGTGTCCTCAGACAAGTCTATCAAAACTATGATTGTCATTTACCCTTGTAAACGGTTGAAACAGCAGAATGATCACAGAGAAATTTCAACTCTGAGCATAACAGCAGAATGCAAGAACAGCCAATATACTCACTCTTTAGACTGTTCTAACTTCTTAGCTGCTTCTTTCTTTAGTTTCTCCTTTTCTAGGTATTCTTCAAGTTCTTTTCCTTCCAATTTGACACGTTTTCTCAACTGCAGATAGAATTAAAATTAATGTTATTGTGAGTAGCTGATGTGATTTAAATACTTTTCCTACATGCTGCTGACAAGAATATTTGTATTTAAGTACCAAGGTTAAGTACAACTTTTACGTCACACACAAGATAAGATTATGCAAACGTGTGGCCCCATGACAATGTTCTCAATTAGTAGTGTCTACTTTAACAGAACAGCATTTCTAAAAGTATCAAAATCAATTGGCTTTACAAATATTTCTTAAAACATTGTCACAAAATACCTCTCCAATAAGTAAATGCAAATACTCTGAGATGAGCAGCATTTTTAAAATTTTTGTGTCACTAACATCAAACCAAGAAAACCTGGAAAAGTCACACTAGCAAGCAAAACAATGGTAAGGTTTGTTTCTTGTTTTCTGAAAATCAAATTGGAGTGTAGGTCACTTCGACTATTACTAGAATTCAGAATTATTCAAATACTGTAATTCAATGCTTCCAATCCAATCTAAAACTAAAGTAAAACTGCATCAGGATTGAAATTATCACTGTGATCACAGTGGACTCCCATAAATTAACAATACTTGCCAGAGAGAAGTAGACACAGGTATATAAATTATTGAAAATAATTTGAAAGCATGAAAGCCAGCTGTACATATAACAATTGTGTTCTAATTCCTAGCTTTCTCTTATCTTTCTAATTCTGGGGGGATATAGTCTACTAATTTGACCTGATTCTCCCCTCATCTAATACCAGAGTATTTTCCAGCAAGAACAATCCATCATATATTGCAATCTGTACGTCAACCGCAAGCAGAATTTTTTCTATTATAACAAAGCCACGAAAGAAAGCATTGTCAAAACATAAGTATTTAAAAGCAACTTCATGCTCATCTCTGTGGAGTACTAATTTTGCCACAATATCAAAAAGCATTCTGCAGTTCCTAACATGAGACCTATTTTTATGTAATTTTATCCACAATTGGTTAAACATGCAACCTACTTATTTCAGATGTCCCTCTGCCACTAGAAGTGTTTTCAGTAGATCAAAAAGGAAACTAAGTTCAGTTTTGCTCATATTCTCCCAGATGACTCACAATAAAAAGACTTTGAGATATATAGACAACTCTTACCTCAATATCTATTACTTTTTCAGAAGGATTATCAATCAGGAATCGTGCCAATGTTCCAGGTGTAGTGCGGTAAGTTAAAATGATAGAGTTTTTGGAATCCTGGCACCATTGAATGAAAAGATCTCTAGAAAACCCACACTCTAAGTCAGGTTGACTGGCAAGAACAACTTTCGGACTAGGCACTCGAGCCAGATCAGACAGACTATGACATAAGGAGAGATGGCGGAACTGGAAAGGATTGTTTCTCTTGTCTTCAAAGCACCTCATCAACTTGTCACTCATCCATTCAACCTAAAACACATATTAAGAAAAAGTTATCTGTAAGAACGCAAGTTCTAT
This sequence comes from Strix aluco, assembly GCF_031877795.1. Classification (NCBI taxonomy): domain Eukaryota; kingdom Metazoa; phylum Chordata; class Aves; order Strigiformes; family Strigidae; genus Strix; species Strix aluco. Next base: position 113,847,078 of record NC_133934.1, on the reverse strand, counting down.
AATAATATAAAAATCTGATATGAAATACAGGATGCAATACACATGTGATTACACCAGTGTTTCTCAGCAAGTGTAGAAATAATGCTGAGCATAAACAACAGAAACAAGTACTTTAAGTCCTCTTTTTTTAACAACTATAAACTATGCTAACAGGTTTTGTGATAAAAACAGAAATTACTATCAAAAAACATGCCCATAGCCATGACTGGACTCTGTGTTACTTGATCGAAAGATGTGAGACACAAACATGCACTATATAATGAGGACAATACCCAGTATTTAGCCATTTTTTACCGTTAAAAAGAAAAACAAAATGCTTTTACATACATGTTCCATCACCCTCTTCATAATTGCATTTTAAAATTCAAACAAACCTGTGATTTAGAGAACTCCACTACATTGTAGCTGACGTTATTCAAAAGTGCTAGAGAGTAGACTCCTAATCCTGCATCTTTCGTTCTCCAGATCTGATCAAGAAGCTGAGCAAGTTCCAGAACTCTGCCTGCTGTATCCACGGCTATTAGTACGTTTCCATCACCTCGTAATGTCTCCAAAACATTAGCTAAGAATTAAAAACAAACCAAAAAATCTACTTACACTTTGAACTAAAAATAGAATGTTCATGGCTTGTTTTTTTTGTTTATCACACTAACAATCATAATCAAAAGCAAATTGAACACAGAAATAAATTAAACTTCAAAAGAGATCCCAAACCATGTTTCCACCAAAATTAAAGGGAGCTGGAGTTTTCTTGGTAGCTCTGAAGATCTCACTGCCTTGATACTACTTTTTCTTTCTTTCTCTTTATTTAAAGAATTAACAAAAAACACTCAAAAAAACCCCCCAACAAAACAGCGAATGGCATTTAAAAACGCACGTGCTGAGCAAGGTCATTTAAAAATCCCTTAAGAGATTAATTGATATGGGGTAAAATACACTGTTTTCAAATATGGTTCATTGTTTTCAGGAAAATGTTTAATCCATAGGATCAGGTACCATCAGAAAATAGTAATTCGAAATTTGTTAAATTTTAATAAAGGTTCTTAGTTTGGATGCTGATCGATTTCTCATAGAAAAACAATTTACAGTGGCTAATACAACACATTACTGCTACTTTCAAGCCCAAACAGAATACATACTCAGTAGCTGTTCATCCCTTTGCTTCCTCCTGGGTTGTACGTAAGTAGCATTAAATGAATCTGTAATAAGCAATGAAGGCCTGCTCAACATTTCCAAGGAACATCCATTCAGATGGCTGTGGAAAAAAGGCAAAAATCTCACTTTTTGCATTTCTATTTTATGAGAAAAAAATGTAACAGCAAGCTTCCAAATGTTTGCATGCACAGAAATCAAACCCCTTAGCAGCTGAATATTTTCTGCTTCAAACTTACAAATAAAACTGAGTGGAATGAAGATATCCAGAGCTAATGCTTGTTTCAAATTGATTAATCTGAATGCAAGTGAAGTTAGTGGTCTTAGAGCTGGAAAGGCACTGCTACTTCCATACCTGCTTATCACACACTATATGATGCACACCTAACACAACGCCTAAAAAAATATATTTTGTTATGTTGAACTTACATCTCCCTCTTGTGGTTGAAATCAACTGCATAAACAATTTCTTCCTCTCCATCCTTGACAATCTTCCAAATTGTGCCTCCTATCATGTGGCCAGCTGGCAATGGTGTGATTGACAAACCATGTCCTTTGCCTACAAAAGTTTTCAATATTTTAGTTATGTTACATGTATTCAAATCCATTACTCTGCAAAAGAGATAGTAATTCTAAACAACTGAATGCCAAAATTATTACTGGAAAAAAAACCAAACACAAATGAAGTATGAAAAATCAGTAACATATCTGTCCTTCCCATCTAACCAGTAACTTCAAAGTATTTTGCAAATCACTTCTATTTTGCCTCCAGAAGAAGAAAGTAAAGTGATCACTTCTCTCCACCTCCCACTGTTACTCAGAGGCACTGCAGAGCTGCTGTAACTATAAACTGAAACAACAGTAAATTATATAACAAACATATCACATGAAAGCAAGTACACTGGCAAAAGGCAGACCCCTCTCTGTGGGGCAACACAAAATGTTTACTATGTCATTCACTGTCCAGGTATTTACAAAAACACATATAAATTACACAAACTGGAAGTCTTCCAGAATGGCAAACATGCAAATCAAACAATACCAGGAAAGGTGTTCATGTGCTACAGCCAGGGATGATGGACTTTTCAGCACCCGGTGCCTTTTTTTTTTTTTAAGCACTGCTGTTCCTCATCATTGGTGCTAGCCTGTATCTTTGTCAGACTAAAACTAGACCACCCATGACCATTACTCACTGACTTTGCTGTATTCCACTAACCTGAACAGAAATGCACAGCTTTTAATTATTAAAACATACATTATCTTTCTAAATGCATCCAGCAAGTCTTTTTGAACATGAAAAAAGTAGGGTGTTTTAAAATTGCTCACTAAAATTACTTTTAACATGTAAAAGGCAACACAGACATAGCTTTACTACAAATATCTTGAAAAACGGTCAGCAGCCTTTGAAGGATGTTATCCCATTTCTATTTTTGAAATTACAGGGCAAGTATTTTGGCAAGCAGTGTTCAGGAACTGGTAGATACTGCACCTCAGAGACAAGCTGCTGGTGGTCAGCTTGTATGTGTCTGTCGCAGAACAGGGTTTCCATTTCATTCTGACCTTTAAATTCAACAAGAGTGAAAAACCGCTGATTCTCCAGATGCCATAGTTCCTAGCAATAAGCTACACTGAGTATCATTCAGTCAGTGAAGACCACCTCATTAAATCATCCACATGCTGTAACTTAATCTCTGCAACCTATTCACACTCTAGAAAACTTTCCTTTGTGTTACCAGCTACTGAAGAGTTCTGAGGTATCTATAGGCATGAGTAAATGCTTTGGAAAGACACAAGCCAATTCCAAGAAAAGTTACAAAAACACAAAAGAGAAACAAATGTCTACATATGCTTTAGCATGACCTCCTCCTCATTAAGCAGAAATTCTACCTATTTCCATGTATAATTACTGAGGCAAACATTCAGCTGATACAGGCTGACACAAGGCTACTGAATTCAGCCCTGCAGAATGCACAAAACTTACTCCCTTTCAAAAAAATTACTTTTAACTCTTAATGACTCTGTTGCCTTTCACTGAAAGTCATTTATTGAAACTCTGGTGACAACTTTACCTTTCAAGTTCACAATTTGAGAAAACTTCAGCTGTTGTATCTTATCAAAGGCTGCATCTACATCATCCAACGTAAAGAGCGTGAAATCTTCAGTATTATGGCGGGACTAAAACAAATAAGAAGTACAGAGCATTCAAGATCCGGAGCACACTACTGTATCAGAGATGTTGTGTATGAAAGTATCAACTTAAATATACCTGGTAGAGATCGTACATAAACATCTGTCCCATTTTATATACAGGAATAGTTGCGTAAATGGCACAATTCAACCCCATTTTTCCAACTGCATATGGAAGAGCACCAAGGTGTAGAGGGTCAGGATGAGAAAGAAGAACAGCATCAACCTGGTGTACATGTCTACAAAAAGAGGGACAACAGAAGTTGATGAAAACATGGGGTATACAGCGCCATACAGAACTATTATGGCTGTTTTGAGAATACATACAAAGTCTGAATGCCAAACAAGAAAACTTAAGTCCTTCCAGGTTTAGAACAAAGTTTTTAAAATTATAATTAAAAGTTACAGATATTTCCAAACATTCAAGTACTTAAAAATGCAAGTCACATCTGGAAACATAATTTCAAGGTCTGGAAGACATAGGTTTCACATCAAATTCCTAATTAGAAAGACCTTAATATATACTTGGACACCAGAAAGTACATTAACTGAGGGGCCAAAAATATTATCAGTGCTACAAATTGTTTATACATCTAAAAACCTTAAACAGACTACAACTTTTCTTCTGAGGAGAAAGACTAAGTAACAGGACCAAAGACACAACAATCCTTAAATACTTGAAACAGAAAAAGGCAAATATATCATTTAAGAAGAGCAGCACATAAGTTTTGGAGGTTTGATTCATTTTAAAAACAGAAGGTTTTTTTCTTCTAAAGTGCTGCATAAAATAAGAACTCATGCTAAAAAACTACTACCTATGCTAACTGAAAAACTTGAGGGCAGAAAACATGCCACAAGCCAAAATACAAGTTAGGCTGAAAACTTTTTGTTCCCTCACAAAGCAACTGGGGCACACACATTTTTTTCTTGATGGCTATTATTAAAAAAGGGATCTTATCTAATTGCTTCTCGGATAAGACCCTCAAAAAATTTATAAGTTATCCATAGTACATAATAATCCTCAGCTAAAAGACTTCAAACACTACAAAAGTGTGCCAATGCCAGAAAAGTCAATCTATAAAAATAGCATCACAAAGCTTCGTTTCTTTCAGGAATATTTCCATGTTTCAGTCCTAACCTTGCAATCAATGCTTGCATCAGCAAAGCTCCTTACTGAAAACCTGCAGGAGTTCAGTATTAAAAGTCTAGACAGGTTTATTTCTTTGCAGGGCTGGGATAACTAACATAAGCTGTTTTCCTGACTGACAGTCTATTCAACTTGAAACAAGAAGCAGTTGAACCACTTTGCATCCAGCCTACATACACTAAGGATTCTTTCACTTAAAACTCAGTTAACCATTCTAAATTAGTTCAGAGCCAAGGTCAGTCTCCCACAAACTGCGCTCTATGACATGTTTATGAAAAAAACAAAACATCCAAGCCAAAACAGACATGGAGGAATTTGAGAATTACAGTTAATAGATGTAATTCATTAGACTCACAAGAAAAAAAACCCAAGTTTTTACTAGAAATATTTCAGCAGCATAGTTCCCTTCATAGAAACCATACTTCAAGCAACAACAAAGAATAATTTTAGATTTAACACCATCATACACATACCATTGCATGGTATTTTGAAAACTTTTAAGGACAAGACCTATTAAAAAAAAAAGTGTACAAACTGAACTACTTACTTCCTCAGAGAATCAATAATATCCATAGAAAAGTTTTCATCCCAACCACAATCCAAAAGAAAGCGAAACTCGTCTACTTGCAACAGATAGCAAAGGGCAGATTCCTCCTGCACCCCTGAAAGCGTAGTCAACTTGATAATCGATGTCATTTTCCTCTCCAAGTGTTTAATCTTCAACAGAACTAATCTGAATGAGGGAATAAAATGTTTCATTTACTATTTCAAAAGAAAAGTCTATTAATTCAGATCTAACTTCATACATTTCTGAGAATACACAGGGTAACGGTTGTGAATACCGTGCTACTGAATATCAGTTAAGTCTCAGATATTAACTTTTGATGGTCGTAGGTCTTTCATTGTTAGAAAAAGAGGTTTCTATATAGTTTAAAAAAAAATAATCACTAGGAGCAGTGCAGTTAAAGGCAGCTCCGCGCCGGGGGTGCATCCAGGGACATAGCGCAAAGCGGGCAGCGGCCCCTCAAGCCCAGGGACTGCCTGAGGGAGCTCAGCACGGGGCGGGCGGGGGCCTCCGCACGGAGGCTCCGGCACCGCGCCGGGCCCCTCCGCCGAGACAGCGGCCATGCTCGGATGAGCTGAGCCTCGTCGGCCGGGCCCGGTGTTAACGAGGAGAGCCCCGCGCCCACGCCAGTCCCGAGAAGAAAAGGAGGAAGAGAAGAGCGAGCTCGCCGAGGACAAACCGAGCGCTTCACGCCTCAGCGCCGGGGCGGGCCCAGCTCCCCACGGGGAGGAGGGGACACTCGGCAGCGAGCGCTGGCACTGCCCCCCGAGCCGGCGCCGCCGTTCCCGCTACCTGCCTCACAGGCCGCCTACGCGCCGGCCTCCCTCAAGCCCACCGGGCCGCGCGCCCGCCACCCCCGCCCCGCGCAGCGCCCTCCGCCATCTTGAGGGAGGCGGGGAGGAGGAGGAGGGAAGGTGAAAGGGTATCGGGCGGCACCACCGCGAGGCCGCCGGGGGTGAGGGCCCGCCTCCCCCTCTCCCTGCGCAGCCGGTGGGCTCTCCCGGCCTGCTCGCGGCGCCCGGTGCCCTTGGTGTGGCCGCTGCGCGGGGCCCTGCGGCGGTGAAGAGCGGTAACGGCGGGGGCTCGCGCGGGGGGCGGGAGCAGCTGAGAGGGTGTTTCCGTGGTACCGGCGTTACCCTTCCCCGGGAGTGCCTCGCCCTGTCCCTTATCCCTTCGGCCGGGACACGGGGCCGGGGGACCGGGCGGGAGCGCCCCTCAGCCGCGGGGCTTTATGGCGCTCTCTCCCCTGCGGGCACGGGCGTGCGGAGGACGGTCGGGGTCCCAGGCAGGCCGGGGGCAGCATTTCTCCGCGCCCGGTGGAGCCGGGACGCTGGCAGGGCCCTCCCGTGGGTCGGTACCCTGAGGGCCGGCCCGAGCCGCCACGGCGGCCGGGAGAGGGCAGCGCCTCCCGCCGCGCCCCCCGCCGCGCCTCAGGTGTGTGGTGAGCCGCCGGCCCGCGGCGGCTGTCAGGGGAATGGCACCGTTTGTGGCTGTTCTCTCTCATTTCTTTGTAGTTTCGAGCTCGCAGCTGTATGATTTTCTTGGTGTCTCATAACCTCCAGCAAGACGCTAATCCAGAAGGCTTTGGTTCGGTTGGAAGAAGCTTGCTGGATTTTAGAAATGGCCTTTCTTCCTTAGCTGTCAGTTCCCCACTGGTCGTACAGCTTATCTTTCAGTCTTGTTACAGATAATAAAGCGTTCATCTACAGGGGTTTAGGTTATAAATGCATTTGTAATGTTTTGCAGAAGAGCAAACTTCTGTATCATTAGAGTTACTTTAACGGGTAAATTATGTTAGAACATTTAAACGGAACTATTTCACCAGGGGTATCTTAAAAGAGGTGCTCTATTTCTCTCCCATTTTAGGATAAAATCCTATTTTCCAGGGCCAAGACTTACTTAGGATTATTGCTAGGAAACCTGTGTATGGATTTGAGAACATAATGTGTCTCGTAGTAAGTGTTTGATGGCCCTTATGTTTATTATGGTGTTGTAGGATCCTAGTAAGTGAGGTTAAAGGTGCCAGATATGCAACAGTTTTTATGTACATATTTATCAGTAACTCTTATCTGTTACGCTCTTCTTTCTAGCAGCCATGGTGAATTTCGCCCAAGCTGTGCGTGATCACTGGGTTCACATCCTTGTTCCCTTAGGATTTGTGATTGGATGCTATTTGGACAGAAAGAATGATGAAAAACTAACTGCCTTCAGAAACAAGAGCTTATTATATAGAAGGTCTGCTTTATGATGGTTCTTGATAATATATAGTTATTTTGCAAAATGCTTCTCTGTTCTTTTTGAGAGTCTTAAGTATGCAAAAAAAATCAGTAATGCTGTCAAAATGTTAAAGAGAAGAAAGCCTTTAAACTTTCAGCAGGCATTCATGAAGGGGTTTAGGTCACTAATGCTGTCTGAAAATTGGAGCTTTAGGAGTAATTTTAGTCATGAAAGAAAGGACCATTAACTGCTGTCAAGTTCTTAGTCATGAAATGTGGAAACCATTATTTTGCCTCTCTAAAACTTCAGCAGGAAACACAGTCTTTGAATTTGAATTTTCAGCTTTTCAGCGAATTATATCAAACTTCTGCCTTAAATTTAAAATGATCACAGAACTTTTTAACTAAATACTTTTATAAATTTGTGTCATTTAAAAATAACCAAGTTTTTGAAAATAAACGCAACATTTACATTGGCAACTGCTGTATCTTCACTGAAGGATGTGATTATATAGAGTGATCAGTTTGGGCTTCCTGGCTGACTTCTCAGGGAGAGTTTAGATAATTTAATGCATTGCATTGCTTCATCTATGTCAGTTCTCCTAATTCCATGTTAGACCATAGGGTTAACAAAACCACAGAAAAAAAGAATCAATGCTGCATAGGATGGGCTGATAGTAGGAATGTTATTATCAGCTTGCAGGTGGATTTTTTTTTTACTCTGGTCTCACCTAAATTAATTCTGAGTAAGAAGATAAGTTTACAACATCATCCACCCCACTATTACATTAGTACTTTTCTTACTGCAGTTGCTGGTGAAGTTGGGCTGGTATTTCAGGTTATTGCAAAAATGCCCTCTGCTTTCACACCTAGTTCTCTTCCCACTAAAGTAATGAAGTTTTAAAGTAGAATTTTTCCTTTTGGATTCCATTATGTAAGAAGTCTGTTAACTCCTTAGAGGTCAGCTGTTTTGTGCTTCCATTTAAATGAATGGGAGTTACGAAGACAAAATCCATTGAAGCTTTGGAGAGAAAAGAGGAAGCTTATCAGTATTGAAATGATTGCAAGGAAAGTTAAATTTATACATAACTCTCAAAATTAAGGTATTGTAGAATAATTAATTACATTTATTAGTAATTATTCTACAAAAATTACCCTAATTTTACTCTCTTTCCTCTATTTTTTTCTTTCCACACAGAGAGTTGAAGCCTGGTGAAGAAACTACATGGAAATAAAGGCTGCTGATAAAGTGGAAAATACTCTCATTTAGTTCACCTTATTTCATATGTTGAAACAATAGGGTTATGGTTTTTATCTTGAGAAAATATGTGAAGCTGCAGAAAAGGACAGCAGCAATTCATCAGTGCTAGTTTAATTTCCAATCTTACTTTTTGGAAGACAGTTTAATTACATGACTAATACGTGTCCAGGAATGCCATTAGTCCCTAAGTGTTGAGTAACTTTTGTCCCCAGAAGTCATATTCTGGAGGGGGGAGGAAGAATTATGTAATAAAGAAAAGCTATGCAAAAATCATTTACGTTGTTACTGATCTGTATGGTGTGGAATTCATATATTTAAAGCTAGTGTATGAACTAGCCTTCAAAGCAATACTTAACGTAGACCCAGAACATGGTCGATGGTGGTTGTATTTTTTAACGGAATCTGAATAAGTTTCTTTCCAGATTTCCTCTGTAGACTTGTCCGGAGCGGCAGCAAGCGGAGTCCTGCGGCGTGGGGACCCAGTGGGAGAACCGGAGGGTGGCAGGGACGGGCAGCTGGTGAAGACAGGAGGGGAACGGGCGCTGCCGGGCGTTGGCCGCGCTCAATGACGTAGGGACCTTTCCGAGGGAACGGGGAATCGGGCTGCTCCAGAACTGGTGCTGTTAAGGTGGGAAGGGCCGCCGGGCCGTCCGGTTTGGTTCGCACCCTGCCCGGCGCTGGCAGAGGCGGCGGCGGGCGGGAGCTGGCGGCGGCGCAGCCTGCGGCCTCCTCCCCGACAGGGGGCGCCGTCACGGCGGGCAGCCCTCGCGCCGGCCTCATGCGGCGGCCTGGCCCAGCAGGGGGCCTGCGCGGATTGGCTGCAGCGGGTCCTCGAGCAAGGGAAGGTTTGATTGGCAGGGGGGGTCACGTGAGGCGGAGGCTGCTGGCCGTTGATAATAAACATGGAGTCAATCTTCCACGAGCGGGTGAGTGATGGGCCGGGGTGCGCTTCTCGCGGGGGCTGGGCGGTGGAGGGGGGAGGAAAACTGGGTCGTCGGTTAGCTGTCCGGGCCAAGAGTGCTTTCCCTGAGGAGCTGGTCGGAGCAGCGGCCGGCTCTCCCGTCCCTGCGCTGGCCCCGAGGCAGCCCTCGGTCCCCACGGGGAACGCTTGGCCCGTGCTCTGCTCGGCGGGGCCGCGCTGCCTCTCCCTGGCATCATTCCGGTGGCAGGATGAGGCAGCGGCTCGACTTCCTCTGTTTTGGGTCCCTCTCGCTCGGCGATACCGGTGCCTGTAGCCCGGCCCAGCTCGGCTCTGCGAGGCCTGCGGGCTCTGCGGGGAAAGGGAGTGTTACTGGGGATCAGGGAGTCAGGGCTGAGCCTCAGCGTTTGCTCTCGCACGGTGACTGCTTTTCTTGGGCCTTTAGGCATAGACCTCAAGGATGAGAAGGCGCAGGCTACAGCTGCGTGTGTTTCTTGAAAGAGAACTCGCATGGCTGAGAAATGAGCATGAGCAGCGGCAGGGCAGGGCTGTCTCTGCTCTCAGGCATATCTTGCCTAGCGCGACTTGGCTGGGGTTGTGTAACGAGCAGGGGAAGGGGGAGCTGTTGAGGAAATCCTAATTCGTGTACTGTGCTTCTGTGTGCTCGACTGTGTTTCCTGTTTTGGAGAACAAATGTTTCTATGATCTACTGTGACTTATCCAGGTTCCCAAATATGAGCTATTTATGCTTTAATGCTCTTCAAATATAGTTGTCTTTTTTTATGTACTTTCATGCAATGTTTCTACACTTTTGTTAAGATAAACTAGTTTTTATACAATTCTTGTGTAATGGTTGGTTTAATTAGCAAATAAAGCAAGATAGCTGTATAACTTTGAAAAAAGAATTACTGTTCTGAAATCCATAGAACCTGACGAGTGTTTTTTCAAACTAGGTTTGGGTTGCAAAACTTGGCAAGCATTGTGGTGTTAAACAGCTGCTGCTCAGACGATGAGTGTTGGATTTCAGCCATTATGCTACAGTGACCTTGAGTTCCAGTCTAGATTCGAAAATTAGTTCAAGCGTACATTTCTCTTATCTGGCCTAGCCTATCACATAATGATATGATAACTTTTTTTATGACTAAGTTGCTTTCTAGTTAAATAACAAAACTTGGATGAAATTAAAGTGACAGAGCATAATACATTCAGAGTTATAAGCTGATTATAGTTGCTACAGGTTTTTGGTAAGGGGGGGTACAGCCTCGGGTGTCTCATGTGGAACATAACTGCTTCCTGATAAGTTAGTTACACAGCTAAAAAGTTGCACCTGAATCCCTGTTTTAAATTGGAGTACCAAATGCTTTTTATCATGTTATCATTACTATTCTAGGGAGAATTTAACTGAACCTCTGCCTTTTTTTCTTAAGGGGTATTTTTTTTTCTGCCCATCAAGTGCACTATCTCAGTTTCTGTCAAAATATTTTAAATGTTGCACATTCACCTCCTCCCCGCCTTGAATCTGCACGCTTCAGATTTTCCAGTAAAAAGGCATGAAAAGCATGGTATTTATGAAAGAAATTTAACAAAACAAAGACCAAAGCAATGTGGCATTCTTAACAGGGGAATGACAGTTGCAGAAAGTAAGGCTTAAGGAGACACTATCTTGGAAGTTGGTCCTTTCTTTGGTAAGATAAAAGTGGTTGAAAACACTGAAAACAGGGCAGCAGTTTAAATCAGGATAGCTTTCAACAAGGGGATTTCAGAATGTGGAATGATGCAGGATTCTCTGCCCCCCCCCCAATTAATGTCAAAAACTGTAGGATCAGTTTTCTCTTCTGCATTTTGCACTTAATATGTACAAATTTTGCATGTGAAAATTAATGTTTATTACTTAAAGATAAAACTGTACAAACACAGAAAGGTCCTTTTAGTGAAGTTAAGATTTAAGCATGTAATACAGCTAATTTTCAAAGGTATTTTAATATCTCTTTGTTTCTAAATCAGTTTCATGTAATTCTGATGGAGAAACTTCTGATTCTTGAGTAGGTTCTTCTGTTATAGTTATTGTATGAACAGCAGCAGGGATGTGGTCCCAAAGGGACAGGAGCTGGTGTTTAGTCTTGAGTTTCTTGTTGTGGGAAGGACATGAGCTGGATGAGGCTTCTGGATTCCATTGAACCTAGCTGTACAGCCAGTCTAGCTTTAATAACTCGTTGCTCAATTGAGTGATGAAGCCCTGGGAAGATTCTGTAATCTGGGGTAAAGGGAACTTTTGAGGCTCCTCCTGTAAGGGAGATCATGGGAGACTTGTGTGTATGATTTGTATGAGGCTTTCATGGAAGTTTAAAGGATATTCCACCAAGGCATGCTCTTGTATTAGTTTCTGTGGGTTTGGCAGGAGGGAGGGGTGTTCTTCATTGTTGTTGAGGGGTTTTAGTTTTAATAGAATGCATGCACATTAGAGTTCTTAATATAAATAAAAGTGAGGACTGATTAAAACAAAACAGAAAAGCAGGATTTTAAAACTGATATTAATCTTGTCTTGCACTTGCAGTTTGGTTATTTGTGAAGAAACATTGCTTTTCATGGGAAACTAATTTGGTTGTTTTGTTTGATATTTTTTTTTAACAAGGCAGTATTTTATCTGCACTTATGAGAATGATGGAGCCTGACATGCATTCATTCAGATTAGATATTTTTTAAGTTCTGCTACGAAATCATGACTGGCACTTATAGTTTACTCATTTTTAATTTGGATTGACAGTCTAAAAATGTTATATTACATTTCAATTACCTCTAATATGCTGGATATGTTTTCCATTTAAATGGTTTATTAACAGAAAATAGTTTCATTGTTTAATACCCGGAATTTAATATTTTCTTGTCACCTCATCATTGTCATCAAGATTTTAGAACCAGTAGTATTGGCTTCTTTTACTTAGTTCCTATACATAAATTTCATGTGGAAAATCACTTTCTCGGCAATAAATAAATTGTTTATAACCTGAACGGGGTGAGTAACCTGAAATGTAGATGTATATTTTTAATCTCTCCAAAGTCCCAATGGTCTGCTTTTCTTTAGCCGCATGTGGAGAGCAGATTGCCAATAGCCACACCTGGCAGGGAAGAAAAGCTAAAAAAGAACTAGAGCAGAAAACATTTTTACTTGGAAGTAGAGATCCAAACCATTTCATTTTCATGTGGTGGTGATTTGGAAGAGGACAGAATCCATTTTCCTGATGGTTGCAGAGTTGATGTGTGATTTGGTCAGGCCACTGGCAATTTTTACAGTGTTTTCAAAAATAATATTTTTACATGACATTTATTTCCATTGAGGAAATGTAGTATGTGTGTTTGCTTTTCTTCCCCATCAAATTGATGGAAGGGTTGTATTCTATAACTTACAGTGTAATACATCTGAACAATATATGGCATTCTGGGTGAGTGAGGAGGGCAGGAAGTTTGCCAGAATGAAATGGTTGAGCCATTTTACACAGTAAAACATTAACGTGATTTTTTTTGTTGTCTTTGGTATTTTTTTCTTTTCCAATGTTAGCAAGAAGGCTCATTGTGTGCTCAGCACTGTCTGAATAATTTGCTACAAGGGGAATATTTTAGTCCTGTTGAGTTATCCTCTATTGCACAGCAATTGGATGAGGAAGAAAGAATGAGAATGGCAGAGGGAGGAGTGTCTAGTGAAGAATATAGAACATTTTTACAGGTAAAATCATTTAATTTGAGTTTGCTTGATATTTGTCTGAAATCTAATATTGTATAGCACAGACCTGCTATTCTTGCATAGCTAGAGAAGGTTAATTTCCTAATGCTAAAACTTAAATTTGTAGGCCTTTTCATGCATCTTAAATTTGGCATTTTCAGATGTTACTAGTACAGCTTCATAATACTACAAAAAGCTACGTTATCTTCATTTTACAGGTAGGAAGGTTAGGCATGGTGAGGAGGAGGATCAGCAATTTGCCTTTTGTTTTTGTAAGTCAGTAGCAGAGATAGGAACAGAAGTTCCCATCCCTGTCTGTCCTTTAAGCACTAAGCATTTTTAATGTAAAGGTTTGACTTTTTAATTAATAAGCTTATTTGGGCACTGTAGCCTTACAGACTAGGACATAATGAGTTGTTGCTTTAAATATGTGCAGCTATATTTATTTTCAGAACTGAATTATTTCTGACCTTTTATGCTTACACCATTTTTTCCCTTTTCTCCCTCCCAATCTCACACTGAGCAGCAGCCTTCTGTAAATATGGATGATAGTGGATTCTTCTCAATTCAAGTAAGCACGGCTCTATACTGACAGAATTTTCTATTTATGCGCTGTATGTTCTCTCATTTAATTTAAATGCCATCAAGCTTTTTTCATCTAAGTTTCCGGTTTATATGTTTAATGGGGTTAAGTGCTGAACATTTAAATCTTTGGAGCATTTTCCATTAAGAACAGTGACTTGCAGTTCTTCAGTTCATGGGCCCTTAAACACAAGTAGAAGCACGGACTCCTGAACTATGAAATGACACCTGCTGGCAATAAGCTTGATTTCTAAATTGCTTCTTCTGGCCACTTCAGGTATAGACCTTAGCTCCCTAGACTATGGGTGAAAAAGCACACTTGAGATTGTTTTCTCAAATTATAGACTGTAAAGCCCTTGGCAGTGGTTACAGGGTTATCTCAGTGATCTGCAGAATGGAATACAGATATTGCATCTTTTTCCAGGTTTTGTAACACACTCCAGACACTTTAGAGCTATTTTTTTCTTTTTATTTTTTTAACATAATGGAAAAGTAATTAATAATAAATACTTAAACCAGAACAACAACAAAAGGTATTGAGCACCAGATTGGGGCTTGTGTATATACTAAAGCTGTAGGTAATGCTTTGCACCTTTGACTGTCTCCCAAGCTTTCAGAGGTGCTCGTCAGTGTTCCAGAATCCCTCGAGAGCCTCTCCTCCTATGGCAGGACAGGGCTGTTTTTCTATTCAGTGAAAAACTGTTAACAGTTTGGCATTTCTTGTGTTCCTGATTGTGCTGCTTTGATATTGAAGCTGAAAAAAAAAATTCTTCCTCATATTCTACTTCTTTTGTCCTGTCATAGCTTTGCTCACTTGCTACATAGTTGACTCGCTGAAAGGAAGATGAATTGTTAATTTAAAATTTTATAGCATTATTTCAGATAGCTTTAAAGGGTTATTGAAAAGAGTTTGTGCTAATGTTCCTGACTGATCCTGTGACCATCCAGTGGTGCAACATTTCCAGTAGCTACTGTGGGGAAGGATGACATTGTATTGTGGGGGAACGGAGGGTAGAGTGGTACATTGAGAGCAGAGATGACAACTTACGAAGTGTCTGTGGGAGGTGAAGTTACGGCTTTGTCTGGGGGAGTAAGCTTATTAACACATCTCAGTTAAATCCTAATTTTGTTACTTCCCCTTAGATATGGTGTGTGTGTTATGTTTGCATGTAGATTCATGACAGCTGCATTTTGAATAATGTGATTCCTAGGTTTACTAGCCATGTTTTGAAATCCCAAGTTTTATGAAAACAGTGTAATTGTTTATAGCAGCTAAGATGGTTGCATTGCTTAATTTAGATTTTACTCGTTTGACTCATGAAAAGTGCTATTTTTTGACAGGTTATAAGCAATGCCTTGAAAGTTTGGGGTTTAGAACTAATCCTCTTCAACAGCCCAGAGTATCAGAGGCTTGGGATCGACCCTATGTAAGATGTTTTTTTCGTAGCACCCTGCTTTCATTTTACAGAAAAATAATGCTCTTAATCTGTGATTTAAACCTTTCTTTAAAATTACTATTTCAAGCTCTGTTGCATTCTGATGTTTTTATTATCCCCTCTGGTTTTAATTTTTTTCCTGTCGGGGCTGTATATGAGCAACTGTCCTCTGTGCCTTCATGATATCTCAGTATCTGTGGCATCACAGGTATATGGAGATTTCAGTAATGTTGACAACTTCCTAATGTTATAAAAACAGTATGGGTACTCTGTAACATCAACAGTTGTATTGCTGAAATTTTATTATATAAGGTTAAATTAGTGGTAGCAAAGAACTTAAACATTAATATGCACTCCAATATTAGAGTATTTAATTTTATCTATACCTTTTGTTTTTCTTTTTACAGAAATGAAAAATCATTTATTTGTAATTATAAGGAACACTGGTTTACAGTTCGAAAGTTAGGAAAACAGGTGACATTGTCTTTTTCTATTTAAAAATTGACTTCAGAATGGGGGTGGAGGAGTGGTTGCGAGCAGGCCATGTGTTGGCCTTTTGCAAGCTTTTGCTGCAGTTTGCTTTAATAATGTCCCATATTAAAAAAACACAAACAAACAACAACTACTAAATGTTTGTTCTATCACAGAAATGCCAGGCAGCTTTTTATGAATGTTAGCCTGGGGAAAGACCCTAGGATCAATTCCCTGGTGAACCTGGCCTCAGGAGCTGCAGCTCTGGTAGAGTCTGTGTGACGTCTTAAGCTCTTTTCTTTCTTTTCTGCATGAAAAATAGCAGAAAAATTGTACAGGGGGGTGTAGGGGGTGGGGGTGGGGGGGAAGTCCTAGAGGAGGATTAGGATCCCTATAGAATGCAAACTTATTTTAAAGCAATAAATTATTTACATTGTAAAATTAATTTTGGTCATTTAAATGGACAGTAGGTATAGAAAAAGTTCAAATTTCAAATATGTTAATATTTATGATTGCTCCTATTGAAGAGTATCCATCAGGATAAGATTGGGGAAAGTAGAATCACAACTTTGCACTATTTTAGAAAACTTTCTGAAACAATTGTATTACAAGCAGGAAATAGTTATTAAAGGTAAGGGATGGCTATACAAGTATATGGTACATATATAATAACGCAAGTCACATCCATGTCTCTTGTAACACCATTGCAGTGTTTTATTTCAGTAGCCAATTATTGTTCTGGATCATACTGCATAAACTTAAGCTGGTTTGGTGTTTTTCAGGGTTTTTTTGTCATAGAAAATGTTCATGAAATAAGCTTTTAGATTCCACAGTAGTGGACAGGAGTCTCTTTTACACCAGTTGCAAAATGAATCAAACTAAGTTACCTATGTTGTCATCCAGATTAAAAAAAAAATAAAATTTTTCACTTCACCTGTGCGTAAACAAACTAAACTCTTGTTCTGTTTAGTTTAAAAGTATGGCTAACATTTACGGGCAATTTTCTTATGTTTGATACTGAAAATGCTGAATAGTCTCTTAAAAGTACAGGCTTGTTCCTTATTATATGTACAACCATGTTGAGTGAAATTTTGTGAGATAGAATGCTATCCCAAAATGTTCTAAGTTGGAGGGGGGTTGTCTTTTGTTTGTACATGTGGCTTTTAACCACATGAAGACAATTCTAGGTGTCTGTTATCTAGGGAGTAATGAGAAGATAGACAAAAGTTGACTTAGAATTGACCTGCTTTTCTTCTGTTGAAGCAAAATTACTTTACCAACCTTCCTCCTCCGTATCACCTTTTAAAAGTTTGTCTGTAATTTACCATATTTTTTTATGTAACTTTATATTCCCTGCTCCTGTACTGTTAGTCCTCTTACCCTTTCCCAGTGGCAAAGGGTGTTTTTGACAAATTAAATGACTGAATGACAAATGGTAGATAGTCACCTGTATTCCAGGTGAATTACAGCATGGGCCTGACAGCAATATATGGCTGCATATATGGAAGTTCGGGTAGATAAATGCATTTTTGTGAGAATGGAGATAGAATTCTCCTCCTACTATCTGAAATGGTGCTTCCTGGTTAAAATTGGATAATACTGAATGAGTACAGTATAAAAAAGGTTCTTCATATTGATTACAATATATATGGGGACTTAAAGGTAGAATATTTTGTCATCCATGTTGAATATATTTTATCTCTAGAAAAAGTGTTATAAATGACTAGTCTTCAGGGGATAGAAGAGATCTGTGTTTATTTATCTCAAGTGTCCCCTATTGTAATATTATGCTGTACTATCAGCATATTAAATTGGAGTTAATTTTTCTTAGTTTTTAAACTTTAAAAATTATTTCAGAGAGAAGTAAACAATAGTTTTCAGCATCACCAGCTATTAAATGCAGAATGTTTAATGGAAGTTTTTCATGGAAAGAATTCCAGTTCTGTTTTCTGTATCTATTAATTTCTTAAGATACAGCATTAATTTATGAAGGGTTTCTTCCTTCACTAGTCTCGAACAGATTTAAATCTAGATCAAGCAGAATTTTAGAATCATGTCTGAAATAATTCTTCTACCATTATATTTTGATTTATCTGTTTTAATCTGTTTGCCTGGTACTAGTGCTCAGTAATGGGAGAGAGCATGCAGTAATTTCCCTACTTCACATCTCCTGTTAGCTGAAGAGTATTTGAAGGGTAACCTTTAGCAGTATAGGTATTGTGCTTCAAAAGACTTCTAATTTGATAATTTATTTTACTAGATTTATTCAGATATTCCATCATAGAAAATGACCACAATGTACAGAAATAGATTACCAAGTAATCTTTATGCTAATTTGTTCTCTCAAACCTTTTTTTTCTTAATTACAGTGGTTTAACTTGAACTCTCTCTTGATGGGTCCAGAACTAATATCAGATACATATCTTGCACTTTTCTTGGCTCAATTACAACAGGAAGGTAATAGTAACTTGCAGATGTTAAATCTCATTAATTAAAAGTAGGTAATAATCATTATTTATTAGAACTTATGTATTCAGTTAACTACCCTTAGTTTTATGATTGAAATAGTGAAATAATCCAAGTCCTTATAATGAAAGGTAGAGCCTTACATTGTAATAAATTGTACATCATTGTGTTCCATACGGTGTGCATTTTAGAGTGTTTATGCACGCACCTTAATGCTGTAGACTTACGATTTATTTTTCTCAGGTTATTCCATATTTGTAGTAAAAGGTGACCTGCCAGATTGTGAGGCTGATCAGCTTTTGCAGATGATTCGGGTACAGCAGATGCAGCGACCAAAACTAATTGGAGAAGAGACAGCACAGTCAAGAGATCAGAGGTAAGGTAAATAGACATTTCATTTTAATAATGAAAATATGATTGGTTTCCATGAGTAATGCCTACATGGAGACAACCCCCTTAAGAAGTAATTAGAAGTACCTTCAGTGCAATACACTTATTACCACTGCACACAGTAAAAACAAGTTGGTGGAATACAAATGCTGTATTTTTAAGTGGGCAAAATCTACCTTAATAGGCAATCTTTCCATGTGCATAAGCGTTGTATAGTGCAGAATTTTAATTTTATGATTACAATATTTTTCCAATTATAGTAAAATGGGTTAGCAAATCTTACCAAACTGTGGTTAATAGTAATCAGTCTATAATTAAGACTGGCTTGTGCGTTCTGTCATAAGTAAAAAAGAACAAGAAACCAATATCTGAATTCTGTATCATATAAATCATACAGCATTCCCTTTTGGAGTAATTTCACTGTAAATGTTGTGGTGCTGCTCTGTGATGCATCCTGCTAATATAAAACATTCTTGAAAGCATATAAAGTACTATTACTGCAATAATTTTATCATGTTTTTGTAGTGAATAAGTTGCATACTGATAAAAAGGCTTAAGGCTTTTCAGATTAATTCATTATTATTTCTTCCACTCTGTAAAGGTATACTGGAGTTGTAAATTGATGGAATAAAAACAAACTACTTGGCAGTAGTATGGAAAGATTGTATAGTTTACAGAGGATCTGTGGCTCTAGTGTGGTCATCAAAGCTTCCTAAAAAGGAGACCACATGCACTATTTTCTGCTGGTGTAAGTGTTTAAATAGCAGCAGGCTTGAACAAGATGTATTATTGCTCTTTGTAGGCTTACTGTTTTTGAAGTTTTTCGTATTGAACAGATTCTTATCAACATGTGCATGGGTTTAGAGTTGCAGTATTTTCATTTTTACAGCTGCAAGCTCTTTTGTGCTTTATTATATAGAAATTAAAATATTTGTTTATATAGCAGATTTTTCACAATAGAAATGTTTTTTTTCCAAAGTTAAAAAAAAGAGTAGAGTTAAATCAGCAGAAGATATTTCCTTCAGATCTCACAGTAAAAGTTAATACCGTTGCAGTGTGAATTCTGCCATAAATGTATCAATTTCACAGGCTACCCAGAAGTGATGTGGACCAAGCAATAGAAGTTAACCATCCTTTTGATGGAACAGGCATGTTAGATGAAGATGAAGAGAATTTTCAGAGAGCCCTGGCTCTAAGTAGGCAGGAAATTGATATGGAAGATGAAGAAGCTGATCTTCGCAGAGCCATTCAACTCAGCATGCAAGGTACGGTGCTCATCTAAATTTCTCTTACAGTGTTCATGTTGCTTATGCTTTGGTCTGAAATCAGTTTCAGTCAGCCACTTTTTCCAGCATGTGTCAAGCTCTCTAAAAAGATGAGCATTGTGTAGAAGTACAATCCAGAATTCCCTGTAGCTGTCTCCTTTCTGCTTTTTGAAAAGTTGTAACTTTCATGTTAGCATTGATCATTAGCAAGCAAGAACAAATTGGCAAAGGGTGGCAGGAGGGAAGGGAAACAGTCATAAGGTGAGGAGAGATAGTATCAAGTGAAGTTAGCCTACGTGCTTGTTTCTCCGACAAGTTCCTTTCTTCCACTCCAGTTTGAAGACATTTTCTTAAGCTATATTTTATTTACTGACTTCATTTTACTGTAATTAGTAGGATATGGCATGTTCTGGTTTTAGGTAGTCGTCGAAGTGAGTTCTCGGACTCATTACCACAGAACGTTCCTCAGTTGCCTCACAGCAGTCAGACAGACTCCCTTTCTTCAGAAGAACTGCGAAGGAGAAGACAAGCATATTTTGAAAAGTAAAGTAGTTGATAGAAAACTGCACGTGGAAGTACATGTCATTTTTCAGTGCTTTTGGGGTGTGGATGAGTTTCTGACTGAGCTCCAGCTTAACTCTTCTCTCTTAACATGTTTTCCTAATAGTACCTGAATTTTGCTATTCCCAGGTGGTTCCTACGAAGAAAAGAAGCCTGTAAATAAGAGGGGATCTGTTAGTAATGCAACATCAGTCTTGTGAAGAAAGAAAACATATATGTTCTAGAAGTATTTTAAATCCTCTAAATTTCTGTAATTACTTTCCAGAAGAAAAGTATTATTTCTCCAAGACTTAGCTACTGGTAATGATGCCTCTAACGTGCATCACGTGAAAGCGTTTTATTTTATGTTGCTGTTCTGGAGTACCTTCTTAATATACTGTTGGGGTATTGTAGCTTTTCCTTATCTCTGTCTCCTACTGATGGAGGAAATAAAGAACAGGGAGAAATGCTGTGGATGGGAGGAGTTAGACTTTACATGAGAGGATAAGAATGCAAAACATCCGAATTCTGTGAAAATAGTAATGTGGCTTGGAGTATAATGTTGGGAAGATAGGTGTCTGAAGGTTAGCAGGGTGATGTGATTGAGATTTTAGGTGCAGAGGTGTTATTTTACCAAACAGCTTCTACTTCTCACTCTTGTCCTACCTTACAATGAAATAGACTTGATACAGGTCTCATACTGATGTTGATCTTACTCTCTTACAAATTTATAACACTTTCAGGCAGCAACAGTTACAGCAGCAAGATCGGATCCCAAACCTACATGATAAGCCAACTCTAAGCTCAAGCACTCCAGAAGCTGACCCAGGTATTTTTTTAAACTTCCTTTCAGCACTGAAATATTTATGTCTTTTCCAGCTTTGTATTGTGTTCTGTTTCCTAACTTCCTTGTCTGCCTACTTCCTCACTCTAGCAGCCATTCAGCCATTGCTCTCTTTGGCAGTGAAGGAAAGGATGACTTTCTTGAAAAGCCTGTTCTGCTTTGAATGTCAGTATCTTCTTTCAAAGTGAAGAGCATTAATATTAGACCATTTGAGTTCTGGCTTTGCTTTTTGTTGTTTTTGTATGGCTTGAGCATTACAAATTGTAATCTTTGGGATTTGTACCAACAATTTGTTTTCTAAATTACTTTTAAAATTGTATGGCAATGTAATAAACTTGGAGTAATAGCTGACAAAATTACTGGAACCAGTTTTCAGTAGAGCGTAAGCATGTAGGCCTTGCCAGTATTAGGTATTGGTGATCCAAAATGAATGTTATAAAGTGACTGTTGTGGATGGAAAGTGAAGTGCAAAATGTTCACTGATTTTAAAAACCAAAAACCCAATTTTGGGTGTGGGGTGGAAATGGGGGTGCACAAAAGGAACATTGAAAGCATTTAACTACAGTTGAGAACTAGCTCTGTGCCTTTACTACAACTTATATGCATTTATTTTCTTTAGGAGGTGATATGAGTGAAGAAGACATGCTTCAAGCAGCCATGAATATGTCTCTGGAATCTGTTAGAAATCACTTGAACACAGAAGAGGAGAAATGACATAACTTTTTTTTTTCCTCCTCCTATTGTCAAAACACTAAGTCTCCATTATAGTTTTACTGTGTGGATGTTGCACAAGCAGGGTTCATTTCAGAGTTCTGGAAGCAGGAATGAAAGGGGGCTGGATGTCAAGGTTTAGAGGGAATCTGCAAATATAAAAAAAGATTGCACTAATTTAGAAAACTACTACAGAACATCTGTTCGTAAGAGTAGCTGTATTAAAATTACTTAAACTATTCACATGAACAAAGTTAGACACGTGTAGCAGCTGTACCTTGCAATTAAAAAGCAAGTTTAAATGGTTTTGAATTCTATAGAAAATACAGAAGGTGCAGGAAACAGCATCAAGTGATTTCCTTTAGTACTAATGGAAAAGTAGATACAAGTAATAAGTTGTACTCCTAAATGACTAAATTCTTTATAAGAAATCACTTAAAATGGGAAAAAGAATTCTGTTTATCTTAGATAATTTATTTTGTGATAGTTTATTCTGAATTACTTAATGACAACTCTTCGATCCTGCTGTCCACTTTTGAAATGACCCATTCTGCAGGAGAAACATGAATCCATAAATTTCATACTTTGCAGTTCAAGAGAAAATCTTCAGTGTATTGTTGATTCTAATGTTACTCCTGAATCTTTCAGTGACTTCTGATGCTTTCTGGTTTTGCTTTCAGTTCCAACTCTAAAATTTTCAGATCCATGTTTAAAGTAGGATTTTTGCATTGCCTTTTGGCAGATAACTCGCTGCCTTTGATTTGATTTTTTTATTTGTTTTCTTATGCTCTTCCTAGTTATGCCACTCATTACTGTAAAAGTAGCATATAATCAGTTAGGTTAAACAGGCTTTCTTTTCTACCTCTTCTGGAGTCTTTTTACTTCTTCAAGCTCAACCCTGCATTCTGGCCTTTCACTACGAAAGAGCTGTAACTGAGTAGGAGAAAGGAGGAGGGGATTTAGGTGCCATAAAGTCAGTGCCACACACATAAGGTGCATTCCTGCAGTCTGAAATGACCCCTTGTGCAAGTAGCTCTTTTAAGAATGAATATTTATGTATGTGTGGATGTTCTTTCTGAAGTGCTTTTTATGAGCGTCTGTCAGAATGTTGCAGCTTTTTCAGGAATGGCCTTTATTCACGCACCTTACGATTTTTTTATCATGCTGTTTCTGATCCTGAGAAAAATTGGGGAGCAAAGTATGTGAGATGTCTTACAACCAATAGCATAAGCTATTTGCTTTGATATCCAGGATGAATGTGTAACAGGGTGACCAAGCCTGACTTTCAGCTTCAGTGCAAGAATTGAGATATGTTTCATTTTCCTAAATGGTGCTTGAAATACAAATTCTGTTTACATATAAATTATATGGAAATATGTTATAGATAGGGGATGTAAGCTGTAGTCCACTTAATGCATTAACAGTTAGCACAGGCACTCTAAGAATCTTTTGAAGATAACCCCAAGTTTCTTATCAAAATATTCTGAAGTTATTTCATTGCACAATAGAAACATTTAATTAAAATTAGCGTGAAATGAATGGTAGCTAGATGGAAATACGCATTCAGCATCACATAGTACTGTACATGAAAGGGCTTTTACCTCTCAGTAAAGATTTGTTTACAGCAATGGTCTCTTGATATAGCTTAGTATATTATTATATTATACATAATTGGGCTAAATTCTGTTTTCCTTACCTGTGTGCTGAATTTCCACCAATGTCACCAGAACTACTGGTATGTGTAAGACAGTATGGATTTTGACATGAAACAGCACTATTTTTAAAAACTGATTTTAAATTTTCTCTTTTTTAAATAATCCTGTCATGCACATTAATATTTGTAATGTCTCTAATACAGCTAAACAGTGGCTTTAAGAGTTCATATGTGCATATGCCATTTTGAAATGCTGTATTTTTCAGGATGTAAATTTCTGCTTTCAGTTTAAAATTTATATGAAACTGAAAACAGGAAAGGAATCTCTAAAGCACTGAATTATTTCTTTGCTCATCTGTAAATTATCCACAGCTTTAATTTTCCTTCTTTTGTTGTGCCATAAATTGATTCTGAAATAAGACTCTCATTTTTATAAATAGGTATAGGCTGGCAATTTGATACCAGTACTTGGAACTTGGACCTTTTATCATCTATTATAAGAATATAATAAAAATGTACTATTTCTATAGCTATATAGTGTAGCAGCCCTATGTTAAAAAAAATACCTAGCTCGTTGAATTGCATTAACTGTAACCCATGACAATTACATGTTTTTATAATCACTAAAGCATGGAGGTTTGCCTTTGAACTTTCATGTGACTTTAAGTTACTTCATCACCCAAGTGTTTTAATATGTAAGGAATATAAAGTAACAGTGCCTGAAAAGCACAAATGTGTCAGTCATTACAGGGCTAACCATATTCCTTTGTGTAGAAACATTGTCGCTTTACAAATACCAGTTTGATTTTCAGAGGAATGTCAAGTTTAATGAAGTAGGCGTATCTGCCTAGTCAACCAGTTAAGAGGTAGCAATTTAAACTACATATGTCAATTGCACCAAAGGAAGAGACTAATACTAATTGCCAACAGTACATA
The DNA here is from genome assembly GCF_031877795.1 of Strix aluco. Lineage (NCBI taxonomy): Eukaryota > Metazoa > Chordata > Aves > Strigiformes > Strigidae > Strix > Strix aluco. The sequence continues at coordinate 113,822,618 of NC_133934.1, read as the reverse complement.
TTTTATAACCCAGACCTAAAGTTCAAAATGTGTGGATCTGACACGAAGCTGTCAATAAAAAACTGATCTCATTTTTTGGTGTGCATTCTTTCAGCGATAAACAGTTTTCAACGTGGCTGAACTATGCTCATAAGGTGTTTTCTAATTTAGAGCCTATTCCTGTTGTTATCTATGCTGTCAAGCTGAAGGGTTTTTTTTCCCATGTTGTAGCTTTAGGCCAAAGTCCACTGTAAAGGAGTAGAAATTGATTTTTTTTTTTTTATTACAGTATGGTATTTGGGAGAATTCCAGACTTACTCATCCAACAGATTTTTACAGTCTTCCTCACAGTGAGCAGTCCATGTGATGTAATTTGTATTTTTCTGCCTATAGAAATCAAAGGGTAGGGGGATTGAGGGATATTTACATCAAATATCTTCCAAAATTAGTTCTGTAAGTATAATTCTGTAAACTGCTTTCATGGTCTTGTAATGAGGGCAGGAATAAAGTCTTGTAGTGCAGTCATGCTTGATTAGGCACAGCAGATATAAATATGAGCTATTTAAATGCTTACATTTTTCTGGGCTTGAAACTAATCTGATACAATACTGGCTTACTCTCCAACATTTGGGCTCCTTGTGCCCTTCAACTTCAGCAAGTTTAAATGTAATTTTCAGCTAAGGTACCTACTGTTTTTCATACTTTGCAGACTACTTACACAGAACCAATACAAAGTTAATTCTCCAATGTGTTTTAATGTTGGTCTGTTGTTTTTATTACAAATCTATAAAATGGTGAGTTTAAAATGGTTTCTGCACATGTCTAGTAAACAATTTTATTTCAGTATCTCAGACAAATACTGTCATTTGCAAGCTGCTTTGTTTAATTACAGAACTGACAATCAGGCTGTTAAAAATTAACCAGAATGTGTTACAGTTCTAAAATGTCTGTGAAATTTTCTAGAATTTAGTTATTGTTTCAAATAATGATGAAAATGTACAAATGGTGGCCGCCTTACTGAGAAATACGGGGAATGGGATTGGAGAACTGTGGAACTCAGACTTACAAAGAAGTATTGTACAATTTATGTTACTAGTATGTACTTTTAAAGGAATTGGAAAAAAAATCCAAGGAAAAGAAAAATTGAAGTGGAAACTTTTTTTAAGGACTTAGATACAAAATCATGTTGCTCACTTGGTAAGCCATTACTGTCTTGCATAAAACAAACTTAATTTCTGGGAAATCTTCATAGTTACAAATCATTTAAAAAAAAAAAAGTCTGAACAGGTAATGCATATATACCCATTCCCCACATACACATGATCAGTTGTTCAAGTAAGAACAATGCTTGATGATTCAAAGTGGCCTGGTCCAAATATTCAGTTCTCTAGTTTCGAATTACTAGCTGCTTTGTGTTGTATCCAGGTTTGCATCTTAAAAGCATGAGCTGTTTTGCAATAAACTTTTTTTAACCTGCATACACTCATTTTGCCTTATTTGCATTTCAGACATGGAGGGAATGCTTTAGTATTTCACCTGCCGTAGTCACCTCCTTCCCCAATTACAGTTCTTCAGAATGTTAAAGTACATGTGACTTTTCAACTGCTTTTACCAAATCAAAATGTTTTTACTTTATTTTCTTTGTTAAGAAAAGCAAGTAATTGTTACTACACGTAAATTTTTTTTAAATCCCTTCCCCCAGTATAGCCACTGTGTGAATTCAGGTGTTTGAACAGAAAGGGATGTAATATTTAAATGCCACTGCACCAAAAAAATTATAAAAACCTTGATATTGTCTTCAAAGCATGCAAGCATTGATAAAATTTTATTTTTTGCTACATGAAACCTTGTGTACAAAACAGTGTAGAGTTGGGATTTTGTAAGGGAATAATTTTTTTCATCTCTTGCTTAATAGTTGTGTATTTTAGAAATCATTTTCAGTAATAGATTTTTCGTCTTGAGCCTGCTTTCAGATTCATGTCTTTGGCTCTGGATTCCTATACAATTTTTTGTCTATTTTGTGTATATAAAGCAGATAATACTGTAAAAATTAAAAAAAGGAAAGCTGAAATGCTTTGTCATTGTTTTGACTAGAAAATGGCAGTGCTGTTTGATATTTTGAAAATGCTCTCCAAATAGGCACGAATCTATATGGTTGTATTTGATATCACTTTTTTAAATAAATATGATTATAGCTTCTAATGTTTCTCTCTTGACCTGAGTATTTGCATGTGTGTGTTCCCTTCTATGTGGATTGGGCACAGAATTATCAAACATGAAAATCTCATCTTTGATATCAATGGGCTTTACACCCAATGTTGTGTATATACCTTAGCAGCGAGGTAATTTTCTGTTATATGTAACTGACATTTTGTCATCTCTGATGTCTTTTCATCTGTTGATACTCGAAAATTAAAGACACTCCCATTAGGAAGAAAGTTAGTGCTGAGTATTATGCTACATCTTTAAAAATTGTATGCTTTCTAACTTTAAGCTAATGTTCTCTGTTTTGCTACCAGAACACACATTCTTTTTGTGACACAATGCACTTTTTGTAGCTTAGTAAATCCATGGAGTATACTGGATGATTTCTGTGTACTTCACTCAACAGTAGATGAAGCCAGTCAGCTAAAAAATGAGTTGTAATGCTAAATAGTTTCCAGTTTTTCAAGAGTAGTAATTAAAGTGTGGGGGGGGAAAGCCTTCTGTGCTACTTCACTGACTTCTTGACTTACTTGGTATTATAAAATGAACCCACAATAGGAGACATTTTTATCATCTCTATTTTTGAAAGTCTGGAGGATATCACTGATCTTACTTGGAAAATGTTAAGACAGTTTCACATAAAAATGAATTAATCAAACATTATTGGAAAAGATGTCACATCTTTTATTTCCAGTGGACTAATACAGTTTCCTTGCCAGAGCTCTGCAAAACGCTATTGGGGAAGCAACAAGCAGGTTTTTCCATGGTCACCTGGTAATGTTTGTCAGTTTGTAACTCCAGAGCATGTGTTTTGTGCCTGCTGCCTTCTCCTCTCTAAAAATGTCAAGATTTCACCTGTGAAATACTCTCCTCGGCTTCATTTTACCATTGATGTGGTGCTTTTATCTTTTTATGTAGTTACTAATTTGAAACAATGAGCTAGCTGCCCTGTATTTTATTTCCAATATTGGCAGTAATTTATATCGGTGTTGTTCTGTTCTAATACTGCATTTTCTGTACTTCACTTGATCAAAACTGGAATTAATTGGACCAGAGTTGGGGTTGTGGCTAGAAATTCTGCCAAGCATCCATCTATCACATTTACATCCAAAGCAGAGAGGCTTAGTATTTCAGGAACTTCCATATTTTGTAAAACCACACAGTTGAATACAAAACATCTCTTCTTGTAGCAGCTGGATACTGTCTTGTCGCTGATACACGACCCAAGTATGTCTACGTACTAAGGGTCGGGTTGACGTTAATCCCAGGGTGTTAACTGGCCCGGCCGCGCCCCTCACCTCCCCGGATGCTCCACCACAATCCCGGCGTCCTCCGCTGTCCCGTACACGTCATAGACGCCGCGGGGGCGCTCTAGCCGGCTGCGGCCGTTGTCGGTGGTGTTTCGGGAGGGGGTGTCATGGCCACCGTCGAGGTGGCAGAGGCTGGAGCCGCCGGGAGGAGCCCCTGAGCCGGGTCGTGCCGGGGGGATACCCGCGGCGCTGGCGGAAGGGTCGCCGAGACCTGTCTGCTGAGGCCGCAGCAGAAGTCCTGACCATCCCTAGCGAGGAGAGGGGAGGAGGACGCCGCCCTTTCGCCTGCCGGAGCCGGCTGCCAGCTGCGGGGGCCGCCCGGCGCGGGGCCCTCCGAGCGGCGGCGATGGCGTCGTGGTTCGGCGGGCTGGGCTCGGGGCTGGGTCAGTCCCTGGGGCAGGTGGGGGGCAGCCTGTCTTCGCTCACGGGGCAGATCTCCAGCTTCACCAAGGACATCCTGCTGGAGGGCGCGGAGGAAGTGGGCGGTAAGGGGGGCTGAGGCGCCGGGCCGGGCGGGGGGAACGCGCGCCGGGGCTGTCTGCGGGCAGTGTGTCCCTGCTGGGCGGGCCTGGGGCCGGGAGGGAGCCCTTCCTCCGGCCGCTGGTTTCCTCAAGGATCGGCAGCGGCGGGGGGGCTCCGCTGCGCGCACCTGCCGGCTCCGTGAGGGGGCTGAACCGTCCCGCTAACCGCAGCTCGGTGCCTTTCGGGAGAGCTGCTGGCGTTGCTGGCTTTGATTTCGTTTTTATTCCGCCCCTGTGACCTCAGGATCTGGAGAATAAACAAACGTATTCCTAGGCTATGATAGCAGAGGTAAACCTGTTTCAGTTTATTCAGAAGTTTCATGATTGCGTGAAGCATTGTGTTGATCAGTAATGAAAGCACACAAACCACGCTCTTCTCCGTTCTGTTTGTTTAGTTTATCTAAAACCCCTTTCGATTAGCTGCTTCTAGAGTGGTTTCATAAAAATGCAGAGTAGTAGTAGTACAGAGGTTTTTTTCCACTGGTATGATCTAAGTCTGACGTGTCACAGGCAAAGGTCCAGTGTTTCTGATCGTTTTGTTACTTGTATTTAAGTTGGGCCCAGAGAAACCTGTCGAGTTCTACCTGTCTCCTACAGCCAAGTAGGAGAACATGGCCCTTGTTTTATAGGGATTAGGAACTAGGATGATTTCTATTTAAATTAGAAAGTTGAAATAAAAAATCCAAGACATCAAATATTCAGTGAAGTAATAGTGTATTTATTCTAGACTAGTTTTTTCTTTATGTTTTTAATAATGCTTTTTTGTTGAAAGTTTTTGAATAAAACTTGATTTTTCTAGTAAAGCAATTGCATAACATGGTAATAAATATCAGTAGGTTAATACCACTAGTATTGTTTACCATCTTGAAACTGTAACATTAAAAAGTGAATATTCTCAAAACAGTGTTAAGAATAGCAACTACAAAGGACAGCTAAGACTTTGGAATACTCATCTTAAATGTGAAATTAAACAATTCTACTTTGTAATTTCACAACTATGACACATTGTGAAAGTATTGTATAAACTTGTTGGCGAGTTGATATTACTGGTCTCATGGGTGGGTTTTTTTGGTATACAGGTAAAATGCTTGGAAGAGAGAAATTTGTTCTGTTAACTGCAAAGTTACCATTTTCACTTTTCCGAAAGACTTGCTTAGAATTGTTTTAAATTCCAAAATCCATATTAGTTTAGTTTGGAAACATATTTTAAGCTGCTAAACTGTGTAGTCATCAAGTGTGTTTGTTTTGCCTTTGTAAAAGGTAAATCAAGATTCCGATTCGCACACGTGTGCTTTTAGTTAGTGCCAGAGAGATATGCTGATGTTCAGTTGTTGCTTCCAGGTGTACTTGACTGCTAGATACTGCTTTGAACAACTTCTGTTTTGTAAAAATTTCAGAGTAATACATTTTTATGGGTTACTAGCCTTTAGGGTGTAAAAATCTAGTGACATCTAAGTATTCTTCCATAAAAACCTTTAAATACTATGTGGCCTAAAGAATGCTTTTAGGGCAGTTCCTTGCATTCCATTTTTAATTTCCTAATTTTCTAATGTTTCCTAATGTTCAATATTATCCCTTACATTCACTGCTTTGACTGCCATCTGAACTGAGGATGGTGTTTGTGGATTACAGACTTTAACATCTTCAGTTGAGCAGTTTTCATGGGTAGATTGTTGCCTCTGCAGCTTGAGCTGCATCAGTTTTAAATAGCACATAGGAAATGATGAAATACAGTATTTACTTGAAAATTATATTTATTTCAAATTTTGAAAAATTGTCAAGGTTGCTTTATAGTCAATTCAGGATCATTTCTCATTAATAAAAGGAAATGTGGTATTTCTATCCATTAAAAGTGGGACATGGGATAAGTAAACATAGCCTATTTGAGGAAGGTTGATCATTAAAGGAAGAGTCCAGGGTCAGAATTATGTGGGTTTTGTATTAGATAAACTGGTAGGTAGACTGTGTCACCTTTGTAAATGAAAATGAGTCTTATGGGGTTTTAATGCCTTTATGTGGGGGGCAGGGTTGGGGTTTTGTTGTGTGGGTTATTTTGTGAGTTTTGTTGGGTTTGGGGGAGGGGGGTTCTGAAAATTTAGTCACTGTTGTGTGTATTGTATGGAACTAATTCTTGTTTTGAAACTTCACTTGAGATCACTGAGAAACACCCAAGTGTCATGTCAGAGGCAAAGTCCTAAATGAAAAACAGATTCAGTGACATGAAATAGCCAAGCAAAAACTTTTAATTTCCCTTATTTTAAAGCTTAAATCCACACTTTTCTGTTAGTTTTGTGGTCTGACTTAAAGCCTAGATAAGAGAGAACTAAATTAGTTTCAGAAAGACTCTCTGGTATGAAAAGTAATTCTGACAGTGTTCTGATAAAAGCAGCTTTTGATATTTATCTAGGAATGAACACTGAAGCAGTCTGAAGTCAGATACTTATGAATAACTGTGGTCTTAACTGATGTCTGCTTAACAGATTAAAAGTAGTTTAATAAAATTGAAAATTTTCCCTTTCTTTCAGATGCAGCAACAGAACTCCACGTGTCCAATTCTAGACTCAGAGAAATAGAAAGTATTAATGCAGCACAAAAGTTTGAAGTAAGAATTTTTGGAACACTACTGTAATTAAAAGCAATAAATAACATTTGTTTCTTGTAAAAGTGAAATATTGCACTGAAGTTGCTTGTTCCTGGGTAAATCTAGAAACAAGGGTGACAGTGGTGTTAGAATGTGGCTCTTTTTTTTGGTGACAAATTGCCATCATAGTTAGGGGGGCACATTTGTTTCTTGGAGTATGCATGTGGTACAAGTTTCCATCTTTTGCTGACTGCTGCATCCTGCAACTGTTCCTACCTATTATGTGGACTTGGAATGCAGCATTAGACTTGGTTCTGAAAAGCTTGCAAAGGCAAAAATCTTTTAAAGTTTTCATAAATGTTATCCGGTATAAAAAGTTAAAATTGGTTTATAGTGTTTTGTATATAACCACAAATAAAAGCAGATCTGGAATGCCTGGTATGCTGGACAGCATGTCTTTTGTGTCAAGCTTCCACGTATAGAGTGTATGTGTCCCCTGATGCATTTCTCTGCCTGTGTGGCCCTACTGTATAGTCACTGTGACATAGCTGCTGATGCTCATGTTCTTACAAAACTGCTTAGAAATCCCATGTGCCCTTGTGGAAAGTGACTTTACGTACTTTTACTTAGACTTGTTGGTCTTGGGACTTCACGTATGGCTTTAAACCAATGACTTGTATGCCTTCAGCCCTCAAGAGCACTGTGAAGTTAAGATAGTATTTTGGGGAAGTAAATGTTCCCACTTGTCCTTTTTCTAAACTCTTTCCATCTGCAATTGGCCTATGTCAGATTTGTGCTCTGTGGCTGTTCTTAAATTCCACCTGTGGATCATGCTAAGAGGTAATTCAGCCCTGATTTTTTCTCATTGGCATTTACCTCTGGTCATCACCAACCTGTTTGTGAAAGTGAGTCCATGCCATATAAAAATGAAAAGCTTGGATGTGAATGTGATTTTGGGCCCACACTTTGAAGTTACTCTTACTGTGTGGTGTGAGTGAAGTGACATGAGAAATGTGTACAATTTAATTGATTACTGTTCAGCAGACTTACACTTTTCTAATTTGTAAGAACTGTTCTGAATTTACCAACATTCATTTCTCATTTTTGCTAGAATGAGAGACTGAAAAAGGTTTGTAGTGATTTAGAAGAAAAGCATGAAGCAGCAGAGCTTCAAATAAAGCAGTTATCTATAGAGTACCGAAATCAGCTTCAACAGAAAGAGGTAGGAAACAGAGTAAAATATTTGAGTAAGTACATCCAATAAACTTACATATTATGCTGTTTAATCTCTTTGTTATAGTATCTGTGCTCTTTCAGTGGAAGTATTGGTCACAGTTATGGTTTCTTGGTTTATTAATGTAGGCACTGAGAGACTAAGACATCTGTTTCGTTGGATCATGTATTATAAGCAGAGCTGCCAGGAGATAGTTGAGACAAAAGAAAACTGGGAATGTCGTGCATATATTAGAATTTCTGTTGCTTCTGGGATCACTGTGAGAAAGGACACTTAAACTGCTTTGTATTTCTGATTCAGTTATCTTTAAGGAAGGCAACAGGACCAAATGCTCATTTGAAGCAGTTATATTGTCTGTAGATATAATTATTTATCTTAACATATACAATTAAAAAGAACAGAACTAACTTCCGTAATTTGAGAAGTGTCCCTTTGTGATGGAAACATCAGCCTTATAATTTTGCATAACAAGAGATTTCATAGCCTTTTAAATGAAGAAAGTTGCCAGTATGTCTAGAATTACACAAAAGGAGTTTTCTTTCTGCTTTATTTGTAATTGCATGTGGGAACTAGAGGAAGCAGAATTTTGAGATGTATGGAATTCTGCTTATTAAATACAGTAATAGTTGTTATGACAAAATTGCGTGCAGCTAATTTCGGTTTGGCTGGTTCACATTTCATAAGGCCACAAGGGGTAAAGTAGAGTGTATTTTGATATTATTCTTATTGAAACAATGCATTTCATTCTGTATATTCAGGTGGAAATCAGCCATCTAAAAGCTAGACAGAATGCGCTGCAGGAACAACTGCAGAAAGTACAGATGGCTGCTCAGTCAGCACAGTTAAGAGCTGGTGTTTTGCCACCAGCCACTACATCAGCTACCTATGTTCCAGTGGTCAGACATTCCTCAGAGTTTGAAGGAGATGACATGGATTTTGGAGATATAATCTGGTCACAACAAGAAATAAACAGATTGTCCAATGAAGTTTCTACGCTTGAATCTGAGGTTGACCACTGGAAGCAGATTGCACTGGTGAGTGGTTCCCCTCTATCATACCCTCTCCTCTTCTCTCCAAATTAGTGTTTTCATTGCACTGGGAGTTTTTGGAGTGTGTCTTTTGAAAGTTCATGCTGTACAATTTCTAGAAGCAACATGATTTGACAGGAAAGCTGAAACCTAATTATCTTTTAGTCATTTTCTTGCTGTCACATGACTAAGGACACATTCAGTGACCACTTTCCAGATGCTTTTTTGTGATGCTTTTATGCATGATTTGTCAAGTTAGGAAAAGGGTTTCATAAACGTTTACCTAGAATACTACTTCAGGGTTTCATTCTTGTGCGGCCTTTCAAAAAATACTTCTTTCCTGCTGTGGTAGTGATTATTTATTGACAGCACAATACTGTTCAAAGTGATAGTTGGATGCTTGCATACTGTTTTTACTTACTCTTCTCTTTGTCCATCATACGTCAGTTGTAATTCATGGTCTGCTGAGACAAGAAAAAATATAATCTTTGAAGCTGTTGTTGATGTGAGTCGTCATTTTTCAAGCTATAGCCTGATTTCAGACATATACTTTTCCCAGTAACCCTGTTGTCTTATTATGTGCAGTAATACTCCCCACCCCAAACTTTTACACATTTGCACATACTAATAGAAAAATTCATGGAAAATTAAAATGTTTCCATTAAAATGTCTTTCTTTTTGATCAAAATTACTGTAGATTTGAATTTTACTTCATGTTAGCTTTGTTGTTTTCTACTTTTGAGTATCAGTAGAGGAAGCACTTACATGAAAAATACATGTATTTATCACAACTTTTATATGGGTATGTGATTTTTCTTTTCTCAGTCTTCCAAAGTGCAAGGGACAAATGATGCTGAACAAAGTGAAATATGCAAACTGCAAAATACTGTTAAGGTAAGGCAACAACTTTGGCAAACTAGTCTTCTCTTATGCTTTATTCTTGATAGTTTTGCATATGGTCACATGACTTGTAAATGTAGTTAAAATATTTACAGCACTAGCACATTTTCTCTTATTAAAAATGCATGTGGACGTGTAAGAGCACAGGAACATTTCAGTCAGCAGTACAATATTTAAAAGCAGTCAGTTATTCTGAGAAAGGATATTTATATGATTTGGTGAATATAGTACGTAAGCTTAAAAGAATGACATTAGTATTTATGAGGGCAAATCGCTTTCAGAAGCTGTTGATGACTTGGGAGACTGAATTTTAGATACACAAAATAATTTCTTCTCCCTTCTCAGAAATATTTTGCTTTTTTTCATTGAAGATGCACAATACAGATTTGCATGTCATCCTTGAAAGTTACTAGAAATATGTCCTAGTGGATCCACTTCATACGAAAGAGTTCTAGTCTCTCTACATTGGTTTAATATTTGCTGTTGTGTAGAGCATATAGTTTGTGTAAGCATATTTTTAAAAGGAATGTATTTTAACGTTTAAAAAAACCCAGACCAACAAAAGCCAAGAAACTTAACCTCTCCTGTGAGAAATCCTTTAATTTTACTAGGGAAATTTTTTTTCTTTCTTTTGTATTTTTCTTTCTTAAGCTTCTGTACTGTAGGTTACCATTCTGTTTCTCTGATGATATTTTTAGGAGCTTAAACAACATTTAAGTCAAGAGATAGATGAACATCAGCATGAACTTTCAGTACTGCAGGATGCCCACAGACAAAAGCTAGTGGAGATAGGTCGTCGACACCGGGAAGAGCTGAGTGAATATGAAGAGCGAATTGAAGAACTTGAGAATCAGTTACAACAAGGTCTTTGTTACCACATTTTCTTTTTTATTTCATGTACAGTGAACTTTGGTTAAAGCATCAAATATGTATGTAACAGTGTAATAGATATCAGATACTTATATTCACTGTGGTTGCCTTGAATGCTGCTTATCCATATAGATATTCTATTTACATAAGCTTTCTGCTGCTGATGATCATGTCTTTGGTTAAGACTTATCTCCCTCTGTCAGGAGAAGGGGTGGAAGAAGAGACTTTTAAGCAAAAGATCTACAGTGCTGGCTTTGGTTAATATTGCAAACAATCTTTTTTGCTTTTTAGGTGGTGTGAGTGCTCATGCCATGGATGACTTTAAAATTAGTGAACAGAAAAAAAATGCTCAGAGTCTAGAAGGAGGAAAAGTAGAAGAGTTGCAGGTTGTGAAGGACCTAGAGGATGAAATAGGAATATTAAGTCACAAATTGTCTGCTGCCAAAGAAGAAAACAAAATTCTTCTGAAAGAGCAAGAATTGGCAAAGGTAGAAAAAATCCAAATAATGCAAGAATATGAAAATCTTAAATCTGACTTTAGTATGCTTCAGAGTTCTGTTGCAGAGCAAGATGCTCTCCAGAAAGAACAGGAGAAGAAGCTCCAATCAAAGACATTGCTACCAGAAGATGTTGTCAGACTACAGCAAGCACTGTTAGGTACAAAGATGATGATTTTTTTTTTTTTTTTTTTTATTTTTAGTATATCTTCACAGATTTTCACTTGTAATGGTCAGAATTTATTTTAAGAATCTGTAACTGAATATGAGAATATGTACCTTTTAGAAGTTGCTGCGTCAGAAAAGGGTTGTCCATTGGGGTAAGGCTAAGCAGAAAAGGAGACATGATTAGGAACAGGCGTCACAGGGGTTTCATGATTAGGTGAATAATCATGTCTGCCAGCTGTTTGAGAGGTATTTCTTTCTTCAAAAGTAAGTAAGCCTCAACAGAAGTTGTTTGTTTAAATTTTTAAAGTACACTTTCTGTGTGTAAAGGCAGTCTGTTGCTGATATCTTCTTGAGCACTGAAACATACCTGTTTAAGAAGTGTATCTGTACGTAGAAAATCTTCTAATATTGCATAACTGATACACTGTAGCACCAAAGTCCTCCTGATGTGGACTCAGTTGTAAAAGTAATGCTCTACTTTGTGGTGGTGATTGGTGCATTTGAAACTTTTACACCACTGATGCTTATCATCACAAAATACTGTGAAACTATTCTGAGTAGCAGAGTTCTGTTGGGGCAAGGTGGGAGAATGATTTGTTTTTATTGTTGTTTGGAAAGTAGAAAAATTGTGTATTTTTTTTGTTTTCCTTTATAGAAGCAGAAAATGAAATAGCAAGACTTTCAAGTTTAAATCAGGTAAAGCGATTTCTAAATTAAGCCAACAAAAAGTCGATAACAATAGTAACTGATGGTAAACACACATTCTGGCACTATATGTTTTTTGGAGCATTCGCACTTCTACAAAAATAACCTTGTAATAAGGAAATAATTGTAGGTTAATTCTGTAATTACAGATAGGAATGATACATTTTGGCTTGTGAAACTCCACAGCATACTCTGTTAAGGAAAAGTAGTGGAGTTCCATATATCCCATTGCTACTTAGGCTGCTCTAACATACATTTTTAAAGTACAAATAGTATATTCTGTAAAATTTGTCATTTTTCACCTCTTCTACTTTGGCGTGTTTCAGTTTTGATAGTTATCAGTTGTAAAATACCTCTCTTCCATGTAGTACTCTAATAATACTACATTCCATCTTACTGTGAAGTTAAGCAGTGGAACATGCACTTTCTCTAGAACACACCTTTAGTTTTTGGCAAGGGTAACTCAGTCCCTTATAAACTCAGATTTGAGAGATTTGGCTTAGTTTACTTTGCACCCAGTAGTATGTTTCAACTGGGGTCTTTTGTGTTTTGCATGCATTCAGTAGTTTCCATGTCATTTTCATAAGGATGTTATTCAGGTGTCCTTGAGTAAAACTTCCTGTCTCACTATGCAGCCTACTACATGTTCAGGGTGTCTCTTGGACATATGATAGTGTATCTCAGCTGTGGATCCATACCTCAGAGGTGGATATAACTTCGGTTCTCAGACCATGATTTTTTGTGCAGAAGTTTGTAAATTGCACTCCTAAACTTAGTGATGAGAACATAAACGTGTACCTATGAATGGTAGAAACAAACACTTCACAATGAAGAATTTTTAACTGGGGTAATATTCATGTAGGCTTATATATTGTAACATAAAGATGCATGCTTTGCTTTTAGTTGCTGAGGGGAAGAAAGAAACCATTTCAAATCTAAACAGTTTATAAATTTCAGCAAGATAAAAGTCTAATACTTAGATTTTTTTTTTTAACTTGAGGGAATTGAGAAGGAACTGACAAGTGCACAACATAAAAATGAGAATATTCTTTCTGCATATACTGAGGATCAGAATTCAGAATTAAGTCAGTTAAGACAAGATTTGGAAAGGAAAGAACGTGAATTAAATGAAAGTATTGCTGAAAGAGAAACATTAATAGTGGAGTTGGAAGAACTAGACAAGCAGAATCAAGAAGCTACTCAGGTAATAAATATTGCAACTAATTATCGAACGGTTAAAATAAATGTTTAGGTTTGTGTGCATGTGTGTTTATCTTTTAAGTTGATCTCTGAACATAGATAGCAGGGAAGTATAAGTTATCTTCTGAGGCTTAAAAAGGGTATTGTGACCAGTGTTTCTCCATATCTACCGTCTCAATGCAAAATTCTGAAGTGCAAGAAACCCACTTGTTACAGATAAATAATACAGCATATCAGCTGTCCATAAGGGATGTTATTTTTCAAAGTCCAGTTAAATACTACTTGATTTTTCCTTGCAAGACTTCTGACATTTTTTTATCCTGCTAATATTTTGACCTCTGTCTTATGACAGTATGCATAACACGAATGATTTTTTTTTAACTTTTTTCTTTTCCTTTCATTATTTTTAATTATGTTGGCTAATGAAGTTATTTCATTGCAAGTTCTTCATAATATGAGCATTTGTGGAGCGATAAAGGTCACTTGATTATATATAATCAAAATGGAATTACACCTTTTTTCACTGTTCTGGTATATTTGACCTGTAAAGATACAATTGCAAGCCATGTGCTTTTAATATCTGTTTATTTTATGGAATTGACCATTTAAAGTTTTTTCCTATGAAATGAATCCCATCAAGTGTGTTTAAAAATAATCTCAAACGAGAAATAGAAAATACAATATACAGATAGGCATTCACTTCTGTAATTTGTTATTTTAAATTTAGTGCCTCCCTGTTTTTAAGTAATGGGTGTTTGCCACATGTCCTGCAAATTCTGACAGTTCTTTTTCTTAGGTAGTTCTTTTTTTGTTCCTTGATTTAGGTAGTCAGGGTTCTTTTGGGGGAGATGGTGTTCTTTTTTTGGTGAAATGTAATCTATCCCTATTTGGTATTTGGTTTTCATTAATTTAGCATTGACTGGTTGATACTACTTGCCAGCTTAGGTTGGCAGGTCGGAAACATTTTTGTTTCCTCTCGATTTTTTTTTTAATTGTTCAGAGGATAAAAATTAATGAAATGCACAGTTCAGGTGGTTCTCCTCTCCTAGTGAATTCTTGTTTGTGTTTGTTTCAGCATATGATTACACTGAAGGAGCAGCTGTCAAAACAACACACAGAAACTGATAGTATCATCAAACAGCTGAAATCTGACATAGATTTTGAAAGAAAGAAAGTATCAGAATTAGAAATTGAGAAGATGGAAGCTACGAAGGAGTTAGATAGTCAGAAAGAAAAACTAAGCAAATGTTCATATGCATATAATGATTTGCATATAAGTAAGCAGCAGCTTCAAGATAATGTTAAAGATCTTCAGGAACAATTAAGGAAAGCCCAGGACTGTAATTTGCGTAATGAAAAAGAAATCGGAGATTTGCAGCAGAGACTAAAAGAAAGAGAGGAGGAACTTTCTGTATCCTTGAGCAAGTTAACAGAAAAAAGTAATCAGGAATCTAACTACACTTGTCAAGATCTGATTCTGAAAGAAAGAGAAGTAGAAATTTCAAAATTACAGAATGCCATTTCAGAAAATAAACAACTAAATGAAGACTTAGAGAAATCTCTGTCTGATCTCAGAACAGAAAATGGAAAGCTGATTGCAGCCACTGAAGAACTAAAACAGGAGTTAAGTGATGCCATTTCTGAGAAAAATAAAGTTTACTTGGAAAAAGACACTGTTGTGGAGGCTTTGAAAATGGAAAAAAGACAGTTAGAGAGTGAATTAAACCTGACAGAAAAGAGGCTTTTGGAACAAGCACATAAGTATAAGCAAACTATTGAGGAATTATCAAATGCACGTAGCATGGATACCACCGCATTGCAGCTTGAACATGAGCGCCTAGTTAAACTCAACCAGGAGAAAGACTTTAAGATTGCTGAACTTAAAAGGAGCATTGAGCAGATGGAAATTGACCATCAAGAAACAAAAGAGATGTTGACTACTAGCTTAGGAGGACAAAAGCAGTTGACAGAACTCATAAAAGAAAAAGAGGTATTTATTGAAAAGTTTAAAAATCAAGCCTTACAGGTGAAGCAGGAACTTGAGGAATATATAAAAGTTTCAAAAAAGCAGGATGTCTTAAAACAGAACTTGGAGGAAAAAGACAGAAGTCTTGCAGTCATGAAGGAAGAAAATAATCATTTGAAAGAAGAAATTGAACGCCTTAAGGATCAGCAAAGTAGATCTACGCCTGTGGTTGAGCCTAAAACTCTAGATATTATCATTGAACTTGAAAGTGAGGTAACACAATTAAAAGTGTTAAAGAATAATCTTGAAGAAGAAATAGAAGTTCACAAAAAAACAATAGAAGATCAGAATCAAACAACAATGCAACTTCAGCAGTCTTTGCAGGAGCAAAGAAAGGAAATAGATGAGTCTAAATTTCAGTGTGAGCAAATGAATGTCACACATGAAAGACTTTCCTTAGAAAAAGATGAGGAAATTAAAAATTTGCAGAAAACAATTGAACAAATTAAAACTCAGTTGCACAAAGAGAGACAGATTATTCAGACTGATTCCTCTGATCTTTTTCAGGAAACCAAAGTTCAGACTCTTAATGGAGAAAATGGAAATGAAAAACATGACTTATCCAAAGCCGAAATTGAAAGACTGGTAGAAGGTATCAAAGAAAGGGAGATGGAGATTAAGCTTCTAAACGAAAAGAATGTTTCTCTAAGTCAGCAAATTGATCAGTTGTCTAAGGATGAAGTTGGCAAACTTACTCGGATCATTCAAGAGAAGGATTTAGAAATACAAGCTCTCAATGCTAGAGTTTCCTCAGCTTCCTATAGGCAGGATGTTCTTTGTCTTCAGCAGCAGCTGCAAGCTTATGTTATAGAAAGAGAACAAGTGCTAGCAGTTCTAAGTGAAAAGACAAGAGAAAATAGTCAGTTAAAAACAGAGTATCGTAATATCATGGATATGGTCGCCGCTAAAGAAGCGGCTTTGGTAAGGTTGCAAGAGGAGAATCAAAAGTTATCTAATAGATCTGAAAACAGCAGTCAAGACATGTCTAGAGAAACTATTCAGAATTTATCTCGTATCATTCGAGAAAAAGATATTGAAATAGATGCTCTAAGTCAAAAATGCCAAACCTTACTGACTGTCTTGCAGACATCCAGTACAGGTGCTGATAACGGGTCAGGAGGTGTTAACAGTAACCAGTTTGAGGAACTTCTACAAGAACGTGATAAACTAAAACAGCAAGTAAAGAAGATGGAAGAGTGGAAGCAACAAGTAATAACCACAGTTCAGAACATGCAGCATGAGTCGGCTCACCTCCAAGAAGAGCTACACAAGCTTCAAGCACAAATTTTAGTTGAGAGCGATAGTAATTCAAAGCTGCAGGTAGATTATAATGGCTTGATTCAGAGTTACGAACAGAATGAGAAAAAGCTGAAAAGTTTTAGTCAGGAATTAGCACAGGTTCAACACAGCATAGGACAGCTTCATAACACCAAGGATCTTCTCCTGAGTAAACTTGATTTGGTAACACCATCTGTGGCAGCAACTTCCACCATTTCACAGCTTTCAGGCATTCAGTACAGGGCTCCTGAAGTACTCAGTGATGAGTCTAAACTCCTTCAAAAGGAGTTGGAACAGCTGAAAAAAACATTGGAAGAAAAAGATTCAACTATTAGGACTCTTCAGGAAAACAATCAAAGATTATCTGATTCTGTGGCTACAGCATCAGAGATTGAAAGAAAGAGTCAAGAGGGGACTGAGTCAGAGATGCGGCAAATCAAAGAAAAACATGATGTCTTACAGAAATCACTTAGGGAAAAAGACATATTAATTAAATCTAAAAGTGATCAATTACTTTCTGTAAGTGAAAATCTTAGTAACAAAGAAAATGAAAATGAGCTTTTGAAGCAAGCTGTGACTAATCTTAAAGAAAGAAATTTAATTTTAGAAATGGATATTCGAAAACTGAAAGAAGAAAATGAAAACATAGTTGCAAGTTGTAGGGAAAAAGAAACGGAATTCCGAGCGCTTCAGGAGACTAACATGCAATTTTCAATGATGCTGAAAGAGAAAGAGTTTGAGTCTCACACAATGAAGGAAAAAGCTCTTGCTTTTGAGAAGCTGTTGAAAGAAAAAGAACAGGTATGTGCATTCATCTTTATTAATAGCTTTTAAAATTAGCAACATGGTAATGCATTTTTGTGTATATGTAGCCATCAGCTGTTTGCCTGAAATCCATTTGTGACTCCTTACTGCATTACACTACAATAAAAATCCTCCCCCTGAAAAGTTAAGAAATTAAAAGTCAGCAGGTGAGTGGTTTACAATATGATCTGTTTATTGTGCAGGCATAAACTAAATTTTTCAGCTGCTTAATATTTTGTTTTGGGCCTGTTGTTCATTAAGTGCCCTATATTATTTTTACTGTATGGTTCTCAAACTTCTGCAGAGTTGGCCAGCAGGACTAATTTTCCCACGTGCTTTCCTCTAATGTTTGTCATTCCAATGTGATTGCTTCACAACATCCCTATGAGATGAATGGGTTTATGTATCTTGCTTTTATGGCTGGAGAAACTCCACTGCAAAAAAAAAAAAAAAAAAAAAAAAATTGGACAAGCTAAATCAATGGTTTCTTCTCTACAATTTGACATATGGAAAAATGGATACTTCTTTCAAAACGTATGTTCAGAGAAAAGTTGCAGTAGCTTATTAATTATTACATATGTAATTTGAGGAAGAATCTTTTTTAGAAGACCAAAGAATTATGTGGCATCTTTGATACACAGGTCAACAGCAAGTTGTATGAACTGCTGCTGCTGGAGTTCACAACGTGTGAATTGCCATTTCTCTTTGAGAAATAGGTGTTAAGTACAGTCTTCCTGTAGTTTTGACAAACACTTGGCAGCAGACCTCCAGGATGTAGATATTTTTGGTTTGCTTTGTAGTCTTTGAAAGTGACTATGTCCTAGTGGGCAGTCTTTTCTGGTAATCAATTCCGAACAGATAATTTTCTTTCTTTCCTCTGTACTGTCCAGGTCCCCATTCTCTTCGTCTTGGTGGTTCTGGTCACCATTATTCAATCTTCTTTTACAGTTGTACCCCTCCATGCATACTGTTCTTGTTCCTGTTGCCTTTAGCGTCCTTTTTAATTTTCCAAAATTGTGAGTGTTGCCCGTTATCACAGAGTGGTATTTCTGCAAACTATGGCTAAGTAACTTGGCATTAATTTTTGTCCCCTGCTATGAGAATAATAAAAAATTTAATGATATCATAGAGTGATTTGGGTTGGAAGGAACCTTATAGATCATCTAGTTCCAACCCCCCTGCCATGGGCAGGGACACCTTCCACTAGACCAGTGTGCTCAAAGCCCCATCAGTATTGTCTTTATGCTCCTCTGGGCAAAGACTGTGTCTCCTTTGGTAAAACTATTTGCCTCATTTGAAATGCTTGTTTATGTCTTCAACAGGGCAAGACAGGAGAATTGAATCAACTGTTACATGAAGTTAAATCAATGCAGGAAAAGGCTGTTACTTTTCAGCAAGAGAGAGACCAAGTCATGGTAGCACTCAAGCAGAAGCAAATGGAGAGCAGTGCCCTGCAGAGTGAGGTACACCACCAAATAATTTACAGTTGCAAGGAATGAAGAAGAATAAGAAATTCTATCTAATATTTTCTGGATTATTTTTGGTAGCAATCACTTGTAAAAAGCATTTAAAATTGATACGCATGCAGTGTGCTTCAATGGGTATGTTTTATGTTTGCTTGAATTATTTTTATGGAAGGTGATAGTATGAGCAACTTAAGGTACGTTCTACACAGATACAGCATTTGCGTGAGAAAGAGCAGCGCCTAAATCAGGAACTGGAGAGGTTACGTAATCACCTTTTAGAAATGGAAGACTCCTACACGCGAGAAGCTTTAGCTGCAGAAGACAGAGAGGTCAAGCTAAGAAAGAAAGTTTTGATTTTGGAAGAAAAACTCTTGTCCTCATCTACTGCAGTGGAGAATGCCAGGTAGTCTTCTACTTTATATAGCAGTAGCATTGGCTGTAAATATCATTAGCTAGACTGGTACCGATGGCTTTATTTTACTGAATTACCATTCCATAACATGCTAAGCACTTGAGAAGACAAGAAGATAAGAACTTTTGTTACTCTAAATCAGGAAGGTGATTTAAAATACATTTGGTCACTGTTGAGAACATAAGAATTTGTCCCTATAGTAACAACTATTGAAATCTCAGGTCTTTGACAGCGCTTAGAACTAGAAACAACAAAAATCCCTCAACCCCTCAATTTAGTTGTCTGTCAAATTAAAAAGATGGACTTAACTTACTTTTAAGTCAAGGTGTCATTCAGTTTGAAAGAGTCTTATTTTATACACTTCAATACACAGATGTGACTGTCCTGTTTTGTTAATTGCTTTCGAAACCAAGTATGCATCCTTACTTTATACCTGATACCGTGGGAAGTATATACTGCTGTAAGCTTTTTCCTTTTTAATGTACATATATATATATATAAAGCAAGATGCATTGAAGTTCTCGTGGGTAGCAGAATCTGGGAGGCTAGAGCCAATTGTGGCTTTTTATTTATTTGCCATAATCACATTTTTCAGCCAGAACAATGAAAATCCAAGTATTAAAATTACTCAGTGCCTATCTTGACTGCTTTAATACTGTTTTATTTAAAGGAATGTTGGTTACTTTAGGCAAAAGAATTCTCTTTTCATCATATTACAGTTGTCCAAATGAACAAGTATTTTACTCAAAAAATATGTATGTAGCTGCAGTCTTTCTTTTTTCTTTAAGTGCCAAAGAAGGATTATGTTCTTAATGTTCTCAGCAAAGAGATTTCTGAGTTGAGCAGAATTTGTTGTGAAAAATTGTGGAGAAAGTAGAAGAGTTGGGAGAAGGTTGTGTAAAAACTGTTCATCAGGATGTTTCTTAATTCTTCATCAAGCTTGTCAAATACCTTTCAAGAAATACTGCCTATTTCACAGCTGATATGCACTCTTTAAAAAGGCTGGTGTAGGAGTAAATCACATTCATAATATTTTTGCATAATGGGAGGTTAAATGGCGCAGTCAGTGGTCCGTATGGAGCAAGATATACTGAGTTCCCGGAGACTAGCTTTAAAACTTAAAATTATTAGAAAGGCCTATTGATGCATGTAGTAATTGAAGCGATTAGCAAGATGCAGATTCTTTTTATGGTAAAGATACTGTTACAATAATGAACAACAAAGATTAGTTTCCTCTTTTTCTAGTGCCAAAATTTTATTACCAGACATTTAAAATCTGTTGTTAGGTTAGGGGTTTTTTTGGGTTTTTTTTGGGAAAAAAAATTGCCTTAATTTTTATGAACTGAGCTGAAAAATTAAAGGTAGGCCATTTTTGCTGCAATTTGCATCACTCTGTGATGACTTCTGTTACTGTCTTCATAAATAATGTATTTTATTTTCATTAAGTCATCAAGCTAGTCTGCAGGTTGAATCTTTGCAAGAGCAATTAAACCTGGTTTCCAAGCAGAGAGATGAAACTGTGCTACAGCTCACCATCTCCCAGGACCAAGTGAAGCAGTATGCATTGTCACTGGCCAACCTGCAGATGGTACTAGAGCAATTCCAACAGGGTAAGTTTTGTCAAGAAATAGCTACGACTGCAACAAGTCTTTTCCAGCTGGCATAGTTACTACATTTTAGTGCTTTTTAAATATTAGTTACCTGGTTTTCATTTTGATAGCTTGAATTTCAGAATCTATTGTCTTTTAAAAAACTTACAAAACCAATTCTGGCCCTGTGAAAACTGATGGTCAATATCCCATTTATGAAATTTGAATTCCATCTCTACCTCATGAAGACCAGATATGATAATGCTGAGATTTTGTAATTGCGGATCCCAGAAACTGAATCAAGACTCTTTTTTGGTTTGTATTTTTAACTCTTTAGAAGAAAAAGCTATGTATTCAGCAGAGCTGGAGAAACACCAAAAACAGACTGCAGAATGGAGGAAAAAAGCAGAAAACTTAGAAGAAAAAGTTGTATCACTTCAGGTGGGCTGAATAATGAATTTGAACTGTATGAAACTGATTGCAAATTCTTGACTGAAATTTTTGTTTTTAACTGCTGTGTTAAGTGTTACTGTCCAAGAATACATAAAGTTATGTAATTATTCTCTCTTCCTTGGAAGAGAGGGGGTCACTAAAAGATCAGCAAAGTAGCATTCCTCTGCTGACCGTCCTTGTTCTGAGGATGTTTACAATCCACTTATTCTACATAACAAGTGATTGAAGTCTCTATCTCCGTTATGTTTGATCTGTGTTGTATTAGCATAACTGTGGTTAACTCCCTTGCTTCTCTTTTTGTCCCTTTCCTGCCCTCTATTTAGGAAAGTTTAGGAGAGGCAAATGCTGCACTGGATGCAGCATCAAGGCTTACTGAGCAGCTTGACATCAAAGAGGAGCAGATTGAAGAGCTTAAGAAAGAAGGTAACTACTTTTTTTTATTTCTGCTTAAAACACTTCAGGCAGCTGAGGAGGCAATGTAGTATTCCTGGAAATGTCATCTCTTGTGAGGAAAAGAGTAATTCTATGCCACCTTTTGAGGACTTGTTTATATAGCAAATTTGAAAAAGTAATTTTACGTTCTGTTAGGGATCTTTCTCAAATGAAAGCCTTGTGGTAGTTGGGGTGGGGGATTCCCCCGTAAATACCAAAGCCCTTGATTTAGCTTTGTGTCTTTTTAAAAAGTTTGTGAAATACCGAATGTTACCAGATTTTCCAAAGTAAGTAACTGCCATATTTGACATAGACAGCGAGGTAGAGAGAAAGGGTGTGCTGTTGGTAAGAGATGTAGAGGGAACAGCTCTTGCACAGATGTGAGATTGTCTGAAGAGATTATGTGGAAGGTCTTGGACACATCTTTAGATTGTATATTTAGATCTCATTTCAAACAAGCTTCCTGATTGCTCATTTAGAATGATACCTTTTATACTGTTCTCAACTTTAATACTTTAATATTTGATGAATGTCAGTACTTTGGATTTGAAGACAAAACTTGGCCAGATGGTAGTGGAATTTGTTTGAAGAAACAGTTTTGAAAAGGAAGAATATTTACAGTGAGGGTGGTCAAAAATTGGAATAGGTTGCCTGGAGTTGTGAAGTGTCCTACTGTGGAGATACTCAAAACCCAACTAGCCATGGTCCAGGGCAGCCTGCTGTAGGTGACCCTGCTTGGACAGAGGGGTTGGACTAGAGGATCTAGAGGTCCCTTCTAACATAAAAGTTTCTCTGACTGTGATTCTGTGAATGTTCTGGGGTGTGGTTTTTGTGGTTTGGGTTTTTTTCCCTCTTTCTGACATCACTAAAACATGAATTCTGTAAGAGATTCATAGCCTTCTCTTTCATAAATACACTTAACATTAAAACCATAGGAAAGCCTAAAAAGGCAGAATAACCTTTTAATAAAAACTGATACCATTTCAATGTATTTGTTTTACAGCCTCACGCTATTCAGTCTAATCAAATGGAAAAAAATGAAGGGTAATTTCTATACAGTGTAGTTGAATGTCAAACATCAGTAAGATTTGTAAGCTCAGAGACTCACTTGAAGGTGACAAAATAGCTATATGAGTAACATAAGGTCACTTTTTTTTTCATTTCTGCATTAATATTACCTTTCATGAGAAAGGAGTCATAGCATTAGCTAAAGCAGGATTTAGGACTAGTAATTTTGCTGGATTTCTGTACTTATATGTCAGCCCTAACATGTAATTTTACCTGCAATGTTTTGTTGAACGAAGAGGGAAAGTTACTTCTCTGTGTCTAGTTGCATGACAGTTATGACGTGGGTTAACTTATGAACAGTACCGACTGCAAAGGGAATATTGGGCTTTTTTCTTTTTTTTATTGTCGTCTTCTGTCTTGTTCTCCATTTTTCCAACGGAGTCCTACTTTTCTTTTTCCCTCTTTATTTCTGTGGGTCACCATATTTTGCTATAACAGCATTCTCTGTTACAGTCAGGCTTTCACTGAGCACATGGGATAAATCTAAAATCAGAGGAAAACTTGTGATCAGTCCCTGAAGTGGCTCTAAAAAGGGAGCTTGAAGAGCAGAGGTCTGCTCACTCTCTGTGGTTACTTAACAGCTGTAACTTTCTGGTTTTTCCCCATGTCCCTGGGAAATTTTTGGATGAATGCCTTTAAGGCTTGCTGGGGGAAGACTTTGAACATCATCTCTGCTGGATGCAGTGGTAACTTGCTCTGAACATATACGACTAATTACTGCTGTTCATTTTTAAATTATAATTTGACTTACTGTTGAGATAAATAATATTTTCATAAAGCATACTTGATTATGATCAGATACTCGTGGAAAGTAATTTGAAAGTCTTCACGATTTCAGCAAGAACTCTACAGAAAAGTTACGACTTTTCTACTACATAATTGAATGTAGATTTAGTTGTGTCTAAGTGCAATTTGGCATCCAAATAGGTGTCATACAAGTGCTCCCTGAGTTCACATGAATTTTACAAGCTAAATTAAATTTCTATCAGCTACCTGAATGTCCAATTAAATACTGATTTGTTTTTTGAATTGACTGATCTGTATATCTCTGTCTCACTACAGACATTCACTGCAAGTTTTCAAACACCCTGGACTGAAATTAACTTTGGCATAGGCAAATATGGCACTTGCAAATGGGGAGCTTTTCATTACTGGTTAACTTTGATTGCAAACTTTGCATATGAAAGCAGGAGGACTTTGAACTTTGAGAGAAAACTGAATATCTGTATTTTATCAAGCTATGTTGAATTGGCAAGCAATGTACTTGTTAAAAAAATTGAAAAGGGTTTGTTGCATAAAGGAAACAACACTTTAATGTTGTAGAATAAATCATAATTTTTATTGAAAAAAAGAGACCACTCCATTTTCTCTATCTACCCAAGAAAACATATAATGTCTTATTGAAAACTGGCCAAATACATTCCCAGACACAGTTTTGTTGGCCAAATCTTTTGAAGGATTTCTTTATGGATTTTTTTAGCAGGAGAACTGATTTTAATGGAAAAGTATAAGATGTACCAGACGTAGTTTTCTGGATTGCCATAAATGGTTAACAAATTATTGGAGACTGTTGTAAATGTCTGGTTTAGGGCAGTCCATGCTGAATTTTGGCTCAGGTCTTCTTTGTTATTCAGTCTTTTCATACACAAAGTCCTTTTCAACTGTAAGATTCTATTTTAGGAGGAAATTTTCAATTTAAAAAATATGTTTAATGATAGAGTTGTATAGTCACTGTGGATGGAATATAGCTCTGTAGTTGTCCTTAAAAGTTGGTTCCCTTTAATATAAAATATTTTTGCCAGGAAAAAAAAAATGTAGAAAACTGCAGTAACATTTCATTTAAATTATTAATATATTTGTTTTAAAATTCATCATATGAATAAAAATTGAAAAGGAAACTCTCTCTTGTTTTGCTTTGTAGAGCAATAGCAACAGCATGAGATTTACTTGAAACTTATTTTGGATGCTGCTGGTTTATCTTTGTGTCAGTAGTAGTTTAACTTTTTTAATTCCCTTTTACTCTGTGGAGACCCAAATAAAAACTCAACTTCCATGTATGCTCCTACAACTGTTAGCGTTCCTTAATTATACTGCAGATGTTTTCCTTCAAGTGTTGGGGTCCTATATAACCAGATTTACAAAGTATCATCGTTTTAAGTTTAAACCTTGAAACCATGGATTAATTCTCCTGTGCCTTCACACTGGTGTTTTGAGAGAGAGGAGTGCTGAAGAGCAGTCATATTATTGGAATGGATTTCAGTGCATGGGGATGTAGTTGTAACAAGATATATGGGCAAGAGTGAATATAATAATATTATGCCATGGCTCCTTTTAATGAAATGGGCTACTACAGTTGTAGCTCCCTCATTAAACACTCAGATGTTGTGAGGCTCAGGTGTGTAGATAGTAGACAAATCATTGATTAAGGTCAGGAATTTCGGAAAGCTGAAAAGTTATAGGACTAGTGAATGCAGAATTTAAACTCCTCTCTTAATCTTCTAATAGTTCCTGGTTTGGGTTTGTGGAGAGAAAAAAATAGGATCCTTTGTGCAGGCCAAGAATGTCATTATTGGTGTTGATATCCTAGATGAACCAATTTCATTACAGCCATACAGAACAGTATCAGAACCTGGAGTCAGCGTGCAAAAAAGGGCAGAAAATCTGTGTAGTGACTCTTAGCGCACTCCTAGACAATCTTTGGTTCATGGTAGCTGTGGAATTTCATCTCTGCCATTTTTAATTGAATGTTTGTATTCTCAAATTATGGGGAATCTTACATAAATCCCTGCAGAGCCTTTTTTGCCAGTATACTGTATTGTGAAGCACAGCACTGGCTCTAGGATGCATTAGTGTGTCCCACTGTGCTGTTTCAAGAGCGTGCATTGGTTAACAGGAGCAGGAAAGGTCCAAACAGAAGAGACCCACAACAAGTTTACTGATGTTGCTCTGCTGGCCAGTAATTCTCCTGGGAGACTGGAGAACTCTTTAAGTACTTCAAGGCTTTAGCAATCTGATAGTAGAGTATGCAGAATAGCTGGGTTTAGGAGATATTTGAGATTAGGTACTGAGATCAGAAGACCTGATACCAACATGCAGTTTGGTCAGATTATGAAAAAGATTGCCACCACAGGACTGTAGACCTTGATCAAGAGTTTCTTTCTACCTCTGTATTATATTTGTTCCAGAATTATGTTCCAGAAATTTTAGCTTATGATTTCAAATAATGATCACATACTAAGTTGACACTTTTTTTATAAAAAATCAAGCTGATTTTTATTTTGTTTTAAAAAGCACTAACAATATTAATGTATTTTTATTTTAAAATGTGTGTAATAAGTTTTGCAACAAAGATGCAAAGTTTCAATTTTTGTTTATTTGCTGTGACATAACATTTTATAGGTGAGATCAGAAGAGAAATGTTAGAAGATGTACAAAATAAACTAATGAATTTTATGAACAGCACAGAAGGCAAAGTGGACAAGTAAGTCTTTAATGAAAGACTGGGTATACATTTTTGGCTTTTATTCCTCACAATGTACAGATGTGTTACTAACAGTTGCAAGAGTAGTGCAGAACTGGGCTTCCATATGTGATCTTGTAATTATACTTTCATTATTTTGACATTTTTCAATTGCTTGGTGGTTGTAAATAGTAATTTTGATTCATAAAACTCGTGTATGTAAATTTGGATTACTGGTGTTTCTTACCTAGAAGCACACTTCAATAGCATGAGCTCTGCAAATGGAGATAAAGGTTCTTAATGAATGTCTGTTACAATGTATAAGGTGTGAACAGCAAGCCCCTTTATGTAGCTACCATCACCTGGATATTGTGTAAATCTCTCTTTCTTGATCTTTTTTTGTTTTGTTTTGTTTTGTTTTGTTTCTTCTCTTTACCCATTAGAACTGAAACGGAGGTAGGCAAATGGGTTTCCTTGTCCCATTCCTTATGTCTTGATTTGGGACTGCACATAAGTATCTGTTGAAATGCTCTCCTGAGTCAAGATCTTAGAATAAACATTTTCTCTGATTGTAGTACTTACATCAAAACTTGTCATGTACAATTCAGTTTCACCTTACTACATGCAATATTTCTAATACTGTCCAAATTGACACTTGCTGTATAAGAAATGTTATAACTTTGTAGGTAAAGGAAATTGGTGAAGGTACCCTTCATTAGTTCCTTGTATTAGATTTGTTTATTTGAATTAGTGTAGATCAGGCAAGAGTGTGAGGAATAAATGCATCAATATTACAGTATCAGCTGTTATGTAAGACCAGGTTGTATAACAAGCTTCCTTTGTTCTGCAGGGTCCTGATGAGAAATCTCTTTGTTGGACATTTTCATACTCCAAAAAATAAACGTCCTGAAGTGTTAAGGTTAATGGGAAGTATCTTGGGAATAAAAAAGGAAGAACTCGATCAGGTAATACTTTGCAGAAAACTAGATTTCCTTATTTTATTTGCAGTATCCTTAACTGAAAATAGAACGACTTGCTGCTAGACTAAATGTGACTGTCCCTGCACTTTTTGTGGGGAAAGTATGTGTTTTGTTCTCTCATGTGAATTCGCTTTTTATGTGGGACATGCTGATCTTAATGGAATCTTCTGATAACATTATTTTAATACAGTGGATCTCATTTTGCTGAAGAATGCTAATGCAGCAAGGAAGGGATTTAACTCTGTGCTGTTGTGTATAATAGCTTTAATATGTCAGTTATAGAAAAGTAAGCCAGTTTTATATGTACCGCTAGGTATTGTGAAGAATGCAGGGCTTATTTTTCAATAAAGAGCCAGGTTTTTAGACTGCCAGTCTTTGGGAGGCAGAGAATAAGGTTTTGACAGTAATTAAAGTTTTTATTTATTTGTAGGATTCCCACATAGTTATGGTGAATAAATACAGTGAGCAGTTTTGCAGTTTCTTTCACCTGCTGCTTTATTTTTTGTTTCCTAACTTTTTTTTTTTAAAATATTTTCTAGTTACTGTCTGAAGACCGAGGAGGAGTTACGAGATGGGTGACTGGCTGGCTTGGTGGAGGAGCTGGGTCAAAGAGTGTCCCTAGTACACCTTTGAGGCCAACTCATCAGAACATTTTTAATAGTGTAAGAAGTAATTGTGCGTGGAAGAAATGGGGCGATTGCATGTTAATGCTGATGTTTAGTTCCTCAGTATATTGAGCTTCATTTACTGATGCTACTGTATCTTGCGTTATTTGTTGGTTTTGTGCAACTGCTTTGGCATAAGGTTTTTTTCTGCACTAAATAAGTGTGTAGGCATTAATGAAAATTATACAATAGTAAGTGTTAGGCTAATATAGAAATCCAATTACTGTTCCACTGCTTCCTGGGATCACTGACTTCTTACAGTATGGACTTTATCTTGCAAACTGACATTGCTGGAGCTTAAATACATGTGGGAGTCTGAAATTCTGCAATACTCAACAGCACAGAAGACCATGACATCGTATTTTGATGACTATGTTCCCATATGTCCTTTAAATTTCATTTGAAAAGCTTTCTCAGCTGCTGCAGCTAGTGCCTCTTATGTACAGCATATAAAGTTGATATTTTACACTTTCAAATACTGTAAGGCAGCAGTTCTCATAGCATGGTCCAGGGGAGCAGTTAATCTATGGAACTTCCCATTTTGCAGACCAGTAAATAATGCACTCAAGGATAGAGCACCGAGGGTTTGCGCTTTTCGATTAACGTTGGTTGTTTGCTCATTGAGCTAGAAAAGTATGTTAAAAATTGATTCCTGTAAATTATCTTGAACTGTAGGGATTGGTTTTTGCCCACTAAAATAATGCAGGCACTTAGGCCACCAGAGGATTGTAGTCTGATTTAACTACAGACGTAAAAGAGGAAAATTAATGCTTTTGTATCTATAGTGCAGGTGTTAAAAAGCAAAATTTTATCTTGTGATGCTTCTGACACCTTAATCATTCCCACGCTTCCTTTTTTCAAGACTTTTTGTCAAATAAAACAAGTAATGGGTTTTAAGAGAAACGGTTTAAGTTTTATGGGTTTCTGGAGGAGTGATTTGCTTGAGCATGGACACAGGAAATGCTGTCATGTCAGTAGCAGCATGGGATTCTTGAAACAATTGGCTTAAATCAGTATGGAACCATGGTGGAAGTATGTGTTATCTTTAGAGTTTATCAGTTTCACATAAATACTACTTATTAAGACAACAAAAAACTGTGTATTTTGAAAATAAATTCCATTGTCACTCACTAAGGACTACTTAATACCAAGTACTAAGTACTTAGTACTATGTATCACTACAAAATTTTTGGAATCTTTTGACAGCTTTGTTTTATGTGTGTATGTATGTATTTTTAATTTTCATACTTTTCAACAGAGCATCAGTAAAATGTCATAACTAGTAGCCTCTTGTAGTCTTTTTCAGAATTGTTTGTGCAATTCCTCGAAACAGAATCCTGCCCAAGCCTTCCTCCACCCAAGCTCTCTGTTCATGATATGAAGCCTTTAGGAGCAGCAGGAACTGGTAAAACTAGCAGTACTCCATCCAACAGTCAAATGCAAGGTAACATTTGAAGGAAAGTTTGCATCTTTACAGAACATAAATAAATAAAGGTAGAATTTTCAAGGGGATTTCAATGATTCTGTGCTTCCTCACTTGTGAACTACGAATTTGATTTCTTCCCCCCCCATTTCCTAATTTCTCTTCTCTTTTTTTCTTTTCTTCCCCCACTCCTCCTTTCCACTGCTTCTGTACCCCACTTCCTAAAATCTCAATACAGAAGAGTAGGGGGACCAAATTCCCTGGAATTTGGAAAGGCTGTAACAGCCCTTGTTAGAGCCAAACAGATGCTGTGCAGACAACTCCATATGGTATATCAGTGAACCCAGTCCTGATTTTCAACATCCCTGTCGATCAGCTTGGGTCTCACTGAGTGAAGAATGCAAGTAATACCAACCTTGTAGTGCCTCTCTGGTATGTAAAACCTGGTTGCTCAGAGAGGACTGAAGTAAAATCAGTTAAGTATATATGGCCTGATTTGCAACCTCCATAAGCTGTGCATGAGTGTTAACTTTGATTTTTCTAAGGCAGAGAATGATTATACTTAGGTTATGCATGTTGAAATTAATGCACTTTTGCTTAAGTATTGTAAGATCCAAATCTTCAGTTTAACTGATCTAATTTTTACTTAATTTTTGTACGTGTATTTAAGACTTCACCTTAATACAGTCCTGATGATTTGAAGAAGCTTATTTTGATTGAAACTTTCACCTGTAAATTCAAAGAAAAAACAAGCAACCCCAAAACCCTATGTATTATATAGATCTACAAAGAGATATATGTGATAAAAAAACCCTCTTTCAATTTGCCTAAAGTTGTTGGATGTTACAAAGTATAAATGTCTACTGTGAAATACCAGTTTATCTCTGGAAGCAGGATTAAATATTTTTTTTTTAATAAAGCCAAATTAAATGTAATTTTCTTTTTACTCTTCTTCCTTGTAGTATAACAGTAATATAATAGGTCAAGTACCTATTTTATTTGGCAAACTATTTCCTTGTCTGGAGGAACTAAATTCTCGGTTCCTTTTATCTATTCAGGAGCTAAACTGCTGGCTTGTTAAAACTAGACACCCATTATCTATATCCTTTTAATTGTTTGGGTGCTTGTAAGTTTTTTTTGTTCCTAGAAATAAACCATATGGTAGCATTTAAGTGCTGGACACAAATGTCGGTATAATGTTCACACAGAAATGCGTTTGTGAGAATTAGGATGTTTACATGATGAAAGACCTTTTTTAAAACAAAAAAAATCTGAATAAAATCATCTGTCCAAATCATTAGTATGATATGGGAATGTCAGTTTAGTTTCTGCTCTGCATCTGGTGTAGGAACCTTGAGAACAGGTTACATCTGGAGCTGAGTGAGGATTTGATGGGGGAAGGTGAGGAAGGGCAAGTTGATTGATAGGTTTTAAAAAAATAGTTTATTAAAACTAAAATTTTGTTAGAATTTGACTGATGAGTGAACATTAAGTTTTGTCTCAAGGCTAATTGTGGCTCGCTGTCCAAGGGGTTTTCTTGGGGCTGACCTTGGGGAAACTGCCAGTACACCATGGGGTGAGAAAGCTGCCTGTGTGCTGCCTTGTAGTGCCTGAAGTGAACCTTGGCAAAGGGTGTTCATGTTGCCTGTCAGAGTTGTATAGATTTTTTTGTGCAGCCTGAGCTGTTACTGAATTTGAGCTGCCAGCAAGCACAATATGGTTGGCAGGTCCTGACAATGCCCTGATCTTTAAGTCAGTCTTGTAACTGGTGGCCTGAAGTGTAAACATAGGAATTGTTCGGCAAAACAAACAGTGGCAGATGAGATCCAAGATGAGAGAAGACAGAATGAAAGTCTTTGAGAGGATCTACAGTCCATGGCAAGAAGATAGGATTTTCATGTTGCAAAAGTAATAGGCAATTTTAGAACTTGTTTGTGAACAAATGCTGTAAAATTGGGTAAACTTACAAATGGTTTCTAACAAATTTTTTTTTGTTGCCGGGTTTTGGTTTTTTTGAGTTGTTTTTCTTTTTTCTTACATTTCAGATTCTGCAGTCTCAGGAGCGAGCAGAAGACCAGATAAAAGTCCATTTTTAGCACCTCGATCTGCAGCAGTGCCTCTCATAACACCTGCCAGTAGTTCTGGACATCTGCTTATGAAACCTATTTCTGATGCGTTGCCTACTTTTACACCACTGCCAGTGTCCCCTGATGCTAGTGCTGGTGCTGTATTAAAAGACCTTCTAAAACAGTGAATGATCGTGTATCAATATGATGATAGTAGCACTTTAAGGAAAATGAGAACACTATTCTGTATATAATTTACCACAATGAGGCCTTCTGTAAAAAGTCATGTATTGTTTGCAATTGTACCTTGCTTTTCTTTTAATTATGAACTAACCAGTTCTTTGGAAATTTTAAAGGTGGCATGAATAACTGCCTTCTTTATAGCAGGCATTCATTTTGGGTGTGGGTTAAATGTTAAACTGAGAAAAAGAAAATCTATCTAGTTACTACATTGTCATAAGACAAATAGAAGATTTTTTTAAACCTTAGTTATACTCTGAGTTGTTTCAATTATTCCTAGACAGCATTAACTCTTTGGTGTTGAGATCCATTTTTACATTAAAACGATCTGCCATTGGCAGTGGGCCTTCAAGAACCAGAATTTAAAAACAAAAAAAATTTTTAAAAATCTCCAGCCAAAAATGATCTTATTTGAGGTGTTCAGTTTATGACACAAAGACCAAAGAATATGACTATGAACATATGGGAGTGTGGTTATTGAGCAGCTGCAGTCTTCCCACACACGATTTATGACATTTACTTAATGTAGACTAGGACGTATATCTCTTATTTACAGGATTGGTCACATTTGGGGGCAATTTGAGGCACGTTAATCTCTTTTTGTGCAATGATTTTATTTTTTTTTCCCCCCCCCAGACTAGTAGTAGGTGCTTTCAGCAGTCAAACCCCATCAGCACCAAGGAGTTAACTGTGGAAGCGAGTGCTTCATTTTCTAGAGGCATCCATGTAATGAAGAGTGGGTGACTGAGCAAAAGATAGGTTCACATATTTAAAGATACTGTACTCTATGGTCTAAGATGTATATTTGAGAGACTTTTTATCTTGCAGGATTTTGTAGATCCAAATATAGGCTTAAAGTTTGAACACATGTATAGACTTTAAAAGGGAAGATGCTTACTTATCTCAAATGTGTAAATAGGTCTTTGTAAGACCAAGGCCAAAGTCAATTATTCTGTAAATTTTGCTGTGATAACTTGTACACTTTCTTTGGCAGGAAGAGAATAAAGTTGCATACTAAAGGATAAAAGTCATCTTGCAAAAGTCATCTTCATAGTCAATCTGAGATGAAACATCTTCAGTTTGAAATGTATAATTTCTAAATCTTTTTATATGCTATTCGTTGTCAAGTCAGTGTTAAGATAACTTGTGCAAGTTCTATATTAGAACTGTCAACCTTCTCATTTTCATTAAAATCCTGGATTAAATTGTTGTAAGAGTTATATTTAAATAAAATTAATTACTGAAACTTGTACAGTATCAACCAAAATAATGCAAGAGATATTTGCATTTATTTATGTAGAGGTCAAATAGTGAATTTCTTTTGTTGCCTTGAAATCTAGCAGAGTATTTTTAATTACTGTATTTACCTTGAGTCCCTTTTCTCCAGTATGTTAATGTTTCATGGAAGACTTCTGCAAATTTTGAAGTAGATTGACTATATAGAATTTTTATTTTAAATTTTTTACTCCATTATAAACAAGGTAATTAATTTGGCAGTTTGCTTTCTGAAAGGATAGCAGCCACACATAGTATACCAAAGTAAATTCTGCATTACGTAATAAATGTAATGAGAATTTGAAATTACCTCTGCTGAGAACATTTAAATTTGGTACTTCAGATGTACATCTTCATTTAAACTGGATTGGAATAGGTACCTTTTTTCTATAACAAATATAAAGAAAACTGAAATCAAATGGCTTCTGTGCAGTCTCTCTTGTTCTTGTAGTAATGTCTATTTACAGATATATAGCTGCTTTAGAATAAAATTGCCTTTTGTTGAGCCAGAGCAGAAGGAATCGTTTAGTTTTTAAAAACTGTGACACATAAATTACAAATGGACCGATGCTGCTCACTATCCTCTGAATATACTAACTGAGCAGATCTTAACTTTTCTGTGCAAAGTTTTTTTTTAATTGCAGAAAACTTAGTATGTACATGTTTCTCTTCCAGGAAGCTTTATAAATGCCAATAAATAAAACATAGATCATTTGTTTCTGCATGCTGTAGATCAGCTCCATTTATACAGTAAGCTGTGAGTTTGTGAGGAGGGAAATCTAAAACCAAGCAAAGGTATTGAAGAACTTCAGAGTTCCTCGTCAAGCTACTTTGGAGAAAAGAAAATCCTCTATGGGAGAGATATAAGAGGCTTCCCTCCTTAAGTCCTGGGAGGTCTGTTGAACTATGGAGAAAATCCCCATGGCTTTTGTTTTTGTTCTAGGACTTACTCCACAACTACATTGGTGGGTTTTGTTGCTTTGTTAGAAATCAAATGTGCTCTGTGTTCCAGGCAGTACTTTTCCACTGAAAAGCATAGAACAAATCATTGCCTTGTTTCTCTCTTGGACTGTTTCTCAAACTCTTACAAACGTTCAAGACTTGTTTTTATTGAAAGATTAGCAGATATATTTTTTCCTCTAATTTTTCTTCTGTGTTTACTTTGTGCTTGATAACTGTTTCATATATATTTACCTTACCAGTTTCCCACATGTAAGTATGTGACTCATGTAGTCTATCCTGTTAATTGTGTGGGTCTTTCACAGAGCAGTGGGGCGAGGGGGGGAAATTCTCTGGAATTTATGGGCAGGTACAGTAGTTGAACATTTTTGTTCATTTAACTTAATTGTTCTCCTTCACCTTGCTTTTGCAAGGAAAAAAGAGTATGGTCCTATATTTTGGTCTAACAAACTGTCATCTTTAGTAGTAAGGTAACAGAATTTTAATAATGAATTGATTTTGCTAACTTGATATAAGGGGGAAAAATAAGGGTTAGGATTTTCTGTTCACTTTTTTTTTGCTGTTCTGTGCTCATTCTGCATTCTGTGCAAAGAGAAGGAAGTAACAGGTTGATCTTTCTAATTGTTACTGTAAAAGAATGCACAGTTTGGTTTGTTGTTTTTTTCTAAACTAAACTCTCCCAGCACTAAACCAGTCACAGCAATATAATTTGTCACATTAGAGTGACCAGTGTAGAATTTCTTTTTTACCAAATACCCATTCTCAGCCTGCATTTTATTATTGCTTCTTATTCATGTTCTTGACTCATTTTGCATAAATAGTTAGTAATAAGGCAGGCTACCTGGAATATATATAGCAGTGACTGATTGATAAAGCAGAAGAGACAGGATGGAAGATGCTTGCCTTGTAAGTATCACATTATCACATACCCCATGAAAGCTTTACAATATTAAGCATTGATGTCTTCTTACTGCCAGTTTTGATGACTTTATTGCCACATTGTCATGTAAAAGTTCAACAATAATTTTATCAACTCATTTAATCAGACATACTTATAAACTTGATGCCACATCCTCCCAAACACTCTTAGTTTGGGAGCAGATTTAACTAGAATAAAATTCTTTTCTGTCACCTGCTTGAAAAAATACAATCATTTGTTTACTATGGAGAGACATTAGTATACTGTAGAAATAGTAGGGATAACAGCTTCATGCATTCTTTCAGAGAGAAGTCTGATTTATCTAGATATTCAAACCAAGGTAGTCTTCGTGTCCATACACTTTTGTCAATGTTTAAAATAAATAAAATACATATATGTATATAGATACATGACAGTGCTAGCAGTAAGGCTTGAGGAATTAAAAACATTGTATGTATTTGATTTATTTTGGCTCTTTTTTCCCCCTTCCAGTAAATTTAATAGTTTGTTGCCTTGAGTAGTTGTCTTTAGGTGGAAATCTGATTAGTTAGCTTTCTTAGAAAATAATACATAAGAATTACCAGCCTACAATTTCTGTTCTATTGTGTTGTGCATTATATACTGCTGAATTTATTTGCAGCACTGCAAAGCTTAAATACGGAAACCAGTCTTCAGTAAAAAAATGAATAGACAGCTGCTGGCATTTTATTTAAAGGAAAAAATAATTTGTACATGGCATATTGTTTACAGCAGTAGCAATAGTGAGTCTTGGGCTGTTGTATTCATCTGAAGCTTATAGAAGAGTATGGCATTCTAAATTTCAGTATCTGGAAGCATGACCTATGTAACACTGAAATACAGTTTGTAGCAAGTAGTCATTAAAGCATGTTATCAGTGTAAGTTTGCAAGAAATGTGCCTGTTTGCTGGTTGTGTTAGATCTGTTGAAAGGCTAATTTGAACAAATATTTTCCAAAGTGGGAGTTCATCCATGTTACTAGAACTCTTGAAACATTTTTGCCCAGCAGAAGAAAATTATATCAAGTGATTAAAGTCCTATTTTCCTTGGAGGGAGTAACAATTGGAAGACAACTGTTAATTTTTTCATACATAAAAAGGGGGGCATTCATCATTCAGTAAGTGACCATATTACGTAATTTGGGGTCATTCTGTGCCTTTTTACTGAGGTTGTGGCACTGCTGGTTAAATCTAATTTCTTCTTAAACATTCAGGGATGTTGTACATCATCCTTGAGCACTGATAGTGAATTAATCTTTCTCTGCTCTTGTGTTAAGATAGCCATTAAACAGCTGCTCACAGATTAGATTTTAAAATTAATGCTGCTTTCACTCAAATTTATGGCAGTCTGTGCCAAACCTGCCTTTGAAAAGGTTAACCTTTTTTTGATCTGTGATGGTCAATTAACAAATGTTGTGAATATCCACAGTAATGCCAAAAACATTTCCTAGGCCTCTTAAGCAGACTGATAATACCCCTTTTTCTCTATTTGTAGCCATTTTTATTTGAGTTCTTTTATGCCTGGGGTTGGGTTGGGTTTGGTTGGGGTTTTTTGGATTGTTCTCATGGGGAACCATACACAAATGTTTCCCCCTTTGAGGAAGGATGATGCAGCTCCCTTGCTACTCATAGTTCCAGCTATGTGGAATGTTACACCCAGAGAGAAAGTGCCCTTATTTTAAGTCTGCTTCTGCCTCTTCTGTTTCATTCTCATTACCACAGCAATATTTTCTTCCAGTGTGAATGTACACTATTTAGAGTTCCTCCTATAACTATAAATTCTTGTGAATGTTGTAGTACCACAGCTCGGATGACTCTTCTGGTTGCAGAAGCTGAGCATGTATGCTATTAGATGACCTAACTAGAGAGAGGAATGTCTTTCAAATGTTTGCATGTAGTTGTGGAGTTCACAGCTGAAACTGGAGTGACATCTTGAATTGCTGACAGGGAGATGCAGATTCACACCAAGTCAAAAACTTAAGGTAAAAAAAGAGGGAGGATGGGACGTCACAGATGTGATGCCATCTCTTGCCATGTTTCTGTTGTCATTTATTAGGTGAACTAGAAAAATACAGCAGTCAAGAAAAACATGACTGTAGTAGCATGATCCCTTGTTCTTGAGTGAAGGGAGAATAAATTAATCTGATAAATTTAATACATGTGTTCAAATTTAACATTGATTACTCTGACAAATTCAGAACTACTCATTATGCTCATAAGATGAAAGAATAATTCCTATTTTAAAGACACAGTGTCTGTTGATAGGGTTTGGAGCTTTGCCACATTTGAAAAAAGGTGAAACTCACCATATCAAGCTTGAAGGAACTTCACTGAATACACAAATGAGGAAACTTCACAGCTAAGGTTATGCCTTCAAGACCATTCAGCTACATGCCAATTGAGCTGAGCTCCAGAAACTGACAGCAGCCCAGATAATTGCATTTCCAGCAGACAGGTTTTGATCACCAATGGTAGCAGCTGCACAAAGTTCTGCAGCAATGCTCCATTTTGCCAGACTTTTGCCCTGAACTGATAAAGAAAGGAAAAGATGTCTGTGGCCTGAGCTTTGTTTCCTTATCTAAGATCATAGAGAGAGGATCCCTTGGATCCTTGTGTTTTGATTTATACTGGGAGGGACAACTTGCTATTTTCTTAAGCGACTGGCACACTTTGGATCATAC
The DNA here is from genome assembly GCF_031877795.1 of Strix aluco. Classification (NCBI taxonomy): domain Eukaryota; kingdom Metazoa; phylum Chordata; class Aves; order Strigiformes; family Strigidae; genus Strix; species Strix aluco. The sequence continues at coordinate 113,785,207 of NC_133934.1, read as the reverse complement.
TGCACATAACCAGTCTCCTAACCATCAATCTGCTGTCAAATATCAGGAGTATAAACATCTTACCCTCTGAATTATGTAGGAATGAGTGTAAACTTTTTTTTTTTTTGCTACAATCCTAAAACCTGAACAATCTCAGATTGTGGTTCTAATGTTCAGTCAGCTGGAAGAGACCTAGGAAAGAAGCTTGTGTGTGCACAGGAGTCCCCAGTCATCTACTTGTAGCGTAGTGTGTTTTAACGAAGTTCAGTTTTGTTTTGGCAAGACCCAGCCTATCTTGGGACTTACACCCTCTGCTCTGAAGGAACATATGAAGAATATATTCCCAAATTCTCTTATGTTTTTTTATGGTTAACTGGCAAGTACATGCAGAGTCAGTGACAACAGAGGAGTTAACACTGGCAAAAAGTGGGAGCAGATTCCCTGACTGAAGACACCTTAATGCACAACAGTGAAACCCAGCTATAATGTTCCTACAGAGCATGTATTTGAGTAGATCAATCACGTATGTCTTTTAGGGCCTGTATGCTTATTGTGTGAGTTCAACTTTAACCTAGTCTGCTGAAAAAAGGAGATTGTGTGCATTTCCTGCAAGTGGATGAGAAGATGAAATGCATTTGCTAGCATCCACACTCCTTTTACTGAAGTGTAACTAAAATGTGCGTCTGATAGCAGAAAATTTGAAGGTGATTATTTTTTCTGAAGAAAAAGGTGTTTTTCACCACCAAGACTAGAAAATATCTTTCTGAATGTACTTTGCCGTTTGTGAGTATCCTGACAAAACCAAAAATTACTAATATCATTTGGTGTGTGCAATGTGAGTGTTGTCTCCCTACAACTTCCCACAACAGTCATAAAAATGAATATTAAAAAAAGGAGAATTTCACTTTGCTCCTGCTGAAGTGTGTGAGACAGGCTGTGGTCTGGGCATCCCCAGAGAAATACAGCTAGAGACTCAGTACTTGCTTTTTAACATCCCCAACAATATGCCTCAGGCTTTGAGAAGGCCATTCTTCTACCAAGAAAGCGGTGTTGCAGTTTAGTCTCTGTTCCTCATGTGGCTGCTGAACTTGTCAGCAGCAGAGAGTTCTGCCTGTGTATCAGGTGGGAACTGTATGAATGAATGAAAGAAATTGTATACAGTGTTTGACAGGGAATAGACCAGAAATCCTCATTTCCTATGGTTCAATCTAGTTTTCAATGCTTGCATTAAACTTTTGTTTTAGTGAGAGAAGTGTTTAAGTCTGTGGGAAAAGTGGAAAAATACTATAATATTTGACTTATGGTCAACCATTATTAGAGGTTTTTGTCAATGATTGACAGAACGGAATTTAGAAGCCCTGTCAGGTGACATTTCAACAAGCACTGATGGACTACAGATCAATGGTATCGGGGAAACTACTTAAGCCTATTTTTTGTGTTTGTTAGCAAAGTGAGCAAGTCTGACCCTTGCTGCACCAACAACCTAGAATGTTTTCTCTCTGTTACTGCAAAGGAAACCTAACCCTTCAGAGCGCTGCCTGGATACAGTTTGAATATCAAGCAGTATCATGAAGGTAAGGGGAATCCTGGCAGTACTTCTGTGTGGTTAACTCTAAGGTTTTCATTTACAACATCAGATGCTGCCTGTGTTTCCCCCCAGTGAATTTCAAGATGGATTGAATTGCAGCATGACCAGGTTTGGGGCACACCAAAGAGGTTTTATAGATTTAAGGCAGCTAGGAACTATTTCTTTTATGTCATTATGAAATAGTAACTATTAGCTATCACTGTAGCACAGCCACTTTGTATCTAATGTTTATTGATGGAATAATTAATAGTCCCAAGGGTCAGAGAAAAGAAACACATAGAACGCTCAAAATGGTTCATCGTTTTGCAGCTTTCTGTGAAGGATATTCTATCAGGTGAGCACAGTTGGATGATTGATCTTGACCTAGTAAAAGCAGACCAGTGGTAGCTCTGGACTCCATAGCATAGGAAGCACAGCTAAAGTCAACCCTCTGAGAACAGGAAGCCAAGACTTACAATGCTTCAAATCTAAACTTTTGTAAATTGGACTAGGGAGCTAAGGACATGTCAAGGTTTTGAGAATGTGACCTTTTGATGCTGCCCAGAGAGACAGAAGCCCACACTAAGTTTGGCAGAGGCAACTGGGTTTATACAACTAAATAAAGGTACCCTGATTTATATAACTTAGGTACCCTGAATCCGTGTGGTTCCTGAACAGTAAGTATAGTATTATCAATAATAATATATTTACCCTAAGCAACAAAGTGGCAGCTGGATGTAAATGGTGTAACAGTAAGAGGTAGCAGCAGATTTGAGCAAATCAGGTGAGTTGGATAAGAATATTAGTTCCTAAATGGGAACATGTATAAAGATGAGAGCTGCAAACATTATTTCTCAGGAGAATAGGTAGTGACTATGAGAATGATCCCAAACCTTTGGATGCAGGTGTCTGAAAAACTGAATATAGGAAGGGAAATAAAAGATTCAGCATTCAGCTAGTCATGGGGGGAGTCAACCACAGGAAAAGTCAGTTGTAAAATTAACCTTCATGTAAAAGTGTTTCTCTGTCTCCTTCAGCAGTTTTCTCCATTGCTATAAGGTATTAAAGTACTTGAGCAACACTTTTGTCTGTAATAAAAGGGTGTTTTCAGAACTACCAGCAAATCATTGAGTTGATTCTTGTTCTTTCATATGTTTCAGTTTACATGCCATACCATGGATCCAACACTAATTTGTACCAGGAGTTAAAAATATAGTAAAGAAAGTAGCTTGAATGGTAGACTGGAGCACTGAAAAATAGTCATCAAAACTGAAACTTTTTCTGGAAATAGAATTGGAAAATACTTAGACTGCACTTTGCTCTGTATGCTCAAGTAGCAGATGCCAATAAAAATGAAGGCAAACAGAAGACTGCCTTGTTTTTGACAATAGGCACAGGAACAGATGTGTTTAACAGTTTTCAGTTAACTTAGAGGAGGCTTATTATGAAACTACAAAAATTTGAGGAGTACAGGGTTCTAAAGAAAACGGATGAGTCATAACTAGACTTGCCAGATCTGTCTGGACCCAAACTCAGACTCTGAATAGCAGACTGTCTGCAGAGTACTCTGGATCAAGGACCTATGGAGTGTCACCTGCAGACAGAGATCTTGTAGATGGTATCTATATCTTTACTGGACTACTGCCAGAATGACAACAATGGTGTGCTGCCCAGAACTTTCCTACTTGGGCTGGGGAGTCAGGGATTCCTCAGCCCTCTGGCTGCGATGTTCTTCTCCTGAACTCAATCAGTGGCTCCAACTTCCTTGTACTGGTACTTTTAATAGTCAGATGTTCTGTAGGCAACCTGAAGCCTGCACTGCCCTGGCCAAATGTGACCAGTAAATCTAGTTACATCACAGAAAAGATTTCCATTAGAAACTAAAATGCGAATTGATCAAAACCTGAAAGGCCAACCTTCCAGTTCTACAGGTTGTTGTGGTTTAAGCCCAGAGGACAACTGAGCACCACACAGCCACTGGCTCACTCCTTTCCCATCAGGGATGGGGATGACAAAATAAAAGGCTAGGGAATTGACACAAGGACAGGGAGGGATGACTCACCCATTATGGTCACAGGCAAAAGACAGACTTTATTGGGAAAGAAAAGGAATATCAATTTAATATCAACATCACCACCAACACTTAATTTACCTATCAAACAGAGTAGGACACTGAGAAATACAACCACATCTTAAAAACACCTTCCCCCCACCCCTTCCTTCTTCCTGGTCTCAGTTTTGCTCCTGATTTCTCTACCTCCTCCTTCCCAGCAGTGCAGAGGGCAGGCAATAGGGTTTGTGATCAGTTCGTCACACATTGTTTCTGTTGTTCCTTCCTCCTCAGGGGAAGGCTCCTCACACTCTTCCCCTGCTCCAGTGTGGAGTCCCTCCCATGGGAAACAGTCTTCCATGAACTGCTCCAGTGTGGGTCCTTCCCATGGACTGCAGCTCTTCATGAACTGCTCCAGCATGGGTACCTTCTTCAGGCTGCAGTCCTCCAAGCAATAGACTGCTCCAGCACAGGCTTCCCTCAGAGTCCTTGCCTTCTTCGGGCACAGTCACTAGCTCCGTCACAGGGCCCTCCATGGGCTGCAGGTGGGCATCTGCTCCACTGGTGACCTCCATCAGCTGCAAGGGCACAGCCTGCCCTCTCACATGGGCTGCAGAGGGGGTCTCTGTTTTGGTGCACCTCCCCCTCTCCTTTCTTCCACTGACCTCGGTGTTTGCAGAGGTATTTCCCTCACAACTCCTCCTCCTCTCAAATTCCCCTTCTTAAACACATTATCACAGAGGCACTGTCGCTAATTGGCTTTGCCTTGGCCAGAGGCGGGTCTGACTTGGAGCCAGAGGAGCTTCGAGAAGCTTCTCACAGGACCCACCTCTGCAGCCCCTTCCCCCACTACCAAAACCCCGCCACACACAAACCCTACACAAAGGTATAACCAAAACCTTGGTGAGAGGCCAAACTGAGACTGAATTGAACTTGTAACTCACAGGAAGAAGATGTGTACTCTGTCACAGTGACATGGTCTTGACTTTGTGCTTGGTGCAGAGCCTAACAGCTGCCCATGGTACTGATGCATCTATGACTGCTACTAAAAGTAGACTACAGAGGAGAGGAGATGCTTGGTGTTGAGAAGTTCCACTTCAAAAAGGAGTTGGACTCTACCTTCTTGGGTCCTTCCCTCTTCCCCCCTTCCCCAGTCTTCTAGAGGTATCTCAGCAGACCTCCTAATGGCACGTTCCACTGCCAAGACTTCTGGCACACCTAACTCAGCCTCAGTGCCCACTCCATGGTCCCTTTTTTGGGCTGCCAAGGGTGACTACAAAAGCTGTAGATGAAATCCTAGACTTAGAAACAATCGACAGCTATTATACCCAAATCCCCAAGTTTAGCTTTTTATTTACAGGTGCCAGTTAGGAGACAGCTGGAGCCAGTTTCAGTTGCATGGAGTAACACAGTAAATGTAAAAATAAATTCATGTTCCATGGATCAGAGCTAATTTTCTGAGATATGTAGTTGTTAATGTCCGAGAAAATCTATGCCTAAAAGGTCAACACTAAGTCTCCTGTGCTGTGCTATTGATTTGCCTGATATAGTGGATTTACTGTTCTGTACTTTATTAAGCATTATATGGAAACCTATTAAATACAGTATCTTATTTGGTACCTTCTGTTCTTCTAGTACTAAGGCAATTTTGTGAGTGGTCACACGATAAATAATTCAGCTGTTACATACCTTCACATTTAATTCAGTTACAACATTGAATTTCTAAATGTCAAGGGAGTTCTGATTAATTGTTACTCTCAATTTTCTTTATTTGTTCTACATCCTCTTCTGCTGACACTTCAATTTTAGGCAGATCCTCCCAGCTATGATATCTTTTTTAATTCCATTATAGGAACCTCTTGAAGTTCATGCAGATGAAGAAGAATCCCTTAATTTTCTGGTGTGATCTTATCTTTTCTAGGCACTATTTTTGTACCTTGTTCATTTGTTGGCTTTGCAGACTATTTGGCTGTTTTCCTGCTCTTGGTGTGTCTGAAAAATAATTTATTATTAGCTTTTATGCTTCTTACGATTTGTTTCTCAAACTTTCTTGGCCTGCTTTTCTGTTTTTCACATTTAACCTGTCAGAGTTTCTATTTCTTTATTTTCTTCATCTGGCACAACTTGAGCTTCTTGATTTTTTTCTCTGAAACACTGGACAAAATGGGGACTGACTGCTTTATCAGGCTCCGGCTATGGGCTCTGTTGGCAGTACAAGTGCATCTGTTGGGAGAAGGGTCCCATGCCACTGATTTTTCACATGGCTGCTGGAGGTTCTGGTCTCCCACAACACCCAAATGGACCAGAGACCCTGGGAACTGTCAGGCTGCTTCTGCAGGGAGAACTCCTGGTACTGCTCAGCTCCTTCTGCTGTGACAACCAGTGCAAAGGCCAGCAAAGGCCAGCAGATTTTTTTTAAAAAAAGAAACAATCTCTGCTGTAAACTGCATTCTTTTGCAAGACTTTGTAAGCACTGTAGTGCACATACAGCAGAGCCAGCAAACAGAAGTAGCATCCCCTGCTCACTGGAACTGTTACCTATAGCGCTCTGAATTGCTTCCTTATAGCAACCCTCGCTACTGCAGAGCAGTGAATAATGAGTCTGAAAACAAATAACACACATCATTTTTATCATCCAGTTTCATAGCCAATTTATTTCCAAACAGCATGGTTAACTTACAAAATCCCAAAAGTAAACAGGTAAACTGTGAAATGGTGTAATCCCTGCTATGGCAATAAGTAAATTAAGTGTAGTTTTTAAATTGAAGAAATGTTTTAAAATGTCTTCTGGGATTAGGAAAGCAGTTGAGTAAGTGCAAAACAGTCAAAATTATCCCTCTCCTCACATGGAAACTTTCTGCTACTCCTATATTTGTCTAACACATACCCCTGGAAATCATAAGATAAGATCCAAAAATGTAGGCATCTTTGCTGATTGTTTTATTGGAAAAAGAAACCAGAAGTCTTTGCTTGTATTTGCACCTATAAGAGTGAAACATGGTTAAAAAGGGAATGTTTTCCACCACTTGGAAAGAAGGAAGCTTGGAAGAGAGGGCTGATGCCAAATATTTTTCTACTCTGGATTCATCAGCAGGGTTCTGGCAGGTGCCCTTACAAAAATAGTGCAGATACTTGTGAACATTTAAACATCCCCATCGAGAGATGGTATTTCCACAGACTTGTTTGGGTTTGCTCAGGACCAGAAGTGTTTTAATGGAAAATGCAGAATATGCTTGATGCTACAGAGGGCAATCTTTTATTCTGGATAAAAACAAAGTGAATTGCCTAAGCAGACTAAAAGAAATATATTAAAAAAAAAAAAAAAAAAAAAAAGAAGAAGGGGGGGGCAGGGAGGATGCTCAACTAAATCTGGAAAAAAGAAATCACCAGAAAACCCACCCAAAATGTAAATTCCATGTGATGGAAATGTAACTGGAGAGGAGGAAGCACAGGTGAAGCTGACTAGCACACATGCCCCAGCAAACATGGAACTTTGCCAGCTTAGCTTGGATGGGTGAACTACTGTCTCTAGTTGGCTGCTCTAATGTGCAGCCTGATGATGTTGTGCCAGATGTGCCCAGTGTGTATGGTGTGGTGCACAAGTTAGTAAAGAACTTGAGAAACTGCAAAACTCACTGCAGTCTTGAGGCATTTAAACATAAAATAGATTGGTCCTGAATATTTCTAGGGGAGGTTTTAGTACATACTTCTCTCTGGTCATAATTGAAGACCAATGGTTTATGTATCCCAGACACTTGCAAAGACTGAATGTTGTCTTGCTCAAATAGTGAAACAGACTTTTCATCCAGAAGTATTAAGAGTTTTGCATCTTTATGGAAGGTCATTCTTAGATGAAATTTGCCATAAAGGATTTACGCTTGTTATTAAACGGGGCTAGTAAACATCTTGTCACAAGATTAAAGAGCATTATTTTCAAACACACTGTCTAGAGCATTTGACTGGAGTACTGTGTTCAGCTCTGGAGCCCCCAGCATAAGAAGAAAGTGGCCCTGTTGGAGTGAGTCCAGAGGAGGCCACGAAGATGATCAGGGGGCTGGAGCACCTCATCCTATGAAGGCAGGTTGAGAGAGTTGGAGAGCCTGGAGAAGAAAAGGCTCTGGGGAGACCTTATTACAGCTTTCCAGTACCTAAAGGGGGCTACAGGAAAGATGGGGAGGGACATTTTACAAGGGCATGTAGTGATAGGATGAGGGGTAATAGTTTTAAACTGAAAGAGGTTAGGTTTAGATCAGATGTAAGGAAGAAGTTCTTCACTGTGAAGAATACATACTTCACATACTTGAAAATTTCACTTTTCCTCCAGTGTTTGGAATCTGTTCTCTGTGATACCCATTTATTAGGCCATGCACATGTAAAGCATTAGCCTAGGTAGGTCAACTTGTCTGAACTTCAGAAGATTAAACACATGAACAAATCTTTAAAAACAGACCATAAGGTGACCTCCTGCCCAAAGATTAGCCTTTAATGAATCACAGCACTGTCCATCACATTTGCAGGCGTCAAATTTCAACAAGTAATGTTCCCATTTGCATGCACTTTACTACAACTTTACATTAGCATATAAAGGAGAAGTGTACGTCAGTTACACAGAATTCACATGTACACGTGAGTGCATTTTCCATTATTTAAAATTTTCCAGCACGCTCTTTACCTTTTGTCTCATATGTGGTTTGGAAAGCAGTTACTTTTATTGAATACGTTGGATAAAAATAAAGCAATCTTTGTTTTTATCACTAATATTTACATGCTTCAATTATTTTTTTTTATTAATCAAATGGAATATAGTAAAATTCTTTTTGCAGTAGAACCTTAACCCTGCAGGCAAACCTTCTCTTTCTATGTTGTGTTGTCTTTTGACACACACACAAAATACAAAATTGTTTGAAAGCTATTTTTCCTAGTTCTCCATGGCGAACACAAAGCGTGTAACAGGAACTTCTCCAATTTGTGCAAGAAAAATGTCCAGACAAATGATCCATGCTTGTGAAACTGAAAGCCTAAGCCACCAGTGAGTGAAAGTCTGCAGGCCAAAGACATGCAACACAGAGAACCTAGCCCGACAATGCAGATTTCCAAAAGTTAGAATAAAAAAACCCCAAAATAGTAAGAGTATGAATTTGTAAAGTATTAATATATTCTATATGGGCAAGACTGATGGACAGAAAAAGTCCCAATTGTAATTCAAAGCTATTTTTCACAATGTAACTGTACTTTGAGACGATAAATCTTCTCATTGTAATTCTACAGTATTTCTTTAGAACAGGATAGGGAAATCTCTACTGTGAGCAAACAGAGCTAAACATCTGTCCAGAGTCAAATTTCTCTCCACCACCCCATCCTAGTTTTTCACATATATTATGTCAAAGTTGAGACTTCCAAATGCAAATTTAAGAAACACATATTGTTAAGTATAATTCATATTTTGCTTTTCCAAATACATTACATCGCAGATTTAGTTGGTAGTTTGAAAATGCTTGGAAAAGGTGTGAGGATGGTGAGACACTGGACCAGGTTGCCCAGAGGAGTTGTGGCTGCGCCCTCCCCGGCAGTGTTCCAGGCCAGGTTGGACGGGGCTTTGAGCAACTTGGTCTAGTGGAAGGTGTCCCTGCCCATGGCAGGGGGGTTGGAACTAGATGGTCTTTAAGGTCCTTTCCAACCCAAACCATTCTATGATTCTATGATTTGACAAAAACGCAGAGGAGAAAAGACCACAGCCTGGCTTATGTACCTATCAACCTTACAAAATACACAAAACCAAACTAAAATATCTGTCTAGGTTTAGATGTGAAAATGTGAAATGCAGTTACCAATGCTATGCTCAAGAATGAGATTCAACAGTAAGAAAGTAAAAGTATTAACAGTGGCTGGGGCATCATGTTCTCAGATACTCACAACTCAACGGGGAGGTGTGAGTTCTCAAGGACATCTTTTGTCTTTAGGTACAGGATAATATTCTATACACTTTTTACAGAAAAATAGTTTTAAAAGCATAAATGCTAGTCATTTGAAGATTGAAAAATCAAGAAGAATGTTGTATACTTCTGCAGTTTAATAGTAATAGGAAGGGATCTACTGAGAGTTGTCACATGCACCAAAAATGCTGTGAAAGAATCTGTATTTTTCCTGGGAAAGTTCTAATAAGCTTTTAGTTTGCTTGCTCACCTTACTTTTTTTGTGAAAAAGAACCCTGAACCATACTGAAGTAATCTTCCAAGAATATTACTCTTTTTGCCTCAGGCAGCCTTCCTAGACCTTCCTAGGAAACACTACAGCTAAACAGGTGATCATGGAAATCAAATTTGACTTTACTAAAGGTGCTATACCTCAAATGGTTTTGTCTTACAGCAGATGCAGTTCATTGGATGTAAGTTTAAGCTGTTTGGGTTTCCGTATATATGGGCTAGATTCTACTATTCCTCATTTAATGGGATTATTAATATGTTCTCAAAACAATGAAGTGGAATCAAATACTAGTCCATGTTTAGTGTTGTTACATTTCAGAATGGATCTAGTGGTGCCTGGTTTTTCCACTGGTAACTTTTTTCCTGAAAGAAATTGTGCTGTTAGAAACCAGTATCAGATTGATCACAGACCTGTAAAGATAGTAATATCTATAAGATGTAAAGTTAGATAAAGTAAAACAAAACCTTTAAATTATGTGGCCCATCTCATAGGGTACTCGGACCATCTGCTACAACATTACAATGGCACTCTGCTTACTGCTTTTTGAGAAGCAGTGATATCGTCTGCAGTCTTGTCATCCTAAAGGAACGCATGCTTTAGACAGATGGGTGACATCCCCATATACAGGAGGGAAGGAAAGGATGATGTATTGGTTCTTCTTTCCATGGATATCTCACACAGGTGGTAACCATACCATATTGAGGCAACTGAGCCCCAAGAGGCAGCAGCACAACAGGAACCGTTACATTTTCTCCTTCCTAAAAATAGTAGTGTGAGCTGCAGATCAGCACAACATGACATCTCAGAGACTCTACGTTCCCAGTACGTTTTAGCTAGCACTAGTGATGTTTTTACAATTACATATTATGTTAATTTTCACTGTTAATTCTTGCTTGTGTTATGTTTGGCTGGGAAAGGAAAATATGTGTAGGATCCTGCTTTTGAGCTTCTGGCCTGAGCCATCTGGAATGGGTTATTGCATCATTCATGTTATGAGATGGCAATTATGATTCAGACACTGAATGAAGCAGACCTCAGCTGATAATGTAAGGCGGTCCATCTTTGAAAAAGGAGAGGGAACCCTCCCCAAACACCAAGAGTTTGCAATTGAGATTCTTTCCTGGGAGGTGGAAGAAACAAAACCTATTCTTTTTCAGGCATAATTAGGGTCTGAGACCAAGTTTCCCATGTGCTTCTATGTACTTCAAACCGCTGCCTGTCATGTGTTATATCAGTGTGTGACAATATCAAAAGCTCGCTTATTTGTCAGTCTCCAAGAACACTTAGATCAATCTTCACAGTCAGGCAAAAGCCCAACTTGTGAATCTCATGGAGCTTAGGTGCTATCAAAATGCAATTGTTCCTGTAAATGCCCAGCAGTTGTGCTCTAAGTGCTCTACCAGTTTTGCTGGTAGAAAATTTGGTTCCATAAGGTTTGGTAGGAACAGAATGGATGTTTTAAGCATCTAAAGCTTAGACATATAGGACCTTAAAGTGTCAGTTATTGGCAAATTCCTTTAGTGAATTCAGGTCTGAACGGCTGTGTAAAAGATGTCTAAGACACTTAGAATGACTTTGGGCTCGCACACCTACTACCATACAGATTTGACTCTGCTCCCAGAGTTTGACAATGTCCTTGAGAATGTTCAGTAAGGGTGAACTTTAAAAAATGACAAGAACGTCTAAGAAGAGTGTTTGACAGATGTAGTTCTGTCAAACTGTATGTATAATATCAGAATTAAAAAAGGAGATGAAATGTTGTAAAAGTTAGTAGATAAGGACTTGTTTTTGTGAGACAGATTTTTTTGTTCAGAAATGCTGAATGCAATTAACTCCTCTTGAGTTCCCTGACCTATATACAGTTTTTTGTCTTTGCGTTCAGAAATCATTAGACTATGCTCTCCAATGCTGAGGGTCCCTGTTAACACAGCATTGTGCATTATCTGCAGGAGCATGATGCAGTTCATACATTTGGTTGTCTCATCCAAGGAGGATAGAGTCAAGGTTACACAACATAGTTTATGTGCCCCTTATGATTATATAATACACAGCTTTCAAAATCCAAGTCTTAAACATAATTAGAGATACAGTTTCAACCCTTTCTATGCACAAAGCAAACTTTTAAGAACATGCTCAGTTACTTAACAGAGCCCCATTTTATACTGGGGACTGTTCTGAACCTTCTCATGTCAAGGTAATCTAAATAAAGTAGTCGATTTTATAACATGGGGGGATAGCTGAGACCATTGAAATGAGAGAGCTGCTAGACCTGAAGTTTAGCCGCCATCTTAAGTGGTGAAGTTGTCAGCACATGGTGTTGAAAGATATATTGAATTGTCCATGTCTTTATAGGGCGTACAAAAGGGGGTTTTATGTAGCACAAACATCTTCCTTTATGCAACTCTTCATATCAAAGAGAGTTATGAGAAGGGTGTGGCTGCATCTCATTATTTTGTGGCTGATGGTAGTTACAGAAAGGTACTGCAGAAATTCCACTTAGCCATAACATCAAATCCTTTTATTTAGGAAAAAAAAAGTCACCACACTGTAAACTAGCCCAAGTTGTGGTTTGGTACACTTTTTATATTCTGTTTTTTATCCACTCCAGCTGTCAGATGGAGACAGAAATAATCAAAACATTTGTACAGTGTTCCTTCTTAAGTAAGCCCCTTAGGTGGTCAGGTCTGGACTCACCTCCTGTCTCAAGCACTGGAGCACATCTGCCAGTTGGCTGATGAATCAGAAATCTTTAGGCTGAGGCAATTCTTTGGGATCAGACTGGTGCTGCGCTTGTACAGTGATTCTGGCATGTGTACAATGATTCTGCCATGTGATGGTGAGAAAAAGTCAGTGGATCAGCAAGTGAAGTATCAACAAGTATAGGAAGCAAGCTTTGCATCTACATGAATGGATACTCAGAGTATCTGCTTTGCTGTAGAGCTATTTCTTATAGTTTCAGTAGATCTTCACACACCTAACATACAGTAAGCACTGCTACTTTTAGACTTGTTAGCTTTCCAGATCATTGAGTGTATTGAGAAACACTGGCCTTATGGAGTAATGGTAATACTCACTGTTAACCTTTTGTCACTGTCATGGTTTGAGCCAGAGGGCAACTGAGCACCACGCAGCTGCTCACTCCCCTCTTCTGCCCCAGAGCTGGGAAGGAAAAAACAAAAGGCCTAGGAAATTGAGATAAGGTCAGAGAGGGATGATCTTATCCATTATGGCACAGGCAAAAGACAGACTCGTTAGGGGAAGAAAAAAAGAACATAAATTTAATACAGACACTAACAGCAACATCACTTAACAGACAGAGTAGGACTATGAGAAACATTACCACATCTTGAAAACTTTCCCCCATCCCTTCCTTCTTCCTTGGCTCAGCTTTGCTCCTGATATCTCTACCTCCTCCCCCTCAGTGGAGCAGGGAGCAGGGAATGGGGGGTGCAGTCAGTCCTGCTGCTTCTTCCACCTCAGTGGGGGGAAACTTCTGGCATTCCTCCCCTGTTCCAGAGCAGTCCCCTCTCACAGGAGACAGTCCTCCACAAACCAGCTCCGACATGAGTCACTCCCACAGGTGTGTGGGTCACCCCCACGTGTTGCAGCCCTCCCAGCACCAAACTACAACAGTGGGGCCTTCTTCCCACAGGGTCCCGGCCTCCTTCAGGCGCAGTCTCCTGGTTCAGCGTGGGGCCCCCCACAGGCTGCAAATTGGCATCTGCTCCACCAGTGACCCCCATGGGTGGCGGGGGGGTGGCCCTGCCATCTCACCACGGGATACAGGGGAGTCTCTGCTTTGGCGCACCTCCCCCCTTCTTCTCATTTCTTCCACTCACCTCCATGTTCGCACAAATGTTCTCCTTGCAACTTCTCCTCACAACTCCCCCAACTCCTCCCGGGCTTCCCTTCTTAAATACATTATCGAAGAGGCACAGCTAATCAGCCCGGCCTTGGTGCAAAGGTGGGTCTGACTTGGAGTCAGGGGAGCTTTGAGACACTTCTCACAGGGCCACTGCTGCAGCCCCCTCCCCTGCTACCAAAAACCAGGACAGCCTCAATGAAAGTTTTCCCAGTCTTTTCTTTCTATCACTTGCCTGTTTTCTGACCCATGATAAAACTTTCCTCTCACAACATATCCAGTGAGCTTCTTCAGGACTCACAGTTGTCTAAGTTCTTGTTAAGCTTCTGGGAAGTCTAAAATAATTTAATTGGTTCTTGTTTATCTGCAATGTATCAACACTGAATAATTCTAGGAGATTGTTTCATTTTCCATGCAATGCCAGTGATGTAAGCAAGTCACTGAGAGACAGACTGTCAGAAATGGCACTGAGCATCTGGTACTGTCATTTTTTAAAAGTAATTTGGACAATTATAGTCAGTTAGCGAGGTACAGAGCTCTTGCACTTCCCATTGGCACCAATACGACTTGTGGGCGCTCAGCAACCCTGGAACAGCTCAATTTTTTTTATCTCAAGCTGGCTATCCATGCTTAGAGGAGAGGCCAGTTTTATTAATATCTGTTACAACAACTTTGTTTCTCTTTTTCTGAGTCTGTTGCAGAGAGATATATGACAGATTTTTATCTTGTCAGACATTTCACATTCCTTAGGAATAAAGGGTTTCCTCAAATGGAAAACTCAATAGAAATTCGAAGTAGTCATTTAAAGTCTATGTCTGTAGTTAATTTCAGTGTTCATCTTTGGGTCTATTGGGTCTAGCATAATCTTTGCAGCATCTGATTGCTTACCTCTTACATCTCATAAATGTTCTGCTTGACCTACTAGAGCTCTGCCTGTGGCAAAGTTGCAAAACACCTGAAAAAGTGCATTTCCTTCCTCTTCAATCATAACTGGAGATCTGCAAGGTACGTCTTTCTTGAGAAATATTTCACTTCACAAACTGCTCCCTTAAGTGTGGGGTCAGTTTTAAAAGGGCCAGTGTTTGTAGACAAGCAATTTGTTTTCCTTTGAATGTTTAATTTGTTTATTCCTGTTTTTAAATAATCCCAAAGTCATGTAGTTCCTGTAGCTGTGATACTCATGAATTCAAATTACTCACCTCCCAGAGGGTCAGACCTTTCATCAGTATGCCATTGGCACAAAGCAGTGAGTGTTGCATATTCATCGTCTGAGACACTGGCTAGAGGGCCTCCAAAAAGCCTGGCTTTTTTTTTGTTCTCAGAGCAAGGAAAACAATCCCTTTCCTTCTCCAGTCCCTTGATAAGGGTTCCTGTCCAATAACGGTGCTCTCTGCTCTGAGGCACATTTAACTGTGAAGTTTGCAGCGGGAGAGGCTTTCCTTCAAGCTGTTAGTGTTTTATCCTGGCAGGCTCCTCGAGGTTGTTGTGAGGAGTCTAGCCAGTTGGTGAGCTTTGTAATCTAAACCAGCTGTCCCAGGCTGAGGCCCCCATTTGCATTGTTTAACATACTTAGAAAATGAAGTGTTCATTTTTAACATTCCTCCTCCAATTGGTTTAATGCTGAATTACAGAAGAGAACTAAGCAAAACCAGGTGCTTTCTCTGTATTCTCTCCAGTGTCTGAGGAGGTACAGACGGCTCCTGATCTTCTCCATTACTTGCTATTTCATTCTTTGGACTACAAATGACTGAGGAACTGAAGTGCTAGCAGAGGGTAATGTTTGGAAAAACTTTCTAGTTATTCATCAGCACAGACTCTGGGTTTTTTCCACCTTTCACCAACAGTTTTGGACATGCAAGGATTAAAAAGGTAAGTGGTATGCATGAAACTTCTTTACTTACTGAAGGGAAACCTACTTGTGGAAAATATCTGTGGCAGTGATTGAGTATGCCAATCCACTTGCTAAAGCTATTTGCAAAGAGACAGGATCTCAGCGATCAGAGGTGGGGAAAAAGGATCTGTCTGTTATTAAATTTGTGCTGTCTCTGAGGAGTTCCTTCTCGATCTATGCTTATACTCTGTGCTTTAGGAACCCTGGCATCCGCAGCAGTGCTGAATTGCTATAGCAATTGATGCAGCTGGCTACAGTGATTGATTTGAAGCCAATTAGTTACTACTGCAGAAGTTAATTACTAGTTTAAAATATTTTGCCTGCTGGGTAAGCTACTGTGACCAGCTGCATATAGTGTTGATAGGTTATGCTGCATGTCTGTTAATAATTCTTGAGGGGATTTGAGATCTAAAGTAACGAGCAAATTGAGACGGTAGTTGCAGGCAGAACACATCTGAGGCAGTGAGGTCAACCCCCCACCAAGAGAAAAGAATATATAATCTTGTAACAATGGAAACTAAACATATATCTAGAAACCTATGAGTTTTGTCTACCAGTTTTATAGGGGATTTTTGTTAGCGTGCACTGCTCTGCAATAATGTAAAGCGTAGTCCAGTTGCTAGGTATGTTAACGTTCAGCTATAACCTGCTGTATTTCCTTCTAGTGCTGTTCTTGCTATATTCAAAGTGAGTATGCAGTCTTTATACCAGTGCATGCTTAAAAATCTCTTCAAAAAGATTTGAGGAATCAATAAATGCAGTACAAGCCTAAATGGGTAACATCGTACTTTGAATGCTTTGCATCCAACTCTAAGGAAAAGTCTGTGCAGAATTTGCCTTTCCTTGTCACTCAAAAGTTGCCAACAAGCACGATCTGTCTCGGCAGCACTATGAACGACCATTTTAGGGTTTATGTTTACTTTTCAGAGCTTGTGCCTGTCTCCTCATTTAAAACAAGTTTGCTCAAATGTATTGGTCACTGTTTCTGTGTGGTTTTGTCTGATGCATTTGTAGGTCTTGTTCAGCAGCTCAGTTCGCACTGGAAATCAGAGACAGCTCTAAGAGAGAAAGTTGGCAGCTTGCTGGGGTAGCAGAACTAAGGCTACCTAAAATATCCCTTGCTTCCTGTACTGGTTTTGTGGGAACGTATTGTATACAATTGCCATTCAGAACTAGGATCCAAGATAAGCAAGATATGGGTCTAATTGTATTGAGAAGAAGTTTTATATAAGGCAGTGGCAAAACACTGAAATCCATGGTACATAGAAAAAAAAATTTCTTACTGTTCTTTCCTGGTTTTCTGTCTGTTAGTAGATACTTGAGGGTGGGCACTTAGTTGACCAGAATTTTTATGCTCCAGATAAGGAGTTCCAAAACCAGCCATAGAGCTCTGTTAGCAAAGGATCCTCTTTCAGTTGCAGTGAAGAGATGAAGTAGGTCCCACCAGATGCTAAGATGATATAACTGGGGAAGACTCCACTGAAGATAGCAACTTCTAGTAGCTGATGACCTGGCACAGTGTGTCTACTTGCAGAGCAATGTATTAGTCAGGATTGAGTAAAGGGACAGAATCTGGCCCTAAGAAAATGGATTAATCTCAAATATAGTCTCCTGGGGATGAAATGCGGTTTAGCGGTTGGAGCAACTGGCTTGAATTCAGGACCTCCTGCATGACATGTCTGCAGCCTTGACAATGCGTTGCACTGTGAGCTTAGGCAGGGCCTGTGCTCTGGTTTACCCATCTGTAAAATGTGCATAATGTGCAAGGAAAATTTTTATATTCTCAAAAGAAAGGTGTCAGAGAGGGACAAAAATGTTTTATTGAATATTACACATTTGTTCATTAAATAGCTGCTCCATGGGGTGTCATAAAAATAAATTAGTTAATAGACATGTACAGTCTGATTCTGATCCCAGTTGCATAAAATCATAGTAAAATTAGTGACTCTGAGATCTAAATCTGGCCCACAGTTGTATTACTCCTTTTCCGGAAGCCAAATTTGTGTTAGCAAAACTCTGTGAAATACACTGAAGCGTCACTAGAAATTAATGTGTCCATGTGTATTTAATTCTATATAATGAGCCTGGATATCAGAAGGTTTTCAGCCTATTTTCTATGCACATTACAGGATACTGACTGCTTTCACACTGGTCATCTGCCTTTCAAGCCCTGGAAAAGCACAGGTGAGAGGTGCACGCAGAGATCTATGTACTGTTTTGTACTGAGGCGCTATATGGCATGAGACTTAACCGACTAGCAGGTGAATCGGAAGCTCTGTGGTCTGGGGTTTACATGAAAAGGAAGCTGTGTGGTCTAAGGGTTTAGAGGGGAGAACTTGGAGCCAGCAGGATTCTGGAGTTGAACATGGACTGAGCTTATTGTCTCATCCTTGCCAGCTCAGCAAAATATCCCTGTAGAAACCTGGACCTCACTGAAAACCTGATTCTGCCTTGAACTGAACACTTTTGGAAAAGGAAATAAGAAAAGCCATCTGACAAGAGCAGGGATGGCTCAGTTCTATGGTGGGGAACATCCACGCTTGGAAAACTTACTCATATAAATAAGCAGGATCTTGTCTTCGTTTAATTTTGGACTGTGATCCTGAATGACTGTATCCTAGTTTTCATTTTAATTTATGCCCAAAATAATTTTTGTTCAAGAGGCAGGGCTTTTGAGGGTGGATGGAAGTAAAGCAGTCCAGTTCTTGAAATAGCAGAAGCATTAGTTCTTTGTGTTCTTGGGTTCCATGTGGACTTTAAATTAGAAAAAACAGTTCCCAAAGGCATGTTAAATTTGGATTCCTAGTTGATAATCCAGATATACTCAGTGTCCAGAGCTGTGTTTCTAAATACCTTTGCCAAAAGTCTCTGAAATGTAGTTGTTTTTTTTTTCTATTACATTGAAAATTTCCTGCACATTGCATGCTTATTGATACTTTTGTCAACATTGGATCTGTATGTGAAATGCTTTTCATGCCCCTGGAGAATTTTTGAGATATCTTTAAGGGTTTGCTTTTATAATTTAAAAAATATTGTTTCCATTGCAATTTTCATAAAAACATCTTGTACCATAAATTGATTTTTGAAGTCTAAGCAAAAAGCAACTTGAAACCAAAATGATAGCAATGAATTCTTTCTGAAGATATTGAAACTGGTCATTTCAACAATATTGGAATCTTTTCTAGTCTAAAGTTCTAGAAAGTTGTTGAAAACAGTTCTACAGTAGTTTTAGTGCTTCTGAATCATCATTTATCATCCAAAAGAAAATAATTTTGTTAAAAACAATCTTAACTTTTCCTGATAACTAGGTATAGTGTATATGCCACAGCACAGAAATGAGAACAAAAGGTAGAGTATGTACATTCTTTAAAACATGAGGTTGATTATATACTCTCTCATCAGAATATCTTGGTTTTCCACAACATGATACCAAAACACTTCAGAACATCAAAATAAATGAAGGCAGAATTCCTTCATACTTGTTTGACACTTTTGTGTATTCATATGTGCCAGTGGCAGGTGCAGTCCAAACAGTGCCATGTATTTCAGCTCATGTCCCCTCCTTGTTCCTGCAATGGCCCACTTCTACTGACTTACCCCTCTAACCCCTTGTCTCCCATCTACAACTTAGTACTTTTCCAAACGTGAACCAAGTACTTTACTCTTCCACGAAGTCCAAAGATAGGTGTCGCTATCATCTAGCAACAAAAAAAGAGGAAGAATCTTGAACACACTCTATCCCTCTGCCCTCTGGTTACTTCAGTGGTTCCTGTTTTCTGGATATCTCTTGCTTACTTTCCTTAGTATAACCTATTTACTGGTAGGATTCTGTGCCTGTGTCAACTGCTTGTCCTGTTGCTAAATAGCTGGAGGCCCAGTCAAAAACCAGGGAGAGCAGGGAATCCTTTCAATGGGCTTTGTCACAATCCTCACCAGGACTCTCACTGGTTTAGAAATGCTCAGGGTCACTGATGAGGTGCTGAAGACTCAAGGTTGCAGCCCTGATAAAGACCAGCACCACAGGATAGGAAGGAACAAGGCTTCCAGTAACCTTGTACACCTGGAACACATGTCATCTAAAGATCTATCCTCTAAAAAGCAAAAGGTTTGGTGTAAACAAAAAGACTTACTTTTATTAAGCTTTTTATGTTTTAACTGTGGCTTCAGTTCAGTCAGATGGCTAACATGTTGAGGTGTATGTACTGAATGGTCTATCTCTGGCATGTTAGAGCCTGTTAGAGAGGTTAGCTAGTATCTTTTAACTGAACCTCCCTGTTCTGGCAAAAGCAAGACCCCAAAACAGAAGAATGTAACTTCTGTGTTAAGTACTGGTGTGGAGCCCATCATGTATTATGCGTTGGTTATCCTGGGGAGAGGAACAGCCTGACACTATCACCACCTGAGGGAACTACCTACCTTCTGAGTTAAGCAGCTGGCATATGTGCTGAGGCCTCAGGTTCATGCTTGCTGACTGTCCCTTGGGGAAGTGACTTTATTTTGATGTACTCTATAGTGCTGAACAATTGTACTGAGCATAATAATCCAGACGAGCATTTGACTCTGCAACCCTCTCATTTCACAGTCACTGACTGTCCTTTGTTTTCTCATTTTAGCAACAATGCACTAATGGGTTTGACCTGGACCGTGCCTCTGGGCAGTGCTTAGGTAGGACTTTAATTAAATCAATACCTTTAAATTGCGGTTCAGAAATCCTGACTTTATTAAGTTAACATTGTGCTGCTGTTAGTATGTTTTAGCTGAAAAGTTCTTGCTGTGTGACAAATATGTGTGTTTGTGTATATGTATATACAAAAAAAATTATATAAAAATATGTGTGTGTGTGTTTACATAGCACAAGTATATACCAGTCTTTGACACTGTTGAGAGACTAACTGGCTGTCAGTGCTTCTCAAATAGCAAATGATGCGTTTTGACAGGAGCTCAGTCTAGTTGCCAAATAACAAGGGTTGTTCACCCTCCTTCTCTTTCTCCTCCAAACTCAGTATTTACTGTCTTTGTTGGCAGCCTCCACCTGGAGGCTCAGATAAAGTCTACCACTGCTCAGCGTTGAAACTCCAGGTAAATTGTTGAGGCAATGTAGGGAAACAAGCACTTTGCCCTATAGCATCTTTTTATCAATGGCATTCAGTCTCCAGGGCAGCATCTTCTGCATGAGTTAAAGTCACTCAAATTATAAGAGAAAAACCAGCAACAGATTGCTTGCCCTGTCATAGCAGCCTACTGCTTCTGTGCCCCAGGAACCAGGCGAATGCTTAGTTTCACTAAACCATTTGTATCTTTCTGAATTTAATTCAGCAACAATCTCAATCAAAGCAAGAAAGAGGCCTGAACTGTGTCCCCAGATCTGAACATCCCTAACTTTTTCTGTGGGAGGAAGCTTGGGAGTTCCAAATCAGAATCCAAGTTTCACAGCTGGGCAAACCAAACCACCAGTGTTTGAAATCCCGATCTTCATGTTGTGGTTTGGACAGACCCTCTAGCAGGAACAGGCGGTAGCGTGCTGTAGCCATGTGTAAATCAGTGTTTAAACCGAACATTTATGGAATTACAAAGCAGGCTTTCCCCACTCTCTCTACCCTCTAATAGTGAAGTAAAACAAGTAGAGCAGAGGATATATTGAATATATGGGCTGTTTCCTGTTTTAGTATGGTAACTTCAAAGTGAGGCTCTACAAGGAAGGGTTAATTTTTACATTCAAAAAGAGAGCATCAAATTTCTTAGCAAAGTCTTGAGAAAAATATGTTAACTATTTTTTGGATGGGTCCCATTAAGAAGCAATCACTCATTTAACTTTTGCAATTTCTTTCCAGATATTGATGAATGTCGGACTATTCCTGAGGCCTGCAGAGGAGATATGGTGTGTGTCAACCAGAATGGTGGCTATTTATGCGTACCCCGAACAAACCCAGTGTATCGATCACCATATCTGAATCCTTATTCAAATATTTATCCACCGCCCCCAGCACCAGGCCCTGTCCCTAACTACCCTACTGTTACAAGACCTCTGATGTGTCGATTTGGTTACCAGTTGGATGAAAACAATCAGTGTGCTGGTAAGTAGTAGAAATCTTTATTCTATATTTTTATTTATATGAAAGCTTCTCTGACATTGCTGAAACAATTGTTCTGCAATTGTCCTTTTGTTATTGAATCACTCAAGCCCAGTATTTTGAAATTCAGCTACATTTGTTTTAAAGGATGGGAGCTATGTTTCATATAGTCATTATTCAATGCAAGCTACAGTATGATTTAGTCCTATTATTTAATCAGGAAACCCACTTTTATGAGAAAAGTAATGTTCTTATGAGATAAACAACCATCTGATGGCAGATGATTTGTCAGCACATCAAAGCCATGCCTTTTATGCTTATGATTATGTCCTAGAGAGAGACAACGGCCCTCCATTTGAAGTGTTAGATGGGGACTGAGGAAACCTTGTTTCATTTCTTGGCCACATGTGACCTTGTTCAAATTTCTGGACCTCAGTCTTCCTCCTGTAAATGGTATAAATAAGAGTTGTTTCCTCCCACACTTTGTGTTCTTCACTTAGACTGTGAGCCCTTTGGAGCACAGATGTTTCTTATCTAGAGGGTGGAACACAACTGGTTAGCACTACCATTGCTTTAATGACTTCAGCTGAGTCTGGAACTCCCTCGTTCGATGCAATGCGCAAACACGTGGGGAAAGAATCACTGCCCCAGCAGAGCGCTGACGTTGTCTTAGCACATTGATATTTTTCAATCCCCAAAACAAAAAACAAGTGACACTATGAAAAATTTCTTGTGTTGGTAGTTTTTCTACTTTTGCATCTTTTGCTAGATTCAGATTCCACTTTTATAGCCTGCTTAACTTAGATATAAGCTGTTCCCGTGTTACTCAGATTTAAGGGAGATTTAGATTATATTCCTTTGGTTTGCTTGCTTTTTATAATGTCATGTTATGAAGGAATTGAGAGAAAATTTCTGAACTAAATGAAAGTAAATTCCACTGCCCAAAATATCTATTTTGATGCCAAACTTGGAATCAAAAGATCAGTATCAAACTGATCACTGGTGGCGGTTCAGGGTAAATGCTGGAGATGTAGCCTACAGGTCTACCACAAAGTTAATCTATAACCACTACTTATTTCTGTGTCTCAGTTATCCTAATAATAAAGTGAGGTTTTTATCCGTTATTACATGTAGCTAATTGTCTGAAGGTTTTTATCAAAATCTTTTTTGAAATAAGACTTGTCTTTGACAAGAAAAAAGCCCAAATCACAGAAGATACAAGCTTTCCATAGAGAATTTTGCCTGTCTTTAGACTAAGGAGCTGCACTTGACTCGGAACATTTCTTTTTTGAATGCTGCTGCAGAACAACACAAGAGCTAAAACTGACATGTCTTTTGGGTTGATTCTGCCCTATTGTCTGAAATTTCTGGCAGGTCTTGGTTTCAGATGATGTACTTTGATTCCTTCCCTAGTGAGGAGACCATGATGCTTCACAGGAGCTATGAGAGTCTAGATGTAAATTCAGCTACTTTGAGGCACATTTTTCTGTGTTTGAATCATTGCCCTCATTATGTTCCAAGGCGGGAAAAACGTATTTTCTAACCAGTGCTAATAGTATTACCTACTGAAACATTAAAAACCCTGCTTTTTTAATGAGGAGGTCTGGAATCCTGGGATAACTGATGAGTTTGCTGTAAAAATAATACTATCCAGTCCTTTGAAAATTGCAACTAGTCCTTCTCATCGTAACAAATTGATCAACCTCAGTTATCGACTAATTTGTAGGTTTCCAGGAATGTTTTCATTTTGCTAACTTTGATGTAGATGAATCAGGAAATGGGGTGGTTAGTGGAAAAGAAGTGCTGAAATCAAAGGGGAAATGAAACTCCTGTATTTTACTGTGTCTGGCCTGCTGCATGCAAACCATACTAATCAAAACAGGTGGATTTGGAAACTTTTACAGTGACCCTTCTAGCCTGCAAAGGGCATATATGTTCCTATCCATGCTGGCAGAAATGTGAGGACTAATGCTTTCTTCAGTCAGGGCTGTTCACTTCTGTCTAACTTTCAAATAGGGGAATTTAATTGTGAGAGAAAGTTTGGTGAATAGAGACATTAACAAGAATAGATGGGAAAGGACAGACTGCCATTTGAGTGGCACAGTTAGCTGTGAACAGTTTTTGAAAGTCTGCATCAGGTTTGAATCATATTTGTGTTAAAGGAAGAAAAATAAAACTTAAAGAAAACAAGACGTGTCAGAGCGAAGGGGTCTCTGCTGGGGTTAGATTTCATTTTTCATTTAGTGAAATCCTCTGGACACATTCACTGTTCTGATGCAGTATTTATTTTTGTATCTGTGTGCCCTAGGATGGAAAGTGTGGACACTAAGGGAAGTGGTACTAGTACATGTCTCACTACAGTGATGGTAGAAAGGCCTGATCCCCTGTTTTCAGGACCTCTGGTGCAGTTAACAGGGTGACATGCAGTTTCGTGCTTGAAGGCCTTGCAGACAAGACACCAGGGAATCTTGATAGGGTTCTCAGGAGCAACCAAAATTTTACCCAGGTTATTCAAGAAAGTCTGAATCACATGAATCTTGGCTCCATCCTATTATAAGCTAATTATAAGCATTGCTCATGTTAATGGTGTTTCAGTTGCTCTGTGCTTCCCTGATTGTCAGCATTCAGCATGCTTCTAGGCTATGAAGCCTGTCAAGGGTTAATTTTGTTGTGAAATGGTTGAAAAGGGTAAACTGGAAGCTATTTTGCCCAGTAGCTGAGAAACTATATAACTTACAGGTGGTGTTCTGGCACCACCTCCTATCACCTTCTTTCCAAATAAAATTAGTCACAGATATTTCCATTAGAGATGATGAGACTTTTTGCTATTGACTTCAGGGGAACCAGAGTTATTCTAATGCCAGTGTTTCTGAGAAACCTCCAGCTTTTAACAGAGTACACATTTTTTTCTGGTCAGATATGGGGTTACAGGCCTGGGCCACATTTTCTATTGCTAGGCCAACAGAAACCTTTACTTTCTCTTTGAATTCCAGTCAAAACAGCTTATTAAACACAGGAACCTTCCCTGGGAGATTTTCAGCCTCAGCTTTGAAGCACTGAGCTTGTTCAAGAGCCTTCCAAAGTGAAACAGGATAAAAATTTGATCTGAAAGCTGTATGAGATTTAATAGGCTCTTTTTTGGGGGTTTTTTGGTTTGTTTTTTTGGGTTTTTTTTTTTTTTTTTTTATCCCCCTCTTTGCTAGAGCTGACAGAAACATAGGAAGACTGTGAGAGGGTCGCTCTGTCCCAGCCTGGCATCTGGCCTGCCTGCCAGGGCTCCACGTTCCCTGGCTCTCAGAGGAATGTGTACCCCAGGTGGTTTAAATAACATTCCCCCTTCTGGGGCTAATATATTCTAATACAGCAAAAAAGAAACATAAGACATTTTTCTCCCTTTCAAGCTTTTTTGGCCTCATCCTTTCTGGCCTGGATGGTCAAACACAGAGGTTAGGTGTCCACATCCCTTCCCCATCCTGTTCACCACTCAGTCTTAACAACACTCTTTTATCCCCAGATCTCCTCCTTTGTGAAAACAATACTTTTCCTAGCACAAGAGCCTCTCAAAGACACCTGTCAGTGACCATTTTGACCACTCCAGTGGCCTCTGTGTGGTGCAGAAGTAGCTGTAGACATTTGTGGCAACAGGCAGAGAAGTATTTTAATGATAATTACTTTTTAAATCTTTTTGTGGTTTTGATTCCTGATACATGGTATTTTTACCCCTGGAGTTGCTGAATGCTTTACATTTTGTATGTATAAACGTACTGTGTTTTCAACAGCATGAAGTCTGCGTGAACTCATTCCAAAGCAGGTTGGGATGATTTATAACCACAATTAACACTGGAATAAAAGACCACATACAGGAAAAAGCAAAGAACGTCTAGCACAAGAGCACTGCTTGAACTGTTTGTCTTCTAATGCTACTTCTCTATAAATACAGAATGGTTAGTCATAATAATGACTTTTTGTTCAAGGAACTTGGTCTAGTAACTGATGGCAAGATTAAACTGGAGGCGAGGGCCCATGTTCTTGCATTATACATTCGTAAGCTGAGAGCTCTTTCCAATTTCCCTTCACTCCACCTTGCTGTTTCCTGATTTACAATGATCTTTAAAACATGCCTCAGACAGATCCTTCTGGGCATTGTGGAAAGAACTGTAATGTGCGGGCTCTTATTTTTGCTTTCTCTCCTGTTAATGCACATACATAAAGTGAGGAGACGATGGGGGTGGGGAAGCATCTAAGAGGGTTGAATGGAGGGATCGGAGAAAGCAGACCGCAAAGATATACAAGTAGATGTTAGGAAAGGTATAAGCATAAGGCAAGATAAGTATGATCTAGAGAGAGAAAGGAGGGAGGAGGCCAGAGGAGTTAATGACAAAAATAAAAAAGACATCATCTTTATTTTTAAAACAAAAGCTAAAAGGAATAAACGTGAAAACAGAGGGAAATGGAAAGATCCTCTTTCCAAGTAAGAGAAAATTGTTCTTCAAGGCCTCATCTGTGGAGTAGTCATTGCTTCAGCTTTCCTCATTTCTCAAAAACTGCCAGGATCTCCTACATTCCCCACCTACAAGTCCCCCGTCCTACATTCATGGAGTGAAACTCCTTCCTTCAAAACATTACCTTTGCACAGATGGGTTTCAGATCATTATCATTTATACTCCAAGCATACCTAAAACCCACTTCCAAGCCTGCAATTGTACTGACCTGCCCTGTGTGCAACCTCATTAAAAACTGCCTATGCCTAGATGAGTTTTCAAGCAAAGTAAAGGAACAGATGTGCATGTCTGAGAAGAGGGGAGGGAAATGAAGACACAGGGAACTGAAAGGAGGTGCCCAGGTCTTGAGGCAGGCCCCTGGCTATGCTGGGGATACAGCCCAGAATTCCTTATCCAATGGTTTAGCCACTAAGTCAGGCTGCCTCCTAATAGTGACTTTTCTAGTGACCTCTTTGGGCATATAGAAACAGGA
The DNA here is from genome assembly GCF_031877795.1 of Strix aluco. NCBI lineage: Eukaryota > Metazoa > Chordata > Aves > Strigiformes > Strigidae > Strix > Strix aluco. Next base: position 113,758,609 of record NC_133934.1, on the reverse strand, counting down.
GGAAGAACAGGAGGGAAATGCAGCAAGGAGATTATGCCCTGGAAGGGGTTGTATAAAGGAAAAACAAATGGAATCCACTCCTGCCATTGTCTTTTTTAGTCCTATTTGGTTCAGCTTTGTGTCTTTTCTTTTTCCTCTTGGTCTGTGAGACAATCTCTTTGGCTATTCCAGAGGGCCAGTTTCTGAAGCCTATGCATGGTCCCTGTTAGGGCAGCACTGCCATCATGTCCAAATTAACTAAAAAAAAAAGTAAGATTGCAGGAAAATAGGTTCTGCAAGAGGTTGAGGGCAGCTTCCTGAAAGGATATGTAATTGATGATAACTCCTGATTAAATTAAGGGCCATGATGTGTAGCCTTTGTTCATAAGATGCTCAAGCTGCTGTCACAACAGAAAAGTTGCCTCTGAAGCATCTCAAGAAGAAGCTATAGTTGGTGGCTAAGGCCTGGGTTGGAGGATTTTTCATTTAGTTCTTGACTTTGCCATAGATAAATGTGCTGGGTATTTTGGGGCTTCAGGCCATTCTGTGTAAACTCAAATCACAGAATCATAGAATATTAGAATACCAGTTTGGAAGGGACCTCAAGGATCATCTGGTCCTACCTTTCTGGCAAAAGCATGGTCTAGACAAGGTGGCCCAGCACCTTGTCCAACTGAATCTTAAAAGTGTGCAATGTTGGGGAATCCATTGACTTCCCTGGGGAGATTATTCTAGTTGCTGATTGCTCTTGCTGTGAAAAATTTTCCTCTTTTGTCCCATCAGAATCTCCCCAGGATTAATTGTACCCATTACCCCTCATCTTTTCCATGTGATTCCTTGTAAGAAGGGTGTCTCCATCTTCTTTGTAGCCATCTTTTAAATACTGGAACTCGGTGATAAGGTGTCCCTTAAGCCTTCTTTTCTCAAGGCTGAACAAGCCCAGTTCTCTCAGCCTTTCCTCATATGGCAGGCTTCCCAGTCCTTTGATCACCTTTGTGGCCCTCCTCTGGACCCTCTCCAGCCTGTCCACACCTTTTTTTGTATAGCAGGGACCAAATCTGAGCACAATATTCCGGGTGTGGTCTGACAAGTGCTGAGTAGAGTGGAATAATGACTTCTTTAGCTCTGCTGGTGATGCCTTTGTTGATGCAACCCAGCATCCTGTTGGCTTGTTTTGCCACAGCAGCACATTGTTCACATGTTGAGCTTGTCACCACAACCCCCAGGTCCCTTTCCACTGAGCTGCTCCCCAGACAGGTAGATCCTAGCTTGTGCTGCACTCCTGGATTATGTTTTCCCAGGTGCAAGACCTTACTTACACTTGTCCTTGTTGAACTTCATAAGGCTCTTGTTAGCCCACTCTTCAAGCTATGAATAATATGAATAATAATTCATTTTCAGGATTGTACCAAGGATACTTTCACAAGTAGATGATAAGTGCTGAGATAACCCCCTGACAAGTATCATGTAAAAATATGTAAGCAGGAGAAAAAAGGCCCAGTTTAATAATACTGCAACAGTAAAGCTCAAAGTGAGACACGTGGAACTTATTTACTTCTCTAGTGCACTAAGCTGGTTGGAAATCACTGGGCAATTTTGTCTATGTTTCTGCATAGATCAGAAGAAAGGGGAAGTCCCAGAACTTTATCAGTATCTCCCATGTACTTCAGGAATACCTGTGCTATAAAAGTTTTTAGTGGTTATTTGATCCTGGAGTTTTTCAGTCACCATCTATTTATGCTGTGTTCATTTCATGCTTTAGCACAATTCAAGATGGTTGACCCTTGATTATCTAATATAATGAGGCTAGACAAGCCAGGTAAAATAAAGACGTGGAAAGTACAAACTATGTGCATTAAGACAGAAGACCATATGCCCAGCAACTAATGGAAGAAGGATCATTAACATCACAGTGTACAGACATACTTAACATAGCCCTGTCCCATGGGATAAACCTACATTTTACAGCTCCAGTCAAACACAACTATAATTCTTTTGGGTCCAGCCTCAGTGTTTCTCATCTGATGGCCTGATCTATTCACAACCCCAACAACTTTCATAAAGGTAATCACTAGTTGACCATAAAATATTCATGAGTAAAAAGTTACCTCTGAAAACACTCAGAGCTCCTTCCTCCCCCAGGAAACCAGTGCACCAGCACAGAGGATGGGCTGGGGCTGAGGAAAGGCAAGATGCAGCTAGTCCTTACAGTAGGGTCGCTCAGTAGGGTCATTCCTACAGAAATTTGACCATCAATAAATGTATCCTTCCCCAGCAGAATTTACCAAGGAGAATTAGGGTGGAAATGATGCTTTTCACTGAAGTGAATCCATTCGTGGTGGAGGAGTAGGCTTGATAAAAAAGGTTGCTGTATACATCTGTCTGTAGCAGGGTAAACTGAGCCTTCTGTGGCTTGGATTATTCCTTCTTTCATTCCTAGTTAAGTGCAGTGTGGGAGGAGTACAGTCTGGTGGTTAAAGCACAGGCGAGTGCTTTGTTTATTTGTGAAGCTTCTACAAATCACAAAGAAATGAGTAAAATTGAACCAAGAAATATAACATGCAAGCCAAGAAGGCTGGCATGTTATTAAGAAAACTGGTATTTCTGTGTACTGGAATGAAAAATAGCAGACTCCTGGGTATGGCAAAGTGTAACAGTAAATGCAAGTCCATCATTCTGCATGTCAGTGCCTTTCAACCGTCACTGACCAACTGTATTTATGTATGTTGATGTGAGAAGGGAAAATAAAATAAACAAAGCGACAGTATAGCCATACCTGAACTTGACTGAACTACAGTCATACTGGGTATATAGTTGGAAAGTCAACTGGAAACCAAAAACTCTTAGACCTCTGATTATGGTCCCCATTGACTTTGGTGAAGATTTTAGGATCTTGGAGCAGAAGTTCTTGCAGTGAATTTATTAGGTTTAAGTTAATTTTTCTTGAGCCTAAGATCAAGTTTGGTACCATATTTTCCTCCTGCCAGACTCCTGATACCATGATAAGGGTTTCCTAGACATTGTGAGGGAAGAATAGACAGCTGGTCAGAAGATCGCCTTATGATTAAAAACAGTGGCCACCAGGAGTGTTTGAATTTGCTTTCAACTAGCTTGAGCTAAACTGTTTCTGTCTGTGGAAGTGTCTTCACCTGATTATTAGGGGTGATTAAAAGTTTTCTGGTTTCTTCTGGTTTTTTACTGAGGCTGGGAGCCAGGAGAGAAGAACAGTAGTATATGGAGGGGGATAGCTGAATAAGAATGTGTCATATTACAAAACATAACTGCTTTGTATGCAGAAATGGAGCATAAGTATAAAAGGGACAATGTCCATGTCTTGTTAGATGTGCAGGCCACAGTCCAGACTCAGGAAGGTTAAAATCTCTCTAGACTGTGACCTCTCTATATTTCATGATGTGCTTCACTTTTCCTCTTTCTTGGAATTGTATGATACTTTGCTATACAAGGTGACACAAACGCAGGAATCCCATGTCCCTTGCACTTTGTAGGCTCCAGAAGGAAAAGGTATGCAAGGGAAAGAGGTTTAGCTGATACTCTGGGTTTTGGTTGGTTTAATGGCCTTGGTTAAGCTTGGTCTCTGAATTGGGGGTTATTGTTCACTGGGCTCTGAGCTAGATAATACATAGACTTCAGCTGTCATCAAGAGCTGGTTGGCAGGAGGTTATATCTGACTCACTTCAGAGGAGCAGTAATTATGCCCAGTCTGCCATATCCTCAGGCATGTGCTGGCCAGGGCAGGGCTCTCACCCCTGCTACTAATCTCTGAATGATTCCTTAGAGTCACTGCTAACAGTGGTTTGATACGTCGGGCTTTGTGGCTGCCTTGCCTTTATTATGTCTTACTTCCAGGGATTTTAGCAGTGCCAGATCAGTTAAAGCCACTATGTACCGACTGTCTGCTCTGGAGCAGATTTCGTGAGCTTTCCTTTGTGGGATAGCTGTCATGCAAGGCAGTCCTGCCAACTAGACAATTACAGGGCTTAAAAGAAAATTAAGTCACTTAACAGTGCTGGAAGACTGACAGACTTCATGAGTATCCTTCCCCAATCCATTGGCTCTGTGACTTGTTCTTCTCTTGTTTTCCTATGGGTGTCTGTTTTGGCTGTGGATGAGAGTCCATGCCTAGCTTTCTGGTGAGACCCTCAGGGGCTTTGGTTGCATGAGTGACACCTTCTCTACCTCCCTGTGGCATAATATAAAGAGTTCAGTATGTGATAGAGTGTCTCAACTTACCTGGAAGGCTTATTTATTTTCAGCGCCCTTCATAGCACCAGCACTCTGTTCTTTTGCATATATCTGCAGCACCCACAGGGCCTAGAGATGGCAGTATTCTCAATGACTTAAAAGTCACCATTTTTCTTGGCATCTCCCTTATATTTTTTGGGTCAGCTTTGTTTCTTTTCGCTTGGTTCCAGTCTGAAATTGGCTATGGTTGTATGTCACAATGAAGAAGTTAAGCCAAAATATATAGAAAATATGAATTGACTCCTTTGCTAATATAAATCAGCCAGATGGACCATATGTTTTGCCAGACTCTATAGGCAGGGGTAATGTGCTGGCATTGCTCCTTTGTCTTGTCCCTAAGACACCGGACCCATGACAGAGCTGCCACACAGAAATAGAAAAGCTGCCTGATATTGTGTGGAGTTTAACATGCTCTGACCCCTTCATTTGCCAGTTGACTGACTTCCCATTTTAGTACTTCAATGACATAAGAGAATTTTTCAAAGAAAATAATCCTACCAGAAGATGAATGGGAGTTATACGTCACCAGCCCAGTTCAGGGGAGTAGTTTCAGCATTCTGCCTCTTGGCTGGGAGGTGCTGCCCATTGGGGATGACAAGATGCACTGAAGTCCATCTTCAGTTTTAACACCAGCAAAGCCCTCTCTGCTTCTAGTTCTTTTCAACCATGAGTCATGGTTGCAGGTGCCCTGCGGTATAAGGCTATGCTGCAGTGTGAGGAGAAGGATGGTCCAGATGACAGGGCAGTAGCATAAGTGACATGACAGCTGAAATGAAGGCCCAGGTCCCCAAAGCTTGGTTAGGTCCCTTACTCTCACTGACTTTCATCCTCAGTGGAAGTTTAGCATGTAAATGCCTGTTGATCTGGCTGTCAGTGTGACCTCAGATGTCTTTACTCAATATTATTTTCAGAATTGACTACTTATCTAAGGAATCTCAATATCTGAGCAACCATATGGAAACCCTTGAGGGGTCTAGAATCAGGCAGAGGCCCTCAGCACTTTCTGAAAGTCATTGTATGTATGGTGTCTTCATTTGGGCACTTGCAAGTGTGTATGTACACATTTGTAAGTCCTGGAAAACTTTCTTATCTTTTCCATGGCTCAGCTCAACATCAATAACATGCCACTACAGTGAAAATAAATCTGTGTTCATGAGGCATTCAGATGCTGAAAATACAAGTGCTTCAGCTAACCAGGGAGAGCCTAGGAGGAGGAGGAGAGGAGTGCATCATAAACTTGCAGGGTCTGAATGAATCCATGATCTACTGCTTGGTCTGACACTAACTGTGTTGTTTGGTTTGGGTTGTTTTGTTTTTCCACAAAAAGAAATAATTTTAATGTCTGCTTTCCTCTAATATTTTGATCTTGTTTCCATTTTCTTTTTTTTTGTGAAGTAAAATTCTTGTTTTCCAGCCAGCCCCCTGAATAAATGAAGCATTAGCTGGTGAGGCAGTAAAATTTCTTGTTGGATCAAAGGCATTAACTGCTGTTGTGGTACAACCCCAACATATCTCTAGGTGACACAGAAGTCTAGGTACACAGAAGTCTAGAAAAGCTACAAGTTTTATAGAAAAAAGCCACAACTTTTCTAGAAAAGCTACAACTGTGGTTAAAAATTAAGAGACTGGAAACCCAGCAGTAGATGAAGAGATAACATAACACATGGCTATCTGATGGAAGATGAGCAGTAGAAGGCAGTGATGTGAAGAGCAGTGTAGCATGGGGCAGTTTCTGAAAGCTACTAAAACTTCTCATCCCATAACAGTGAGGGAATAGTCCTTCAGTATAGTCTACTGAGAATGGAACTAACTTGCTCACATGGTGTAAGTACTTTACTACCAGATAAATGTAGATAAGTTTATGGAAATCTCAGTATAGAGCAACAGTAAATTGAGGGCATTACTTGGAGGCTGACCAGATTAAAAGAGTTAAGTATATTGTAAAGCTTAGGGTAAGATGACAGGAATTGGAACTGTAAATGTCAAAGAAGCAGAATGTGTGTATGGTGGTGGTACAAAAAAAAAAAAAATTATTCCTGAATAGGGTATAATTTGCTGAAATGAGGGAAAATTACTTTTAGACTGAACATAGCAAAGCCCCTTATGACAGTGTAGTGTATCAAGTTATACAAGGATACACTACATATGGTGTAGTGGAGAAATAGTACAAAACATATCAGCAGAAGCATTTAAAAACTGCCTGCAATAATTGTTAGCAAGAAAGAGTCTTGCACAAGTTGGGCGTGGGATAGATGTTATCAGGTATCTTTAAGTTGCTGTACTTTTGAGTCCTTTGATGTATTTCCAGCTTCCAGTGTGCACAGAAGCACAAAAGAAAACCATTTGCTTTATCTAACACTGCAGAGAAAAGCTCATAGCATGGGTAAAAGCCTCCACCCATTAAATAACAGTTATTGTCACTATGGTGGAGCAACGCAAAGCTGAGACAGCTTAAATGGGTAGCCTGACATCCCCTTTCTGAAGAAGAAATCTTGGAGCAGTGCAGGGTCAGTTTGCCAGACTGCCACTCCTTACTCTTGGAGCAGCAACTGGGCCAGGGAGAGGAGATGTGGTCCAAAAGCTATAGCATGTTGCTAATTTCCTGCTATCACAATCTCTGTGGGGAATCCCAAACCAGGCATACACTAGAGCAGCCTTGGATCATAATCATGTATTTCAGGCAGACTACAGCAATATATACAATATCTGTGTCCAGCAAATCGCTAAGTACTGCATCTGGAGCTTTAATTCAGAAGGAGATTGAAATTATTTTAATTAAAAGCAGGGCTGGCTTTGTGATGGAATAGCCCAGAACTGTGCATTGACAGCTATCAATTGGTTTCATACATTCATCCCAAAAGACTGTAGCATGCCAGCTTTAGGAAGGAGGTGTTCTTCCCCACTAAATCAGTGCTCTTTGAAGATACGGTTTTGTAAAAACCTGTATTATGTTATTCAGGTTTTACATTGCATTTTTGGACAAAATTCTCAGTGAAATCAGTGATTTTTTAAATTATTTTTTGGCTTGTAACATGTAAATTTGGCTCATTGACATTTTCAAAAAGTTTAACTACTCATAGATGAAAAGTGGCATAAGAGAATAAGACTTTTTTTACAGGGTTACACATAAGACTTACAACTCTGCCTATGATTTTAAGTGAAAAAAGTGAAAATTTTATCTCCATATTCCCCAGGCAATTTTGAAAACCTGAGTGTAGACTTAAGCCCAGAGACCTATGGCATAGATGTGTCCTACATGGACTGGAGAATACCTCTAAATGTAATTAGAAGCTTACAACTGCAGTATATGTATTAATGGCCCAGGAGGTCATATGCATTCTGAAGCTGATAAGGGATGTATATTGTCACAAGATACAAAATATCATCACACTCTGCTCCTCCAAAATGTCAAGCTGACATCTAGAAACTTGGGACATGAAACCATTTCAGAAATACATGATCCATCTGTGGTTCATTCGCTCTGACCTAGGGCAGGATGTGAAACACTGAATTAAGCACTGCCTCCAGTATTTGATTGGAGATGATTAGAAAGACTACAAATCATAAAATGCTAATCATGCTAAGAATTTGCTAGGTATGCTTCTGTGCTGGAGATTGTACCTTCTAAAACATGCCTGCTCTCTTGCATGACTGAGTATGACCAGAGGCCTTGTGGTTATAAGGGTCTAATAAATGAAATTATTATGATAAAGAAAAAAACATAATCTAGCTTTTCACTAGAGCAGGCACACATGATGGAAAATTCACTGGGATGTGCCTTCTGAAGAGTAAGAGCAGGGGTTTGCTCCAGGAATAACCACAGACATTAAATGTTCCTGCTGGTTGGAAACATTGCCTTTTTTGTTTATTTATTTACTTTTTTTTTTTTTTTTAAATACCTAAACAGAACATGTTTTTTCAGGCCAGGCTACTTGGAATTGAACCATTTGGCTTGGGAATGCTCAATGTGAACATGTGTCTTTCTGAACTTTCATGGATACTGTGAGAGCTGGTGGGACTGCCTGTGACATTGGTAATATGGCTGGCCACATGTTCAGCTGTCCGCGCTAGTTGGCAATTTCTGAATTCTGGTGCAAAGAAGGTAGACTTACCTTCAAGCTTTGGGGACAAAAATATGCAGATCTGCATGTGTGAGTAAGGCAGTCCTGGTTCTAGCTGTGTTTGTACAGCATCCAATGAAATAATTCTCCCACCTCAATGGTTTCTAGTAAATTAAGCAGAGATTCACAAAATATTACTGCTGTGATGAACTGCACTGATAACAAGGTTTACGATTAATCTGTATATGCAAGCATTCTAAGTATTTTCTCTTAGCTACCTCCAGGAGAGAGTTCAGTGTGCAGTGGATTCCTGTTGCCTTCACAGGCACTCAATTCTCCCAATCATACCGGTTCCCTGGTATAAAAAAGACATGGGCATACAGAAGGGTATCCAGCAAAGGACCACTATGGTGGTTAGAGGGTGGGAGCACATGATATACAAGGAGAAGTTGAGAGAAGTGGGTTTACTCTGCCTTAAGAAGATGAGGCTGGTGAGGCAATTTTATTGTTTGTTGTCTTCAACTGTCTAATGTGAGTGTGTGGAGAAGATGCAGCCAGATTCACCTCAGAGGTGCACATGGACAGGAAGGGGCAAAAGTTGCAAAATGAGAAATTCTTATTAGATATAAGGAGAAATGTTATCACTGTGAAGGTGGCCAAACACTGGAACAGAGGTTCACAAAGTTTGTGGCTAAAGGTTGTATCCTTGGAGAAATTCAAACCTCAGTTGGAGAAGGCCCTGAGCAACCTGACTGAATTGCCCTTGCTTTGAGTAGAGGCTTGGACCAGATGACTTCCAGAGGTCAATTCCAACATGTCTTGTGCAATGGTTCTGAAGTGCAGGTGCCTGTGTCTGATACTGGTTCTAGACTTTAATTTATCTAAGACTTCCATAAAATGAAGGTGATATTCTCTTTGTCACATGGACTTTGAGTTTTAGCATTGAGTTTAAAGTGTTGTAAGATCTCTAGATGGAAGCTGATATAGTGAAGTAGAAGCAATATTCAGAAGTGAAGGATTTTACTATCAGCGTTTCAGTAGAGTGAATCTTGAGTTTCATGGAGTGCAAATTCAGTCAAGACCATCCAGATCAACACATCTTTATGCCAGGATCAGTACAGAGGAAGAAGATCTGGCCTTATCTCTATTGATTTATTACTGACAAGTGGGGTCCAGGACTCCTGCAAGTGTTAGGTAACTTTTACCAGAAATTTTCTTTGCTGCAGTTTCAGCCTCACATCGTCCTTCCTGGGAGTTTCACAACCATCCAGAACCTGTTGTGGTCCTGCTCAAAACTGGCAGTTCTTGGGGCTAAACAAAACCCAACTTTCTGCTTCTAAAGGCTCAGCACATCTGCTCTGAGGGCTTGCTATCTCAGGATTTCACACATCTTGAAAGTTACTGTCTTAATTTATGCATTAAAGGTAACTGAATGGCTTTTAAAACAAGAGAGAGAAAGAAAGGGGAAAAGCCCTTTGAGATTAAACACCTCTTTTTCCAGGGACCCATAAACTGAGAGTAAGGGGAGCAGGAGAATTGCCAGTAGACATCCACATCACACAGTAATTGGAACAAAGTAAAGCTCCCATATCCACACAGTTTTCGTTTATCCAGGAAGGTTTGCAACCCAGTTGGCCAGCAGCAATTTTTGGAACATTGCAAGCAAATGTAGCTCAATCATTATAAAACAGTGAATGCCAAATCTGAGTTAAAGCCAGTTATTTGAGCAGGGATTATAGGCATTTTCCAATGATCACCACCACAGAAATAAATAAATAGATGGCTTGCTATGTATACACTCAAAGGGGAATACTGCCCAACATGCATAGCTCTTTGCTATTAACAGTAATGAGGACACAGCTGTCTGAGCCTAGAAGCCAGTATTTGCAGAGGATAATTCTCAAAGATTTTTCTTCTCTGGCTTTTGTCCACTACCCATTCTTTGCTTACAAAAGAGCCCAAAAGGCCCTAACATTTATACAAGAATTACCTTGGCTTTGTGGTGCTTTTGACATTGTTATAAGGCGTGCTGACACATGGACAGATTTGAAACTCAGATGAAATATGAAAAACAATTTTCTCCTCTGATAAGCTCCCCAGTGCCCTTAGTGCCAAGCATAACACTCTTTTCATAGTCAATCACGACAGCTCCTAGAGCAGCTGGCAAGGGTTGCTGCCATGGGCAGAGATCTGAAGCTCTCCCTTCCTAAGAAGAACTTCGAACTCCCACTGCCTGCAGAGCCTGTGGCTGTGCCTGGGCAGACTAGTGATGTGAGTGTTGAGTCAAGTATAACTGGTCAGCTCTACAGAGCCTTTAAAGCAAATATAAAACTGACCCACTGTCCAGACACACATTCTGCAAGCCTTGTTAGTGCAGCCAGGTTCTTTTCTTTAGTTTATCAGACAGTTTCAGGGAATAAGGTCTTAATTTCCTGGAGGAAGACAAAGCACTGTAGTCTCACTGCATGTGTGTTTGACTCATGCAGTTCAAGTGACGTGAGGCAATCTACAGCCATGACACCTCTGACTGAAGCCTCCTTGCATGCTCAAGCCAAGCAGCTTTGAATCCAGCCCATTCCTGAATTAGATGCTGGTGAGGATTGCTGAAGCTTTGTGAGAGTTAGTGGTGAATCTCATATTACTATTCCAGTTCCCCATAATGGAGATAACGTGTTTATATACATGCATGGGGTCCTCTTTTTTCACGTGTATTAAAGATTTCAAGGTATCCTGTGAGAGTGACTAGAGCATCCATACTGAATTCTCTCTAGGGCTATGCACATATTGCACACCTAGAATCTGTCTTGCATTTTCAGGTCTCCAATACGTCACTCCCACATATTTTTGCACAACATGCTCAAGCAATGGTTAAAGCTTTTGTCATGTTGCATGTCCAAAGTGGCAGCATTTTAATGGAAGAAGCAATCCTTGCAATGAAAGTTTCTGTTATATCCTGCAGGTGGATATCTGCATCCCTTTGTTTTCATTGCGGCTTTAATTTCTGGATCCATTTGGATCAATTTCTTCTGTCGTATTAAAAGTAGGGCTGTTCTCCTCTTTACTAGTTATTGTGGTCTATTCACAGTCTCAGACTTCTTTAGCCTGCCAAAACACTTGGAAAAGGAGCTCTTAATGACTCAGTTAAAATGTACGGTCAAGAAGTTCACTTATTAGAGGAAATGTAAACTGACCACCAATTGGCTAAACCAGCTGGCTGGACTATTTGTGCTAGTGATTTCTCAAAGCTCCCTGGGGAGCAAAAGTGGGAATAGCAGTTCTCTTCTTTTAGTTCTCTCATGCTCTCTACCCTAACAGAAAAGTCTTTGAAAGAATTCATTGGAGAAGACGCTAATAGGATTTCACAGACATGTTTAAAAGCTTTATAAATAGTGCTTTAAACTTCTACATTTCTAATATATTCCTTCTCACAGTGTTTTTTTTAAACTATCTCATAGAATTGCAGAGAAAATACACAATTCAGCCATAGAAAATTCACTTTTTCAGTGTTAGTGGTTCTATTCCTTGAAATTTTATAAGCCTTCTCTAGAGGTTCTTCCATGAGACTGTCTCACATTGTGCAGCAAAGGGGGACTGTAAGGACCATTTGCCAGAAGATTGTTTTAATTTCTTAGTGTGCATTTCCTGGCTCTGATTGCACATCTTTTTCGCTTCCATTGCAATAGAAAGTGTCACTTACATAACATCCCAGCAGCTGGGAGTATTCTCAGTAAGGGCTCACTGGCTCCTCTCACCAGCCTACCAGCATATGGTACTCCAGTGTAGCATATGATCATACAAAATAGGTGATTTTGAGAAATGGGTAGTACAGCCATAATGCTTCATTTATTCAGCTGAAAAATACATTTCCTGCTGATAAAGATGAAGCCATGTTGAGCAGCAACTGCTTGGTATCTCCTAATTCAGCAGGTTTGGTGTCATCAGCGGGATGCTAACACATCTCTAGCCCACTCCAGCAGGGTATTTGGGTCACTCTTGTTCTGCTGTACCACAGCTACTTAGAATAGTGTAAGCAGGGAAATAACTGAGATTCCCAAATCACATGCACTGACCATGAATTTCATAAGTTGTACAGAACCTGCAACAGGAAATCATGGATTCAGAGAGTACAGTTATGCTCCTGTCCATGTTTAAGCAAAGCCCTTAATTGAAATCAGTAGTCTGTCTCATTTCTGATCCCAGAATTAACATGCAGACTGTGCATTTGTGCAAAAGCTCTCATGTGACACCAGGAATCCTCCACACAACCAGGTGTGATCATGTGCCAACAGGGAGCACTGGGGACTGGTGGGAGTGAGGAGCTGTGGCCATGCAGGTGATGCCAAGTGTATGAACCATGCACAGGTCTGTTCTGAGCAGAAGGGGAAGAGGCTGCTGCCCCTTTTGTCCCCTTGCTATGCACTTATCTGGATGGCTGTCCTATAAATCTCAATCACAAAAGCAGAACTAGAACTGTGCTCCAAGTGCAAAGTCCTTTCACAGTTTAGCTGTTGTTTATCATCTTTGAGTAATGTTAAAAGTGTACTAGCTAAGGAAAGGCTCAGATAGCTGGCAAGAGATCTAGAACCTGTGACAAATGTTGAGCAATTTTCAGACCAGGCAGAAGGAGCAGCATTACAGATTCATGCCTCACACTATTTGGTATCCACTTCCAGACTGACCATCTATGTGAAAAAAACACTTTAATCTATTGTTTAGAAATCGACCAATAACATAATGCATATGGGATGCAGATAGAAAATGGATTCAGCAATCAACAGCCAGTCCTCAGACACTGAAATATGCAATTAAACAGGTGTTTAGGGAGTTGATCTTGGATTGTGTCCAAGCTCAGCAGGGTCAGTCATCCTTGGAAAAAAACACTGACCCCACACAGCAGCAGTTTGAATTTGGCTTCAGTCTGCACTTTAGGAATGTGGCATTGTTATTTCTCCCCTTTTCTTATCAAATGTAATTATCTTGAGAAAAAAAAGTTTTGAGAAAACATGTGATTTCACTGAGTAAAAATCTACTACTGAAGAAATTATTTCTCAGTGTCCAAATAAGGAGTGGGGGAGAAGTTTGGGGAAAGTGCTCTGTTCCAAGTAATCTTGGAACTGATACCCATGTTACTGAACTTGGATGTTTAGTCCTGGCCTGCAATTATTCCTATAAAAAAATAGACATCCAATCTTTGTATTATTTTAAAATGGAGCCCTGGAGGTTATAAATGACTAAACGAGCTTCAGTGTTTGAGCAGACAGTGATTCTGGAATGAGCTTGCAGCCTTGAGCGTCTCTGCAAGAACTTTCTATCTCAAGAGCAGGGTGAGGTCCTGGGGTTGTGATGGTACAGCAGGACTAAACAACAGTCAGAATAAAATAAAGAAGTAGGACCCCAGAATCACCCACACCTCCTAGCAGAAGGGGGAAGAAGACTTTCCATGGCAAACTTTTTTCAATCTGCAAGACTTGTGCTCTCACAGCTGTCAAACTTACTGTGTTGAACTCTGTGGTGCTAATGGCTCTCAAATAATCACGACGGCAAAAATATACCCACTTTTGTCAATCGTTGATCAAAAGAAGGAAACACAGCCATAGCTACTAATGTGACCCACAGAAATTTGTGGCATGATTATCAGAATTCATTACTTAAGAAAGGAAGTCATGCATGCTAAATATGTTCCAAATAGAACAAAATGTAACAGTCCATCTGCGAAACAGCGCACATTGCCAAAAGCATATTGTCTTGGAAATCTGCTGTCCACATTGGCTTCCTTCTTGAATACAGAGTCCAAGCAGAGTTTCTCTTCTAATCGCCAAGGTCTCCGAGAATGTGGTTCTAGCTCAGAGATGATAAGTCCACATCCTTCCCTAATAGCTCTCTGTTAGGGGTTGTTACCACCTTGGCAGCCAGCAGGGAAAGGAGCTGTCATGGAGGGAATGGAATGGTCACAGCACCCTGAGCATGGACCATGCCTGTGGAGGGATAAGCATAGTCATGGGTCCCACCACCTTCAACACCAGTGGATGGACTTAAAAAGACAGTAGTCTCCCTTGTTCCTGAAGTGGCAGGTGCAAATCATCTCCTTGAGATGGAGCACCCTTGGTAAGCTGTTGTGTGGTATGTAACCACAGGCTCATAAATGGCAAAATGAAACTCATCAATATATTTATTTAACTTTTTTTCTTTTAAAAGTAGCTTTTTGTCAAGAAAGTCTTTTCCTGAAGGACTCTGGTATTGTCTCTGAACTGATGAGCTAATCTTAAGGACTTTGTTTCTTCCTGTATTCTTTAATGCATAAAGTCCTGTTTATGCACAAAATCCTGGTTTTCTGAGCAGAAGAAAGACAGTGTCTTTGCTTACAGTTTTTGAACCTTGCCTTCCAGTGGGCAGGTACTTCCTGTTCCTCAATACCTCTGCTCCTTCTCCTCTTGTCTGCTGACTTTCTCCCCTGGCTTTCCACCTCTTAAAGTCACTTACCTTGCCAAACAATCTCCTAATTTCTGCATGCCCGCTTCCCCTAACCTGCACTTTAGTACTCTCTGGGCTCTTTGATTCAACAGATTGTCTGTGGTAATAACTTGGATTCTTCCTCTTCACCTTGCTTCATGCTTCATAAAGATGCAATAATTCTGTGTGTCCTGAAAAGAAGGTGGTTGGCATGCCCAACATCTTTAGGCTGATGACTCAACATCTTCTAGCATAAGAATGTTATCAACATTTTCTAAGTTTTACATGTTTTTTCTGCAGTTACTACAAACTTAGAGGTAAAATATCTCTCACTAAATATCAATTGATTGATAAAAGTACAAACAAAAAATGAAAAGTTGCACATGTGTACATTTAAATCTTTGCAAAGGAGAAATCACTTGGAAGAACTTTACAAATTTCTATCCCCATTTTCAGTAGTTTCACTGGCCAAGATAGATCTCCTAATGGCCCAGGAAATGAAAAAAGATGTAAGGTAAGCAAAAAATCTCATGTGTGGTGGTTGTGGATATAGATAAAAATAACTAAACATTGAATGATGTTAAATCATTCACTGAAGACTTTAAGACACCACTGTGACCACACAATGTGTATTTTTTGTGACACAGTCCATAGAACCTTACACAACAATTGGTGTTTCAAGCACACTGTTTTTTGCTACAGCTTGTTTCAAAGAAGAAAATTGTTCAGGTGTAAGGCCCTAAAGTAAGGGAATGTCTACCTTGTGCTTTATTATGTTTTTCAGATGGTTAATCAGTAGTACTATTAAAGTTTGTGCCTTATTTTTAGTTTGAACTTGTCTTCTAAACACTGAATTTCATCCCATTGTCTTTTGCTAGCTTTAGTGATGATCTCCAGCTAAAAACTTTGTTTCCATTAAGATGTTTATAGATCCCAGGCAAATATACCTTGAACCTTTTCTTAAATAGATTATTAAATGAAGCATTTTCTTGCTCCAAAACAAATTTTCATGACTTGGAATCATTCTCTGGAGATTTTCTGATCTCTTTGCAATATCACTTTTTGAAGTGTTGACACAGAAATCTATTTCAGTAATTATTTTACTAATGCAACATACAGTGGTAAGAACAATTTCCTGTATCTACTCAGTGTTCTCATGTTTACGCTTGTCCTTTCAGCAATGCTGTGTCAGGAAAAGTTCACGTTCAAGTGATTATCTTTAATGACCCCAGAGTTATTTTCACGACCAACATTTTTCATTCAATATATGACCTTGCTTTTGTCTGCCTTGAAATGCACTTTCAAATTTGCCCACTATACCTAGCAAATTATTTTTTTATATAAGAGTTCTCTTCACTTTTTAGTTCTTAATTCCACCAGCTTGTTATCCTCTGCATTTTATCCCAAATGTGGAAAACAGTGGACCAAAACCAGATCCTCAGGATCCTGTAGACACTCATAGCATGATTCCACATTTATGTTTGTCTCTTGAGATTTCTGGTCTCTTAGTTTTAGCCTCTTTTGTCTGAGCAGTACTGAATATGTCTGGTCTTAATTCAATGGATTAGAGTACTGGTTTTCTTTTTATGCTGTGATTTCTTGCGATATTATTGATACAAATGAGAGTGGACTTAGTCCTGCATTCTTTGTGGACATCGATCAGTATAAAAGACCACTACATCTTCTGATAAGAATTAGCCTCTCTGGTGAGATGTGGTGGTGTGCTGCAGCTTGACATCTAGGTTTTCTCTCTGACTACTGACTATATTAATATGCTGCCCTGTTTTTTTGTATGCATGACTTTTAAATTATTTCTTTTTAAAAAAATTTATGGGCAATGAATTAAAAATTTCATTCATTGTTCTATGATATGGCTAAATTCTAAAGAATCCAGGAAGACTAGTGCTGGCTTTTACAGATAATAAAACACAAAATAAGTAATTTGCATGCTAAACACAATTAGTTCATTTATTTATTTTGACATTGTAAATGATATCTATCCAGTTACCAGGCATCCTGCCATCCATTAAAAATACAATCTGTACCAATAAAAACAAATCATCAGCACTTCACTTCCCACAAAAGGCATCCAGTCAGCCAGAAATATAAAAAAATACTTTCTCCACCCTTCCAATCCCCAAATGAAACCCCATTGCCCCAGCCACCTCACCTCTGTCAAAATGTCAAGTAAACAGAACATCACACCCCAGGGTTGCTAGACCAAACCACCACAGCCATAAATTTTTAAGACAGACACACTGAGATAAGAGAGAGGGATGTGGTTAATTTTGGAGCATTCGGGCTCAGGCTCTTGCAGCAAGAATTTCCTGACAGATGTATATGGAGATGCTGCCTACCTATTCTCTCATTCAGTCAGTAAACCAAAGATCTTTAAAACTCATGGCTTCAAGCCATGAGGCTCTGTGTTCATTCTAGGTGGTATTTCTTAGGAGGGAGAGAGCAGTGGTCTGAATGGGCTGTGTCGTTGCCTCAATATTCAGTTAGGAAGTAAAAAAGTGAATTGATCCCACTTCAGGTCAAATTTTAATTTCAGTCTGGACTTCTGCCTGAAATTCTGTCATTGGAGCTAGCTGTGGGAGCAGTAAGGTGAACCCAAACTGGAAGGGTGGATGAGAGGATATAGATGACTGCTAAGTTGATAGCACGTGGCAGCATAATCAAGAGCTGAGACACCCAGGGCCAGCATTGGCCAAGCACTCTTTGGCAAGAGAAGTTTTGAACAGGGGTCCATCCTGGCCTGCCTTCGTTTTCTAGTGTGGTTTTAAGTGTTGAACAGCTGCTCTCTCAAAATCAGGAACTTCTAAGGAGTCATCCAGAGTCACTAGTCGCTTGGGAAAATTTGGATTTATGCAAAATGACTAGGTATGATCTTTAACATCCTCTTGTTTTCAAATGTAATTTCGCAGCAACAGTCCCAGTCCTATCTGTAAGGGTAAGAAGAGGTGTAGTAGCTAGATAGCTCTTTCAATTTGCCACTGACTGTGTCAGTAGTTCTCTCTGTTTCAGTAACTGCCGGAAACTTTGAGGTTCAATGCACCATTCAGGTAGAACAGTAACATTGTGACTAGCATAGAGTTTAGCTGAAATAGCCTTTGATGACTCTGAGGTCTCCTAGTATAACATAACGCTTTCAGAATACTGACTAAGTAAAACTTTAGATCTCATTAGCCAATGTAGAGGCTGCACAAAATTTCTGAAAAAGTTGCATCTTTAAGTGTTCATATAATAGGGACTGGTTGTATTGGGCTACATGAAGAACTACAAGACAGAAACATCTGTGACCTGTTCTTGCTTCTGTCTTGTTGAGTGATCACAGGCTAGTCCTTTACTTCCATAGTCTTGAATTTCCTGATTAAAATCCAGGGGCACTGACATTTACCACCAAGTGGGACATTGCAGGGTTTCATAGTACAGTTTGATTTGTGTTCGGATAGGAAGGCTGCAAATAAAAATGGACTAATTGTGAACGGGTTCTGTATATAAGAGGACAGGCCCTGCCCTGAATAGTTTTAGGTGCTAAACAGTGAGGGAGACTGGACTACGACAGAGATTTTGTTATCCCCATTTTTCAAATAGGAGGAAGGACAGTGGAAGATGAAGAGCAAGGATGAGTTCCCACAGGGTAAATTGTCAGCACATGAGTTACACTGTGGTTGCTGCACTGTGCCGGTTCCTTGTCCTGCATGATAACTACCAGGTACCTTAGTCTGTTTTCACTGAGGACAGATCTAATTTGTATTTGCTTCCTAGTTCACCTCATGGCAATTCTTATTGTAGCACATACTGAGAAATCTAGCCAAAATCACAGATGAGGTATTCATTAACGGTAGCTATTAGTAAGACCTAGAATTGCTCTTGGGATGCAGGTAATATTTTCTAAGGATCTTGGCAATGAAAGGTACTAAAAGCAGGTTCAGTATAATGAAAACCATCCTTGGATATCCATCTGATGCTTTCATGGTACCAATGCCGAAATATCAAATATCACAATCTATTAACACCTTGAATGGGGAGCAGTGGGGTTTCTAGGGTGTCTTGCTAGCTTGCTTCACTTTAGTAACTCTTCTGTTCTCCAGCTGATTAGACTTTACTGGGGCTCAGACAACTCATTGCAGTATTTCTTTCCATGGTAAGGACTGCAACACAAGTTACGCTGGGTCAGAGGCACTCTTCCAGGGTCCAGAAAACTTCATCTCAGGGACTTCTTAGCCACATGTGCTATCCTTGTATTGAGTAGTCATTACAATTTTTTATTCTCTGAATTCATCTTATCTGCTTTGAACCTACAAAACTATTGACAATTTAGTATCATGTACATTTAGCATCACAGTTTTCCTCTAGTATTGTGTATGACCCACCACAAGGGCAGAGGTGGTACAAATGAGCTTTGAAGTGATATTCCCAGGGCATGAATACACCTAAGATTTATGTTTGAATGGGACAGAAATAAACTGTGCAACCAGAATAAGAAATTATTTACACATTATTGACTAAATGTCAGGTTGTTTCCACTTGCAATTTTCCACTCAATCAAAAATTCCCTGGGAGTATTGTGATATAGTTTCTATGGTGGTGCTTAAGTCTAATGAATCTGTTATAGACAGTCTCTGAAAGTCTTATGGCTAGTTTTCTCTGCAGTGGAAATAATGTGGGTTTGTGGGTTTTTTTCACTTTCCCTGTCAAATGTCTAGTTTTGACTTTATCAACCACGTCAGTTCTCACTGTATGCTTCACTGTGTAAATCGGCATCTCCCAGCTCTGATGTTCTTCAAGAGGATACCTAATGGTTAGCCAATTGTTGCACCAACATGTTTCTCAGTGTGCAAATACCAGCTTTCACTTAGTGAACACATGTAATGTAAATAACCCCTGGAAGACAGACTGGGATTATACCACCTGTTCAAACTGAGAAGGCTGCTTGCCAAAAATAATTGATTTGATTGCATTGACTGGGTCTGTCAGAGTTTAATGGTGCATCATGGTAAGGGGTAATCTTAAAGAAAGCCAGAGACATGTAATATAGAACTGGGTGTATGTACTCAGGCCCAAGCAAAAAGATTTGATGCTACCAGTAAAGCTGTTTATACCTATTGGTTGCATAAAACCTCATTGATGAAGTCAGTGAGGTTTTATCCAGTGCAAAATGCAGAAGTCAAGGTGTTCTGCATGGACAACTTCAGGTTGACCAGGTTTCCTAGGGACAGCAGAAACTCCACAGGTAACCTCTGTTGTCAAAAAATTTTGCGTTCAAATGGAAATATGTCTCCAATACCACCACAAAAAGTGAAAACTGGGAGTAAGCAAAGAAATCTGCTTGGTACATAGCAAAAAAGAAGAGGATTGGTGTCTTACTTTTCCGGAGTGACTGTGCTGCTGCTCATGCCACTGCTACAAAGATGACTCAGAAACAAAAATGATCCCGTAGCCACTCGTTGCTTTTGGTGAAGGATGCACATTGTACCCCTGGAAGAAATATGCACCACACAAGAGTGGAGGATCTATAGTCTTCAAGCAGTATAGCTACCACATGTGGTGGTAAGACCCTGACCCTCATTTTGTCTCCACTGTGCTTCACCTATTAATATTACTGGAAGCAGGGAGCATGGAAAATTAAAATCTCCTTTTTAAGCTCGGGGTAGGCTAGAAACAGCAGAACTGGCCAGATCCCAAGGTCCCACTCCTAAAACAATAAGTGGACATGACAAATAGAGAGCTTTTTCATTTAGAAAACACTAATGTCATTCTTATTAAATTTATGGTTAGATAAAATCTGTGTTCAGATTATGTGTGATACGCTGTATGAAGGGAGGATCTGGAAGTTTTAGCCCAATCGCAGAAGCTGAATTGAAATAGCTGAACTGAAGAACATATCTGCATGCCTATCTAGTCTAGACTTGTTATCTTACCCCTTTCCCACTTCCCCCACCATTTTGCCAACCTTCATCCGGCCAATAAATACGTGGAAACTGATTTCCGACAGAGTTAATTACCTCTAATTGTGCCACCCTTGTTATCTTACCAGCTTTGACTCACCATAAATTTCTCTGGCACAGATGTTGGCAAGATAAGAACTCTAGTCTCTCTCCAGATATATCTAATATGTATGTATTTATTTATATATCTGAACATGTTAGATATGCTGGTGTAGTAGATTGGATCAGTTATGTCATGACTGCTGGGATTTTACAGCCGACTGGCTAGGTGCCTCAGGGGCAGATACTGAGACATAATTCCTGCCCTCTGCTGCCTGCTCCAGCCCAGTGCATTTGTGAGATACTTTGAGTCATGACCCAACAAAGTCTGGGTTAATAAGAATCGGGGGGATCAAGGGAGTAGCATTGCTTGGATGACATAGTACTTCAGCAAAGGCCAGTGCACAGTATGCTGGAATAAAAAAATAGTTTAAGTATCAATAAATAAAACATAGAAATCTGAGTTGGCTGAAAAAATGACACAATTTATCTTTTGATATTTCCATTTCTGACATCTAGAGGCAAGCCCGACGCCAGAAACATCAGGGAAGAGATTGAGCAAGGAGGGATTCAAATTGAACTTCTGACTCTGAAAGGCATTTTTAATCAGTTAGGTTCCAGGGTCTTGGCTTATATAAATGTAGGAATGCTATTCACCTCCTTTGCAAAAAAAAACCCAAAAAACCCCCCAAAAAAACCCACAACAAAAACACCCGAAGGGGTTGTAATAAAAACCCAAATACATTAAAAACAATAAGGATGGTTAAAAAAAATAAAAAGAAAAGAGTTTTATTGTCAGGAAATTGATTCTAAGGAAATATACATTTTTTTTGTCAGGTAAAGGTTGATTTTGGTTGAACCTTCTGTCAGAAAAATTACAGTGAGATAATCTGCATTGGTGGGGACACGAGGTAATTTTTTTAATATGTCTGAGTTGTGTTTGTACATCTCTTGAACTCCCGTTCATCTCCTACTCTGCAGTGGGGTTATATAGCCCTTTCAGCAGCCTTTCCCTAGGGCTGAACACTGCCCTGTAGCATGAAAATCCCAGTTCAGTGACAAAGCAAATGTGGAAGTAATAAAAAGCTTGAGGTAATGTGATTCCTTTCTTGAGGAACTCTGAGAAACACTGGGTCATCTGCAAAAGGGAGAGATTTGATGAGCACACTCAGTTCTCATCTGCCATCAGACATTTATTATGAATTTTACTGTAGGTTATGGTCATATTCTCTATTCCACCATACTCTGGTTCCTCGTGTGGAGCTGGTGTACACATTGCGAGTGCAAGTCTCTGTACAGTTGGAACAATTTTTTGTTGCTGCCATTTCTAATATTTTCTTGCTGTATTTCTGTGTTGCAGATGTGGATGAATGTGCTTCAGATTCTCACCAGTGTAACCCCACCCAGATCTGCATAAACACTGAGGGGGGCTATACCTGTTCCTGCACTGAAGGCTACTGGCTGTTAGAAGGCCAGTGTTTAGGTAAAAACCTCATGCAATATGGTATTTGAGCATCTGTGTATGTTTACCTATGAATAGCTGAAATAATGTCAATAAGCATCTTTGTCAAGTACATGGTTAAACCTTCAGCTACGTGGAAACTGTCTTTCAACTCTGTAAATGCCAATGGTATGCTTGGCAGAGAGACTCCCTTGCGGAACAAAAATGTAGATGTAAATGCCATATGACTAGCATCTATGTAACATGTGGGATTTTCATATTCCCAGTCCGAAAGATTCCCTTTCATATAAGATCAATCTCAAGCATGTATACAAAAAGATTTATTCCCAAACAGGCCTGTCCTTTCCACACCATGACATTGTGGACTCAAAGGGATCAGTATTTGAGACCAAGAAACAGGCCAGTAAATCCCTAGATTCAACCAACCCTTTTGCTTGGGGGCGAGAAAAAATTACCTCTGAACTGGGTGCCATTTCGGTAGCTTCCAAGCAGTTTTATTTCGATTTTATTATTTTATTAATAAATTATCCTGTTCATCCTTTTAGCTCAGGTCTGTTGAAAAAAACATCCCTCAACAAAGAGCACAGCAAAACTTTCCAGCTCCCTTCTTCTCCAGCCCATTCCACATGGAGTGATGAAGTAGATGTTAGTTTTAGGTACACAGATAGGACCTAGGAGATAGGATACAACTTCTTTTATTTTTTAAGTTTGCTCATTATTATTTTTTTCCCCTTGGTGTAGGCTATTTCCCTGCCAGCTCTGTGG
The DNA here is from genome assembly GCF_031877795.1 of Strix aluco. NCBI lineage: Eukaryota > Metazoa > Chordata > Aves > Strigiformes > Strigidae > Strix > Strix aluco. The sequence goes on along the minus strand of NC_133934.1, from coordinate 113,735,636 downwards.
AGCTGGACTGTCCTGTCACAACACCTCCGCTGGAAGGAGAACGGGCTTTCCCTGCCCATTCATCCCTGGAGTCTCTCCAGTTATTTTCCAACCTTCTCCTCCCAAGCATCAATTCCAGTGAAGGACTGACTCATGGCTGCTTTCCTAACTAGTGCAAACAGCTGCTGTGTAACTTACCTGGCAGGGGCAGAGCTGAGTCTTGTCCCAGCTGGGGTCTGTGCAGCCATAGCTGCTTTGAGGAGTCACTGTCTTGTAGTTCCCCCTGGATATGAAGTTCACAAGCCCCTGCTTCTTAATCTCTGATAATTCCTCTTCTCTTGGGAAAAAAACTTGTGCCAGGGGTTGCATAGGCGTATGTGATGGGGTGGGAATGAGGAGGGCAGGGAGGGGGATTCTGCTCCTGTTTTGTTACTCATTTGCTTCCCCCAGTTACAGCCCAAATGAAAGGCTTGTGTGCAGCATTCAGGATATGGACATGGATCTAAAGTACTTTACTGCTTGATGGATATGACAGAGAACTGAAAGAGGGTGCACTGCTGATTTGATTCAAGTATCTGATTATGATGTTTAAAATAGGCAATAAAATTCCAGCGTTACCCACCTTAATTACAAGGCAATGCAAAGAGCTAAAAGCAGATTGTGTTTAGAGTTGCTATGTTTTTCCCTAAGTGTCAAAAAAAGTCTCAGTTTTCCATATTTTCCACTGGCCTTGGAAAAGTGACTTTTGCTGGCCTAAAGCAATAAAAGACCATTTACTGTAATCAGAGGGCTGGGTTGGGTTTTAAAGACAGGTTTTTTTGGTGCACTGTTAGTAAACCACGGTTACAAAAGGCTACATTTCTATCTGGTGTAATTATCCCAGTAAAGTTTATACAGGAGGAGCCAGTACAGCAGTGTCCACACCACCCACTCACAAGAAGAAGTCCTTACCCTCAAAATGTAGCAGCAGTCTTGAGATAACAGCCGTGCAAAAGCCAAAGCATGCATTTAAAGTAATGCATTGTGTCAGTGAAATGAGGTATTAATTTACTTAAAACCCATGTCACTTTTTGCAGGATTTGGGCCAAGCCTACTGCTGGTGTACATACCATAGCTGACCCTGGCCTTTAGGTTATCTTTCTATTTAGAATGCAGTGGGAAATAAAAGCTAGTAAGGGTAAAACTGGGTGTCAGCGTCCTTGTTATTTTACACAGAGAGAGTATTTCCAAGACTGTTGACATTTTCAGAATGGTTTCCTGATATTTTCTATGGCAAAACTGCCCCAATGAGGCCAATAACATAAACTTGAATTGCAGGATGTAACTACTTATATAACAGATTCACAACATTGGGTTTTTTTCATGGTATTACCACATCATGTAAATGTTCAAGTCGTTCAAGAATTCAGTTTCCCAACACATTTTTAATATTTAACACTAAAACAGGAAGCAGCCAATTTAGCTAATAAATAATGAACTGCTGGAATTCATGTAGATATATATGCATATGTGTGAACCATAGGGACAACACTGTAATTTTCATTTTCATGTGCACTGAAACCTGCAGTGGGAGTGATTTCACCAAAATCTGTGCCTTCCTGCTTTGCTCCTTCTCGCAAACTGACTGCAGATAATACACTTGGTTTTCTTAACTTCAAAGCTTTGAGAGTAACAATTAAAAAAATCCCCATAAATCAAAAGCCAGTTGATACCAAAGCAAATGTAAAGCCTTGGAAAGGACAACTACTCCAGGTGTTTCATTCCAGTTTGTAATCCAGGAGCAAAACTCTTCTAGCACTTTTACCATCATATGTATGTTACAGCATTTTCTTGTGCTTTTAAGAGTCAGTTGCATGTATTGCTAATTCTGCAATTCAGCCCAAGCTGCTATTTTGGCATTACATTTACTGTTTACATTTTATCGTTATAACTTGTCAGTTGGAAATTAATACAAAATGTGAATGTGACTATGTGAAAAAAAGTCTTTAAAGAATATCCTCTCTAAAAACCAAGTATTTAGTAACAAATACTTCTGCTTTTCTAGTGAGTGGCTTTGGTATATGTGGAGATAAAAAAGGTTTCTATCTTGATTCTGACAAAACTTTGCTACAACATCGGCTGTGCTTGTCCTGACGGGCTGTGCCAGCTATCAGGTACGCTGGAGGCAGCTGCTTAAAGGGACTGACTCTGGGCTCCCTGATGACATCACATCACATTAAGCTGAAGATTACAGCAATGACAGTCAGTTCACAGGACTACTGATAGATGTGAATATAAAACACATTACTATATTCTTCAGGGTAGAGATGTATTTTAACTATAAATCTGGGTCTGAACACCCGAAAGTTTGGCTGCTGTATCCATAACCAGGATGCCAGGTTATTTCTGTGTTGTTGATACTGTTGACTCAGTGTGTTTGCTGCTTTGTACTTGCATGTGAAAATGCAGACCACTCTAATTTTCATCTTTCCCATCTATAGATATAGATGAATGTCGCTACGGCTACTGCCAGCAGCTGTGTGCCAATGTGCCTGGTTCCTACTCCTGTACATGCAACCCAGGCTTTACCCTTAATGATGATGGAAGATCATGCCAAGGTACTGTGTATGGTAAACCATGGCTGAAACCTTTGGTCCCAACCCAGCTTAGTGTTTATAATGCAAGTAAACTTCCCAACACTGCTTTTGAAAATGTTCATAGGTTTGTCAGCCTGAGATATTTCTGTATTTTCACAGTACCTCAGAGGTGTACAGGTGCAACATGACCAGTGTATCAGAAGAAATATGCATGGAGGCCCAAGCCCCCTAAAATACAGAGTTAATCAATTCACTGAAATTACCAAGAATTTGAGCACTGAATTTACTTTTAAAATCTGAAGCTGTGTGACCCACCTAAGACAGGAAAACTCTGTCAGATCAGTAAATTAGATCTGAGTCTCCCAAGTTCCAGACTAGGATGCTGATCGTTAGACCACCTTTTGTTGTGATGTGCTACCTCTATCAAAGTCAACACAACCTCTTCATAAAGCCTCTCCTTAGCTAAGCAGGGAGCATTTTCCCACATGCTGCAGGAAATGGTTTGTGCTAACGATGTTCAGAAGCTGATAATGCCCTAAAAGAAAAAAAAATTGGTTTTGTCTTAGCTGTAGGTTTCCTTGAGGACTCTTCCTTATAGCATTATCTTCCTCAGGAACATCCTGCTGCATTTTGTCTCAGGTCTGTTATGACAAAATCAATTCAATGGTTTTAAAATTGCAGGATAAAGACAGAAGCATTTGTAATAAATATTTCATCCCATCTTCCATGTTATTTTTTTGATTGAAGACATTCCCAAAATGCTTCATTTCCACGCACGTTGTGTTTCCAACATGCTATTTCCAGGCATCAGCCTGAATCGCAATAAACAATACTGACTTGGTTATATTTTTTCAGAACAAATCATTCTGACTATACAGCTAATCTTTTTGAAATGCTTTACAGTAATGAATTGAAAATAGAGTTTGGGGAGAAGTCACTGATGCATTGGGCATTGGTTTCCCATAGATGTGAACGAATGTACAACCGAAAACCCCTGCACTCAAACCTGTGTCAACACCTACGGCTCTTTTCTCTGCCGCTGTGAACCTGGCTATGAACTGGAAGCTGACGGAGTTAACTGCAGTGGTAACTGTCTTTAGTTATTTATTGTTTTGGTTTCATTAATTCTGTTACATTTCCTTTTTCCAGTGTATTGTTTTGTACATGCTTTTCAAAAAGTTTTTTTCCTTGGTCCATGGTTAGCAGCAGGATAGCTGCAACTTACATGATCTTCTTTTCAGTTAAAGCACACAGCAAATACCCAGAAAAGCACGATGGAGGAGGGCTGCAAATAGTTTTAAAGAAATAAGCTGAATATTAAAAAGCTCCAGGATAACAGTAAAACATAAGAAAATGCTCTGTAATGCTGAACGGGAAGCTTTATTAGAGAAAGTAAAGTAAGGGTAGTCCTAGAACATTCTTCCATGATTAAAGAAATACTTTATATAAAGCACTTTTCCATTTGTCTGTTGAATGCATGTATTCATCTTGCTCTTACGACTGCACACTTCTGTCTAAAACCTTCCCCAGTTTCCCCTGTATGGCTCTGGCTACACTTCAGAAACAATATATGGTTTCTAAGTACAGCTATTGCTAATCTGTTCAGCACATAGCAAATGAAACTGTGCTTATGTCACTGTACTTTTTCTTCTCTTGTTTTTGTTTTTATTTTATTGCTTTATTTTAATTGAAGGCAAAACTTATTTCTGTGCTTAATGTTCCCACAGCCTGATAAAATTAAAGAATCCAGCCAATATTTCTTGGAAGGAAAAACACACTGGAAAATGCTTGTTTTTTAATTTACAGTAAACAGATGTAACATGCTGTTTCTGAGAGAGAAGACATGTGATATGCAGTATGTGTATAGATTAGTTTTTCTAAAGCTGTTTTTCCCTGCAATCCTCTGTATTATAAGAAAATTAACAAAGGCTTAAGTCTCCGAAGGGTCTTGTGCATTTAACATTTAGAGCTGCAACACCTAACTTAAGTTTTCTGCTAATGGAATTTCTGCACCTAAGTTAGACTCCTGCACTTTTTTATGTGTTCCTGAGCTAGTTTAGGGCTTGAACCAGTTAAGTTCAATGCAATGCCACATAAACATTGCCAGTACAAAATGGTGACAGAAGAGGTGGTGCTTGAGCCTCATTTATGTCTGAAAGTTAAGCCAAGAAAAGGGACTTTCCGCCACACAGACTTAGAGCAGCAAACCTTTTCTTGACAACTCTGTTCAAGAAAATGCTTGTCAAAGCAGGTCAAATTTCTTTGGATGAGCTTCTTTTACTTCACAAACAACCACTAGACATCGCTGAGGTTCACAAAGGGAATGCCTGGTTAGGAGGACACTCCTATGAGACACCCAGGATCCAGTTGTACTTCAACAGTCACTGGATTAGTCCATGGCCTAGCATCCAGCTTACCTTGAAGATGAGAGGCATTCCTGCCCCGATTCAAAGAGAGGGACAGAGATTTCAACCTGGCTTTTCCAACATTGGCATTATTTTCTAACCACAGAGGTCTTGCATGTGCACTAGATGTGCTCTGAAATGCTGACCATCTTGTGCTCCGCAGGTAGTCAGCAGAATGCCAGAAGTGTTTAGAAACAGCAAAGGTGTGCCTGTCCTGTGTGGGCTCAGCAGCAGAAATGTAGGGCCCTTGGGACTTTAAATCCCTCCAGTACTTGACAGCAGCTGAGCACAGGTTATATGAATCTGATGTGCTGGAGGTTTGAGCTAGGACACCTCGAGGGGGTGGATGATACCTCAGTCCCTTGATGGAGTCAGCCCTCCGTCCATCTTGTTTTGTCAGCAAGGTGTTTTTTCCAGCGAACTCACTGGGGCAGGTCACACAATGACAGGTCTATGTGGGTGTAGAGTTCCTTTCATCTCCCTTTTGATAATGTGGTTGCAGCCGTAAAGCCACTTTAACATATTTGGACTTCAGATACTTTCCAATCCATCTGCACAAAACACCAAAAGTGGATAAATGGACTGAGCCCAATTTAGAAGAAAGGGAAATTCAGTCTGAAGAGTAAAAGTGATTTGCCTGAGAGAGCCAACATGTCAGAGCTGGGAATAAGAACTTGGGAGTTCCTGGCTGGGGCTCTGGCCTTTGTTTCTTTCTTCCCCTGAACAGGGAAATAAGGAAATGATTAAATGCAGCCTCCCTCAGTCTAGCGCCTTTGCATGTGTTTTCCCCTCAGTCAGCCATGCCTCCATGTGCAGCTCTGAAGTTCATCTTTCTTGCTGGAGCACAGTTCTGCAGAATACAATGACTGGTCAATTCATGAGTGGAAGAGGAAAAGATCACAATTTCTGCTTTCAATCAGAGATTTGACAGGCTGCTTAGCTTACTGGGTATCTGGGAGATGGCTGGGCCTTCCAGTAGGTCTGACCCAAGCTGGGATGAGCTCTGTAGTCTTGCTGGAATGCCTTGGAAGTAACTGGCTAGAGGCTAAGAAACATAAAACAGCCGGGGCTGGCTGCAGGAGTTCTGCTGGGACCCATGTGGCCCTGGGAAAGGGAAGTTTTCTCTCCAGAAAAAAGAAAAAAAAAAAAAAAAAGAAAAGAAAATCACTGCCAAGCTTCTCCTTTCAAATTCCAGTTGCAGCTTCGTATTGGAGTAGCTCTATCTCTGATGGAAAACAGAACTGAAAACATGCCCAACTGGTGACAGGTATTCGAAAAGAAAAATAAATAAATAAAAGCCACACATTGTGTTCCGCAGCAGCTTTGGTTTCCCTAGGAGAAAAATGTTTAACCAAGAACTTATTGTATAGCATTTTGCCAGGTGGCTGCAGAGCTCTAGGGAGTTGGAGAGTGCCAACCTCCAGCTGGGGTGATGGGCATGTAGTCTGGATAGCCACCTGCCTGTGGGACTGCTCTTTTGACTGTAAAGCCAAAGACACTAAGCTTTGTTTTACCACTGCAGATATGGATGAATGCAGCTTCTCAGAGTTCCTCTGCCAGCACGAATGTGTGAATGGGCCCGGTTCTTACTACTGTATCTGTCCTTCGGGCTATAACTTGCTTGACGATAGCAGAAGCTGCCAAGGTAAGAACATTCCTGTGCTGATTAAGACCCGAGGGGACCAGAAAATAGGTCCTGTGTCTGGAAAGAGGTTTTCAAGAACTGAGATGCTTGGTCTTGGCATTGCACAATGAAATACTCGTAGGGGCCAATTATGTAATTCTGGTAAGAATGTCATCATGTGAATAGTCCCACTGAGGTGAATTGGTGTGTTGTTGTAAGTAAGACTTTACTGGCTAGGAAACAGCTATACAGGAAAGCCCTCAGATGCTCTCCTCTCCTCTCTGCTGCGCGTCTCTCTTTAGTTTTCCCATTCTCTAAGGTCAGAGAGCTTGAGCAGCCAATTTATTTTCTATTTTTGCAGCACTTAGCATATGGGAACGCTCCAATAAGCAGAAATGAATGGAGTAAAAACTGATCTTAAAAGAGGGGCCAGTTATCAAAAGGCCACTTTCATGGTGCAAGAGTGTTGTGAATTTTGGGGTAATTCCTTAAGATGGAAACCAGTTTGTAAGAGTGGTGTCTTGCACATGTTTCCCTGCTTTAACCTTTCTCTTGTTTCTTGTGTTTTAGATATCAATGAATGTGAAAACAGAAACTTCACCTGCACTCCACAGCAAACGTGTTTCAATATCCCAGGAGAATATAAATGTTTAGACCCAGTAAGATGTGAGGATCCTTATATCCAGATTAATGAGAAGTGAGTAACATACCCACAGCCACAAAAGCAAATTCTATCTGTATGAAGTGTATCTAGAGTGAACGAAATAAGCTGCATTTTCCCAACACAGTCATGAAGTGTGTCTAGAGAGTTATACATACATGCTGTTGCTGCACTTACCACTGGTAAGCTTTATAAAATAATAAATTGCAATTCCTTACCAGGTCACCAGGTGGGATATGATATGATATGATATGATATGATATGATATGATATGATATGATATGATATGATATGATACTCAGATGTGTGGGAAGTTAGACTGGAAAAACATTTATCAGTGAGTACAGAAAGCAGCAAGGTTTGTTATGTAATAAGAGACGTTTACTTACATTACTAACTGACTTATATGTTCGAATGCAGCCTGTTTATTAGTGTGACTATTTCCTGTAAATATTGACTAGCTTATGTCTAGGAAGTACTTTAAAACATTAGATGATAGTTATAGCAGGATACAAGTAGTTTCCTGCTGCTTAAAGGTTAAAAGTGCTGAAAAGTCCACAAACTGAAATTGGGTATGTCTGGATAGGGCTGCAAGCACTGTTGCTGTCTAAATTCGGAATTATTTGAGCAAGCAAAAAAATAAATCCCACGTTTCTAAAAATCACTTGTTTCTTTTCCATTTTTGTAGGTATTTGCCTGGGGCTCAAAAAATTTCAGCTCCAGACAGATCTCTGTATATTGCAGCCCACAGTATTTCATCCATAGTGTTTGCACTAAACCCAATTACTTGGGATTGCTTAGTAGCCTAATGTATTTTATAGAAAGGCGAGTGATGAAGAATCAGCTTCTTTCCATTATAATTTATTCATGTCTTTACACTGTTTTCTGAACTAGGGCAGCTGAGGAGTAGACACGTTCTGTTCTTCCAGTTCTGGGTTTACCTAACTTCAGAGGTGGTAGAGTCTTAAACTGGAATTTGAAATATCTGAAGCTTCTGTATCTAAATTACCCAGAGGCCAACTATAGAGTCCTCACAGATCAGCCTGCACCAGAACTCTTGATCTCTGAGCTTTGTGTTTGGTGGCTTTGGCTCATGTCTAGATATGACTGCATTTAATTTGTGGCATATGTCTAGAAGTGGTCAGTATAAAAGCCAAGTGAATTCCTTGCATCTGTGTTTTCTGTGGAAGGAATTGGGTGTTTGTAATGCCAGGAGCCTTTTTATGGGGGACATGCCAGATGAACTGTCTGAAATTCGTGTCAGTAGGGGAGGTTACAGAAAAAATAGGCAAAAAGACCCAACTCTTCCAGTAAATTCCCCGACGTGGCTTTTATAAAGGGACATCCTGCCTCACAACTTTATTAGAGTTCTCTGAAGAAATCAGCAGCATGTGGCTAGGGCACATGGGCTGATGCAGTCTGTTTGGGTTTCCAAAGGCTTCTGAAAAGAACTCCACATAAGGTTATTATGGAAATTAAGCAGACATATGTAAGAGAGAAGTCCCTGGCACAGAAGAGTAAGAGGTTGAAAGATGAAAAATAAATATAGTATTAAATTGTCAGCTTTCACAGTGAAGTTCTGCAGAGGTCTGAGCTGGACCTACTTTGTCCAACGCATTTGTAAGCAACCTGGGAAAAATAATAAACCATGAGATGGGCAAAGTCTGCAAGACAATCTGAGGACAGTAGAGAAAAGGGTGCACAGAAAAGAAATGCAGAAGAAGCCTCAATGACTGTGGAATAAAAATGGCAGATGAAATTCAGTGTAGATGAATGTAAAGTAAAAAGACAATCCCAAATTCACAAATTAAATAGAGAACTGATCTGATCATAATCTGTCCAAACTGAGATTTGAGGGTTGTTATAGATAGTTGCATGATCTCCAATACTCACTAGAGGTCAGAAAAACAATCTGAATTTGAGGTGTTAATAGGTAGAGAATATCCTTAGAGCATGTGCCCTTGTGTGCCCATATCTTCAAGACTGTGCAATTCCTTCCTCTCCTCTCAGAAGAAATATAACTGGACAAAGGTTCACAAAGAGCAATGAGGATGATCAGAAGTATGGAATAGCTTCCTTGTGAGAAACAACTAAGTTAGCACTCTTCAGCCATGAACAGGGTCAAATATGAAACCCTTGCATGAGGAGGATGAGCAGGGATTGACTGGCCACTCACCTTTCAATAGAAGAACTGGAAGCATCAGATGAAGTCAGCAAGGGACAGTGCAGAGAGAGGTGAAGTGGTCTGTGGATGCCAAACGTTCATGGGGGTGTAAGGGGAAGCTGACAAGCTGATGGATAAGAAATGCATTAAGGGATGATGAATACACACCTTTGTTTCAAGAATTTCCTGAGTCACAAACAATTGGAGGCTGTTGGTGGAAGTCTCATACGCTTTACTTGGTACCCTGCTCTTCCTTAGGGCTCTCTATTTGATGCTAGAGCTTTGATTTGATCCAGGATGTCTCACTGTATGTATTCGTGTAGTATATAAAAGCTTGTTAAACAAAAAATACAACACTTATGTAGCATCATTGGTGAAATGACCCAATAATTGATGTTATTTTGGGGACAGTTCAGTTTAAACTACTATCAGGACAAACATGTATTGGATAGTCTACACCTACAGAGCTGCTTTAAAGAAAGTACAGATTTTCGAGTAATCTAAGGAGACAAAGTATGCCAAGATATTTTGGCCTAGAAGACAACAAAAAGAAGGCAGGGATATAGGTAGGCCAGTAAATACTAAAAGTGGGAAAATTCATTACAAGTTTCATTGATTCTTTTAGCTGGCCGACAACATTATTTGTTTATTTATTCAGGCAGCTGTAATTTGCATATAAAGAATCAAATATTACAGCAATTTGTAACCTCTGATGACAATCCTATCTCTGACACTTAGCCGCTGCATGTGTCCAGCTGAAAACGCCGGCTGCAGAGATCAGCCATTCACCATCTTGTACAGAGTGATGGATATGGTGTCCGGGCGGTCTGTGCCTTCTGACATTTTTCAGATGCAAGCAACAACTCGCTACCCTGGAGCCTATTACATCTTCCAAATCAAATCAGGGAATGAGGGCAGGGAATTCTACATGCGGGTAAGTCTGGTGCTCACTGAGAGAAAACATGGAGTATCTTCTTGTTAGCTGAATACCCTTCTGATAGCAGAACTCAGTTTTTAATTAATATCATTTAAACCTTCAGTATGAGGCATTTTTACAGGCAGACATGCAGAGCAGTGTGCTGATCTGCAGGGGCTGCTGGCTCTTTCATGAAGGTAACCTACCCAAAGCAAACATGCTTGTTCTATGAGACATTAAGTTCGCGAAAGTCCGGGGCTGTGCCCATGTCTAAGAATAGCTCAGGTCTCCCATGCTCAAAAGACACTATTGTGCCAAACTTTTTCTTGTTTGAAGGACAATCAGTAATTGTCACTGAAAGAGTCAACAATTCTTGTTTGTTTTATTAAACTATTCACTGGAAATTGAAAAACCTGAAAACCAAATGTAAGGAAACCCCCCTCTTTAGCCCAAAACTTGACTTTCTCAGTTCTTTGCTTTCATTTGTTATGAATTTTTTTCACTGAGAACACATATTTTATGTAGACACTGTTAGAGAAAACACAACTACTTTTTTTTTTTTTTTTAAATCTGAATTTTCTTCAAAAGATATCTCTGTTCCCCAGTCATTTTTACTGCACTCCTGACATGCAGGGGTGATGTCTGCACGGAATGAGGCACAGCCACCAGGCATCGTGGCATTTAAGGCTGATCATAAGTGATGTTCAGTGACTATTGGTAGGTGTTCCCATACCTCACAGAAACCAGTAGTGTGATAGATTCCAATACACATTTCTCCTGACAGCCTCAGATTCTCACTGCAAAAAAAGGAAAATGTTTCAAAATCCTGAAATGACACATGGTCCAGGAACGATCATTTACATCCCACAAGAGCTTTCCTGTTGCAAAGTCATTACTCATCCCACTGACCTTTTCTCCTCATCTGGGTCAACCCACCAAGTGCTAAGGCTCCAGCGACCATCATTGCTGCTTGAGTCTGCTTGTTTTCTTTTATTTATTTATCACACCCCCATTCATTTGTCACCTAAAACACTCCACTTGCACAAGCTGTCCTTCTCCCTCTGCTGACAACAGCACTGTCCCTGTGCCAGGTTGGTAGCCAGTGGTTGGTGCCTATTTGCGGCTTTGGGAAGAGTGGGATCAGCAGGCAGGAAGGGAAGGGGTGCTGGGGAGGAACCGGGGCCCAGGACACTGCTCCCTGGGGGCTGAGGCACCAGCACCCACAGCCCAGCCCAGGCAGCCCACCCAGCTCCTCCTCACAGATTTGTCAGGCTGTTCTGGTCAGAGGTAACACAAATGCTCAGTTTCGTGGTACAACAGGTCCTGCTTTGTGTACATAAGTTTCTTCTGGAAAACAAGTTGCATTTGGTTTTAACGTCAGAAGCTCTGATTTTCAAAAATTTCATAATCCACCGTTCCAGCCAGATACTTCAAAAGTCTGCTTCCACTTACTAAAAGACAGATTTTTTGAAGTGCATTCACATATTTAAAGCTCTCTTCAGAGGGTAAGGTTTTGTGATGTTAACATATGCAATTATACAACAAACCCTGATTCTGTTCACATAGGAACATCTGTTCTCCAAGCTCTGTTAATATAACCCCTTCTTGGTGTTCACTGCTTCAAAGTAACAGTGTTCTTTACATCAAACAAAATAATATCTCACAAAAAAGAAAAAAAGGTGGCACCACTTGTTTATACCTTAAATCCATGTTTTCATTTTTTCCATTTGGACAATAGTAAATATCTATGTTCAATAGTTCCTTTTATGTGCAGGAGTCCCAAAGGCTTTACAAACTGTAGAAGGTGATAGTTCATAGAAAGACTGAAATGGAACCAAACGCTGAAATGAAGCTATTTCTCCCATGAATTAAAGTAGTTTCAAACAATGCAACAGAAAACTGTTATTTTGGCTGCTTGAAGACCATAATTAGACAATAGTTTTCAAGAGTCGTTTTTGAAAATCTCACCTGCTTTCTCTTGTTTTGTGCACAGCAAACGGGACCGATCAGTGCTACTCTGGTGATGACCCGGCCTGTGAAAGGGCCCCGTACTATTCAGTTGGACTTGGAAATGATCACTGTTAACACCGTCATCAACTTCAGAGGAAGCTCTGTCATCCGGCTGAGGATATACGTATCACAGTACTCCTTCTAAACCTTGAGTTTGTGCCCTGGAAACACTAAACTAAAAGAGACGGTTCCTCCTCTGCAGAACTCCCTCCTCAGAAGCCAGTACGTATAGCAGCTCTAACCAAATCAGTATTTCCACAGACCCGGAGACCTATGCCTGTCTGAGGAGGGAGGCCTCTTCATGCACAGACCCTACCAGGATGCAGCCATCTGAAGATGTATTGTCAGCAGATCCCATATGATTCTCTATGTGGTCATATATTTTAAGGACTCTTCTTTCCATTGTAAACACTTCTAGAGTATGAGTCTATGTTTGAAAGACTGTGAACCTTTGTAGCTCCGAGGCTGCTTAGCAAAAAGCACCAGAGAAACTGAGGAAAAAGCTGGCTTTTGCAATCTTGCTTTTTTTTCATTATAAATGGAAAGCAGACAAACAAGCAGAAACAGAAACAAAAAGCCACCTATTGAAACAAGGGATCTCAGAAGTGCTAACTTACATTCCAAATTATCTCTGGAATTATCAGTCAGTCACTTTGTCTCAATTCACCCTGCATTTGTCTTAGTTTCACCTATTTTTCTTTGATTCTATTTTATAGTTAAAATTTATTGTAAATTCATTCCAAAATACATGTTGTACTATGTAATCTACTTTCTAAAGAAGTGTCACATGTTTGGGTTCCTTCCTGTATTAAATCTTTCTATATAACAGAGTTCATAGAAATCTATCACTGGATGGTATGTTTCACAATATTTAGGATGTTATGCTTATTTACACCCAGGCTCTTTGACACAGGTCTCCACTGCCAGAATATTGTCCAGGGACTTTAGACCAAATAAGAATCAGAACTTTATTCTTCCTTGTTTTCCTGAGTGTGATAGTTGCAAACAGTTTGTAATGGTTATGAGGTAGTGATATTAATTCTGTAATTAAGGCTGCAACTAATCTCCTGTTCAAAGACAACTCAGCTCAGACCCGTCCAAATTCCTTCAGAAAAAAATTAATTGTTCTGTTCACGTGCAGTCTCACTCCAATATTCCTAACACTGGGGAAAATAAGCTGAAAAGGACGTGGACCAGTCTCATCGTTCATGCCTCTGCCACAAAGCAGATCCCACTATATCAGTACCCAGACCTCAAACAATGGGATCCCATAGTTTCCATAGGCAATGTCTTCTCAGGTATAACTGCTGTAACCAACAGAAAGTTTCTCCTAAAGTCTAATCTGAATCTCCACTGTTGTAATTTAAATCCCTTGCTTTTTAGCCTACTTCCAGTAGAAATAGAGAACAGTTTATCTTCCCCTTTGCAGCAGTCTTTAACATGTCTGAAGACTGTTGTCATGTCTCCCCTCAGACTGTTCCTCTCTAGTCTAAACAAACCCAATTCTTTTGGTCTTTCCTCATACATCACATTTTCTGGACCTTTGATCATTCTTGTTGCTCTCATCTGGATTGTCTCCAGTTGGTTCACATCTTTCTTGAAGTGCAGTGCCCAAAACTGTGAAAAGTATTCCAGCTGAAGCCTCACAGTGCTAAGCTAAATCTATATATATTAGGAGTTTGAAAAAAAAATAATTGTATAGTTCGGAGGTATAATGCTTACCTTGTTGAAGCCACTGGCTCTTTGGTCTTTTATTTTAGTAGGGATGAGGGTTCATATGCCTTGTTCGTAAATTTCTCTGAAGCAAGTTCTTTTGCTTCTTCCCCCTGCTTTTTCCTTATTGCCTTATTTGCTCTCCAACATCGCAAGGGCAGGAAAGATAACCTTTGCTTCATCTTTCTGATGACTGGAAGTGCTTAATGCTACTTGGGAAAAGGAGTTTTTGAAGACTATAATGCGAGTAGGCTGGAGTAGAATAGAAGCTTTATGGGAGGTCTTCATTAAAATGGAGTATTAAATGGGAGAATACAGACTCTGAAAGTTATCACAACACAGACTGCATGACACAATCAAAACATTGACTCTCTTGTTCCTAGTAAGCTTTGTTAGTCTGGAGCTGGCTTTCCCTAGCTTTAGTAGAGACTCCGCTCTTTTTACTTGTACTCAGTTTGAAGGAAGCCCTGATGCAATGGCTCACAGCAGTGAAACACTGAGTTGAGTGTGCTTTAGCAGCTTCCATTTCTTAATGGTTTAAAGTTTTCTCCATGCTGCTACAACATCCTGGGATCCTGTGGCTCAGCGCTCTGTACACAGGCTGTCCTTTATTGTAAAAACAAAAAAGCTGGAGCCTGACTCCAGGGTTTAGTGGGCCAAGCTGAGGGCAAGAAGCCAACAAGTTTTGTGAGTAGTCGACTTCGAGGAGATAAATGTAGAGGAAATGTGCAGAGAAATATCAGAAACAAGAATATGTTTCCTGAGTGTATCATGGCTGTTCGTATACCACAGTCTTGGAGGGGAAAATAGAGATGACCAGGAAGGAGGAATGCTAGTTTATAACCATGGGGCTAAAAGTGCTCATTTGTCCCAGATAATGGAAGTGAGATGTGGGAAACAAGCAGGCTCTGGTGGCCCAGAGAGCAGACAAGGGACAGGTATTAAAGACATTAAACTCTTAACATGCTGAAAGTTTTCCCAATGCTTAAAAGCCCCTTTTTCTCCCTTTTGTGCCCCTATGTTATGGCTTCTTCATGCCTAGTTGAGGCACCCTCTCTCTTCCTGCCATCACATCACCACCTGGAGAGGAAGCCCACCCTGTTAGACATCAGACAGTTTCTCACTTCTGGGCTGTTCTCCCATGGCCCCCACATACCAACCTGATTTAACCCTCATTTAGAAACATCAAAACCCAGAGGAATTCCATAACAAAACACTTAGTTAAAAAGAGTAAAGCTTGAATGCTTGGTTTTAGCAGGGTCCAGAAAATACTCATAAAACAATATTACACTTTCTATATAAACATTCTGCGCCTTAAATAAAAAGTGAAAAGTCTGGAAACAAAGGAATTCAGCCACTTCTCAACCGCCATAACATCTTTCATCACTCACTATCACTCCAGCCAACTTTTACTTTGCCAAAATATATGCCAATCTCAAAATAATAAATTACTAGCAGTTTATAACATCTAAACTCTCCATTTCCTAGTCAGGGGTCTGTTTCCAATAGACCATCGCAGGCTTGTATATTACAGCAATTCTCACCAAATAAAAAAAAGGACTATGCATGTCAGATTTTTACAGCATGAAAGTTACAAATGCAAACTTGCAACTGCTGTATACATTCACATTCTCCTGTGAGGCCAGGCCTCCCTAAAAGCTGACAGAATTCGAGGTCTGCTCAGAGAAGGATTCTTTAACCTATTGCAGAGGATTTTCTAACACCAAGAGTTTTACCATATGGTTAATAGATAGTATTCCAGCCAGCACCTGATGGGGGCACTGATCCTGGTCTGGGTACGTGTGCCTTCCCTCTGGCTCTGCTCTGACATGCTTCTCTGTACTTGCTCAGGGTGGCAGAGCTGTTCCCTGGCTGAGCTGGGAAGGGACAGCTCTTTGCCTCTCCTGCCTGTCTGTTTAAATGGAGGTCCTCAGGAAAAGACTGCCTCTCACTATGTGTTTGTACAGCACCTATTGCCAGTGCAATCATTAGAATAAAAGTAAACAAAAGCAGAAATGGCAGTAATCTTTGATACAGATCACAATGATTGGGAAGGAAAATCTAATCTGATACATGAACCAAGTGATTCATGCTAGTCAGGTTAGGTGTCAGAGGGAGAAGAATGCCAAGAGATGAAAGATCCAGTGCTGTAGAGCTGAATGGGTCCTATCATCTGGCTTGACTTTGAGATATTTTTAGGGGATTGATTTTTTGGACACAGACAACAAAATGTTATTTCACCTAAGAGTTTGCTGGATCCCACAAAATGGCTTTGCAACTTGTGCTTCTCTGACAACAATAACTTTGTTGAGAATAACTAAATTGCTTTGAGTACCTGGTGACCCACCATCACTGAGTGTAGTGTCCAGAATCATTCACACAGAGCTTTCTGCTTTTCAAGTTGGGGGCCTGTACTCATATTTACGTTTTTTTGGCTCAGCTTTTAGAAGAGTCAACTTTCATTGTCTCATAAACATGCTATCAGCATCAGCATAACTTACATACTCATTTTTCTGTCTGGAGCAAGCAGAGGAATAGAATCAGTACAGTTTGGAGTCATTCAAGTTCTCCAGTCTGGCTTATTCACAGATACGCTACTGAGTATCTTCCATAGCATGTAGCTGTATTAGAACACAATGAAAATTTCATAGCACAGAGATGTTAAAAAACAAAAAAGTATGCCCTAATGTTATTCAAGCCTGACAGGCACTATTGTTAAAATAAATCTCTATCCTGGATGGACAAGACCCTCAGCTGGTGTTAATTTGCATGACTCTGCTGCTCTTTAATGGAAAGATAAAAAGTATCCTTAGGATCTTCCTTGTCTGTGTGTAAAGCACTGTGCATGTATCAGTATCCAAGGAGAATTCACAGAAGCTAGAACTAGCTCTGTTAGTTGTGGGTCTGCATTTGGAAGTCAAAGAGTTGTAAGATAATATGGCACAAGCAAATCGTGTTTCCTCATCTGCCATGAGTCCAGGCAAGTGACTTACACCCGTCACATTTTGTTTTTTCAAGTCTTTGAAACTTCTGAATATTTCTGAATGGTTCAACCCCAAAGCAGGTGCTATGCATGAAGAGTGAGGCTGATAGTCATAACTAGACTTCCAGGGATTCTGCAGAAAGCGTGCCCAGAAAGGTGACCTGTGCTGGAGGGTCAGTGCCATAGGGAGTGTAATGGTCCAGAGGTGTTTGTGCAGGAATGTCTCTGATGCTGCAGCTGCCTCTTTCATCACCTGTTTTAGTGCAGAGTGCATCTGATGTTTGTAAGTGTGTACATCAGAGGTGGAAATCTCACTTACTCCAGTTCTTAGTTCAAACTTCTGAGATCCCTCTAGTGGTTTCCATTAGCCAAACTCTGTAATTCAACTAGTATTGGTGAAGTCACACAAGGAAGAGGTTGGGTACACCATCAAGTGAATAATGATGCATTAACCTTGATGTAAGAGTTGAAGAATGTAGCTGGGTAGCAAAGGGATCTTTAGAAAACACTTCAGCAACCAAAAATGCCAAAAATATTCAATCTCTTTCAATTCCCTCGTGTATCCCAGAAGTCACTCATTCTCCCTTTTGAGTTTGTCCAGGACAAGTGATCTCATTATGGTCATGCACTGCAAGCACGTGCTGAGTGAGCTCCACTTCCCCTCTAGCACTACGTAACATTTTTTACTTTGCTTTTTGGAGATCGGTTGTAGGCTGTGTCTCTTCTAGGCTCTGACTGACCTCAGCTGCTTCTCTCATAGCCAAGGCAGATCTGTTATTTCGCTTCCAGGTTCCTCTGTACCCACCATCTGTACAACAAGCTCTTCATGTATTTCACTGGAAATGCAGGCACTGCTGTTGGCCCATCTGCTGCTTTTGTATGCCTCTCCCTCTGCAATGTCAGTAGGCACACTTACAGCAAAGTATTAGGTCTGAATGGCTGAAGAGACTGCCCAGCCTGCTGGCAGAGCTTGGCTTCACAAAGAGTATTTGAAAAAACCCACACACACCACCAGTTTTGAAGGCAATAGATCCTCTTTTAGCTTCTGGTTAATCACTTTTCTCCTGAAATTGTGTCTGTATCATGCTGGCTTGATAGTCTCGAGGCTTTTTAAGAAGCCTGATAAGGACATGCTTATGCAATACATCCTTAGGCTCTTCACACCTTGGATGATGTTTTCCCAGTTTGCAAACAGAGTATTTGGCCCAGTCAGACAGAGTGCACTGTGATCCCCACTATGCTGAAGTCAGTGATTGCTAACCACCTTACATCAGGTCTGGATTTAGCCCAGGTTTATTTTAAGTTTTGAATCTCAGTGTCAGTGGTATAAATGTAAACAGATATGTATTATTTTTACAGTAGAGCTGAAAGATTGTTTCCAGTAAATAAACAGTAGTATGATTGCAGTATCTCTTTCTCTGTGGGCACTATCTTTGGGTACTTTTAGACTTCCTGAGATGTCCTTTGACACTGCAAAATTTCCTCTGGTATTTCAAGCCATTCATTGACATGTTTTCATGAATGATTCCTCACCCCTGTTCTTCAAAGGCCAACCCAGGCACTTGATTCTACATATTGTTAAAACATCAAGCTACACACAAGTCTTTGCAGAGTCACAGCTCATAATTCATTCATAGAAATTGTTCCTCTCTGTAACCTATAAGGGATTATGTTGACTTCCTTGAGATTCTGCCATGTACAGAGTAATGCATGTGCATGTGTTTTTCAAGACTGGGACCTTGTCTGGAGATTGTTCATCAGCAGCTTGCTGTAAATGCTCTGTGTTCAACATGTGAAATCATAGCTACAAAGGTTAGTTTTGACAAAATCCTCAAAACATACGGTGTTTCCTGGCTGCCTACACATAATGCAAACATAATTCAAAAGTCCAGCACCAGAGTTCTCCAGTATTCATAAGAAATCACTCTTTTTAAGAAACATTTTGGTTAGTAAACTAATTTTGTAGATTATGTGAAATGCAAACAAAGAAGCAGAAGGCCTGCCAAGATAACACAGATTTGCTATTCAAATCAGTATCCCCAAGAAAACCTGAATCTAGTTCATAATTTAAAAATATTTCTTTGGACTCTGACATCTGACGCCATTTGGGTAGGAGAGGGGGACAGAAAAACTGGCTGCTTCCAAAACCATGGCAGGTGCTCCCTGGGCTCCTACAGAGATCAGAAACACCTGTGAACACAAGCGTACACCCCAGGTCAGTGAGGAAGGCACAAAACTCATAGAGACATGTCCTCAGCTGGAGGGGAGATACCTTCATTGCCTTCTTAATATTGTCAAGTGGAGATTTACCTCATAATGTATATAAAATTTCTCACTGTGTTTATACATTTATGGAAAATTTTAAATGACAGGGCCAAGCTCTTGCCTACCACATGCATGCTACCTGCAGCAAGCTCTACTGTATCTCTCTGCTATTCCCCAGGGCTGTGCTCACTTAGAACTACCCAGTCTGATTTGCTGTGAGTTACAATGGTGTAAGTGACAGCATTTGGTTCAAACCAGTGTAAAGTCATTCCCATAGATGAAAAAAGAGAATTACTGAGGGATAAAATGACAATTGAACCAGAAAGTTAATAGAAAAGAGCTTGCTCGTTAGTTAACCTTCAGTGTTTTGTTATGATATCATCACTATGGACAAAAATAATCAACCAGAAATGCAAAATATTATAAAGGAGATTATGTCCTTAGAAAGATAAGTGCCCATGTAGCCTATAAATAGCTCTGGAATGAAGACATCCCATGCAACATCTGGCAAAGGAAGAATTCACTTTTTGAACTCCATCATCCCTGTCTCCCTCCAATGGGACTAAGCACAGTTGATCCTTACCAGGATGCAGATGCAATGGGTGGCTGATGGGTGGGCCAAGGAAAAGGCAGGCATGGCCAGAGGCAAGGAAAGGACAAACCAAGATAATGTAAAAGTACTAAGGAATGCTCTCAGTGTGCAGGATCTCTGAGGTAAGTCTCTCTCCTGCTGTATGAAGTGTTTTAGCTTTGCTTGGGCCTTTGAAAGACAGAAAAGTGCTAACAGTCACCTCAATAAAAATAGGAGGGCAGCATTCATGAATGCAGCATCAGTTTTCAAAAAAATCATGCTGCCCTGGCCAATCTGTCACCTAATGAGATGCACTGGACACCAGAAGCCTATAAGCACAATTTAAGGTATAGCACATATAGCACCACCTTATACCAATAGTTTCTTCTGCAACCTGTACAGATGCAGGGAGAAGGACTCACTGCTCAGCACAACAGATGCTCCATAGAACTTCTGCTTCTGCCTAAACAGTCATTTCCCTAACTCTTACTTGCAGGCTGTCCAGCTTAGTAATCATGTTATATTTTGTAGTCTTCATTCTTTTTCGAAGAGGAATACTGTAATTTAAAATGGATGGTTTCAATGTCCCTTGTCCTGCCCCTTTAACCTATAACCATTACTTCATTTGTGGCAGAAAATGAGCTTTTAATTCTTGTATTGTTTTACAAATTGTGAACAATTTACATTGAATACACCAGTAGGGACTATTTTAAAGCTTTTTTAAAATAAAAAATTATATTGCTAACAAAAATGATAATTGAATTCTAGTCTATTTTGATCATTGCCCGGTTTAGTGGTGATCATATAGGATCATTGCAAGCATTCATGGCAGAATCATGTAACCCCTTTGCAAAGCAAGTTAAACAAGGATCAATGATACTGGTGCATCTATTGGTCATAAACACTAGTAACATATATACAGTAGCAGAGAAAACTTCAAAGCAAAATACAATTCTTAGGAGGCTAATTTTCTTTCACAGTTTTTATGTTGTAAACTTGCCCATACTTGGAGGTACACGTCTGTATTTTATCTTAATTTCCTGATGGGTTTATGCATGATAAGGCTCAAATTAACATTTTGTGTAATACTATTTCATCTGTGTCAGGAGCTGGACATATCTGAGGCATTTCTTTCCCCTGCAACTCCAGTGAAGGTTGGAAGAGGTCATTGCTTCTGGCGGTAGTGTTGGTTCCCTTGCCCAGTTCCCCCAAGCACCAGCCATGCTTTACCCAGCACATGTTCAGAGGTGTATGGGAGGGTGTACAGGCTGCATGCTGCAGCCTTGGAGGCGTTCCTGGACGATCCCAGGAGATGAGCTCTCCTCCCAGCCTGACACAGAACCAGTTGCCCTGGGTCTTGGAGGCGCAACATGGACCAGTGATGGCAGGGGTTTGTGCAGTCAACATGAGGCTATGGGCAGAATTTGACTTAGCTCTGAAGAATAAACTTGTCTCCTTAATAAGTAGTGTTCATATAAGATCATTTAGACTGAACTGGTTTCATCATACATAAATCATTAACTAGTAGCTAGTTCTCACTCCCACCTGCACCTACATAGCTTGTGACTTCAGTACGTGAAAGGCTTTTCCACCCACACCACACTCAATGACCCATGCCTAATGGGCTTTGGCTGTTTATTGGTTGGGTTTGTGTTTTGCAGATGGAATGTTCTTATTTCAGCACATCACAAGGGCAGCCAAGCCTGGCTCTGGTTTGCTTTGTGGGAAGTGAATGAACTTATGTCACACAGTTGTCCCCCCTATTCTCATCACTCAAGTAACTCACTGCAGAAGTGAGGTAGGTAATATGCCATTCACTGAGTTTGTGATGATTTACAAGCCACTCAGAAAGCTGATAAAGATCTCTATAGCTGTTTTGAACTCAAAGGAACTGCTGCTGCTCATTTATAGTATCATGAGGGCATGTCAGTTCCCTCCACTGCACTGCAAATGCATTAATTCACACAGTCAAGAAAAATTACACTGAAACGGACACACATGCAAAGCAAAAGAGAGGCCAAGTGCAGGAACGTTGGGCTGCAAAATTTCAGGAGAAGCAAACAACTCTCTAGAACCGCTCAAAGAAAATGAGAAAGTAGGTCTTTGACCCATGATCAGACTTCTGGTTCTTCAGTCCCCACTGGGATGCCTTGGTAGAAGTGGCCTGACCCAGTGAGGTCACTGAACGGCTGGGCTTTCCACTCAGTTTGGTGGAGAACAGGCACTTTAAGAAACAAAGTTGCTCAGATTTAGCTGCTGGCATGCAGCTCAAGTAGCCTAATCTGAGGTTTCTAGACCTAAGCCACTGCATCCTTCTTTCTCTAGCTGCTTACAGTCTGCTTTTCAGGTTGTTCTTATTATACATTCTGTCATGTTTGTCTTAGATGGGGTTGCACATGGGACTGAATAGTGTGACTCCCTCCCCTTTTATTGCTCTTTTCACAATGCCAGACCAATCTGCTCTGACAGTATCCTCCCAGCCCCTCCCAGGGTCTCTCAGTTCAGCAAGAGCTCTGTGGATAAAGAGATGGTATCTCCGGAGCTGACTCACAGCTGTGGATGGAAGAAGGAGGTTGTACCTTCTCTTCTGTCAGTGTTGTCCAGCCAGCTGGTAAAGGACACTGTGCTGCTGGAGAGATGGGGTTTGGCTGGGCTGTAAAACTGATATCCTGCGGGGATTTAACCTCCCACTGCACTTCCTTAAGGGTGAGCTATGAATCGTATTTCCTTTAGAAGTCTCATGGGCTGTATTCTGTGTACCAGAACTCCTGTCTTCTCCTCCTCTCTCTGTTTTTGGAGGCACCAGTTACTCCTTGGGCCCGCAGGTGCTGCTGAATACTGTTAAACTGTCCACAGTGTCAGCCTGCACATAGCCACATTGGTGATGGAAAAAATGAGCTCTACATGGTTTTTCCAGGAAGCCAGATGGCAGCTCCCCATCTCATGCAGCTGAACATTCTCTCACACCAGTAACTCATTAGAACAGCATGCGTGAACTCAGCTCTTTCACACCAAAGCAAGGGTTCATAGTCTGTGCCACTGTTGGTAAGGACCATCCTGAACAGCAGCTGATTGCTGATCTTTAATGGCACTTCTGCATTTCCATTTTTTCTTTCTAGCCTGTGTTATTTCTCCTGCCCTGGGCTGTTGCACCATACTGTTACAGGAAGATCACCCAGGCCCCCTAAAATCCAGTACTGAAACACAGCCTCCATCTGCCTGCTAATGAAAGTCCTTGTCAGTCATAGGATCACCACATCAGTTCAAGTGAGGGAGCAGCAAAAGCATTGGCTGAGAAATGTTTGGTTAGGTTTTCTAAGATCTTGAAGCACTCGTTCAATAAATCCTTACTTGCTTGAATGAGTGCACCTTCCATCTCCCACCACATTTTTCATTATGTCACTTGGATCCAAATGCACATGGTTTTAATGTGAAGTTAATCCCTGAGCTGCAGTGAAATGATTAACCCTTCACCCTTGAATTCCTTGCTACCATATGATCTAGTTCTTATGGAGCTGGGAGTTAAAGCAATAGTGACAGCTGAAAATACTTGAGGCGAGTAGATATTTGCTCACCATGGAAGGCCAGCCTCAGTCATACATATATAAACTTTTTGGCTTGGAGAGCACAGGTAAATAACATGGCAAAGCTACTGTCTCCTGCAAATATTTGTACCTATAGTTATTACTGCTGACTCAGGATTCTTGAAAGTAATCTGTCGAGAAAACACTGTCGAGAATAAATATCCTGCAGTTTGCAGCTGTTAAACGTTCTGTTAAAACACAGGTTTGTGACACATGCACCATTCAGCGCAAGTGTACAATCAAGTTGTACCAAGACGGTAACCCACTTCAGTCTGTTCAGCAGAGCAATCTCTGAAGGCCTGTATGTTCTCTCCTCTCTGGATATTTATGTGTATAATCAAACATGAGTTAAATATGCATAATCCTTGGCTTTGGGGTGAGAGTGCATCCTTATTCCTGCCCTAAAATCCCTAGTGATATTGGCAAGGTTTGTGACCACAGCACATTTACTTCCCAGTGATGCTGGTGAGGAGCAGCCAGTGCTGCTGGCAGGCCTGCAAAGTGAAGGCCGGGAGGGTGGGCAGCAGGTAGGCTTTGCCTTATGTCATGTACCTTAAGAGTGCTGTATATTGGTGTGTTTGCCTGGGAACAGGGCCAAACACCCTGCAGCTGGATTAAAGTTTTAAAATTAGGGTAGAGTGGTCTGGTAACCTCTGTTTCTAGTTATGCTGTTTCTTAAATGGCTTTAAGTACTGGCCTGTTTTTGCCTCCTTGCCTTTCCCTGAGGGATGTGCCCAAAGCTCCAGCTAGAAGGTCAGCATGTGCTCTCATTTTGAACCAAGCAATTGTAGATGGAAGAACAGCATTCCAGCTTCTGTGGGCGGCCGGTCACTGGCCTCTGTGGATGTTCTTCCCAGCTCCCTCATTTCCACGGGGCAGACAAGCTTTAGAGTGTTGTGATTTCTGGGATGGCTTTTTGTCCTTGCCCCCTTTAAGCGAGGTAAATGAAGTTTGCTTTCACCTGAAAATAGAAGAAGAAGGAAAAGAAAAAAGAGTTTTACAACTGGAAACAATAAATTATTTTTGTGCTTCACAAGTTGGGCCTGTTTCTTGACTCAGTCCCTTTCAGGAAGGCCCTATTTTGTGTTGCCCTTGCTCTGTGCGTGGGTGACACCTGGCTGGCCCCTGCGTCCCGGGGAGAGGAACATCTGTGAGTCTTTGTGCAGGCCTGTGCCTTTTTTCAGGAGAGCGGCCAGCTCTGAGGCCCTGAGCAGACCCCAGAGAGACGATGGTGTGAAAACACAGGGCAGGGCAGCAGCACCTGGCCCTGAGGTCCCAAAAAAGAGGAGGGAGGAAAGGGGCTGGACAGGCATTTGGACATCTATCCCTGGGTCGGCTGCCTGTTCTGCCCTTTGTTGGGCAGGCAGGTACCCAGGCCCCGGGGGAGACTGGGAGGACCTGGAGACCTGCTTCTCATCACCTCTTCCACGTTGGAAAAAGCATTTCTGGGCAATGTCACGGGCAAGTGGGACAGGAACGGTGTTTGGGGAGAGGCACTCCAGGAGGTAGCACCATCCCAGCCCGGTAGGAGAGCACCTCCTGGGGAGACAGGGCTTCACAAATAGCTTGGGGAGCAACCCCCGGATACTGGGAAAGGGCTGCTCTTGTGAGGTTTTCACTGACCTGGGTAAGAGAAGGGAGAGAGGGATAAACTGTAGGAGTGATAGCCTCCAGCTCCCCACAGCCCTGGCGTCCCACCCATCCCCGGCCCGTCCCCAGCCCCACGGAGGTGCCTGATGTCCAGGGCGTGGGCTGCCCAGCTGCCCTGCTCCTTGGCTGGGGGTGCGTAGGGGTGGCCTGGCTTCCCCCTCAGCCCTCAGCTTCCCCAGCTACCAAGGCTCCCTGCCGATTCCCTCCTCACTCCCTTCATAGAGCAGGGGTGTAGCAAAAATAGAGACATGCATTTAAGCGATTGCCTGCATTTGAACCTCTCTTTCTGGCCCATTTCTAACTGCAGTGGTTAAACCCCACAGATTTTCACTGCTAGCTGGTCAAAGCTATCATTCCTTGATGTGCTCTTGAATCAGATGAACTAAAATAGTTCTGTGAGATCTATTATGTCTCTGGCTTGTAAAATACAATGATTTTTTACTAGGTTACACTAATATTTCGTAATTCATTCTTAATATTATTCTTCAATAAAGCTCTGCGCAAACAATCTATCCCACAGGAGGAACTTCTGCCAGATCCCAGATGTCAAACACATTTGCTTCAAATACAGGAGTTCGTGACCTTTTATGTTTGTTAACGTGACGCCATGGAAATTATTTATAATAAATAAGAGTATTTCAGAGTCAGGTGCTCCATGGGGCCTTTTTCAGTGATACAACAGCCTCTCCTGAAACCGGTCTTTCCTGTTTTGTTTTTTTCTCACCTAACAATGAAGGCTAGGGAACAATCTGAAACTGTGCTATTGAACTGAGTCCAACTACCAGACTGAAAGGTAGACAGGAACTCAAAGATATCTCAGATTTCAAATCTTTCCTGGAATCAGCAACAGATAAGGTTCTTCCTTTCTCTTTTATCCTTTACCCTGAAAATGCAGTTTTCAAACAGCAGACTGTATGGATCCAGACAAACACTAAATATATTGGCTTAAAGCACTGAATCAAACAGGAAACTACTGGAATTGTTTGGATCCAAATGACAGATTTGATATGCCATGTGATTTTTGCACGTAGCATGCTCATTTTAGAGCTGGGGTAGCACCATCTACCCACAATCTTGCAGGTATAAAAGCTCTAGAAAATATCTGAAAGTGCCAATATGTTGATAACGTTTAATCTTATTATCTTTTTTCAGCAGGTGTGATAATGTCCTCCCAAACCTGTGCTGGGACTAAGAGCAGCTGGCTCTTAATGAAGCCCAGCAAGAAAAGGATGCAATTGGAAAACACTGGAGAAGCATGCCTTGGCTCGGTTTCATCCCTTTGTCAACTGTACAGGAAGGTTTATAATGCCTCCTGAGCTTACTGGATTCATCATCTGGGACTCCTAGACAGTAGCAGCGGCAAGAAATGCCTCCTGAGAAGGAATCTGAACCGTTTGCTCCAGCATAAATATGCACCCACAGTCACTCCTGTTTGTCACTCCAGGCTGAAGCTGATGGCCTGAAAACTCCAGGCCCAGCGCAGCACCGCTGTGCCTCGGCGGTTATCCACCCAGGAACCTCACCCTGCCTTGCGACATTTTCAAAAGATGCTGGACATTGTGCAACAAAGCTGTTCTTCTGCAGTACCGTGGGAGGAGGCAACTGGCTGCAGTCTCAGATAGTGGACAGAATTACAATGGGTTATGTCAGGAAAGCATGACGTTAAATGTGCATTTGAAAAAAGGAGAAAACAAAAAATCATAGTCACAGACTGAATTATAGCAGCTTTCTGTAATGAAGTGTGTGGACCCCACCCAGCATCTGTGGCAGAGGAGAGAAGGTGTCTGCTAAACCCAAAGGTTATGATGGGAATGGAAAAAGCCAGGCTCCAGCTGAGAGTAGGACAGGGAGGATGAGGAAACAGTTTCATGTTTCTCCCAGCAAAACCTCAGGGGATAAAGATTACTGCTGCAAAAACTTTAATGGTAGTAAAAGTCTCTGGCTGCAGAAGTTGTTTGTAACGAAAGTGTATTAACCACTTAGAGACTTCAGCTGAAAAGGACTCCGCTATTTCACTGACATCTAAGTTGCAAAATCCTTTCTTCTCTCTCAAAAAGCATCTGTGTCAGAAAACTTAATTTAGTGCTACACGTAAGAGTTTGTCTGTGAGACATTGTATTCTGTGTGCCGGACTTGTCCTGATAACACCCTGCTTTTAGGTCCTGACAGCTGAGCTCATCACTTGGCTGTTGCAGTATACACTAGATTTTAACTCTGGTCATAAGTACATCACTTAATGTTAATTTCTGAAACTAAAGTATTTCACAAGCAGTAGTGTTAGATGCTTGCTTGCTCTGAAGGATTCTCAGCAGAGCTGGGGAAGCTATTATCAATCATCAACTGCTTAATTGCATTTTAATCTTTTGCAAACGAGTCAAGAACTCCTAAGCAATGATGTTTTCCACTTTTTTGCTTGAAAGATTTCAGCTTGCTCTGTGCAAACATGATTCGAACTCTGAACTGCTTGATTTTTAACATGGAATTTGGCATGATTCAGTAAGCATGCACAAGTGGTGGGATCAGGTTTCTGATGCAAAGGATCACGAGGGAGAATTCAGGCTTGATTTATACAAAGCTACAGCCTCCATCAGCATTCCTGCTTAATATCTTGTTCACTGGAGTATTTGCACAAAGTAAAGAAAAAGGGTCTTAGTCTGTTTGAAAGCTTTTGCAGATATAAAGAATTACTCAAGAACATTTGTGTCAGTATTTATACATGGGGTTTTTATTGTTTCAGGTCTACTTCCTAAAGGTTTGAGGCCCAAAGACGATAATATGCACTCCTGCTTGTAGCTACTTTCTACAGTCTTCTCTTCTGGCTTCTCCTCTTTTCACCAAGAAAAACACTAGGAAGTTGTAATCCAATAGCATAAACAGCCTCAGCAACAAGTGAAAGAGTGTGCTGTGCAGAGGTTCAAAACAGATGAGACAGGCCTCACTGGGGGATATGAGAGGTGAAGCATAGCCCAGACTAATAAATTCTCCTCTGTTGGCTCTGCACGGGTCTGCTCAAGTGTCTCAGCCCTGCATTTCTGGAGCTGAAAGCGCCGTGGTTTGGCACAGCCAGACAAAACCAGCCCAGTTTATTAGCTTGGTCTTAGTACTGGAGCTACCCTGGGTGGAGGCAGCATGGGGAAGGCAAGAACAGCTGCAGAACACTAGGAACTAGTGAGAATGAGTGGTTGCAATGACAGTCTGAGATGGACACGGAGGAGAGAGAGGCTGAGAGCAGGCATCAGTGAGGCATGGGAACATCACCAGTTTTCTCAAGCAAGGTTTAGTTACAGAAAGATTAGCAAGTGATAGAGCAGAGCATGGGGCACTAAGCTGCCAGGAGGCTGGCAGGGAAGAAAAATCGTATTTTCAGCTGACAGAGAGGTCTAGGGAGCAAAGAACAGAAGTAAATTGGTATCACTGCTGATCTTCAGTCTAGATTTGTTTGGGACAGAAATCTTCTAAGGGAGGGGGGAGGTTTGTTTCCCATTCCAGCTAAAAAAAATCACAGCACAGTAATGTTCTCCCCCTCCATACAAAATCAGGTCGGCCATATTCCTTACCATGCACAGCTGAATTTTGTGCTTATTGAAATAAACTTCCCAATTTTCAAGCAACTGAAAGCAGAGTGGAACGTGTGTTCCAAACCATCAAATGAGCACTGAGGATGTGAGAAGAGGCCCCGTCAAATTACAGAGGACAGCCTTGCCTTGAGAAAGAAGGAAGGTAGTCTTGCAAACTGGTTTTGTCCTTTAACTGCCTTGTCAAAAATACGTTTTTAATGTCCTTTCCTTCATCAGAGAGGCAGCATGCTGTCCCAAAGGCTGCCTGCTACTGCAGTGCCAACTCCAGCCGCTGGAGAGCCACTCAGGCAGGACTGGAAGTTGCTGAAGAGCCTGAAAAACCCTTGAACGTGAAAATGCTGATGTAACCTGATAGCAGCAAGCTGCATACAGGAATGTTATCAGTAGTTAAACAATGTACTTCTATGAACAGTGAAAATAAAGCTGTTGGATCATGTAAATTAATTCAGTGAGACGCCTTGAAATGTGTGCTTAATGAGCACCTCAGGAGGACTCAGATAATTTTGGAAGTATACCAGGTTACTGGTATTTCTTTAAAATAGTGACCACACATAATTGCACGAGCTCCATTAACGGGAATCAGAGCCACTCCGCTGTGTGATACCTCAGTACTGTGTGACTGGCTCTGTGCAGAGATGAACAGAGATGCTTTGTTAGCTCAAATATTATCAGTCTGTGCTTTTGGAAAAGGATCTCTCCTTACAGGGGCTCTGGAGCTCGAAGTAGCTGTGTTACACTGCATGACAACAAGCACGAAATGGTGAGTTAGCAGCAGGACCGTGGTGCTATTAAAATAAAAAATCATCATAGAAAAACTGCAGTCCTGGTGGATGGGGAATCCACCAAGGCTGCAATTCAAGAGTATTGGGGTGACTATAAAACTTCACTGACTGGAAATTTTAATACTCTTAGAGTGTAAACAGCATTTCCTTGAGGAAATACTCCCTTTTTCCTACTAATGCAGCCCAACTTCTTGCTCATATTTGCCTCCCAGGGTATTTTAGCACTTCTAGTTCTTTATCAGAAACCAGAACTGAAGAGGGGGCGAGACCACCCTGAGTCTCACAAAACTTTTGCTTCCTGCAAGGAAATTTCTGAACCAGGATTTCCTGGTGAAATTTCTGAATCAATCCACTGTGTGTGATCCATAAATTATCCTACAACTATGCACTCTGTGGCAGGGGCTTTCTCTCACATGTCTACATAAAGCCTGACTTGACAGGGATCCGTACTCCAGCTGGACATGCCATATATGAAGAACATTATAAAAAATTAAAAATTCACTTTTCCTCTCTAAAGTATAGGCCTGGTTTTGCTCCCAGCAAAGCGAGGGGCTGCTTTGGCACCGACTTTGCCGGTGTCATGGTCCAGCGAGAGACGAGGAAAAGTTACTGGCAGCTATTTGGAGATAAATCTGCCGCTGTGAGTAGCTTTGGTGAGGTGGGTGAGTCCCAACTCAGCGGGGAAACTCCCCCTCCGCGATAGGGATCGGTGACTAAGCGCTGTGGGAGCTCACCTGAAGGGCCGTGCGGGCGGCGAGCCCGGCAGCGCCTGGCTGGGCCGAGCAGGCGGGGGCCGGCAGCTGCCGGGCGGGAGGAGAGGCCTGGGCGGGAGAGGCAGCGGGCGGCCGGGCAGGAGCCGCGGGGCAGGGCGCGGCCCCGGGGCAGGGCGCGCCCGCTGGAGCTGTGGGCAGCAGACGGCCGGCGGCAGCCGCGAGCGGGCGGCGGGGCGCCCTCCCGGCAGGTACCGGCCCGGGGCGGGCGGGAGCGGGGAGCGAGGGCCGCAGCCCCCGCCCGGGGCACCGCGGCGCCGGCTCGCTGAGGAGAGGGGGGCGGCGGGGCGCGGCGCGGGCAGCGGACGGGCGGCAGGTGCGGCCAGGGCCCGCCGGGGAGGCCGAGCGCCGGGCCGGGCCGGGGGACCTGCCCCGGTGGCCGTGCACAGCCCGCGGCCCCGCCGTGGCGGCCGCCGGCGGAGCACGGAGCCGGGCGTACCGCGGCGAGGCGGCGCGGGTGTCCCCTGCGGGCGGCCCTCCTGGCCACCGCCGCGGGTGGTGGTTCGCTTGCCTAGTCGCCCATCGGAAACGTGCCGCTGGGCGTTCTGATTCCAGCAGAACCACTCGGTTGCCCATCTCCGGCAGCCTCGGTGATGGTAGCACACCGCAGCCACATGGCCGTGCGTGAGAGCAGTGGGACGGAACCAGCCGGGAAGGATGGCTTTTGTTGGGCTGTCCTGCTGAAGTGACTCTCCATATATATCACTGATGTGGCTGAATATAACGTAACTGCCTTGTGTATTGATACCTGGAGTATTGAAGCGTGAATAGACAGCGGTAATTTGCAATTTGTAAATTACTGTTTTCTCACTGTGCATACAAGGCTCCTGAGAAGCAAAACCTAATGATCTTCTTTACAAACCCTGATGTATTTCACCTGGTGCATACTGGTAGGTATATTGAATGGGACAGCACGTTTTTAAAGTCAGAATTCTTTAGCATGTTGATCTCAGGTTTTCAAAGTAGGCTAAAACTTGACTAATTCAACTTGCAGAACATGAATTGCAGAAGGCAGTGTTACTGGGCAGTTTGTATTAGAGGAGATGCTGCACATCTGTAGTGCCCTTGCCACCATGCTACAGTGTCAGTGGGGGTTTGGGAGTGAAGACCTTTCAGTGCCTGGGGTTTGGTTTTTTATGGCTGTATGAGTGTTAATTTGACAGTATGCTTCCAAGATTTGGCTTGACTATATTTTCTATCAAGTGACAGACCTTGAGAAATGGAGGCAGGTAGAAAAACAGTAACTATATGGAATTACTATAGAAGTAAATCTTCGTAAAAATTAGGTCCGAGATTAAATTGTACTTAAAACCGTCTCAAACTGATATTGCTGTAAGAAAATTGTAAAATCCAAATATTCTGTGTAGATTTATCTAAGCATTACCATCATCAAGAAAGAACTAATTAGATCATGTTGTCTAGGAACACTTTAGGTAATTAGAGATCTGGTTTAGCCAAAATTCAGAAGGAAGTTGTGAATACAGCTGGACAGTTTCCTTTCTGTACTAGATGAAATTAGCATCAGAAAATACATTATATTTACTGAATTTACAACCTGCTGTATCAAAGAGCACTGTTAAAGCAGCAGTCATGATAGTAAGCAGTTTCAAACTGTCCTGTTCAAAAGCCACAATGTACTTCTTTAATGCATACCATACTGCTGGATTCCTGGATGGTTTAGATCACTCTGGTTATTAAGCAGCAGTCTGAAATAAGTATCAAATTAAACTGGTCTTGTAACTCTCCTTCAATGTGGAACTGTGCCAAATGCCTCATGTGATGCATTTTTCTAGATAAGGATGGAAAGGTTGATATCATGGCCATTCCTACAATGTACGCTTCCAGTCAGTGCTGTTGTAATTGTGCAGGAAGAGAACTGGATCTCAAGGGAATACACTGGGCCACAGCTGTCAAGTCCTTGGGCATCTAAATGATTCTGTGGGCACCTGCTCCTCAGGGCTAGATCCTTGCAGTCCTAACCCTTGGTCTCAGATCTGTGCAGGCTCAGGTTTTTTCCAGTAATACTCGCTTGAATGTATTGAGGTCTGCTGCTTTATGTGGCTTTAGTTTTGACAGTGTTGATTAGTCACGTGCCCAAGTTGTCCAGGGATCCAGAATTTCCTTGGCAAGTTGTTCTTGGGAGAGCTCAAGTGTCTTCAGATTACATATAAATGATCAGGACCACTTAAAAAACATGCAGGGGAGAATATTGCCATACCTTTTTTTTTTTCCCCCCCTTAATATTCTTTCTAGGCTTTGTCTGGAGCTGTTAACCAGATGTGAAGAGCCAAGTTCTGAATTTGCATCTTTCATTTCTCGAGAGAGTACTAGAACCATAAACCTGTGTGTTCTAGGCTGGTGGTCTCTGACTCCTTACTTACAAAACTGTTTCGCCTTCCTTTCAATACAGAAATATTCATAAGGTGAGCTGTGATCCTACAACTCAGTGGCTAGGGCATAAACCCAGGAGTAGTGAAGTTTGATTTCTTGTCCTTTTTCCAACTGTATGTTAAATATTAAAAATATATTTGCAGAATACATGTGGTTAAGCAATATTGAATTTCAAGAAAAATATATTTATTTTTAAAGTGTCCCTTGATTCTTGCAAATACTTATAAAAATCATACCTACTAAAAACACTGCACCTAAAGGGTATGTTGGACTCCACAG
This sequence comes from Strix aluco, assembly GCF_031877795.1. Lineage (NCBI taxonomy): Eukaryota > Metazoa > Chordata > Aves > Strigiformes > Strigidae > Strix > Strix aluco. The sequence goes on along the minus strand of NC_133934.1, from coordinate 113,702,735 downwards.
AAGTCCCATCAATTCCACTGCCCTTCCCTGCACTTAATTTAGGTGATGGATCCCCAGGTGACCAAGTCCTCTTTCTTCTTATGCTCTGGAAAGAGTGAATGTGGGCAGGATTGTTCAGTCAGTCATGTGTGTGTAAGCTATTGATTTACAGAGTTGGAGAAAAAGCTCGGACTCAGGTCTCTTTTTTTTTTTCTTTTGTCCTAATCATTAGGCTCAGTCATTTTACTTGTTTGTTCTGTCACTTGTGTTTTGTATCAGCTGGCTTGATTTTTGCTCAGCCTCTCTTCATCGTACTCACAGGTGTTTTAGTTTCAGATGTACTTTACTCAAAATGTGCTCCCCAGGGTTGTGGGCTGGCTGTGAAAAGGGCAGTCCTGCTCTGGCCCCCTGCTTTCCCAAACACTGTGCATTCTGACCTCACCTTGTGCAGTTTGTTTATTTTGGTGGTTTAGTTTTGCATCTAATCAGTGAGCTGGGCCAACTCATGGTGCAGCTGCATGTTTACTAGATCTAACAGGAATGGTTGTTGGCAAGGGAGAGCCAAACTGCCCCTCCGGTAGCAGCCAGCCCTTTAGGCAAGTTGAGGACAGGCGGACGCAGCCCTCATGTGTGATGGGCAGAGCCTTAGAAGGGCAGCCTCCACTAGGAAGCCAGGCTTTGGCTAGCTTAGGCCTACTCTCTTCCTGTGAATCCTACATGCTCTGGTTTATACCAGAAGTACCCTTTGACTTTGGTGGAAACATTTATTGAACTTGTTTGCTTGATTAAAATGCTATTTACTTCATTTAGTGAATTTTGCATGATGCGTATCCTGACCTATTGCTCCCCTCTTCAGACTCTTGTTTAATTTTATCAAAGAGCAACTTTGTTTACTCTGAATTGCTATCTCCCAAGATACCTTAATTCTGGTAAATATTCCCTCTCTAATCTAAGTAGGACAACACCCAATCTCTGTCAGCAGAGAACCTAAGATCTCGTCTCTCTAAAGTGAAGGGCAAAGCATGCTTTAAGTAGGACAGACTGAGTTTAGGTTAAGCCGTGTTGTTATTCTGGTTAATAATGCTATTCAGGCTCCCTCAGAAAGATTGCTTATGCAGAGAAAAATTATGTTGATAGCATTTCGTGGCCTGGATGAATCTTCAGACCTAAACTGAAGAGCCTCATGTGGGAAGAGGTTCAAATTCTGCGTTTGGTTTGAGCTCATCTGTGTTGCATCATATCTCTTACTCATGTTAATACGTTGAACTGTGCAGAATTGGTGAGGAGACTTCTCTTAAACTTAGTGTGTTTGCCTGTCATCACAGCTGAAGTTTACATGAATTCAGTGCCAAAAAGAAATTATGTCAGCAATCTGATGCTTATCTTTCCTGTAAATTGTATCCTGGTGATTTTGTTTTGAAGCTTTGTTTTTCAGTGATCTAATAGCCACACTTAAACTGGAGAGAACAGATATTTAGGCCCCAAACGAAGGCTCTTGGTGTTTGGGGGGGGTTGTGTGGTCATTGCAATGAGCTTTGGGTCTGGCCTGAAGAGCAAGTTCTGGAAATGCTGCTTTGGCAATTAAACTAGATTTGAAGTCCGAAAAAGCAATCTAGAAGGACCATGACCCAGTGGCCTCAAAACCTGTTAGGCATTTAAATTAGTTTGGCACCTATGCTTTGGATCCTGGAACCTGGCTGTGGACTTGTACAGTGTGCTCTAGCATGGGCAGGTGGGTGCCTGGCTCCCTGCCCAGCTCTCCTGGCCACTGGGCAAGGCAGAGGGTGGTGTGCTGAGCCAGCAGCCCCTGTGCCCCCATTGACAGAGCATGCTGGGGAAATGTTAATGCACACGTGTAGTGCCTCAGCTTCGTCTGAAGTGTGGCGAGCTAGAAGGCTGCTTGGCCTTTGTGGGACAGTCTCCTCACCAGAGCTGTGGGAGGGTCCCTTCCACCTGCAGGAATGCAGCCCCTCGCTCCCACAGAGCCCTTGTGCCTGCGGGCTGAGGGGGCTGGATGTGGCCCTGTCCACCCTGCTTGTGGAAGCTGGGCCAGGGTGAACAGTGTGAGGTGGTTCATGTGGCCGGAAGGTGGCCCAACCCTTGACCAGGGGCTGAAGGGGGCAGATAAGGGGAGCTAAGGGGGGGTTCTCTTTAGAAAATTCAGGCATCTGGTCTGCTGTGTGTGTACTTCTTCTGACGAGGAAAGCACCTGCCATATAGAGAGGAGGGTTAGTCAGAACAAAGTTTAAAAGTAGCTTGAGCTATGAGTGATTATGTGGTTAGCAGTGAACCGGTACAAAAACAAATGGTGTTTCCTATTTCTGAGGGATTCATAAATTGTTTAGTACTGATCTTCTAGGTGACAACAAAACATTCTCAAGACCAGTTTCATTCGCAGTAGAGGAACATTCAAAACCTTTTACTTCTGGGTTGGGTTTTTGGTTTGGTTTTTTTTTTTCCAATTTACTTTTGCAAAATAGGATTGTTGGTCTCTAGGTTGGGAACTCTCTGTCAGTCTTCTGTTCAGGTTCTCTGTCTGCTCAGCAGTGACTGGAGTAGCTAAAAAGTTTCCTCCATGAAACCTTGATTAAACTCAGAACATCTCCCTGAATCATCCTGACTTTCATTCAGTTCAGCTGGTATGTGTACTTCCAGATCTAGTTTCACCAGCATGTGAAATCATGGGTCAAAAATATCTTGTGAAGAGCATTGATTTAAACTCAACAGGATTAAAAAAACCCATACATTCATGGTGTAGCTGTTGCTCACTTTGTAGTTAAGCAGATCTTCCCTGAGAGTAAAAAGGGAATGGTAAGTTCATGCTGCCAACTTCTGCTCTCAGGACCTCTGTCTTCTCAGGAGGGAGCAGAGCCCCACCACTGTGCCCCATAGTTGTAGCAGCATTTGGCCAATAATAATTGGGATGTTAAATGCTCCCATAAAATTAAGACAGTTCTGATTTCTGCTGTTTTCTCCCAATATCTATGCAAATTTTTTTAAAAATACCTCTTTTATGCAGTGCCTGGTTACCACTCATCTGCCTGGGCAGCTGCCAACTACTCCAGCCAGTACTGCTCTCTGAGAGGCTCTGCTGGGGTTGTTAAAAGCAAAAAATAATAAATACTTGTACCTTATAAAGATGAGATCCTCCTGGACTTGTATTTTAAAGTGTGTTTAGACAGCTTCCTGAGCTCAGTGCATGTGCCCAGTGGAGCCATATTCCCAATCTGGTTTGGATTTGAATTAATTAAGATCAGTTCCCATTTCCTGTTCTAGAGTAATTAATTTAATCTGTTTTCATATGAGTTGTACTTCAGTCACCTGTTTCCTTTCTTAATCTCAGCTATAGTCTTTTAGCCTTCCTTTTATACAATTTATGTATTTCCTTCCTCTCACTACAATGCTGTAACTGGTTATAGAGTGACAGTGCGGAGCAGAACTGCTGAACAGGGAATCATCATCCTGTGGAAACTCCATAGTTTAAAGGAGTTTTTGTTTTCATCATGAAACAGAGGAGTAATTATATGTAAAATAACTATTAAATAATTAGCGTAAAATAACTAATAAAAACCTGCTTCACCTAAAACAAAGCAGTAGATGTGTATGTGCATGTATAGATGTATATATAAAAAACTAGTCCATCTTGACTCTTGTAGGTCAACAGGGTTTCCGTAAAGTAGTTTTAATGGTAATGAAACTATTTTTCCATGCAAAACTGTTTGGGTTTTCTTCTTTTTTTCGTATATACAGGAGGAGCTATTTTTCATTAGCTGTCTGGATACTATATGAGTATCCATGTGTTTACTGTGTGACTCTGTAGTCATGGCAGAGGCTGAGGAGTCCTGGATGCCATTCAGTGCTCTCTTTCAGTGTTTCATTGGTTTCCAAGGGCCATCTCTTCAAAGCTAGACACATTTAGCCATGTTAGGGTACTCCACTGCACAGGCAGATGCTTTTGGCTAAAATACCTTCTTCTTGACTGTCCTATTGAAAAATGCATCCAGATGTTTCCAGTTTTCTTTGGTATCAGGGCTATAGAGAGACGGCTGACAGTTCTATTTTTGTGGCCTCCTGGCATTACTGCAGAAGGAGAAAAAAATTGGATTAAAATCTGACACAGAAAACATAAAGAAAGTCTTAAGTTTTAAGTTAGATTATAAAGTAACCATCGGTGATTTTTTTCCTAATCTGCTTAGAGCAAAGGACTTATCTTATGTTGAATTCTTTCCATGTTCTCATCAAAAGCCAAGTTCTTTTCACAGACATTTTAGTCTCTTAAGTTTTCTTTACTGGTGTCCTGACTTCAACTCTTGCTTTGCTGTTTTCCATCTGAATCCAAAGTGATCTGCAGTCCAACATAATGGATTTATTCTTTTGTGTTTACTGCCCCAATACATACCATATTGTACATCCTTGTCCAAGTCAGTGAATTTATCTACAGTTCACAGGAACATTGTTGTCAGTTCAGTATCTGGATGAATTGGTTACTTGCCTAATGCAGCATTAGGAAGAAACACTATCTCTATCAACTTTTACAGCCCAGAGCATAGGGGATTCAGCATATTAAAATCCCAAGTTTTACGCTTTATCATGGAATAGATTTATGATATTCCCTTCTTAATTCAAATATAAATCTCCCATGAGAAAAATTGGCTCAGATTTATGGAAGTTGTTCTTTTGGCCCTTGTAAATGATATTATTAATCTTCTGCATACTGGGGCAGGCTTGGATTAAATCTGCATTTAAGGGCTGCAGGTGCAAGGCTATAATGCTGAGCTAGAGTCAGGGTGTCCCTGGGGGCAATGTCAGAAGGACGACTTTGGATCATGTACTCGTGCCAGGGCTTGTTCCCGTTCTCCAAGGGGTGCCTGGAAAGCAGAGGCAGTTGTTCCTGTAGCACAATAGCTCAAGCACACACACCTGCTCGGCTTTATTTTTCTTCAGGGAAGTAGGCAAGAGCAATTAGTTCTTTGTGACGTACTCTGTTTGGTGGTCTGTGCCTGGGCTACGTGTGCAGATGCTTTGAAGGCCATTTGGCCTCTTCCATTCTGGAGCCCTGGGAAGGAGCAGCTGCTGAGCTGAAGGAGACCACAGCTAGATTGCACAAAGTGCCCTTTCTGTAGGGTTCAGCTCAGGGCCTGCATGAAGGGAGGCATATATTAGGTCATCTTTGTATAGGCAGAGAAGCTGAAGGGAGAAGGGGAAGTTGCAGTGGGACACAGCATGGTCTCTCACAACTGCATTTTGGAAGACACGGCTGCTCCAGGTAAAACTTCTGTCCTGGTTCAGTTAGAGCTGGACATCCTCAGCAGGAGAACATATGAAGCACCTCGTGGGATCAGAGAGAGCTCTTCTTTTACTGCTATGAAAACAGCTCAGCTAAGAATTGACTTCTGAGGTGGTTTTCTTTGCCTCAGAAGAAGCCTGCTAAGGCTGAATAAGTAATATATTTGTACAATTGTCACCCCCAACTGACAGTAGTGAAGTATTGAGCACTCCTGCTGATTACAAGGGGTTTAAACTTTACGTGCAACTGTTATCTCTAGGTGAGCCCAGCAAACAATATCTTACCTGAACACTATGACAGTCACCAAGAGGGACTGTGGAGATGCTCTCTGCAGGCTCCCATCCTCCTCCTCTCCTCTACTCGCTCAGAATATAGTCAGGAGGATGCAGAGGCAATGGTGAACCACTAACCATTCTGGATCTCAATGCAATGCTGTGGAAATGAGAGCAATCTTGCCCTTACAAGTATTAATGAAATATATTCTCACCTTAGATTATCCTTTGACATTGTTGAGTTTGAGGTGTGTAGTTCAGTTGTGGTATCAGCCTGAATAAAAGTGATCAGAGAAGTGGGATAATGTTTTGAGAAGAACTGTATAAAACAGACTTGAATGCTGTAAAACTTACAGGTTTAAACTTCTCTACATGGCTTGATTTGGCCTATTTAGCTTACTGAAGAGAAATAGAAGGTTAGATCCTAACAATTTAAGATCTAAATGAATAAAAGAGATACTCCTGGTAATTCACACTGTTAATATAGCAAAGACCTAAAAACTGGGAAAAAAGTTAAACTGGAAATAGAGTTAAAGTATTAGCAGTGAAGGCAGTTAGCTATTGGAATATTTTCTGAAATAAAACCCGAGTGTCTTCCTGCTTAAGTTGCTCAGTGTAGTGCAGGAGTAACTGTTTGAAATCCAGTGGTGTCAGTAACTGAGGAGGGTGGGACAAAAGCACATAACGGGGCCTTCTGGTGAATGAGAGGAATTTGCAGGACGGGACCGTGCTGGTTTGGACCAGTGGTCCGTTCGAACCTGTAAAGCTTCCCCCAATGGGCTGTTGTGCCATCATTTACCAGCACGGGAAGGTGCTTCCTGTGCCTCGGCAGTTAGTGGTTTGTTTGCATCATGGAGCATGACACTTCTCCCAGCAACTCTTTACCATCTATTTCTGTTAGCAGATTTAATTGTGTAACTACTTAATGGCAGTAGGCTCTTTGCCCCAGGAAAGCTGTGCATCATAAAATTCCCATCATCTAAAACAGGTTAATGATGCGTAGTCTTTTTTTTCAGTTTTAAATATGTAATTACACTTTTTCTTCATTTATCTGCTGCACTGGGAGAGCTTTGCATCCCTTCATTATGTTTCTGTCAAACTGTAAAGTGTCTCTCACAAGAATGCCTCTCTGGTTGTGTCCTTCAAAAGCCTTCTCATAGCTTCTTTTTTTCTGTTGTGTTACTTAAGCATCTCCTTTGTGTTCCACTGCTTTCAGGCACAAAAGAAAGGAAAGCTTCACGTTTTCTTCGTTTCCTTGGAAGGCAGAACTGGAATAATCTCTGTGTGCAAATTCCCAGTGTTTTCATGCTTTTCCTTGAGTTGTGGTTACAAGTAGCGAAGGAAGGTGTATGTACAGACGCACCCCTAATCACTGCAGATTGTTGTGGGATTCTCCTGAAACAGGCATAGACAGGAGCCTCTTATCATGTAGCTGGTAGGTGTGTGTTGGCATGATCACTTTTGTTTCCTTTTTTTTTGCCCCCCTCTCTTCCTCCAGACAATCTAGTACTGCTATAATGAATACTGCTATAAATGCTAGTACTACTATAATGAATAGGAACAAAAGCTTGTGTCCTGTCTTTTCACATGCTGACACCCACTTGAAGTGCCTCTCCCTCCTGTATGTATGGTACAAATCAGACCTGCCTACAGTCCCCCCAAAAAAGGGCTTGTTTAAAACTCTGAGCTTTATGTCTTTGGCAAGTGTATGCCCATGCATGGTGTTGTGTGTGTAGGTGTGTGCATGTGCTGTCCTTGCTGCTACAGTAACGAAGTACCTGAAGGCAAATTTCTCGAAACCATTTAAGCTGTTTCGCTAGTGTTGACCAGTTTTGAGATGCAGAGGTCACAAGCCACCGCTCTTCAGATGAAGAGCTGTGCTCAGACCAGTGCACAGCTCCAAGATGCTCTCCCCCAGAAACAAAACTGCAAAACAGCTGGCCGTGGAAGTTAAAGCTTTTGCAGCATCTGCGCCGTCAAAAAAGCATCCGTCTGACTTGCAGCAGAAGCAGTTTTTTCTGTGCTGTGGTTTTGTTAATCATCTGGAGACCTGTGGTGGTATTGTTATGCTCTTTGAAGGATTTATATGACTGGGATTGACTGCATCTCCTGGATCTGAAAGGCAGAAAGGCACAGAGGTAGCATAAACGTGGTGTTTGGCTGAGGTGTGAACTGGCAAGGTTGAGCTCGCTTTCTCCACAGGCATGTCTTCTGATGTTGCAAAGTGTCATGTCTCCACTGGGGCTACTGGAACTGTAGACGCTTATGTCATTCAAGGATCTGTCCCAAATGCTTAATAACAACCCATCATCCCTGTTTCCGGATATTTTCTTTTACACCTCCTGCTTTGTGAGGACTTACTGCTACTGGAAATTTTACCATGATGTGTTTCTGGAACTCAGATCTGAGAATGCATTTTACACATTTATGTCTGGCAATAAATTTCATAACGTCTGAAACCTCTGGTTTAGCCAGCTTTCCCAGTTTGAGATCAGCTATTTCACCTTTGTGTCTACTGAATAGTTTTAAATATGTTACCTGTTCAAGTTCTGTGGAGCAGTGCTGTGCCTAAATGCAGTAAAATACATTGGCAGCCTACAAACTTGTTGCAAAACACACCCTTTCATCGTAGGGCAGCAAAGACATGACATTTCTTTTCAGACTGCTTTCAGCTTTTAATATTTAATATTGTGATCATCCGTTTTCGATCATGTTCTTTTTATTTAATAAGCTGTTGAAAATATTTACTTTCTTCTCCAAACATCTCGTGTCTTGTAACCATTCTGGAGGCATCTGGAACTGAAGTCTTTGATACCCTGTTTATCTGATTTTAGCTCATTCAAAATTTCTATCAGAGAAATCTGGAAATCATTAAGATAATTTATGTTCCCCATCTAAACCCATTAAAATAGTAGTGATTGTAATTCTCTAGGCTCTGTGTATGTGTGTGGTTGGTTTTTAAACTTTGTTGTTTCCAGGATGTTCTAATAACCTTGGCTCTCCTTCTGCCTTAGTGTGGAAGGACTATTGCTGAGTTACATTTGATTATCTTACTTTGGCTTGATACTGAGAAGAGAGAAATGAAAAAAAGCTTACTGAAATCAGTGGAAAACACCAAGAAAGAGAGAATTTGAAACAGAGTGATAAGATCTGACTTCAGTTCCTTCTTCTGCTGCAAGTGATTTGATTTCTCTATCTCAGTTTTTTGTCTGAAAATCAGGGATAATTCTCCTTTTCCTCCTGTACTTTTCTCAGTCTAATATCTCCAGAATGGAGGATGTCTTTGACGTATGCATATTGCCCAACAAAAACTGACCCCAAAACTTAGGATTCCTTGACTCTGTCTCTAACTTCTAGTTACAATGGATGGCATTGCTGTACTTTTTTGGAATTTGGTGGTGCACCTAAAAAATGTCTCTATGGTTCAGGTTTATTTGGTAAATTTATTCCTAGACAAATGCATGTTAGCACAACCTTTTAACAACTGTTAAATTATATACTGAGGTTTTTCGGGTAGCTGACACCAGCAGAAGGTTCTGGCATGTGGGAGAAGTTTAACCTTTGATAGAAATGTCAGCTTCTGTCAAGATCATGAAATACTTTTTTAATCTTCTACAAGATTTTTGTTCATTTTCAGTTAATAATAAAATTGAATAATAATTCAATTTCAGTTAAATAACATGCAAAACAACCTTCTAGATTTCTCTCTGTCCCACATGGTTAAGACAAAAGTTTTGCATGGAATGAAAGTTGTATAACTGATCATAGGCAACTTGGGAAATACAGATGTGAGAAAGTAAATGAACTGGGAGCCAAGCCATGTAATTTACTGCCAGGATTGCTCTTCAGAACTAAAACAAAAGCCCAAATATATTTATCTCTGTAGCTTAGTTAAGTGAATTAAAACTTTAAAAAGTAATTGAGACCATCCGTGTCGTGATTTCGCGAACAAAGCAAAGTGCTCTAAGCAGAATGAGGGAGGACTGTAATGTAGATGATGTGTCCCTCAGCAAATGCTACCATTTTTTTGTAATGTGGCTGTGGTATAAGTCTAGGAACACAAGCGCAAATTTTGTCATTGAAACCAGTACATTTTTAAACTTGAAAAAAGTGTAAACTGTGTTCTAGTCTCTTTCTCTTGGAACTTTCTTTTCAAAATACTGTATTTAAGCTGAAAATGAATGGGAAACTCTTAAGCTAGTGTCTATGTACTTTGGCACTGACTACTGAATATTACCTTGCCTACAAAACGGTAATCTGTAAATAGTGTACTCTCTTCCATACAGTAGGCAGTGATGAATTGCTTTATATTTGTCTTCAGATAGGAAAAAAAAAAAAAAAGTATGAATGTTTGCATATTGATAAATGCGAAAAAAAAGATAATAGTCAGACTGTCATAGGTTACTTGGTGTTACTGTGAAAAACATGTTTTTTTTATAGATAGAAGTACAAAAGATGTAGAATTGCATTATTACTGTTATATCCTCAATACCCTTATGTAGCCTTTTCTTTCTAGGTAAGGCACTCAACCCCGAGATAGAAAGACAAGTGCTTGTGACAGACAATTTACATTTGTTTATTTGCTCACGTTAATGGTTCCAGCTAAACAATTCTGGGGAGAGAAGTTACTACTGTGAACTGAATTTTCTCTGATGCAGAAAAACTAATTTTTCCACTTTATGTAGCTGGAAAGCAGGGCGGTTACTAACATTTTGGTTTCTCCACCAGCAGTAGCGAATAAATTCAATCTGGACATTTTGAGATAAAAGACTGTTTTCCCTGTGCAAACTGCCACTGAGGCTTAGATACCATTGTTGCAAAGCTTAGAGCAAACAAAGCAGCTGTTTCAGCCCACTTTAAACATGGTGAACAAGAGTAAAGCATATTAACTCCAGCTGTGTACTGATAACAGCTGGGAAGGAAAATCACTGCAAGAGAACCTTAAAGTAAACTTTGAATTCTAGCAGGCTTAGCTGTCATGAGTGCACCTTCAAGGGAGAAGCAGCAGTGAAAATTTGATCCTTAGAAACATAGAGAATTTAATGAGAAATTCCTGTACGTCTTTTTGTGCTTATGTAAAGATGCAGAGCAGGTTCTGGAGTCGGTGGCACTGCCTCTGAAGATTCTTCATGCAGATTTCATACTGTACTTACACTCATGGACAATTTTAAGATCAGGACAAGTACTGAGTGATGGATTCTGTGCAGAGTAATGGTGTCCCCTTTAAAGCAGGCTATTGCACCCCAGCCCTGTCTGGTTAGAGACTATGCTGTAATCTCTTCAGTAGTGTTCTGTTTTCCAGAATAATGTGTACCAGTATTCAGCCTACTTCTGAGGTTTTTATGTTCGGGTCACTTGTGTTTTGTTAATTTTGGTCTGTTGAGCACAAAGAGCAGTATAAAACTAGAGGCAATAATTAATTTCACTTAGTGGTAAGACCAGCAAAAATTATTCAGAGAAATTGTATTAAACCAAATATTCCCTAGGTCCTTGTTGCAGTAGAATAATGGTTTACTTAGGTTTAGGTCTAATGGGAATATATTTTAAGAATTTCCTTCTAATCAGTACTTTGTTATAGCGCATGATTAAGAATAATTCTGGAACAGTTATGTAGTTGTAGTAATAAACCTTCATTGTATTTCACACTAGTATTTTAGAGATAACAAGTTAATTCAAGGCTTCCTCATGAAGCCACGTGCTCTCAGTGACTCTGCAAAACCTGTAAGTTAAAACATAAATAGCAATGCTGCGGTACTGTAGAGTGCAAAAGAGCAGGTCACTAAGTATATGCTGTGTTTGGTCAGTATTTGCAAATTGATATGTCTATTGATAACTTCCAGTTGCACCCTACCCATAGAAATAAATAATGTTAAGACAAGAAAGCACATGTCTGCTAAGTTAGATTAAGTGTCCGTAGCTTAATATCTTAATTGGCATCCATCAGAATTTTGAGGGGCTTTTAATGAAAGAAAAGTTTGGGGGGTATTAGTGTTGTTTCCATAGTATTTGTGTGGTTCACATACAAAGAAAGTGACGTCACAGTTCAAGCTGCAGGTGGGAATGGGTTCTGTGCTGGAGTGCAGAAGCTTTCAGCAATTTCTTGCGATTGAAATAACCGAGCAAATGTGTCCATTTTTGTGTAATTGTCATCTCTCTGTGCTTTCCCCCTTTCTCTCACTTGTTTTCTTCCCCATCCCTTCAGCTTATGTTCACATTCTGTTTGGTGTCTCCTAACCTCCATGGAGTTGGACTCATGTCTTGGGTATGTTCTGCAAAGAACCTTGTGTACTTTAGGTAGATGTAAAAGGACTAGACTTAGACAGCTAAGTTTTGGACGGGAGGCAATGTAGCTGTCTCTGTCCCTCTGAAAAGAGAACATAAGGATATGAATAAAGACATTTAAATGAGGCCAGTTAGTATTGTCATAAAGTTCTTTTAATGTTAACCAGCTGTTACAGACTTGTTCTCATTCTTTAGTAGAGTGCATGCCTCTTATTTTGCTGGAAGTCAACGCGCTCTATTTCTGTATGCATAGCAGACAATTATATAATAAAACAGGTCTTCAGTTTCATGTGTATACAATTATGAGAAAGCAGTAGTTCCTCAAAGAAGGCAATTTTGGCATCATTCATAGAGTGTTTTCAAATATAAAGTATGGAGTATGTTGAGTGAAAAATGTAAACGTGTATGGATGTATGTGAAAATAGTACATGAGTGAAAGAGGATAGGAGAAACATGAACAAGGGAAACAAAATAAAAACCACATCTTGCAAATGACTTGACAAGACCACTTCAAAACAGCTGTAAAGCTGAGTAAACTCCAAAGCCCAGTGGGACACAAAAATATGAGGAGAATTTTAGTACTCCTGAAAGGCAGGGACCTGTCTGAGTGGATCACTGAAACTACTTGAATGCCGTACATTGAAATTATCTCTTTTCTTGTGCTTTTATATAAAAAATAATTTGGCTCAGTGAGAGAAATCTGATGGCTGTGATCCTTTTATGACTGAAGTAACTTTCTCACTGACCCTGGGACTGTGTCCAGTAAGCAATCACTTACTAAATAACTGATAATATTGCATTTTGATTTCAGTTATTCTCATTACTACGGTTTGTTTTATTGTGTTTTTCAGGTTTGATAGCTACACTGAATCTTTGATTGTAGACTCCTCTAAACTGCAACGCTGAAAACAATGGCAACAGAATGTATAAAAAACTGCTGTAAATGGTGTCTCTGCATGGAAAAAGAAAAAAATGATCGTGAGTTCTGACATAATGACATTGACTAAGGGTTTTGCTGTTCTGGCTTCATTAATGATGAGACTTCCTATTAATAAAATGATTGTGTCACCCCTGATAAACGAATTGTTTTACAAAATCCAAAATTTTTTCCATACCTCTACTTGGAGATTGAACACATGCTTGCTAGTGTTATGAATTGGAATTGGAACTGAAAAATAACACTTGTCTCTAGTCTGCTCCTTGAACCCTAGAATGCTGTCCAAAAAAGCCAGCTTTTTTACCCAAGGTTGTGTGAAGGTCTTGTGTCTTTCAAAGTCTAAGAGTGAACACTTTTTTTTTTTAACTCTCTGCGTATTTGCTGTTAGAATTTTCTTTGGTGTCTTAGTTGTTTGAAGAACTCTTCTGTGATACAAGTGTATCTCTTGTAAAAAAATCATTTAAGAGCAAGGTAGCTATAAATATAGAAGCTTGGGTAACAAAGTGTTTGGATCAGTACAGGTGTCATGAGGATGAATATCTTTACCAGGTGCTAGTCCTGAATGCTGGTAGAACTGAATACTAGCAGCCGTTAAGTAATGTATCAAGAACAGATCCTATTAAATAAAAGAGGTCTGTTCATAGTATTGTTCAAAACTTAATGCACATGTGGACTGTCTGTGTTTCTTGCTCTTTATTTTTAGCAGTTTCCATGGTGCAGGAATCCGAAGCAGTAGCCGGAAGCAAGCCAACTATTGTAGAGAAGCCTCCATTGTCTTCTGTGTCAGTGAAGCGTCAAGTTGGCTGCTCAGAGGATTATCTGCTTTCTAAACTGCCCCTGGATGGTCAGGAGGTACCATTTGTGGTCCCTCCATTCAAACTGGCTTATGTACAGCCGAAGAACCTTCCTAGTATCTCACATGCTGGAGGGATTCAAGGTAAAATATAAACAGCATTAGCTTCTGCTACTTCTTGAAAGTTGTCAAGTATTTCTACTGAAAACATATGTTTGCAGAACTCTAGAAGACTGGTCCTTGTTTCTTACCTCTCTGGACACCCAGAGAGGTTTTGGGAAGGATGTCATCCCACTATGAATCTCTGTGATGCTGCATGAATAAAACAGAGAGGGAGGATTGCACACCAGTGCTCATACTGAAAGTAATAGAAGACACATGAAGGAAACAGATGCTTTAGTAAAGAATTTATTGGAGGCAAGGAAAGACCTAACACATCCTCAGCATCCAGATCACTCAAGTAAAGGAGGGTGGTCTGGCTTTCATGTTTAACGTACTGATATGTTTTAACATACTAACACATATTCCTTTTCAAATTTCACCAATAGATAGCATGTGCTACTACATGGTGGAATTTTTTGCCCCTATTTCCTCCTCTTTTTGCTGCTCTTTAGGAGACCAGAGGTCACAGATCTCAGTGGTATAAGGTTGCCCATGATACTATGATTCTTTGCTTCACAACAGGCTTGTGCTTCAACCTGTCAGTCCGATGCGCAAACTGCCAAAATGATGCACATATTGCACACAGGCACAGTGGCGTTTTAAAAGAATAGGAGCCTGGCCCAGTAACATGAGTTACAGGACATATGCTATTGCTAGGCTCTTGGTCCTGCCGGGAGATGCCTAGAATTAGGTAAGGGAAAATTTCGGCACAGGGGCATACCTGAATGGTTGTTTTCTCTAGAATTGCTTTGCCTCAGTGGCATAATATGCTGGTAGTATGCTTTTAGTCCCATGTGATTGTATTTCTTTTCTGAGGGTAGAAACCTAATAACTGAAAAAAGTCAACTGCATGTTACATAATAACTAACGCAGTACTATCTTAACTTTTTTGTGTTTGTGTGGTTTTATTCCCACCCTTCTCTCTTCTCCCTTGCTGTTGCTTCTTTTTTCCTTCTGCGTGCCTATTATCAGACTTCCTCCTCACCCTCACCCACCCCTTCTGGTAACACTGGCACCAGAGCCAAGCTAATCAGCCTAGCAGAGCTTTTCAGTATAGATTGGTCATTCTGTGCCCAGTCTTTTTAGTGGGCTTTTTTTGTGATGTCTGCCTCACCAGATATGGACAGGCAACCTAATAGCTGGAGGAGGCCCTCCTCATCTCTGAGTCTGATCTCCTTCAGCCTTCCCACTTGCCTGCTAGTTCTTGTAAGTCTGTATTTGGACAAGGTGTGGAAGTGCAGGACATGATCCTGGTAATCCCCTTTCTTACTGGGTCTTGGTTCAGGCTCTGCCTTACTTTATCCTACCTCATCCTCAAGATACTGTACAGAGAAGTCCATCAGGGATTCTGAGGCATGTGAGTTCTCCAGGGAGAAGGAAGATGTGTCTAACAACCTTTAGATAAATGTTTTCTTTGTTCATGCTGTTCTACACAATCTTACCAGTCAGTGAGTTATAAACCAGTGACTTGTATTCATTGGGAATTCTGCATCATCATCATTTCTGAAGGACCTGGTGAACAGAGTGGTCCTTAGGCTATGAAGCTGGCAGATCTTCTAGCACAATGACCTGACTCTTCATCATTGTCTCTCTTGAGCAAGTATTTTAAATTCTTGAACAAATATTTGAAAAGTGGCTCTTATGTCAAGTAGGCAACTTCCATTTCTCTTTCCAAATATAAATACTTCTTTTTTTAAAGTACAACTTTTTAAGCCTCATTAAAGTTGTGTTTAAAAATGCAAAGTTTACTTTTTCGGGAGATTTACTAAATGCAGTGAAGTGTTCTGTCATTCCTTCTTCACATTAGCCAAAGCACCAGCATATTCAAAAAATGTATTTAGAGTATTTTCTTAGACCATTGTTAAATATCTGTAGAAGTCCAAGTTCTGCTCTCAGTTCCATTCCATTTTCCTTCAGTGAGACAGGACATACTCAGCATTAGTTCTTGGCATCCCTTCTGAAAGCAATTAAGTTCTGGCAGCCTTTCTCTTCAATACTCACTGCAGCGTGTCTCATGCTCTCACAGAAGTAAGCTAGCAGGAAGAAGTGTGCTCCTGGTCTGGAACACTGGCTTTTCCGTCATCTGTTGTGTAGCAATTCTTTATGGCCTCACTTCTAGCATTCATCCCAATTTACGTCATGCTGAAGCCCATTATACTTGAATTCTTGCTTTATCATCTCTCATGTTCCATCTCACTGTTTTAGTTATTCTTTTTTACTTACTCTACTAGCACCTGGAGGAAAGGATTTTACTGCAATGATAGTTTGCCTCTTATGCTGCAACATATTAGCAGACTTGAAGGCACTTTATACTGGGGTAAAGAACTCTTTAACCAATAGGTTGAAGTCTAGGGAGGTGAAGTGACAGAAGCAAATGTCAGACTTTGGCAGAGTCCAGGTCACCCTATCCCCATTCTCTACTGTACTGTTATATGTGTCTTATTTTTGCTTCAGACAGACAAAATGAAGCACTACAGCCATGTTCTTTACTGTTCTGGTGACCAAGACGTGCATGTTTTTCTGAAATTATTATAAATAAAGGAAATAAAAATAGGGCAGCTGTGCTGTAATGGGCTGAGTAAAAGGCTGGGATTCAGACATTCTCAGATCCGTCTACTTGTGCCTGAGCCAACGATTCAAGTCGTTTTGGACCAGTGATTTTACCACTGACAGACTTCCTATGGAAATTGGATGACACAGAGACTGCAGTCACAAGTTGTATTATCTTTCCATACAAGACCCTCTTGAAGGTCTGGAGATCCATTAGCTGAGTGGGAATGTCCTGAATAAGTCAGAGGTTTTCTGTACACATGGCCTTACTCTCCCTGTTAGTTTCTGTCTTGCTGTCTGTCTTCAGAGCCTTCTGTATTTTAACTAGTTAGGCATTTATTATGAAACTCCAAGACAGGGTATACATAGCTTTTCATGGCCAATTTAATTCCAGTGTTTGCTAGCACACTGTGGAAATCTGACATAATGCATATGTGTGTTTTCTTTACTTTTTCTTTTTTTTTTTTTTTCCATTTCCCAAAGTAGATAATACTGAAATATTTTGTCCTTTGCCCTGAAGGCACTCTGCCTGCCTTATGAAGCCAGGCAGCATGTGTTATGTCTGGAACTCTTGCATTTGATGTTTATTTGTGCTCTGCAGAATCTGCCAGAGCCTCATTTGGTGACCGGAAAGCAGAACTGCACAGCGTGTACCAATGGCCCCGCTATGACGTGTACAACCCCTTCTATTTGGAGCATCGGGTTTCGCCAGATCTGATTAGGCGCTTCCAAGCAAAATCAGATCATAGGAAATTATATGGATCAGGTGAGAAGGACTGCACTCTTACTGTTCTGTCTTTCTCCCTTTCCCAAGGTTTATAGGTAAGACAAAAAAGCCATTAGTCTGGAGAAGATTACAGCAGTTCTCAAACTGACCTGGATGCTGCAGACACTTCTTGGTTGGTGAATCACTCTGTGGAGCCAGCTCTGCTTGATTTCCAGATGTGTTGTTACTTTCTGTCTTTTGGGGTCTTGCATGCATCATATGAAGGTAGACGAATTGGCAAAGCAAGCTAGCCTAGCTGCTCTCAATCCAAAACAGGATGTAGTACTGGAGATTCCAGCTACCAGTAATAGGAGTGTTTGAGGGAGACAGAAGAAGGAAGTCGGCAGTGTGTTGAGTGGAGAAATGCCTGAGGAGTATATATATGGAGAGAGGAACAAGCATCAAAAAACATCTGGGAGCAGATGATAATCACAGGTGCAAAATGAGAAATGATGCTGTATGCCCACTTTTTTGTAGTTTGCTTTCAAAGGTGCATAAATGTCCCCACTTCTGTGAGATAGTAAGTTTAGATACAAAGTGTTTGGCTACCTTGGTAAAAATTTTCTTCTGTGCTGTTCATTGGTATATGTATCCTATAATGAATGTTTAGTGTAAAGTAGATGACTAGCTTGCCGTAAGTGATTGCTAATGCAAATGCATTCAGAAAACTCACACACTCGAAGAAATGTACACACCTCTATCAAATCGGAAGCTGGCAACAGTATGCATTTTTAAAGATGTTTTATTTAGAATGGTATAGCATGCTTATCTTACAGCTGCAGGAAATGTCTCCGTCTGTGTCCTGTTTTAAAAATAATTCTGAATCACCATAGAGACTACATGAAGAGACTACTCCATATATTATTTTTTTTTTAAGAGAACAAAACACATGTAGAATTTTGCTGTCTTTAAGGCATGTGGTTTTGCTAGGCTTTGTAAGCACCTCTGGTGGGAGCCAAACGGGTTTTATAAAACTGTCTTGAACATCTTCCCTTCAGTTCTTCATCTCTTTTTCCATTTTTCTTCAAGCTAAGTAAACACTTCACTAGTTTTGTCTTAGTAAGCTTAAATACAAGAAAGGTCACTGTAGTGTGTCTAGAGTACAGTTCTAAAATGCCTCTTCCGCCGGAGTTTTTTGACAGATGTTTCAAAAGCTAGATGACTCTTCTCATGCGCATTCATAGACTATTTAAGCAAAATTCTAAACCTATTTTGTTGCAGCAAGTGCTATGATACTTTACACATGTGAGGGCTTGAGAACTACAAGAATGTGTTTATTTGGAAGGTATGAAGAGAAATTCTTGAATTTTCATGTGCAGTCCCTTCTCTTCATCTTAAAAAAAAAACAAAACAAAACAAAAAAACAAACAAAACCAGCAACAAACTGAAAAATTGATTAATATTTTCCCAAAATTCTAGTTGTTACTGGTAAACAACATATGTTTATGGTTAAAATTTTTCTGCTTTTTTATGTTTTACAGCCAGCTTTCTCAGTCATTTTTTTCCATTAAAAATGTACATTTTTGAAAGAGGCACCATCTCTTCCCCCACCACCTCCATGTTCTTTGAAAACTTGAAACAGCGTATCATACTGTTTTTAAAGCATTTCAGTGGTTGGTAACCTGTAGGCTCAAGTGAATGTTTCCCACTAGTTTGTGAAAGTCATGAGTACTGAATATGAAATTTCCATAAACATAATCAATTTCAAATCAAGTAATGGGCTGGTCTCTCCTATTTGCTCCCATTATATCAAACAAGGTTTCTAGGCCTCGTATGATATTATAACGCTATTTCTACACCAGACTCAGTGAACAACTCAGCCCTTTTGTGTTATGCACAAGAGAGAATTTGGAACTTACGCCAGACATACAGATCTTCATTAAATTTTATCTAAATTATGTTGTCACTTTTCTTTTCCTGCCATGGGTTGTCAAAACTTTCTTCACCTTTTGTTCTCTTCTTTGGGAAAAGAAAAAATTAGTCTTTATTGTCACATCTCACAATAAACATAATTGGCTATTTCTTTTGATAGCAATAAAAGGGAAATACATTTTTAGTAATGAGTGATGTAATTCTATTAAGCTATGATCTGTGAACTGTAATGGAAGTCTTCTGAAATACCATAACAGAGTACTGCAATAAAAAGCAATTTATTGCATCAGAGAGTCCTAGAAGTTAAACCATACTGCTTTCATTCATTTCAGTATGGTACAGTTTTGAAGTTGGGAGGCTTTGAAATCCTCTTGAACATTACTTGAGTCAGCAAAGATTCCTGAAACAGTGGCATTAATTCAGCTCTCATTTTCTACTGTTGTTGCATGATATGCATAGACAATGTGCTTTAGCTCTGTATTCCTTTGAGGTCAAAAGAAAACTGATAGGATCTCCTTAACCACCTCCAACTGCTGAGGAAACTACCCTTCTATAAAATAAAGATCTTGCTTTTGTGCCATAACAAGTACCTGTCTCTAAGAGTTAAGACTTGCTTTGTTTGAGATCTAGTAGGAGTGCAGAGTATGGTGCTTTGGCACTGTGTTCAGTAAAGCCAGGGAGATGAGGCCAAGTTTAGCAGGCAGCATGTTTCTGCCACTGGGATCTTTACCGTGGAAAAAGTTAAAAAAGGAGACCAGGCTAAACCCCAGTTCTGGCTGACTAGATTTAAAGACAAGGCTTTTATGTTTTGCTAAAGCATCTACTAAAAAAACATTTCTCTTGAGGCAATAATTTTGAGTCAGGCTCCCCATTCTACTGATGCTACCAATGTGACCAGTAAGTTTGAACTATTTCAAAGATGGAATTGATCAAGGTATTCTGATGTCTTGTTCTCTCCATTTTGTCATTTCAGGTAAGTGTTTTGGGAAAAGGAAGTGGGAAAAGGTGCTGATGTCCTTCCTTAGATATTATTTAGCTAGGTTTCAATTCTGCCATAGGTCTACTTAAATTTTTTAAAAATCTTCTTTTTTTTGTTTTTTTTCTAGCAGTGATGCTTACATGATTTGTATTGTTCTCCTTGTCTTTTTAGTCAGTGATTTAAGGCCTAGTGCTTTGCCTGGATCATTTGATGTAAGTCGTTCAATGTTTGATCTCAGAAGCCCACCTCATCGATTCATGAAGGTGAGTTCCCTTGTAACTTAGATTATACTGATAACTCTTGATGTATCTGTTCCTGTTGCATTGCATTTTCAAAGTAAACACTGAAGGGCATTGTACTATGCACTGGAAGGACCAGAGGGAAAAGTTCAGTGTCTTGACCAGCTTCAAGAGGCTGTTTCCTGGTGTCTTCTCTGACTACTGCCGTTCTGGCCCAACAGAGCTGTTGAGAAACCTGAGCAGGCTGTTAGGCAGGACAAGACAGACAAGAGGTTGTGGTTCATCATCTTGTGATTTCTCCCATCAGTTGCAAAATGGAACATTAGAAGTTTCCGTTGTTGCAAAAAACACTGCATTTTTCTTCAAATAATCGTCTTTTACATAGAGAAGTTGCATATATATATCAGTGAGCAAAAAAAAACCCTGTGCTGGCCATCTGTGTCCTGTATTAGCTTCTTGTGTCAAAGTAGTAATTCCATGCTACTGAATCAAGAGATTAGTAGGGAATGCGACAATTGTTTGAAATTGGGTGTTGTTTCATTTTCATCATGTCTTGTCTGATGGTAGAATCTCTCTGGCTTTTTGCATCTGTTGCTCTGAATGAAGTGACTTTTTTTTCCCCCCAGAGATATGATTCAGTTTCCAGTGTACCTAGCAGTACCTCTTCCAGGAAGGATTCGCAAGGCAGTAACAGGAGTCTGGGTAATGTATTATCTGTTCACCTTGTAACGAAGTATTTCCCTTGCACTTGGAACATTAAGCTGTCTAAGATGTCTCTACTGTTGGTGACTATTTTTTTTGAGATTAATCTGATTAGCAAGTCAGTTTGGAGATTACTTTGCAGTTTGAAATTAAGAGTTTTGGACTTGCACCTTCCTGTTGTCAGAAGACTAAGCAGGTGAGCCTTTCAGGAGTTCTCATGCTTTTGAAAAGTTGATCCCTGGATTTGCTACCCCAGTGGACTAAGAAATGACAGATGTTCTGTTAGAATAGAATGCAGCACCTTGGTCATAGCTCTAGTCCTTTTTCATGTATTGGTGTTTTTCTGTGGGAAGTGCCTGGAATGCCATACCCATACGACACTGAGAATTTGACAGGCAAGAATATTGCATGCAAACCTTATTTATGAAAGAATGCTGAAGAAGTGGAGATACTGCAAAATAAACACTCAAAAATTAATCAAATCCCTACAAAAGTCACCCTGCTGGAAATCAGAATTTCACCTAGTCTCCTCAAAAAGAAGACTAGGGGGCAGTGACCTAGTTTCAGTCATGACAGAGAAACGCTGAATATTAAATGGCTCTTCTGACTTGGAGAAAAGAATAATAATAAAAAGTTTACTAGGCTGGAATTGAAATCTGAGAAAGATAAAAAGCAGGCCAATTTATAAACTTTACAGTGGAAGTGATTAAGGGAAGTGATAGATCATAAATATGTTCTGGGTGTCTCAGGCACGTGTGGTTTTTTTTCCTTCTGTAAGATGTTTGAGTATGATACAAGTTGTTAAATGCAATAGAGATAACTGAGGTAAATGTGAAGGCTTTTAGCTATGCAGAAGGTCAGGGCACAAGACTTCATGGATATTTTGTCCTTAAAATGTAGGTGTTAAGATATTTGAAAGTTATTTTAAGAGTTTTCAAAGATAGGCAGTCTACTAATCAGTTCCTTTATTCTTGGAATGAACTTTTAAGATGTTGCTAAAAACACTAATTGGCTTTCTTCCATAGATACTATTACATTATCAGGTGATGAACGAGACTTTGGAAGACTGAATGTGAAGTTGTGTTATGTTTCTTCTGTAGAACAGATTTGGATCACGGTTTTACATGTAAGCAAATATAAATAACTTGATTATTATTTACTCAAATAGCTATTTTACTATACTTAGTGTTAATTCTCATTAAAGTTGGCTCTCTTACTTTAAGGAATACTTTTACAAGAAAAAGAAAATGACTTCAAAGTATTAATGTTAATAAAGTTCAGTCAAATATAGTACTGGACTTCATTCAAAGTATCTTCCTCTCTGTTTTTTTTTTTTTTCCTGTTGCAATCTCTGTTCCACTGCGGTCAATAGTAAAAAGTAGTATATAACTCTTTATGTTACTATACATATGTTCTGATTGTGGAGTGAGGAACTGTTCAGCATACATAAGAAAGCTGGGCTGGTCCTGCTGTAGAAATTTTCCTGTGGAAATTTGGAAGCAGCAAATTGGAGCAACTTTGAAGGCAGCATTTAACTGACTTTAAACATAACAGCATAATAGCACTTTGAGGACATGTAGCTTCTTGTGACTTTTTTGTTAGCTAATGTGATACTGTTATGCTGGCTGTTTTGTACACTTCCAGGAACTGTGAATAATTTTTAGGCAGTAGATCTCTGAGTAGTCAGAAACCTCATAATTGCATCAAGTGATAAATACTACGTAAGGGATTTCATGATTTATCTGTTGTCAGATTGCCGCATAGTGAAATCATTAAGATCTACAGAATAACTTTTTACCCTCTGATTGTGAAAAATAATTATTAAATGATCTGAAGTGACACAGTCATTACACTGGCTCTGATTTATATTCAATATTACAGGAGTTATGCATAATTCTAGAACGGTGTAAAAGACTCTATTTCTAAGTAGGCTGAAGGCCAGAGTCTTACATTGTCTAAACTGACTGTGTTTTCAATGTTGCAGTGCAAAGACCTGAGCTGGCCTTCTAGCTGTGGAGAAAATCCTCGTATCTGTGTCAAGGGAATTCTCACACTGCCCAAACCAGTGCATTTCAGATCTTCTGCCAAGGAGGGGTGCAATGTAAGTAGAGGCAGGGAAAACACCAAGAAATCTTTTTTCCCAAAAAAATAAAGGTGAAATGTAAAATTATTTTTAAAATGGACCAAACATCTACTCCTATACCACATTTGCTGTGATGGTTGCCTAGGTTCAAGTTACTTCCCCCCCACACCCAACTTCTCAAAATTCTATCAAAATTCTTGTTCCACTTCCTCTCCATTCCTCCTCTCTTGCATTGTGCTGCTGCCCTCCTCCTCTCCCAGGTCTGCAGGACAGATAGGCTCATAGGGGACTGAACCATGAACTGCTGGCCTTGGCAACTCAGTGGTGGGGGACTGAAGGAAGACCGGGCATACCTGTAGGTGCACATGCACTCCAGGGAAGGTGGATGATGTACTGCCTCTCGCTAGCGCAGGAGACAAGGTTCACACTTCCTCTCTACAGAAAGCAGTAATGTTGCATGGGACAAGACTCCTGATAGTGGCAGTAAAGGAATATTAAGGGGGTGGAAGGTAAAGCAACGTAAACCTCCCATAATGTGAGTCAAAGGTGAAATAAAATAAAATTAGCAAGAGAGACTGAAGCAAAAGGCCACAGGAGAATTTGCTATGACAATGTGCATGTGCTGTTGTAAAGCTCTGGAAGAGATGGCCTCAACTTGTTATGGTAGTGAAAAATAATCCAGAGCTTTGTCCCTGCCAGGGTGTGACAATGAGGTGGTGAGTCTGTGGGGGCTTATCACTGTAAAAGCACACTTTTCCATAGCAAGCTAAAATGGTAGCGGTGAGCAGTGGCTATAGGACCAGGAAGCCTTGGTTTCTAGGTGTCAGTCTCGGTGTAACTCTCTTACAATGGTGATGTTACCCCTCTGTTTTTCTTTCTAGGACATTGAATTTATGGAAACTTTTGTATTTGCTATTAAACTGCAAAGCCTGCAGGCTGTCAGGTTGGTATTTAAAATCCAGACACAGACACCCAGGAAAAAAACAATTGGAGAGTGCTTCTTGGCGCTGCGGGAGCTGAGCTCAGAGGAGTCAAGTCATTGGCTGGATATATCTCCTCCTTCCAAAGCACCTGTAAGTGCCAATACTGCGAAAGTATGCTGTTATATCACCTAGAAAGAGTTGTTGGAAATGAAAGTAAAATAATTCAGTACTAATTTAATGTTAACAACAAACAGAGTTTTTATTTTTTCTTTTTTTTTTTTTTTTCCTTCCACTTACTTGGGGAAAGGCATTTTGATGATGAAAAAAAAAGACTTTTGAACTCTGCACATAGCTGTTCTGGTCGTAAACTGCAGCTGTTTCTGGGGAAAAAAGCTAGAGCAAGCTCCTCCACACCAAGGCCCACAGCTTGAGGGAGGGGCATTCTGGGGAAATGTTCAGCAAAGGACACGGGTTAATTGCCTTTTCTGACCAAAAAAAGCATCAGAAGATCCTTAGGACTCACAGCAAGAGCTCAGAGCAAATGGAATCTGCTTTTGTTATGGAAGAAAAGTGCTAAGACCTTCAGTGGCTTGAAACTGCAGAGATAGCTGTATATTTAATATTCAGATTGCATGCTGTGAAGTAATAATTCAGACAGTTCATTTCCATTAGTGTAATAAGAAGCAGGTGGTTTTCACAGTGGGATTTCCTTTCCCCCTACCCTCACTTTGTTTGTTTCCTTTACAGATTGTGTCTAGACGTTTGTATTTTCAACAAATTAAACTTGTATTAGCGATTCAAAAGCAAATTTTATCTGTGTGTCTGAGTAGTATGACACTCCTGATTTCTGAAATAAGTTACACTTGACATTTTTTTAGTTCTAATAAGAATAACCATATTGCTTCAAAAGCAATAAGATTAAGTGAAGGAGGAAGCTGTTTTAGAAACTGCTTCATCCCTGAATCATCTCATAGTTTCTCTCTCTTTGTTGGCTTTCCTCACCATTATATCCAAGAGACCTCCAGACACTGCTGGAATTCATCCCTGTATTCCCCTGTGAGGCAGCAAACTACCCTACTTGTCGATAGAGAGCCAAAGCTCAGAGTCTGGCTTCCTCTCAGGGTTACACAGAAATTTTGTGGCTGAGCTGCAAAGGGGATTTGGGTCTCTTCGATGAACTGGCCTGACTTCTCTTTATCTGACCTGTTGCTCTCTTGCTTGGTGCATTTTGCTTCACTGAAGTGCATTAAAACTTGAAGGGGAACCAGGACTAGCAAAGTTTTTTTAAATGGAGGCTGTCAGGAAAGCTGGATCTCTGCTGGTCTTCTTCAGCTGTTCTTACAGTGTTCAGAGTGCATTAGCATCTGACAGGAGAGTAATGAGGATGCCTCAATGCAACTTTGCCACTAGCAAAAATTCTAAAAAAATTTCAGACTGGAGATCTCAGTACATACAGAGTGTGTGGGGGGGTGTATGGGTAGGCATGTAACACACAAGTACTTCCATATCATAGGAAACTCCACAGCATGCAGTTACCCTGAACATTCATGACATTAAGCGACAGGACCTGGTATATATGCAAAGCATTGCAAAATTCAGAAGCATGGGAGGAGAACTCCAAAAGTTTTTGTGTTAGTGGAGCATACCCGGTCTGTCACTTCCACACGCAGGTTTAGTAGAGCTACAGCTGCATGACCGGTTTTCCCTGTATGTGTCTGCTCTTACCATTGAGGAATCTTTTCCAGGTGAAAACTGAGGACTCGTTTATTTGTCCATTATCTCTGGCTGCAGCCCACGAGGGCCATGTGTGCGCTGCACATAAGCAGTCCATCAGTGGAGCACGTGTACTGCAGTATGACAAGTGCAAGATGCACTTGCTTACTGTGAATCTGCAGGTTGTGTATACAACACATGCTTATATTTCTGTCCAGGAAATCCCAGATAGAAACGTGGGAGCCCAACATATGACAGAATTCCTGTGTTTCCTGAGTTTATAAGCAACTTAATCCAGATGTTATAGCAACATTCTTCTGCTTGTAGGTGTGCCATGCAGAACTTCAAGTAGGAACTTGTTTTCAAGCAATAAACAGGAGGATTCAGTTACAGATTCTTGAAGCACAAAACCTTCCAGTTTCATCTACACCACTGTCTTCAAGTAAGTTAATCAGCTGTCTTATGCCTCCTGTCTAAAAGCATTTGTAACAGGTAGATTGTTGCTCAAATGGGTTGGCAATTCATAACATTCCTTACAAACCTCAGACTAAGATATTGTGCAGTAGATTTCCATCGCCAAGGCTTGTTTCCACAGATGTCTTACTTGATTACTTTTTGTTTGGTTTGAAGCTATGTGTTTATGTATTTTGGAAGATTTTTATTCCAGTATTAATCCTGACATAT
Source organism: Strix aluco (assembly GCF_031877795.1). NCBI lineage: Eukaryota > Metazoa > Chordata > Aves > Strigiformes > Strigidae > Strix > Strix aluco. The sequence goes on along the minus strand of NC_133934.1, from coordinate 113,676,512 downwards.
AAGAGCATTAGCTTGCACTTGCTGTTTGGATACTGTGTTAATCAATTCAATATTATTGAACATGGTCTGTTTGTGTGACTAGTCAGGAAAGCTATTGTACAGTTCTTTTGGCCAGACTTTTGGGAAATTACTGCAATCTGAACCATACATGTGGATCTTGTCTGTTCCTTTTGGGTGTGTTTGTGAGTAACCCTTTGTGTGCTATGCCTTTTTCCCTCCCTTTTGTGCTAGATTTCTTTGTGAAAGTTGGAATGTTTAGTACAGAAGGGATGATCTATAAGAAGAAGACTCGTCTTCTGAAGTCAACTAATGGCCAAGTGAAATGGGGAGAAATGATGATTTTTCCAGTTAGCCAAGCTGAACAAGGAATTAGCTTTCTCATCAAGCTCTACAGCAGAAGCTCAGTGAGAAGAAAACACTTCCTAGGACAGGTTGGTTTCTGCAAACTGGCATGATATCCTTTACTTAAAATTCAGTTCCACAGGTTTCTTGGTATGAGTTTTAAAATACTTTAAGGTGGCATATAGCAAAATAGTAAAGTCTAATAAACTCTTCTGGATGTAACCCAGGAAAGAATAGTAGTGCACTCTTAAATATGCATAAACATCAGAATGGGAGTTGACATTTGAGTTTTCTTTTAAAAAGAAATCCTTAAGTCTTTTTTGTGTGGAGTATTACTATGTGAAAGATTCCTTCCTACAGATGATCTCCTCCTTGCCTCTAGGCTTTCTAAAGAGAACAAACATAGCACTCACAGGAGCTCCACAACCTACAATGTACTGTACAGAAGAGGGGTGTGCTGGCTTACCATACCAGTACACTTACAAACAGGTGTATGTAAAAGGAAGTATCAATAGCTACAATATCAGACTGCCTTCCTGGGTAAAACAATGCCAAAATCAGCACATTATTCTAAATATGTATGTTCAAGTGATAACATACGTGACCAAATATAAAATAATTGTTTAGTTGAATGATTTTCTTTCCTCTCTCTCTTTTTTTTTTTTTTTAAACAGCTGGAACTTCAGTAGTATCTCTTTAAAAGCATTTGTGTGATCGTATTTATTTAACACAGTAAAGCTTGGTAGTCTGGTCTCTTTTTATTCTCTCTGTCCTCTTCCCCTGTTTGTTCTAATTTACCATCATTCTGTCTCTTCTTTCTCTCCTTTTCTTCTTGGTATAGTGAGCCACAGCTGTTCTTAATGCTTTGTGCTTTTGCAGACCCAGCTAAATTTAGTAGCAGAATTTTAATATATGCATAAATGAGTTACGTAGGATTAATTTTGAGACACCAACTTAATGTCTCTTGTGAGGTGAAGGACTATGCTATCCTTAAGTACAGAAAATGGTACTGTCCCATTCTGGTGATGTTTCTTGTGCCTGCTGAAGACATGCAGTTATAGGAGATGCTGATGTGCTATAGCAGTGATGTGCCAGCAAGAGCTATGTGAAGTGTTTCCATTTTATGGAGCCTCATGTCACACATGTTCCATCTTTCAGTGATTCCTGTTGGTGGAATTGGATTTGGAATACGAAAAGGAAAAAAGAAAAAATGTTCCTTTTAGCAGTGCTACCTTGGGGTGAAAATAACTGGGTATGATTTTGCAGTCACTTAGCAATATGTGAGGTCATCTCAATCTGACGAGTTACATTTAATCATGGATCTTATTTTTAGGGGGAGGAAATGAGCTACTTCTGCTCCTCAGAGGTTATTTGGAAAAGGTTGTTTCAGCTCATGCAGGCAGACATTGCCACATAACACATGAAGACATAAAATATGGCTCAGGGAAAAATGTACTTTGAGCAATTGGCTGGGTAG